>NC_040080.1:29881486-30494687 GCF_003369695.1 Bos indicus x Bos taurus
ATGACTGAACGTAGCTGGTGGTGCAAGATGATGTGGCTCCAACAAAAATATACTCTTTGTGTAGAAATTTAAGGTTTGAGAGAAAGTTCACATCTCTTGTGAGAACTCAGTCAAATAATAATGATATTTTGGAGTGAATATTCTCTCCAAATTCCTGCTGTAGATACATAGATGAGAAGACCATGATGTTTTCACGGAAGATGTAGCAGAAGCAGGACTCAGCTGCTCTACGGAAGTAACCTTCTGACTCATCCTTCTGTGTCTAGTCTCCTATGTTCCAGTTCATTCTTCACCCTAGTGAAAAATTGCCTCTCTAAATCTGCTTGTGCCACATTTCCTGCTTAAACTTGCTTTCAGACTGAGGTCTGCATTCTTAATGTAGCAGATGCTAGAATTCTAGGGCAGGGGTTTCATTTGCCATGTACCTATGTGATCTAGGATGATTTCTAGCACATAGTTAAATGCCCAACAAATATATTGTTTATAAATTAATAAATAACATTCATGATTTGGCTTTATCCACCTGTGTCCTCTTACTCTACCTGTTGGGGACGGGTGTTCCCGAATCAGGTTGCTGATTTCAGTTCATGTCTTTGAAGTACTTTTCTTGCTGACTGGAGTGATCTCCTTTTTCCCCCATGTGTCTGAAAAACAGTCTGTCGATTCTTGAATATTCAGCTTAATTGTCACCACTTCTTTTAATAACTTCCCTGACCCTCATGATCACTCTGTTTCTATTCAACTTTTGTTCAGCAATGGTCAAGCTTTGAATGCTGCAGAGCAATTGTTTCCATGTTTGTTGCCTTACAAGTGTCTTGTCTTGCTCATCTTTGTACTACTCAGTTCCTGGGCATAATAGGTGCTTAATTAATATGTGTTGAATGAAGCAAATGAATATAATTATGATAAACCAGATAGTTTAACGATTTGTGTACACATTGTCTTCATGACTTATAATTCAGGAATTGGAATGGAAGACAGGTCAACAGGAGGTATACTGTGCTCAAATATTGCTTCTGTTCTCAGGTTCCAAAATGAGAACTAGAAACATGTTTCATTGTCACAAATCTTATGGGCTTATGCTAATCCCAAGTTTAAACTCTGGTGCTAATGAGGTTTGTTCTTGCCATGAAATATCTCTGTCCATTTGGGAGAAGACTTTCTTCTGAGGGTACTGACTGCACCACCAGGTCTGGCTCAGTATTTCACACATTCCCAAAGTGGACCATTGAAAGAAAGTAATAATTCAGTACAATTGTTTTTACTTCTATTGGAGGAACAATTTTAAGTATTTGTGTATTGGATGGTAGGACTTGTGTAACGAACTAGATTATGTAAGATAGTGATTCAAATAAAACAGCATGATTTAGTGTCAACACAGTACCTAAAACATAATGTATTTGATAACCATTAATTGCCTTGAAAATGAATTCGTGTTTTGATCTTTATTGGAGAAGGATAGTTATATTGGTGGTGGTATATGATAAAAACAGAGACATATTTCAAAGTTAAACAAGCCCTGGGGAAAGTTTTTTATTTTCTTGCTGATGTTTCACATTTACTAGTCTTAAATAAATCTTTAGTTGGTTAGAACCTCTTTAATGATAACTAGGACACAGAATTAATTAATGACTTGTTAGCACTGTGAGTGCTAGGGACAAAACAGAATGTTCCTCAGCTGTGTTATCATGTCATTTTAAGGATCACATATCACAAGTGATGCCTCATGACCAATATTTAGATTATCAGCAGATACCTGGAATTAAAGACTCTGTTCTTTCTTACTTCCTCCCTGGTTAGCTACTTGTTCAAAGTATAGTTTAATTATTAGCCCTCTCAAACAGATTGTTCTAATCTGCTTGTTCTACTATTAATTTTCCTCATCTGCTCTGTGGTCCTTGTATTTGGGTCTGGATTATCTATATGTTGCAAGCTTCTCTGTGTCAAAGGAACTCATCTGGTGTCGTTTGATCTACGTAAAATCTTGTGAACTGAATATTATCCTTCCTATTTTGTAGAAGGGAAAATGGGCTAAGAAACATTTGGAAGACCATACTGCTAGTGTTCATTCATTCACCAAACCTTTAGTGAGCTCAGTGCAAGACCCTGACTTTATACTTGCCAAAAGGTCTCTGCACTCATGGATGTAAGTTATAGATCCTTTGATTTGAAGACTGATACCTAGGGACTTCCCTGGTGCTCCAGTGGTTAAGAATTTACCTACCAGTGCAGGGGATGAGGGTTTTTCTCCTTGGAAGGGAAACTAAGATTTCCACATGCATGGTGCAGCTAAGCCTGCACACTACAACTAGAGAAGCCCAAGTACCACAACAAAGACCTAGCACAGCTAACTACATAAAGATAGACTGACACATGCCTGAGCAGCCCAGACTATTAGGATCCTTGAAAGTAGAGGCCATATTCAGGGACTACATCAATATAGTTACTGAAAAGTGAAAGTGTTAGTCTCTCAATCGTGTCGGACTCTTTTGTGACCCCCACGGACTGTAGCTCGCCAGGTTCCTCTGTCCCATGCAATTCTCCAGGCAAGAATACTGGAGTGGATTGCCATTCCTTTCTGGAGATCTTCCTGACCCAGGGGTCAAACCCTGGTCTCCAACATTGCAGGCAGATTCTTGACCATCTGAGGGAATTGAATGGAATTCTGACAATTAAGATTTATTCTTATCTCCTGTCCCTTGTTTTTCCCTTAGTGGATGTTTGACAAGGTGAATACCTAAGTGTGGGTAGACTAAATGGATAGCCAGCTCCTAAGCTGATAACCTTCAGTGGTTTTTCTTTCCCCTACATTCCCACCAGTGGCCACTTAACTGAAGGCACTGTCATTCTGGCTTCCCCTCTGTGGGTGTGTTAGTTGCTCAGTCGTGTCCGACTCTGTGACCCATGGACTGCAGCCCATCAGGCTTCTCTGTCCATGAGATTTTCCAGACAAGGATACTGGAGTGGGTTGCTATTTCCTTCTCCAGGGGATCTTCCTGACAAAGGGATTGAACCCAGGTCTCTTGGACTGCAGGTAGATTTGTTACCAACTGAGCTACAAGGGAAACCTCTGGCTTCCCCTAATAAGCTTCAAATACATATGGTACAGAAACGCATAATCTGGCAACATTAATATCTTGGTACAAATTAGTTTATTAGGTAAACAGCTTGTTTTGGCTAGAGGGGCCCAGGTCTGAACCATATGTTAACAAGAAGTCCAGGTAGGTTTTTTTCACTGAGGTTTTTTTTTTTTTTTTTTTTTTTCCCTTCAAGGGAAGCTGGGTATGCTCTAAGTTACTCAGGTCAATCACAAGGCCTGGGGCAGTGGAGGTGAGATGTATTTGAAAGTACAGACCAAGTGCTAAGGAGTTTCAGGTCGTCTATGGACTGTGTGTATGTGTGTTTCATAGCTTTGTCTAAAACACAGTTCATATCGGGGAATTGTCATTTGTGACTAAGACAATAGCACTCAAGTGAAACTTGTGTTTCTCTTTGGATTTGGCTGCTGAAAGACTGTACAATTTATGTAGTGCTTTCATGAATGGGAGACTATTATAGTTCTATGGTTAGGTCAGGTCAGCAATGCATTAGAAGGCCAGTGCTGTATATTACTCACCATCTGAGAGGAAGCTCTCAACCATGTATTCCATGACAGTAGCTTCAAATCCATGGTGCCCATCTTTCAGTTAAAGAAGAATTAAGTGAAGAAATGGAACAAATGGTGTTTTATGGATGTTGTTGCTATAGATAAGCTGCCAGAGTCACTTTGTGATCTTAATTTAAAACATATTATAGAGAAGGGATACTTAGAGGCAGGAAGTAAGTGGTTTCCATACAGCTAGCTAAACTAAATGATAATGTGATTCTTAATGACTCTTGAGACAATGTTGAGGACATAAGGATTATAATATTTTTGAAAAGAAGTGTGTAAATCCAATAAAAAGAGAAAAAGATGTTTTGTTTTCCTGTTTTTGGAGCCAGCAGGATTTCCAGCTGCATGAAATTTCAGGAAGTGATGTGACTATTCAGTAATACTTTGCAAATTTCCTGGGAAATTATGAAATCATTCTGATGGCATTAAAATGGTTATTGAAATAGTATTTGCCAAATGTTGTTTCTTCCCTCTTTAAACCATGTTAATTTATTTGAAAATGAAAGCAAAATCTTACCAAATATTTTCCATAGGCATTTTTTTCCAGGAGTGAAAATATAATACAAAGATTTAGATCACCAAAGCCAATCAAATACTTGTTGAGTGCCTGCTATGTGGCAGGCATGGTGGTATTGGGAAAACACAAAGAAACTAATTTTTTTTTTTTTTTTTATGATTCATGATGCCTTACATCAGAAAAAGAAATGAGCTTTAAAAAACTGGTATTGTTGCTTTACAATGTTGTTAGTTTCTGCTATATACAGAAGTGAATCAGCTCTATGTATACCTATATTCCTTCTCTCTTGGGTCCCCTCGACCCCACTCCCTATCCCTCCCTCTAGGTCATCACAGAGCATTGAGCTGAGCTCCTTGTGCTGTACAACAGCTTCCCACTAGCTGTTTTTCACATGGCAGTGTGCACACATCAATCCCAGTCTCCCTGGGATTGATCTTCATCCTACCCCCTGCCCCATGTTTACATTCTATTCTCTAGAGACAAATGGATTTTTACTTAAAAGTGCCAACTCTGGTTGGTAGGTTGTAGATGTTGGAAGAGCAGTACTGAGGTTTCTGAAATCTCATTTGGGTTTAGCAAGAAAGAGCTCTGACAGTTTTGTGATGTCTTCCCTGGGCACAAAGCTCTGAGAGTAGTGGTGTTTGCTTGCCTCCTCTGTTGCTGCAGTTCTTACCATGGCTTCATTATGAATGTGGTACTGATTCAGAGTTTTTGATTTTTCAAAAATTTGACTCTCAAATCTGTACCTCTCGGTGCAGTCTCTTTCTTGGACTGTAGATAATTTCCAACTTTCTATAGAACATCTCTTCTTAGATGTCTTGTGGGAACTTTTAGACATTGTATCTCAAAACCGACTCTGTTATTTTCCCTTGGCAAAGTGATTAGTTCTGTCATGTTCCCTACTTTAGTTCATGGCCTCATCTTCATTCCTGTTTCTTAAGCGAGAAATGGAAGATTCCTCCTTTCCTCTTGGCCTTCCCTGACTCCATTACATCCAGTTGATAAAGAATATTCCATCAATCCAGAGATGAAGAAAGAGTGATGTTGATGACATGAGAATTCAGAAGGATCAGGAATTTAAACTACGAAAGAAATTCTTCCAACTCTTGGAAAAAAATTGAGCTTGATTTCTGAGCCTAGTTCAACTATTGTGTATTAATATGTTATTTTCCAAATGCAAGTAAGATTATTTTATTGATTAGTATTATAGTAATAAGGGAGTTGGTGATGGACAGGGAGGCCTGGTGTGCTGCGATTCATGGGGTCACAAAGAGTTGGACATGACTGAGCGACTGAACTGAACTGATAGTAATAAGTGGGGAAAGATTACATGTGTAATTTGTTAGAAGGAAAGTGGAGTTTCTTGTCTTAGTGGAACTCTTGGGGTACTTTTAAGTCTCTTAAAAGGGAAAAACTTGTATCAGTTCAGTTCCCTCACTCAGTCCTGTCTGACTCTTTGTGACCTCATGAACCATAGCACGCCAGGCCTCCCTATCCATCACCAACTCCTGGAGCTTACCCAGACTCATGTCCATTGAGTCAGTGATGCCAGCCAGCCGTCTCATCCTCTGTTGTCCCCTTCTTCTCCTGCCTTCAATCTTTCCCAGGATCAGGGTCTTTTCTAATCAGTCAGATCTTCACAATAGGTGGCCAAAGTACTGGAGTTTCAGCTTCAACATCAGTCCTTCCAATGAACACCCAGGACTGATCTCCTTTAGGATGGACTGGTTGGATCTCCTTGCAGTCCAAGGGACTCTCAAGAGTCTTTCTCCACCACCACAATTCAAAAGCATCAATTCTTTGGCACTCAGCTTTCTTTATAGTCCAACTCTCACATCCATACATGACTACTGGAAAAAACCATAGCCTTGACTAGATGGACCTTTGTTGACAAAGTAATGTCTCTGCTTTTTAATATGCTGTCTAGGTTGGTCACTTTCCTTCCAAGGAATAAGCATCTTTTAATTTCATGGCTGCAATCACCATCTGCAGTGATTTTGAAGCCCCCCAAAATAAAGTCAGCCACTGTTTCCACTGTTTCCCCATCTATTTGCCATGAAGTGATGGGACCAGATGCCATGATCTTAGTTTTCTGAATGTTGAGCTTTAAACCAATTTTTTCACTCTCCTCTTTCACCTTCATCGAGAGGCTCTTTAGTTCTTCTTCACTTTCTGCCACAAGGGTGGTATCATCTGCATGTTGGAGGTTATTGATATTTCTCCCAGCAATGTTGATTCCATCTTGTGTTTCTACAAGCCCAGCATTTCTCATGGTGTACTCTGCATATAAGTTAAATAAGCAGGGTGACAATATACAGCATTGACGTGCTCCTTTTCCTATTTGGAACCAGTCTGTTGTTCCATGTCCAGTTCTAACTGTAACTGTTGCTTCCTGACGTGCATACAGGTTTCTCAAGAAGGCAGGTCAGGTGGTCTGGTATTCCCATCCCTTTCAGAATTTTCCACAGTTTATTGTGATCCACATAATCAAAGGCTTTGGCATAGTCAATAAAACAGAAATAGACGTTTTTCTGGAAATCTTTCTTTTTTGATGATCCAGCTAATGTTGGCAATTTGATCTCTGGTTCCTCTGCCTTTTCTAAACCAGCTTGAACATCTGGAAGTTCATGGTTCACGTATTGCTGAAGCCTGGCTTAGAGAATTTTGAGCATTATTTTACTAGTGTGTGAGATGAGTGCAATTGTGTGGTAGTTTAAAGTCTTTGGCATTGGCTTTCTTTGGGATTGGAATGAAAACTGACCTTTTCCAGTCCTGTGGCCACTGCTGAATTTTCCAAATTTGCTGGCATATTGAGTGCAGCACTTTCACAGCATCATCTTTCAGGATTTGGAATAGCTCAACTGGAATTCCATCACCTCCACTAGCTTTGTTCGTAGTGATGCTTTCTAAGGCCCACTTCACTTCACATTCCAGGATGTCTGGCTCTAGGTGAGTGATCACCCCATCGTGATTATCTGGGTCATGAAGATCTTTTTTGTACAGTTCTTCTGTGTATTCTTGCCACCTCTTCTTAATATCCTCTGCTTATGTTAGGTCTATATCGTTTCTGTCCTTTATCGAGCCCATCTTTGCATGAAATGTTCCCTTGGTATCTCTAATTTTCTTGAAGAGATCTCTAGTCTTCCATTCTATTGTTTTCCTCTATTTCTTTGCACTGATCACTGAGGAAGGCTTTCTTATTTCTCCTTGCTATTCTTTGGAACTCTGCTTTCAAATGGGTATATCTTTCCTTTTCTCCTTTGCTTTTTACATGCAATGTATTTTAAAAATAAAATGAGTTTTCGCTGAGAGCTGCACTTTTATCTAGGGAGAGGTGTCTGTGTTGACATTTCATTAACTGATTTTCCTTCTGATTCCATGCGACCCATTATTAGAGCAAATAGGCCACTCCTGGCCCTTCCTCTTGGAGGATCCAGAGCCCTCCAGAAGCAGAAGGCAACTCTACTGCTCTATTAAGGAGAGGGATCCTTGGTGCCACCATGAAGCATAGGTTGAACATCTATCTCTTAGCTGACCTTGTTCTCCATCTTCATTAAACTCATTAGTCTAATGAAGTCCCTGGAGGGCTTACTGGAGAGCCCATCTCCTGGGAGCTACTGGACTACCAGAGGTCAGCTTCCCAACAAAGAGCCCCCAAGGGCGTTCCAGACCATCTATCCAGAGTGGTATGATAAGACCTCCGTCCACCGGCTATGACCTTAGAACAGTGTCCAAAATACCTCCAGCTCTACCAGTTTCTGGGCAGGCATTCTCAATGTCAGTGTTATCAGAGAACTAACTGTTACAAGGCCCTCAAAGGGCCTCTTCATTGGATACTCCTTGTTCTGAAAAAGGCCTGTTTTATCACAGATTTGAGTGGGTCGCCTGTGGCTGTGGAATGGCGGGATCTCACTCTCTTCCCCAGACTGCGTCTGCTTAGATGTCCTGAGCAGCCTGGCTTTGTCTTCTCTTAGATGAGTACTTGTGCTGCAACTTTAGCTGTTGGGAGATGGTGTTATTTTCTTTTTTTTTTTTTTTTTTTTTTCTCTAATTTTATTTTATTTTTAAACTTTACATAATTGTATTAGTTTTGCCAAATATCAAAATGAATCCGCCACAGGTATACATGTGCTCCCCATCCCGAACCCTCCTCCCTCCTCCCTCCCCATACCATCCCTCTGGGCCGTCCCAGTGCACCAGCCCCAAGCATCCAGCATCATGCATCGAACCTGGACTGGCAACTTGTTTCCTATATGATATTTTACATGTTTCATTGCCATTCTCCCAAATCTTCCCACCCTCTCCCTCTCCCACAGAGTCCATAAGACTGTTCTATACATCAGTGTCTCTTTTGCTGTCTCGTACACCGGGTTATTGTTACCATCTTTCTACATTCCATATATATGCGTTAGTATACTGTATTTATGTTTTTCCTTCTGGCTTACTTCACTCTGTATAATAGGCTCCAGTTTCATCCACCTCATTAGAACTGATTCAAATGTATTCTTTTTAATGGCTGAGTAATACTCCATTGTGTATATGTACCACAGCTTTCTTATCCATTCATCTGCTGATGGACATCTAGGTTGCTTCCATGTCTTGGCTATTATAAACAGTGCTGCGATGAACATTGGGGTACACGTGTCTCTTTCCCTTCTGGTTTCCTCAGTGTGTATGCCCAGCAGTGGGGTTGCTGGATCATAAGGCAGTTCTATTTCCAGTTTTTTAAGGAATCTCCACACTGTTCTCCATAGTGGCTGTACTAGTTTGCATTCCCACCAACAGTGTAAAAGGGTTCCCTTTTCTCCACACCCTCTCCAGCATTTATTATTTGTAGACTTTTGGATCGCAGCCATTCTGACTGGTGTGAAATGGTACCTCATAGTGGTTTTGATTTGCATTTCTCTGATAATGAGTGATGTTGAGCATCTTTTCATGTGTTTGTTAGCCATCTGTATGTCTTTTTTGGAGAAATGTCTATTTAGTTCTTTGGCCCATTTTTTGATTGGGTCGTTTATTTTTCTGGAGTTGAGCTGCAGGAGTTGCTTGTATATTTTTGAGATTAGTTGTTTGTCCATTGCTTCATTTGCTATTATTTTCTCCCATTCTGAAGGCTGTCTTTTCACCTTGCTAATAGTTTCCTTTGATGTGCAGAAGCTTTTAAGGTTAATTAGGTCCCATTTGTTTATTTTTGCTTTTATTTCCAATATTCTGGGAGGTGGGTCATAGAGGATCCTGCTGTGATGTATGTCGGAGAGTGTTTTGCCTATGTTCTCCTCTAGGAGTTTTATAGTTTCTGGTCTTACGTTTAGATCTTTAATCCATTTTGAGTTTATTTTTGTGTATGGTGTTAGAAAGTGGTCCAGTTTCATTCTTTTACAAGTGGTTGACCAGATTTCCCAGCACCACTTGTTAAAGAGATTGTCTTTAATCCATTGTATATTCTTGCCTCCTTTGTCGAAGATAAGGTGTCCATATGTGCGTGGATTTATCTCTGGGCTTTCTATTTTATTCCATTGATCAATATTTCTGTCTTTGTGCCAGTACCATACTGTCTTGATAACTGTGGCTTTGTAGTAGAGCCTGAAGTCAGGTAGGTTGATTCCTCCAGTTCCATTCTTCTTTCTCAAGATCGCTTTGGCTATTCGAGGTTTTTTGTATTTCCATACAAATTGTGAAATTATTTGTTCTAGCTCTGTGAAGAATACTGTTGGTAGCTTGATAGGGATTGCGTTGAATCTATAAATTGCTTTGGGTAGTATACTCATTTTCACTATATTGATTCTTCCAATCCATGAACATGGTATATTTCTCCATCTATTAGTGTCCTCTTTGATTTCTTTCACCAGTGTTTTATAGTTTTCTATATATAGGTCTTTAGTTTCTTTAGGTAGATATATTCCTAAGTATTTTATTCTTTCCGTTGCAATGGTGAATGGAATTGTTTCCTTAATTTCTCTTTCTGTTTTCTCATTATTAGTGTATAGGAATGCAAGGGATTTCTGTGTGTTGATTTTATATCCTGCAACTTTACTGTAGTCATTGATTATTTCTAGTAATTTTCTGGTGGATTCTTTAGGGTTTTCTATGTAGAGGATCATGTCATCTGCAAATAGTGAGAGTTTTACTTCTTCTTTTCCAATTTGGATTCCTTTTATTTCTTTTTCTGCTCTGATTGCTGTGGCCAAAACTTCCAAAACTATGTTGAATAGTAATGGTGAAAGTGGGCACCCTTGTCTTGTTCCTGACTTTAGAGGAAATGCTTTCAATTTTTCACCATTGAGGATAATGTTTGCTGTGGGTTTGTCATATATAGCTTTTATTATGTTGAGGTATGTTCCTTCTATTCCTGCTTTCTGGAGAGTTTTTATCATAAATGGATGTTGAATTTTGTCAAAGGCTTTCTCTGCATCTATTGAGATAATCATATGGTTTTTATTTTTCAATTTGTTAATGTGGTGTATTACATTGATTGATTTGCGGATATTGAAGAATCCTTGCATCCCTGGGATAAAGCCCACTTGATCATGGTGTATGATCTTTTTAATGTGTTGTTGGATTCTGATTGCTAGAATTTTGTTAAGGATTTTTGCATCTATGTTCATCAGTGATATTGGCCTGTAGTTTTCTTTTTTTGTGGGATCTTTGTCAGGTTTTGGTATTAGGGTGATGGTGGCCTCATAGAATGAGTTTGGAAGTTTACCTTCCTCTGCAATTTTCTGGAAGAGTTTGAGCAGGATAGGTGTCAGCTCTTCTCTAAATTTTTGGTAGAATTCAGCTGTGAAGCCGTCTGGACCGGGGCTTTTGTTTGCTGGAAGATTTTTGATTACAGTTTCAATTTCCGTGCTTGTGATGGGTCTGTTAAGATTTTCTATTTCTTCCTGGTCCAGTTTTGGAAAGTTGTACTTTTCTAAGAATTTGTCCATTTCTTCCACGTTGTCCATTTTATTGGCATATAATTGTTGATAGTAGTCTCTTATGATCCTTTGTATTTCTGTGTTGTCTGTTGTGATCTCTCCATTTTCGTTTCTAATTTTGTTGATTTGATTTTTCTCCCTTTGTTTCTTGATGAGTCTGGCTAATGGTTTGTCAATTTTATTTATCCTTTCAAAGAACCAGCTTTTGGTTTTGTTGATTTTTGCTATGGTCTCTTTTGTTTCTTTTGCATTTATTTCTGCTCTAATTTTTAAGATTTCTTTCCTTCTACTAACCCTGGGGTTCTTCATTTCTTCCTTTTCTAGTTGCTTTAGGTGTAGAGTTAGGTTATTTATTTGACTTTTTTCTTGTTTCTTGAGGTGTGCCTGTATTGCTATGAACTTTCCCCTTAGGACTGCTTTTACCGTGTCCCACAGGTTTTGGGTTGTTGTGTTTTCATTTTCATTCGTTTCTATGCAAATTTTGATTTCTTTTTTTATTTCTTCTGTGATTTGTTGGTTATTCAGCAGCGTGTTGTTCAGCCTCCATATGTTGGAATTTTTAATAGTTTTTCTCCTGTAATTGAGATCTAATCTTACTGCATTGTGGTCAGAAAAAATGCTTGGAATGATTTCTATTTTTTTGAATTTACCAAGGCTAGCTTTATGGCCCAGCATGTGATCTATCCTGGAGAAGGTTCCATGTGCGCTTGAGAAAAAGGTGAAATTCATTGTTTTGGGATGAAATGACCTATAGATATCAATTAGGTCTAACTGGTCTATTGTATCGTTTAAAGTTTGTGTTTCCTTGTTAATTTTCTGTTTAGTTGATCTATCCATAGGTGTAAGTGGGGTATTAAAGTCTCCCACTATTATTGTGTTATTGTTAATTTCTCCTTTCATACTTGTTAGCATTTGTCTTACGTACTGTGGTGCTCCCGTGTTGGGTGCATATATATTTATAATTGTTATATCTTCTTCTTGGATTGATCCTTTGATCATTATGTAGTGACCTTCTTTGTCTCTTTTCACAGCCTTTGTTTTAAAGTCTATTTTATCTGATATGAGTATTGCTACTCCTGCTTTCTTTTGGTCCCTATTTGCATGGAAAATCTTTTTCCAGCCCTTCACTTTCAGTCTGTATGTGTCCCCTGTTTTGAGGTGGGTCTCTTGTAGACAACATATGTAGGGGTCTTGTTTTTGTATCCATTCAGCCAGTCTTTGTCTTTTGGTTGGGGCATTCAACCCATTTACATTTAAGGTAATTACTGATAAGTATGTTCCCGTTGCCATTTACTTTATTGTTTTGGGTTCGAGTTTATACACCGTTTTTGTGTTTCCTGTCTAGAGAATATCCTTTAGTATTTGCTGGAGAGCTGGTTTGGTGGTGCAGAATTCTCTCAGCTTTTGCTTGTCTGAAAAGCTTTTGATTTCTCCTTCATACTTGAATGAGATCCTTGCTGGGTACAATAATCTGGGCTGTAGGTTATTTTCTTTCATCATTTTAAGTATGTCTTGCCATTCCCTCCTGGCTTGAAGAGTTTCTATTGAAAGATCAGCTGTTATCCTTATGGGAATTCCCTTGTGTGTTATTTGTTGTTTTTCCCTTGCTGCTTTTAATATTTGTTCTTTGTGTTTGATCTTTGTTAATTTGATTAATATGTGTCTTGGGGTGTTTCTCCTTGGGTTTATCCTGTTTGGTACTCTCTGGGTTTCTTGGACTTGGGTGATTATTTCCTTCCCCATTTTAGGGAAGTTTTCCACTATTATCTCCTCAAGTATTTTCTCATGGTCTTTCTTTTTGTCTTCTTCTTCTGGAACCCCTATGATTCGAATGTTGTAGCGTTTAATATTGTCCTGGAGGTCTCTGAGATTGTCCTCATTTCTTTTAATTCGTTGTTCTTTTATCCTCTCTGATTCATTTATTTCTACCATTCTATCTTCTAATTCACTAATCCTGTCTTCTGCCTCTGTTATTCTACTATTTGTTGCCTCCAGAGTGTTTTTAATTTCACTTATTGCATTATTCATTATATATTGACTCTTTTTTATTTCTTCTAGGTCCTTGTTAAACCTTTCTTGCATCTTCTCAATCCTTGTCTCCAGGCTATTTATCTGTGATTCCATTTTAGTTTCAAGATTTTGGATCAATTTCACTATCATTATTCGGAATTCTTTATCAGGTAGATTCCCTATCTCTTCCTCTTTTGTTTGGTTTGGTGGGCATTTATCCTGTTCCTTTATCTGCTGAGTATTCCTCTGTCTCTTCATCTTGTTTAAATTGCTGAGTTTGGAGTGTCCTTTCTGTATTCTGGCAGTTTGTGGAGTTCTCTTTATTGTGGCTTTTCCTCACTGTGTGTGGGTTTGTACAGGTGGCTTGTCAAGGTTTCCTGGTTAGGGAAGCTTGTGTCGGTGTTCTGGTGGGTGGAGCTGTATTTCTTCTCTCTGGAGTGCAATGAAATGTCCAGTAATGAGTTATGAGATGTCTATAGTTTTGGGGTGACTTTGGGCAGCCTGTATCTTGAAGCTCAGGGCTGTGTTCCTTTGTTGCTGGAGAATTTGCTTGGTATGTCTTGCCCTGGAACTTATTGGCCCTTGTGTGGTGCTTGGTTTCAGTGTCGGTATGGAGGCATTTGATGAGCTCCTGTCAATGAATGTTCCTTGGAGTCAGGAGTTCCCTGGAGTCAGGGTTTGGACTTAAGTCTCCTGCTTCCGATTATCGGTCTTATTTTTACAGTAGTTTCAAAACTTCTCCTTCTATATAACACCATTGATAAAACATCTACATTAAAGATGATAAGTTTCTCTACAGTGAGGGTCACTCAGAGAGGTTCACAGGGTTACATGGAGAAGAGAAGAGGGAGGAGGGAGTTAGAGGTGACCCAAATGAGATGAGGTGAATCAATAGTGGAGAGAGTGGGCTAGCCAGTAGTCACTTCCTTATGTGCACTCCACAACTGGACCACTCAGAGATGTTCACGGGGTTATACAGAGAAGAGAAGAAGGAGGAAGGTAACTGAGGTGGCCAGAAGGATAAAAGGGGGGAATGAAAAGGAGGGAGACAGATCCAGCCAGTAATCAGTTCCCTAAGTGTTCTCCACCGTCTGGAACACACAGAAATTCACAGAGTTGGGTAGAGTAGAGAGGGGTTAGGGAGGAGACACAGGCGACCTGGTGGAGAAAAAGGAGGGTCCAAAGGGAGAGAGAGCAGTCAAGCCAGTAATCTCACTCCCTAGTGAAAAATGGGTCCTGAAGATTGGGTCCTTAAAGGTACAAAATTGGTAACAAATACATAAAAGCAAAAATTAAAAATCTAGAGTAGAGTTTGGAATTTCAAAAATACGACGTTAAAGAAAAGAAGAAGGAAAAGAAAGAGAGAAAGAACGAACAAACAAAAACAAACAAGGTCGCGAAAATTATAAAGAAAGTACAGGTACAAAATTGATAACTAATACCAGAAAGCGAAAATTAAAAATCTAGAGTAGAGTTTGGAATTTCAAAAATACGATGTTAAAGAAAAGAAGAAGGAAAAGAAAGAGAGAAAAAACGAACAAACAAAAACAAACAAGGTCGCGAAAATTATAAAGAAAGTACAGGTACAAAATTGATAACTAGTACCAGAAAGCAAAAATTAAAAATCTAGAGTAGAGTTTGGAATTTCAAAAATACAATGTTTAAAAAAAAAAAAAAAGAAGAAGAAGAAGAAAAATAAAGAGAGAAAACAAACAAACAAATACGAACAATGTCACAAAAATTATAAAGAAAATACAGGTACAAAATTGATATCAAATACCAAAAAGCATAAATTAAAAATCTAGAGTAAAGTTTGGAATTTCAGATATACAATGTTATATAAAAGAAGAAGAGAAAGAAACAGAGAAGAAGAAAAAAAAAAAAAAAGTCACAGAAATTATATAAAAAAAATCTATAGGTACAAAATTGATAACATATACCAAAAAGCGAAAATTAAAAATCTAGAGTAGAGTTTGGAATTTCAAAAATACAATGTTAAAGAAAAGAAGAAAAAACAAAGACCAAAAAAAAAAAAAAAAACCCAAGGTCAAAAAATTATAAAATATATATATATGAAGTTTGCTGAAGAAGAAAAAAATAGGGTCTTTTTTTTTTTTTTTTTGCAAAGTAATAGGTTATAAAAGTGAAAATTAAAGGAACAATAGAGGACTTAAAATTTTTTTTTTTTTAATTAAAAAAAAAAAGAAAGAATGATCGTAAAAATAATAAAAATATATCTAGGACTTTTTTGTTTTTTTTTTTTGTGGGTGTTGTGGGTTCAGTTCATTTTTGGCTAGTTCCTTGGTCAGATTTATATTTCTCAAGATCTATAGGCCCCTTCCTATGTAGTCCGTAGTAACCACAGGGTTTTGATCTATTGCCTGTAGCTTCCAAGGCGTTTCCCTCTGTTATATCTTCTTCTGTTTGCTAGTCTCTTCAGTATCTGGTTTCCGCCCTGACTCAAAGGGCACGGTGGAGGACACTTTTTTTTTTTTTTTTTTTTTTAGGCTTACTTGTTCAGTCGCGCTGTGGGGAGGGAGGGAGGGATGCTGCAAACAAATAACACTGGCGTGGGCTCGCAGTGCCTCAGCCACCCTGGGTCTGCCCCCGCTCACGGCGCGTGTAGCCTCCCTGTCCACACTGCTCGGACTCTAGGTTGTTCCGCCGGGAACAATCCGAGGCTGGCCCTGGGCTGCATGCACCTCCCAGGTCCAAGCCGCTCAGGTTCAGGCACTCGGGTAGTCCTCAGAGGCACAGACTCAGTTGGGCCTGCGTTTTGTGCTCTTCCCAGGTCCGAGCGCCAATTTGCTCTTCCCAGGCGAGCGCCAATGCTGCTACTTATCGCCTCCCCGCCACTCGGTTATCTGGATGTAAAACCGGCGCACCTTCTCAGGCAGATGTTGACCGTCCAGACCCCCAAGAAGTTTTAGTTAGCAAAGAAGCCTGCTTACAATTTTATAGATAATGTCTCTCTGGGGCTGCGATTGCCCCCTTCCGGCTCTGGCTGCCTGTCACCGGAGGGGGAAGGTCTGCAGCCGGCTATCTCTGTTCAGTCCTTTGTTTCGTGCGCGGGCCTGGCGGTCTTAGGTTAGGGCTGGCTTTTCGCGTGGTAGGTATCCCACAGTCTGGTTTGCTAGCCCAAATTATTTCGCTCAGATAGCGCTCAGGGTATTCAGGCCAGATTCTTACTCTCAGCGATGCAGCCCACGCCGCGCCTCCCTGCCCAGCCCCGGCTTGCTAATGGCGGATGCAGGCGTCTGCGCTGCTTCTCTACTGGGGGAGTTACTGTAGGGCTCGCAATCTGTGAGTTTTAAATTGTTTATTTATTTCTTCTCCCTGTTATGTTGCCCTCTGTGCTTCCAAAGCTCGGCACAGATTCGGCAGTGAGAAGGTTTCCTGATGTTTGGAAACTTCTCTCTTTTTAAGATTCCCTTCCCGGGACGGAACTCCGTCCCTCCCTCTTTTGTCTCTTTTTTTTTGTTTTTAATATTTTTTCCTACCTCCTTTCGAAGAGTTGGGTTGCTTTTCTGGGTGCCTGATGTCCTCTGCCGGCATTCAGAAGTTGTTTTGTGGAATTTACTCGACGTTTAAATGCTCTTTTGATGAATTTGTGGGGGAGAAAGTGTTCTCCCCGTCCTACTCCTCCGCCATCTTGGCTCCTCCCCCCTCAGATGGTGTTATTTTCAACCCTACTTTCTAAGCATCTGCCAAGAATTCCTTTGGACTTGGGTGTCTTATGGTCAGTTTAGTTGGTATTCAGCTTTTCTCTCATGAGAGCTCCTCTGTGTGCAGATAACAGTTAAGAGGTGTTAGGGTTGGCTGTAGGAAGGGGAAAGGTGGAGTCTTCTGTGTCCTGTTCTCATTTTTACATTTTTTAAAGTTCTTCCTCCAACTTAGCAAGTCTGTGTGTGATTATTGGTCTGAAGTGGGCAGGGGAATGACAGTGCCTGCTTGGGACATGGACATTTTGGCCATCATGTGGCTTAAGTAAATTTTTCTAATGAAATAAAGTTGAATGTATGTTTCAAAAAAAATCTTGCAGGAAAAAAATTGATGTTTATAAATGTCTCTCGAATGCCAACTCTCCTCCTTATTCTATTATGATTGCCCTAGTTCAGTATCTAGTTTTTCTCCTAGAGATAAGAAAGTCACTGTCCTCTAGTCTTTCTTATTATTACATTCTACCTCAATCCTGATTAACTTTTATACTACAATCAGCATTGTCTTTCTAAATCTGATCATGTCCTTCTTCTGTGGAAACTCCCTTCTTATATATAATGTGCAATAAAGGGACCAGAGATCAAATTGCCAACATCCGCTGGATCATGGAAAAAGCAAGAGAGTTCCAGAAAAACATCTATTTCTGCTTTATTGACTATGCCAAAGCCTTTGACTATGTGGATCACAATAAACTGTGGAAAATTCTGAAAGAGATGGGAATACCAGACCACCTGATATGCCTCTTGAGAAACCTATATGCAGGTCAGGAAGCAACAGTTAGAACTGGATGGAACAGCAGACTGGTTCCAAATAGGAAAAGGAGTACGTCAAGGCTGTATATTGTCACCCTGCTCATTTAACTTCTATGCAGAGTACATCATGAGAAATGCTGGGCTGGAAGAAGCACAAGCTGGAATCAAGATTACCAGGAGAAATATCAATAACTTCAGATATGCAGATGACACCACCCTTGTGGCAGAAAGTGAAGAGGAACTAAAAAGCCTCTTGATGAAAGTAAAAGAGGAGAGTGAAAAGTTGGCTTAAACTCAACATTCAGAAAACGAAGATCATGGCATCCAGTCCCATCACTTCATGGGAAATAGATGGGGAAACAGTGGAAACAGTGTCAGACTTTATTTTGGGGGGCTCCAAAATCACTGCAGATGGTGACTGCAGCCATGAAATTAAAAGACGTTTACTCCTTGGAAGAAAAGTTATGACCAACCTAGATAGCATATTGAAAAGCAGAGGCATTACTTTGCCAACAAAGGTCCATTCTAGTCAAGGCTATGGTTTTTCCAATGGTCATGTATGGATGTGAGAGTTGGACTGTAAAGAAAGCTGAGCACTGAAGAATTGATGCTTTTGAACTGTGATGTTGGAGAAGACTCTTGAGAGTCCCTTGGACTGCAAGGAGATCCAACCAGTCCATTCTGAAGGAGATCAGCCCTGCGTGATCATTTGGAAGGAATGATGCTAACGCTGAAAGTCCAGTATTTTGGCCACCTCATGTGAAGAGTTGACTCATTGGCAAAGACTCTGATGCTGGGAGGGATTGGGGGCAGGAGGAAAAGGCGATGACAGAGGATGAGATGGCTGGATGGCATCACTGACTCCATGGACATGAGTTTGAGTGAACTCCGGGAGATGGTGATGGACAGGGAGGCCTGGCGTGCTGCGATTCATGGGGTTGCAAAGAGTCGGACACAACTGAGCGACTGAACTGACTAACTGACTGAACTCTCCTCAGCTTAGAAATCTTTCATGGGTGGACCTGGTACTTGGCCCCATCATTTCTCAGTCTTACCCATCCCAGGCATCCCGTTGGTCAAACACACTGAAGCTCTTGCCACACTTGAGAATTGCCATAGTCCTTCATGACTATATATCTTTGCGAGCTGTGCCTTCTGCCTGGGATGTCCCACTCATGCCCCTCAAAGTTGTATCAATCTTTTTATTTTTTTTCCTTTGAATATCCTCAGAGTGCTTTGTAGATGGATATCTAGATACAGGATCAAGTCCTAGGTCTTTATTTTCACTTTACCTTTTTTTGGCCATGTGGGAATCTTAGTTCCCCAACCAGGGATAGAACTTGGGCCCTAGCAGTGAAAGTCCTAACCATGGGACCACAAGGGAATTCCCCAGAGGTGGATCTTTTCCTATTCTGTTTTTGAGGTGTAGGTCTGGCTGCCAGCATTCGGGAAGCCTAGGGCGGTAACCCTTCAGCATATAGATTGTTTATGTCATCCCTCTGTGACCTCCTTCCACTGTGCTTTTTCAGAGGCTTTCGGTTTGCATTTTCTGTGACAGACGTTCCATCTTCTTCCAAGATGCAGTAGTGGTATGTGCTCCAGCCCTCCTACCCACTTTCATAAATACTCTTTGGCTCCAATTCCTGTCTTTTATGGGATTCTGCAGTAGTTGGTCATGGGTCATATTTGTTCTTCATTTGAACCCACTCAAAGTTTCCAGATCTGATACATTGGTTATCATCCATTAATTCGCTTTCCGTATTCCAAAATTTTGTTAACTCTCATCGGCTGCTGTATTCATTCTATTTCTGTTGTCCTGTGGATCATTCACTTTTTATTTATTAATCGTTCTTTTTTAGTTCATTTATATTAGTATTTTCATATCTTGAATCTTGTTTGTTCAGTCTACCATGCTTAGTCAGAATCCATGCCGTAGTTGTCTAATTTTTCTCCTTGGCATATATTTATTTATTTTTAAGGGGATATGTGAGCATCAGAGAATAACAGTGACTAATTCATAGCATCTAACTATTGGGACAAGGAGCTTTTGAAATCCAGGCTTTGGCAAGTCTTTCGAGTGCCATCATTCATCACACCCCCACATGTACACTGTTATTCAGTCACATCAACCAACCTGTAGTTTGCTGTTTTGATGTTATTTTCTAAGAACAGTTGTTGGTTATGTTCTCTGGGTTTGGAATCCTGTTTGTCTAGGGTAGATCTCTCACTCTTTTTCTAAAAAAGAGATTTATTTATTTTTGGCTGTGGTGGGTCTTCATTGCTGCATGAGAGCTTTCTCTAGTTGCAGCAAGTGGGTGCTACTTTTGATGCGGTTCTTGGGTTTCTCATTGCAGTGACTTTCATTGTGGAGAACGGGCTCTAGGCACTCATGGGCTAGAAACAGCACGTGGGTTCAGCAGTTTCAGCTCACAGGCTCTAGAGCGCTGGCTCAGTGGTTGTAGTGCCCGGGCCTAGTTGTGGGATCTTCCCGACCAGGGATTGCTTGTGTTGCAAGGCTAATTCTTAACCACTAGACCACCAGGAAAGCCCTCTCACTCTTAAATTTGATTTAAGTGCCTTTTATTTTGGAAGCACTTCCCTATCCAATCCCAGAGAGTGATTCATACACTCTTTGCTGCTGCTGCTGCTAAGTCATTTCAGTTGTGTCTGACTCTGTGCGACCCCATAGACGGCAGCCCACCAGGCTCCAACATCCCTGGGATTCTCCAGGCAAGAACACTGGAGTGGGTTGCCATTTCCTTCTCCAATTGCTGGGTTCTTACAATGCCTTTACCTTCTTAATGATAAGAGTTATTGGTGTTTCATAATATAAGGTCTATATTTATCCCTACTGTTATCCTCCTTACCTGTACTACAAAGTAGCACTCAATACTCATTTGTTGAGTTGACGATGACCTGGAACTCTACTCATGGAAGTGATCTGCTTTCCTTCCTTTGGGAAGTCTCTCTTACCATGGGTGCTTTCTTCACAGTTGCAGCCACTCTGTGGAGTCTAGTAATCAGGTAATAATCCACAGAGAGTACACATACCTGTGAAATATGCGGTTAATGGGGTCAAGTTCGTGTTATTCATTGTGGCACAGGACAGCTTGATGAGCCTGGCAAACATGCTTTAGAAATTCTCAAGTCTATATACTGCAGGTGAGAAACATTTGATGATGAAACAAGTGGCTAATTGTTGAGAATTGGTTGATTATTAAAGCAGTAGCCTCTTGTTCATTCTGTTACGCAAATAGGGAACACAGCTAAAAATATCACGAGTGCTCTGAAAAAGCCAGTCCCAAAAAAGGCAATTAGCTTGAACACCTGGAAGCATATTTTATCAGGATATGTATTTACTAATATTTTTTTTAATTTAAAATTTTTTATTTTATTTTTAAACTTTACATAATTGTATCAGTTTTGCCAAATATCAAAATGAATCCACCACAGTATATTTGAGTAACATTGAGTCACAATTTTTAACTTGGGGTAATGTCACTCATGGGACTTCCCAGGTGGCACAGTGATAAAGAATCTGCTGGTCAATGCAGGAGATTCAAGAGACAAGGGTTTGATCCCTGGGTCAGGAAGATCTTCTGGAGAAGGAAATGGCAACCCACTCTAGCCTGGAAAATTCCATGGACTGAGGAACCTGGTGGGCTACATGGGTCGAAAAGAGACACAACTGAGTGACTGAGCACACACACACAATGTCACTCAAATTCACAAAGTAGGGAAATGTCTTTAGGTAGATATTTCTCTAAGCATTTCCTCTTTCCCTCTTTGTCCCCACAACTTCAAGCACATGCTTAGAAAACTTAGATGTATAATTTCAAGGACCCAGGAGGGGAAATAGAGAGGCAACACAGTAAATCATAAAAAGCATAGGCTCTGGATTTAGGTTGCCTCACTTTGAGGCCCATCTTCAATGGTACCAAGTGTATGACCTTGAAGAAGTCACTTAGTACCCTTATGTATCTCATTTGTAAAACAGGATTAGGAAGATATATCTTAGTGTTGTAGGATTAAATGAGGTAATACTTATAAATCTCTTACAGAAATGCTTAGTATGTCCTATGCAGCCAATTATTGTTGTTATTCCCATATTGTCTTGAGGTTATATATCAGTATTGATCTTTTTTCTGGGTGCTAGATGCTAAATTTTCATTTTTCCCCATAATTCTTTATGTCACTGGTATGACCTATATTCATACCAGTGACATAAAGAATTAGTGCCAAGATCCCCTGTGTGTTTTGATGAATGCTTCTTAGTATTTGTAATCTCTACCTCCATTCTAGGCTCCAACTTTTAGCTCTCACTGAAGAAAGGGAGTGTCTGTGGCTGATGAAGGAATGTGTCCTTGGGTCAGTATCTTATTTAATTCCTATATCATGTGTTTTGTTTTTTGTAGGGCACACTCTCTGAAACTGAACTTACAGGAATCTCAAACAGAAAAGCAGAAGTTATTAATTTGTCAACAAACAGTAACTGCTGATCAAATATCTGAAGTAGTAGTGATGTTATAAAATCACTCACACATACTCTTTATTTAAAAAAAAAAACTTTATTGGATTTACAATGGGTTTCTGCTGTATATCCTAATGAGTCAGTTTATATATATATATATACATATACACATACACACACATATATCCTTATACACACATGTATATACACATAGATCTACTCTTTTAGATTCTTTTTCCATATAGGCTGTTTTACATTATTGAGATACTGAGTAGAGTTCTTCTGTGTTATACAGTAGGTTCCTATTAGTTATCTATTTTCTGTATGTAGTAGCATCCACACATATTCTTTTTTAAAAATTTATTTTTAATTGGAGGATAAGTACTTTACAATATTGTATTGGTTTATGCCACCTATCAACATGAATGAGCCATAGGTGTCACACATACTCCTTTTTTTTTTAAAGAATTTAAATTTATTTACTTTGGCCATGCTGGATCTTCATTGCTGAACATGGGCATTCTCTAGGCGCTACTCTGTAGTTGTGGTGCTCGGGTTTCTCACTGAAGTTGCTTCTCTTGTTGTGGACCATGGGCTCTAGGGTGTGAGGGCTTCAGTAGTTGCAGCGCATGGGATCAGTAATTGTGGTGCATGGGCTTAACTGCTTCCAAGGCATGTGGGATCTTCCCAGAACAGGGATTGAACCCATGTCCCCTGCATTGGCAAGTGGATTCTTTACCACTGAGCCACCAGGGAAGTCCCACATGTATTCTTTTTTATTAATTAATTAATTTACTTTTTTAACTTTACAATATTGTATAGGTTTTGCCATACATCAACATGCATCTGCCACAGGTGTACATGTGTTCCCCATCCTGAACCCCCCTCCCACCTCCCTCCCCATACCATCCCTCTGGGTCATCCCAGTGCACCAGCCCCAAGCTTCCTGTATCATGCATTGAACCTGGACTGGCGATTCATTTCTTATATGATATTATATATGTTTTAATGCCATTCTCCCAATCATCGCCCCCCACCTCCCTCTCCCACAGAGTCCAAAAGACTGTTCTGTACATCTGTGTCTCTTTTGCTGTCTCACATACAGGGTTGTCGTTACCATCTTTCTAAATTCCATATATATGCGTTAGTATCCTGTATTGGTGTTTTTCTTTCTGGCTTACTTCACTCTGTATAATAGGCTCCAGTTTCATCCACCTCATTAGAACTGATTCAAATGTATTCTTTTTAATGGCTGAGTAATACTCCATTGTGTATATGTACCACTGCTTTCTTATCCATTCATCTGCTGATGGACATCTAGGTTGCTTCCATGTCCTGGCTATTATAAACAGTGCTGCAATGAACATTGGGGTACACATGTCTCTTTCAATTCTGGTTTCCTCAGTGTGTATGCCCAGCAGTGGGATTGCTGGGTCATAAGGCAGTTCTATTTCCAGTTTTTTAAGGAATCTCCACACTGTTCTCCATAGTGGCTGTACTAGTTTGCATTCCCACCAACAGTGTAAGAGGGTTCCCTTTTCTCCACACCCTCTCCAGCATTTATTGCTTGTAGACTTTTGGATCGCAGCCATTCTGACTGGCGTGAAATGGTACCTCATTGTGGTTTTGATTTGCATTTCTCTGATAATGAGTGATGTTGAGCATCTTTTCATGTGTTTGTTAGCCAACTGTATGTCTTCTTTGGAGAAATGTCTATTTAGTTCTTTGGCCCATTTTTTGACTGGGTCGTTTATTTTTCTGGAATTGAGCTGTAGGAGTTGTTTGTATATTTTTGAGATTAGTTGTTTGTCAGTTGCTTCATTTGCTATTATTTTCTCCCATTCTGAAGGTTGTCTTTTCACCTTGCTTATAGTTTCCTTTGTTGTGCAGAAGCTTTTAAGTTTAATTAGATCCCATTTGTTTATTTTTGCTTTTATTTCCAATATTCTGGGAGGTGGGTCATAGAGGATCCTGCTGTGATGTATGTCGGAGAGTGTTTTGCCTATGTTCTCCTCTAAGAGTTTTATAGTTTCTGGTCTTGTGTTTAGATCTGTAATCCATTTTGAGTTTGTTTTTGTGTATGGTGTTAGAAAGTGTTCTAGCTTCATTCTTTTACAAGTGGTTGACCAGTTTCCCCAGCACTACTTGTTAAAGAGATTGTCTTTTCTCCATTGTATATCCTTGCCTCCTTTGTATATCCTTGCCTCCTTTGTCAAAGATAAGGTGTCCATAGGTGCGTGGGTTTATCTCTGGGCTTTCTATTTTGTTCCATTGATCTATATTTCTATCTTTGTGCTAGTACCATACTGTCTTGATGACTGTGGCTTTGTAGTAGAGCCTGAAATCAGGCAGGTTGATTCCTCCAGTTCCATTCTTCTTAAGATAGCTTTCGCTATTTGAGTTTTTTTGTATTTAAATACAAATTGTGAAATTATTTGTTCTAGCTCTGTGAAAAATACCGTTGGTAGCTTACTGTTGATAGGGATTGCATTGAATCTATAGATTGCTTTGGGTAGTATACTCATTTTCACTATATTGAGTCTTCTGATCCATGAACATGGTATATTTCTCCATCTGTTAGTGTACTCTTTGATTTCTTTCTTTCAAGAAAGTCAACACAGCCTATGCTGCTGCTGCTGCTGCTAAGTCGCTTTAGTTGTGTCCGACTCTGTGCGACCCCGTAGACGGAAGCCCACCAGGCTCCCCCATCCCTTGGGATTCTCCAGGCAAGAACAATGAAGTGGATTGCCATTTCCTTCTGTATTCTTGATATGTGGTATGAGATGTCATGGATTTGAGCTGGAATAGTATTTCATATGTAAATAGAAGCTACTCACAGACTTGAGAATAATTTGTTTTCTTAATCAATATAACCTCTCATCTCCTTTTCACTTATAGTACACTTTGCTCAGTAATATTGCCTTTCATATATAGTATGAAAGCAAATTTCAACTCTGTCTTGATAAATTATGATACAGTACAAATTAGTGCATGTATTTCTGCATATGCAAATGATATTTATTTAAAAAGGTGATAACCTGTGGAGATTTCTGTTTGTAGATGAAAATACTAAGCTGCTATTAAAAAAAATTGTATTGTACCAAAAATAAGCCTTTAAAGCTAGTATTACTGAAGGAACCAGGAGATGTCACATCGGTCAGCAGGATATATAATTATGAATAGACTCACAGAACAAACACTTTAACAGAATAAGTCCATTAAGTAAATGTGACTTCCCTTTGAGAATTTTTTTCTGAATGAAATGACCAGGTCTATTAGGGGAAGTTTAAATACCTCACTAAGACTTTCAAAACTCTTTGGAAATATTTTCAAACGTAACTATCGAATTAGTCCCTGTGAACTTGGAATAATGTTTTATAATGTAGAGAGAATTGGCTTAGAGGCAGAGGATAAATAGTAGGGAGATACAGATACTTCTTGAGGTAAGGAATATTAATAGTGTTCTGTGCTAAGGTTTAGAGGAAGGGAGTGAATGGGTGTGTGTACCCAAGAGCAAAGAAACGTAGTTGTTTCCAAAAGCTGACTAAGTAGCTGTTGAGCCATGTTTCATTGTTGGGAAAGCAGTGCTCAGAGAGTCAGCAACCCTCAGGTACTCCTGTGTGATGATCAGCGGTGCTTGGAATCAGTTGTCCCTACTTGGAGACTCACTCCATGGTCAGTAGACCTTGGAAGTGTGTACCAAACAGTAAAATTCATTTTAGCTTAACCCTGCAGGAAAGAAACTTATTAAAATAAAATACATTTGGCCCATCAAAGAATCTACATGTGACTTAGGGAGGCTGGTTCAGCCACTGCACAACCAGAAATGGTACTCAGGCCAGACCTTGGTGGCTACCCCAGCAAAGACACCAAGTTTGCCTCCACCTGGTGTGAGTGTCACATTTTGTTCTGGACATTGCAACTTCCAAGGATGATACTGGACCGGGTCCCAGAAGTTTTGGGTTTTCTGACCCTGAAAACCCAGGTACTTCTGCTGCCACGCTTACAGAAAAATGCATGTTACATCTGTGTCTGTTTTATCACATCACCGGCTTCCCAGACTAAAGTCTCGTGTGGGTACATTGCATGACTTTACCCTGGTGCAAGCAGAGACAACAGTCAGTATGTGTGAGAATGTTCAAAAGAGTAATGTTCAAATGAGTGCTGCATTACCACAGACAAGACAAGTATTCACCATACCCCCAGAAGTGGTAGATGGTATAAGAGAGAAGTGTTACCAGCTTTGTGTTCCAATCATTTAACTAATTTAACTTAATATCAACCATTTAATTAATATAACCATGTAATTAATATCATTTAATTCATATCAGTAATTTAATTAAATGCTATTTGCATTAATAATACAGTAGTAATAAAATGTTGTAGTATGTATTTTAGGTTAGATCTATAGTGCTGTGGATGGAAAAAGCATATATCAAAGCTACAAAAATGGTTGGAGGAACTTCCCCGGTGGTTCAGTGGTTAAGACTTGCCTTCTAATTCAGGGGGCAGGTTCAATTCCACATGTCTTGTGGCCAAAAAAACCGAGGCATAAAACAGAATCAATATTGTAACAAATTCAATAAAAATTAAAAAAAAATGGCCCACGTCAGAAAAATCTTAATAAAATGGTTAGTCACTCAACCCTAAAATCTCAATATATTAGAATGAAAGATTAAAGGTCATTAAAAGATGAATATGAACACATAGTTTATAGTAATGCGCTTACTGCCCTTATTTAGATAAACTTGACATTTTTCTCCTTTACTTTTCATTTAACTATGTGCATATTGTTACCATGGCAATTGGAACACTTTATTCCATTTTTCCCCTCACATATCTGTCTCTAGTTTGTTTTGTATAGGGTCTAGTACTGGCACACGTTAAGAAATGAAAACGTCTAAACTAATGGTATCAGAGTGCAAACAGGGATGTCTGGGGTGTCCTTATCCCTTTTTTGAGACATACTATGACTCAGCTGGTAAAGAATCTGCCTGCAGTGCAGGAGATCTGGGTTCAATCCCTTGGTCGGGAAGATGCCCTGACTCCCCATAGACAGAGGAGCCTGGCGAGTTCCAGTCCATGGGGTTACAAAGAGTCAGACGTGACTGAACAACTAAGCACATGAGTATCAATAGTGTTTTTTCCAAAGGTACATTTTGGTTTTATGATGATTGAGAAACACAGATGAGGCCATGCAGTGGCCATGGACAGGACCAAAGCAAAGTGAAGGCAAGTACCCTGTATGACAGGATTTAGGTGAGGGAGAGATGGGCATATGTGGATCAGCCAAGAGAGACTCATTCCTTTGCTTTGTTTTGCCTTTGATTGGATGACTGGTGGAACAGTTATTTACTTAAGGGTAGGGTAAAGTTGCCAACATCCACTGGATAATCGAAAAAGCAAGAGAGTTCCAGAAAAACATCTATTTCTGCTTTATTGATTATGCCAAAGCCTTTGACTGTGTGGATCACAATAAACTATGGAAAATTCTGAAAGAGATGGAAATACCAGACCACCTGACCTGCCTTGTTGAGAAACCTGTATGTAGGTCAGGAAGCAACAGTTAGAACTGGACGTGGAACAACAGACTGGTTCCAAATAGGAAAAGGAGTACGTCAAGGCTGTATATTGTCACCCTGCTTATTTAACTTATATGCAGAGTACATCATGAGAAATGCTGGGCTGGCTGGAAGAAGCACAAGCTGGAATCAAGATTGCCAGGAGAAATATCAATAACCTCAGATATGCAAATGACATCACCTTTATGGCAGAAAGTGAAGAAGAACTAAAGAGCCTTTAGATGAAAGTGAAAGAGGAGAGTGAAAAAGTTGGCTTAAAGCTCAACATTCAGAAAACTAAGATCATGGCATCCGGTCCCATCACTTCATGGGAAATAGATGGGGAAACAGTGGAAACAGTGTCAGACTTTATTTTTTGGGACTCCAAAATCACTGCAGATGGTGATTGCAGCCATGAAATGGCACTTACTCCTTGGAAGGAAAGTTATGACCAACCTAGACAGCATATTCAAAAGCAGAGACATTACTTTGCTAACAAAGGTCAGTCTAGTCAAGGCTATGGTTTTTCCAGTAGTCATGTACGGATGTGAGAGTTGGACTATAAAGAAAGCTGAGCACCAAAGAATTGATGCTTTTGAACTGTGGTGTTGGAGAAGACTCTTGAGAGTCCCTTGGTGTGCCAGGAGATCCAACCAGTCCATCCTAAAGGAGATCAATCCTCTGTGTTCATTGGAAGCACTGATATTGAAGCTGAAACTCTAATACTTTGACCACCTGATGCAAAGAGCTGACTCATTTGAAAAGACCCTGATGTTGGGAAAGATTGAGAGCAGGAGGAGAAGGGGATGACAGAGGATGAGATGGTTGGATGGCATCACCAACTTAATGGACATGAGTTTGGGTAAACTCTGGGAGTTGGTGATGGATAGGGAGGCCTGGCGTGCTGCGATTCATGGGGTTGCAAAGAGTCAGACACGACTGAGCGACTGAACTGAACTGATTATAATATCTGTATTAGATGGTAATGATAACCCTAATTACCATCTAATACAATATGAAGTTGTACTATTATTGACTGTATTCCCTGTGCTATACATTATATCCCTGTAAGTTATTAATTTTGAAACTGTTAATTTGTATCCCTTCATCTTTCTATTTTACCCATCCTCTCCCCTCTACTCCCCTATGGCAACCAGCAGTTTTTCTCTATGAGCCTGTTTCTGTTTTGTTTTGTTCATTTGTTTTTTAGATTCCACGTATAAATGGAATCATATGGTATTTGCCTTTTTCTGTTTGACTTACTTCACTGAGTATAATACCTTCTAGATCCATGTATATTGTTGCAGATGGCAAGATTTCATTCTTATTATGGCTGAATAAAACTCCATTGTGTATAATATACCACAGCCCTCTTTACCCATTCATGGACACTTTGTTCACTTATCTGGGCTATTGTAAATAATGCTGCAATGAACATAAAGATTCATATCTTTTCAAATTAGTGTTTTTGTTTTTTTTCTGGATACATATCCAGAAGTAGAATTGCTGGATTGTTTGGAGGTTCTATTTTTAGTTTTTTGAGGAGCCTCTATACTGTTTTCCATAATGAATATAGCAATTTGCATTCCCACCAACAGTATACTATGGTTCCCTTTTCTACATATCCTCACCAACACTTATTTGTTGTCTTTTGGTAATAGCCATTTTAACAGATGTGAGGTGATGTCTCATTATGATTTTGATTCACTATTGCCTGATTATGAGTGATGCTGAAATATCTTCATGTCTTTTGGCCAACTACCAGTCTTCTTTGGAAAAATGCCTGCCTATTCGATCAGGTGGTTGTGTTTTGTCATTGTTGAGTTGTATGAGTTTTTTGTATATTTTGAATATTAGCCATTTATCAGGTATATTATTTGCAAATATCTTCTCCCATTCAGTAGGCTACCTTTTAATTTTCTTGATAGTTTCCTTCAGTGTGTAAAAGCTTTTTAATTCAATGTAATCCCATTTGTTAATTTTAGCTTTTGTTTTGCTTGCTGGAGGAGCCACATCCAAAAAGAATATCACTAAGACCAATGTCAAAGAGTGTACTGCCTGTGTTTACTTCTAGGAGTTTTATGGCTTGAAGTCTTACATAAGTCTTTAACCCTTTTTAGTTTATTTTTATATATGGTTTGAGAAAGTCATCCCATTTTATGCTTTTGCATGTGACTGTCCAGTTCCCCCAACACCATTTATTGAAGAGGCTGTTATTTATTGAACACTCTCTCTTCTTAAAGAGAGTGTATATTTGTGCCTCCTTTTGAGTAATTTGTAGCCTCACATGTAATTGACCAAATACATGTGGATTAACTTCTGGGCTTTCCATTCTGTTCAGTTGATATATGTGCTTGTTTTTGTGGCTGTATCATAATGTTTTGAGGACCATAGCTTTGTAGTATAGTTTGAAATTAGGGCGTGTGCTACCTCTAGTTTTGTTCTTCTTTCTCAAGATTCTTTTTGCTGTTCAGAGGCTTTTGTGTCTCTATATAAATTTCAGATTGATTTATACTAGATGTGTGAAAAATGCCATTGGTATTTTGATAGAGATTACACCAAATCTGTAGATTGCCTTGGGTAGTTATGGTCACTTTAACAAATGACCATGATTCTTCCAATTCATGGATGTGGTATATCTTTCCATTTGTTTGTGTCTTCTTCAGTTTCTTTTTATCAATGTCTTACAGTTTTCCAAGTATTTGTCTTTTACCTAAGTTATTTCATGCTTTTTGATTTGTGGCATAATGCTTTATGCCATTGTAAATGGGATTTTTAAAAATTTCTCTTTTTGATAGTTCAGTATTAGTGTATAGAAAGGCAACAGATTTCTGTATTAACTTTGTATCTTATGACTTCATTTAATTCATTTATTAGTTCTAAAACTTTTCTGGTGGTCTTTTGGTGACATTTTCATATATACTGTCCTGTCATCTGCAATGTGACAGTTTTACTTAATCCTTTATAATTTGGGTTCCTTTTATTTCTTATCTTATTGCTCTGGCTAGGACATCCAATTCTGTGTTGAATGTAAGTGGTGAGAATGAATTCTTGACAAGAATTCTTGTCTTGCTCCTCATCTTAGAAGAAATGCTTTTAGCTTCTCAGCATTGAGTTTGATGTTGGTGTAGGTTTGTCTCCTCTGGCCTTTCTTTTTTTATATTTTATTTCAAAATAAATATCTCTAAAGTGATATATGTAACCTTTCTTATGCTATATCCTCTCTATACCCACTTTGAGTGTTTCTTATCATAAATGAATATAGTCTCTTTTTATATGTCATTAATGTCTATGTATTTGCTAAATATGCTCATTCACAAACACTACGTTAATTAGGATCATACCTAATAAACCCTTTTTATATCAAAATATACTAAAAGCATATATAAATGTTTCAAAATATGCCCATAGCATATTCCAATCTCATATGCTATTTTTTGAAGTATAATTTTTTCCTGGTGCTACAGTATTCCATTTTAATGAGAGAAATTCATTTTATCAATTTAGTGTAGGTGGACATTTATGTTTTTTCAATTTGTTATTAACTTTCATTAAACAACCTTATAAATAATTCAGTGTTCATCCTAGAAACGGGATTGGTGAATGGAAAGGTATGGATATTTGTATATTTTAAAGGATATAACTATATCATCTGTATCTATATTACTTTTCTTTTTCCCACCAGCTGCTTATGTGAGTAGGGTGATTTCCTTACACTCTCATTAATTAAATTCTCAGCTAGACTGGTGAATTACAGAAATTCTTTGACTTTTAATTTATTGGCCACAGATATTTTTATTTTTACCACTTTGATGAATTATTCTTTCACATTGTTTCCAAAATGCTAATTTCTGGGCTCAAGGTTAGAAGTGAGTTCCAGCCTTGATTCTGCTAATAACTAACTATGGGAACTTGATAAAATTAACATTTCAGGGCCTCTCTTTTAAAATCTAGATTGTCTCAAATATATTTTGGTACTGCTATCAGTTTGATATATTCAAAAAGAAAATTTGATGTGTGATACCATTATTTTCACTTGGGAGTAGCATCCCTCGGTCTTGAGGAAATGTCATTTCTTGTTTTGTGGGGGCAGGGCCAACTTTTTGACTGATAGGTGAATTTCATCAGGAGAGAATGTAATAGTTCTAGCAGACCCTATTGTGCTTCACTGAGTTGTGTATAAGCCTATAGTTTATGGTTTAGTGTTTACTAGTACTCTTGCCTGGAAAATCCCATGGGCGGAGGAGCCTGGTAGGCTGCAGTCCATGGGGTCGCTAAGAGTCGGGCACGACTGAGTGACTTCACTTTCACTTTTCACTTTCATGCATTGGAGAAGGAAATGGCAACCCACTCCAGTGATCTTGCCTGGACAATCCCAGGGATGGGGGAGCCTGGTGGGCTGCCGTCTATGGGGTTGCACTGAATCGGACACGACTGAAGCGACTTAGCAGCAGCAGCAGTATATTACTGACAAGCTCTCCTGTACTTTTAGTCTTACTTATGGTTAACATTTTTTGAGTGGAGAAACTCAGTAGGTATTTTCCAATTATGGAAAAGTGAGTGAGTGATCTCAAGTGATTGGTAAAATGATCTGCCCATCTCAAAGGGTGTTTTGAAAAACAAATGAAATAATATATAGGAAAATATTTCATTGTGGAATGAATATTTATTAAATATATTAAAACATATTTAATTATTACATTATGGAATGTAATGCAAATATAAACTGTTCTTGGTCCGAATATTGTCATCATAGTTAATTTGTGGTAGTTTTCAATGTTGAGTGAATATGAGAAGTGGCGTGTTCTACATAAACTAATTTCCTCCAGGTTGACTGTGGTCATGAGCTTGGTATAAGCTCATGACTGGTTTCTTGCGTGCTTGTGGATATGGTTTCAGAGCTCTGTCATTAGTTCTTTGGCACGGTTAGTGACGGCGTACACAGTGACCTAAAGATGTTGTCAGAACTGGAAGCAGCAGTATGTGAGCTGCAGACAACTGCATCCTTTCATCCTGGTGCCAGTGATGAAAAAGGAGGGAAAATATGTCACCAGAAAATACTAACCAGAATGACTCATTGATCCTGAGATAGTTTTAATTTAAAATGCAGGCGGTGAGCGATGTACAATGTGGCTTATACTCATTCATGCTCATACACAGAGGAAACAACACAAGATGTGTTACCGTCTTTCAACAGAAGAACAGCAAATATGTTGTTTTTTTCCCATATAGATTTTGTCTATGCCTAAGCCTAAATTCATTTAAAGTATACTAGTTACTTAATTTAATATTTTAATAATTGACTTTTCCAAACAACCTCAAAGCATGGCATTATGAGAAAATAAGAATTTTAGTGCCAAGAATGTGAAGAAGGCAATGGCAACCCACTCCAGTACTCTTGCCTGGAAAATCCCAAGGACGGAGGAGCCTTGTAGGCTGCAGTCCATGGGGTCACGAAGAGTTGGACACGACTGAACGACTTCCCTTTCACTTTTCACTTTCATGCATTGGAGAAGGCAATGGCAACCCACTCCAGTGTTCTTGCCTCGAGAATCCCAGGGATGGAGGAGCCTGGTGGGCTGCTGTCTGTGGGGTCACACAGTCAGATATGACTGAAGCAACTTAGCAGCAGCTGCAGTGCCAAGAATGAGTGAATCGTTATGGGATTATACTGGCAATATGGGAAGGCAGAAAATTAATAGGAAGCCAAGAAGCATCCCATGGACAGTTCATGGGCTATGGTCCATGGGGCGGCAAAGAGTCAGACATGACTAAGCGACTAACACACACACACAGGGACCCTTAAGAGCTGTGCTAGTCCATCATTTGGCTTCTTGTTGATACTGAATATCATATACTTAAAGTATTTTTTTCTAGTTAAATGCTTTCTGCATAGGAAGTTTTATGCACTTTTTGAATAAAGAGTATTCCAGTTGCCTTATACACTCCTTAGTGATTTTAGGATTGTGCCAATCAGTTATCCAGTATTTCAGGCAATCGGATACATTTTCCTGGCCTCATCTCAGGCTTAGGGCCAAGTTATTGGTTGAATTATTTTGTTTTGATGTGAAATACTCTCTCAGAAGCTCCACTGCTGTGTGTGGGGATCTGCTTAAAAGAAAATCTTTGCTGAAGGAGGTTTTGGGAGGGATTGAGCAGAATGAGTGTAGTTGGTGGCCCAGATGTTACCATCACGGCACCTCATAAAGGACAGGGCCAGTATGTATTTTGGCCTGACCTTCACCTGCCCACTGACGTCAGTGTGGAGGAGTGAAGTGATGGTTATATCAGTTGTATGACTTTTCAACTTAACTGTGTTCTTTCTTCCTTAACTGAACTCCATTAACAGAGCTGCCCCTCAGTTTGCTGCTGTCAAACAGGAACCTTTTAACAATTCCAACAGTATTTCTCACTCTTATAAGCATTCCAAATATTCTACTTTTTTTAAAGAAAGCTTTTAAAAGAAAGACATTGTCTACTTACACTTTGACCTTATAGGTTTATAGCTTTTTGATATGGTAAATATTGTAAGGTATAATTAAGTACTTCATTTCAGAGAGTAACACTTGGGTACATTCATACAGCTTGTATATTTTGGACATTACATCACATGATTTTTCTGTTTAGGCTCTTTACATTAAGTTAGTGGAGAGCTCAGTGTTTACATGAGGCAAGGTGAAGACTCAAGTTTTAGGAGTTACCTGTGGAGTTAATTTTATTGGTTAGAAAGACAGTATTATACAGCTTACGCCAGCAGATGGCACTCGTACCTTTATGCTTTTATAGAGAGCTGCTTGGGCTGGTGGTGACTTTGCTCAGCCAGATCTCAAAAACTGTTGAGGACTGCATTTCCCTATTTTAATTTGAACACAGTTTTATAGCAAAGCAATAAAGTTATTTTTACTGTTATAGAGAAAAGCAGATGAACGGACAAAACCACTTCTATAGATAGGCTGTTCAATTATTTGTTAGCATGTGAAACCGTTAAGATCCATATGGATGAAAAATGCACTTCCTCCAAATGCAAGTTCTAGATTGTATCAGTGTCTTTTCTTCCTTTTATTTATAGCTCAGAATCTTAATCTGATAAATTCAGCTGGGTGGACAATAGAATGAGAACAATGCCCCTCTTTTCCTTTGTTTTGGAAATTTCATATGATCTTGGAGTCGTAGAATTTTAGTGCTTCAAGCAATCTTAAAGAGCTCCTCTAGTTGAACAAACTTTTAGGTGAGGAAACCATGACCTATATAGGTTAAACAATTTGTCCAATCTGAGGGTAGAAACACCTGCTTTTACTTAAAAGCAGAAAATGGGCCTCTTCGAATAGCCTAATACTCTCTAATTTCATGTTCCTCTTATTGTTCTCTGATGGCCCAGAAAGCAGGAAGCTTTGGGCACTTGACCTTTTGCTAGAGATTGGTTCATTCACCATGCTTTGCCTGCCTTCAAAAAATTTGCACAGAGCAGTTAAAATTCCAAAAGTGCATCTCAGAGATAGTTAAGTGTTCAAATGAAGCCAAAAGGCGTATGTCAGGAGCAATATTTTTTCCTGTGGTAATTACTAATTTAAGGAGGGCCATGTGCATCCTTAATCAAATTTAACCAGCGAGGGGGAAATCCCTAGACCTTAGGTAACCGTGTGCCGCAGGTACAAGATGTCAAAACTCTGAGTCAACTAAGTAAACTTAACTTCATGAATAGTTGCTTCCTTTGCTGTAGAGAGATTTGTAGAGCCAAGGAACATTCATAGAAGGAGTATGGGATTAGCAGGGTAAAGTTTCCAGTTAGCTTATGGCAACAGGGAACTGGAAAGCCCTTCCTGCTACAGCATGATGCTGAGAGGCAAAAAGCATCTCATTTTATTGTTCTGAATCAGCTTAAATATGGATGGCGCTGCCTGGCTAGCAGGTCATCCACACTCAAGTCGGTCCCCTTTCACCCCCTCCCCCAACTCCCTTCCCTGTGTCTCACTCAGAACAGTGGGAAGAGCCAAGGGGGCTGAAAAAACACCAGGAATATTGGACAGAGGGGCCTCTGTTCTCTGTCCTGGTCGATAGTTGCTGAAGGGTTTGCTGTTTAAGCTTGTGTGGCTTGTTTGAAGGTGACTCCCCACCTTCAAAGGTGGTTCACTGCCTCCAGGGGCAGACAGGCTTGGGCCCCTGAACTGTGCAATGTTCAGCATCCTGAAAGTCACGCAGAGGCATGGCTGCTTCTTGGATGCCGTGAGGGGCCAGTGTCTTGTGTTCCCAGCCTCCCACCTCCGCTCGAGACCATCACCCCTGGCTGCCAGTCCAGTTCTCTTCAGGGTCTGTTGGGGCAAAAACCTCCATGCCCTCCACCTCTGAGAGCATAACTTTAATTCACCCCAATGGATCTGAAACCAGAACCTTTTCTCCTGAATTGAGTTTACTAGACAAGCCATGTCTAGTAAAACAGAAATCGAGTGTTGATTTTTTCTTTTTTTTTGGCCAGTGAGTGAGTTTTTAGCAAGAAAGAGAAGATAGATTTTAGTTTCTCAATAATACGGCCTATTTCATGAGGCTACACTTTATTCTAGACACACGTTTTTAGGATGGGTGATGTTTTCCCAGGAGGTAAAAGAAAAATTCAAATTCACAGAGGTTGCTGCTTCTAGTTGTTTTTCTTACCAAGTCCCTGAGCACCTGCTGGGTGAAAAATAGGTTGAGTTTAAGGGGAACAATTGTTAGATTGTGTGTTGGGGGAGAAAGATGAGTTGCTTTTCCTGGAGGTATGGGCCTCATCAACTGTGTAGCTGGAGAGAATTCTTGCTGCTCAATGTTCTATGGCCCAACCTGATTTCTTATCTTCTTAGAAACTCTTGGCTGGAGTTCACACTGACTGCCTACTTACTGGAATTCACACTGACTGCCTACTTACTCCTCAGGGATCCTTGAGGATACGCTGGGCTAATGTATGCTAACTGCTTTATCCTAGTCAATAATGATACAAATAAGGACTATTAAGACATCATCTAGGCAAGTGAAACCAGTCCCCTCATCCCCTCTTTTTTTTTGTTGTTCTTGATGTATTTCCTAGACTAGGATCTGAGATAAACTACTAGAAAACTTTCCAATGAGGCAGAGGAAAAAAATCATTTCTGATACACTCCCCTACCTCCAGAAATGTTGGTATAACAGCTGAACTTGGAAGTGTGCTTCATCTTCTATGTCAGTTCGGTTATGTCGGAGAAGATTCAGGCCAGTTTGTGGAAACCGATGGTGTGTATCTCTTCCGAACATGGTGTTTGGAGCATCATGACAGTAGCTGAAAACCAGCCACAGTGGGAATATCTGCAAGATAGCTGATTCTTAAACCCTTAGCCCACTGCAGCCTAAAAATCACTTTTGAATTGGTTTACTAAATCATTTGGGCTTCCCCTGTGGCTCAGCTGGTAAAGAATCCTCCTGCAATGCGGGAGACCTGGGTTCGATCCCTGAGTTGGAAAGATCCCCTGAAGAGGGAAAGGCTACTCACTCCAGTGTTCTGGCCTGGAGAATCCTATGGACTGTAAAGTCTATGGGATCACAAAGAGTAGGACACGACTGAGAAACACTCGCTTCACTCACTAAAAAATTTATTTTTCAAAAGTGACTGGGAAAACCAAGTGGTTTTTCTTTTCAACCTCATATGAAAAGTATCTCAGGGAGAGCTTGGGTGATTCATAATGGGAGGACTATTCATTGCCTTCCCTTCAAAATATATTGATAGTAGTAGTTTTTAAATGCTAACATTATGTTTAACAGAAGTTAATTGCCTGTGGGCCAATATAACATGACTTCTATTTCCTAAAAAGAAAAATATAAGAAAGCAAGCAGGAAAAATCTTTTGAATCAGTGTTTTAAAAAGGTATATGGAGAGATAATAAAGGAATACAATTCAGTTCTACTGCAGGTAACCTCTATTTTTAGAAAGCTATTTGTACTGTAAGGGCTTCCCTGCTGGCTCAGTGGTAAAGAATTTGCCTGCAATGCAGAAGACACAGGTTCAATCCCTGGGTCAAGAAGATCCCCTGGAGGAGGAAATGGCAACCCACTCCAGTATTCTTGCCTGGGAAATCCCATAGACAGAGGAGCCTGGTGGGCTGTAGTCCATAGGGTTGCAAAAGAGTCGGATTCGACTTAGCCACTAGAAAACAACAAATTTGTATTGTAATCTACGTTGTTTTTTTTTCTTCTTTCAGCTTCTTTTTCCCAGGTTCTATCAGAGATCTGTCCTGTTAAACCTAAATCACTTTGACAGTTATCACAGATTCTAAGGAATATTGTGCTAAACCTCAGGGGATGTCAGTGGATTAAATGGGATAATGAATTGATGTCTGCAAAACAGGGTTGAAAAAAAAATTCCCCCTTTTCCCCAAACACCTCTGTTTCCATAAACCAAATTCTGTGTTTGACTCAGTAATGTTTATCACTATCAAGTGTGGTCTTAATTTTTATTAGAGCCATGGTAAAGGACAAAATCACTGCAGATGGTGATTGCAGCCATGAAATTAAAAGATGCTTACTCCTTGGAAGAAAGGTTATGACCAACCTAGATAGCACATTGAAAAGCAGAGACAGTACTTTGCCAACAAAGGTCCATCTAGTCAAGGCTATGGTTTTTCCAGTGGTCATGTATGGATGCGAGAGTTGGACTGTGAAGAAAGCTGAGCGCCGAAGAATTGATGCTTTTGAACTGTGGTGTTGGAGAAGACTCTTGAGTAGTCCCTTGGACTGCAAGGAGATCCAACCAGTCCATTCTAAAGGAGATCAGCCCTGGGTGTTCTTTGGAAGAAATGATGCTAAAGCTGAAACTCCAGTGCTTTGGCCACCTCATGTGAAGAGTTGACTCATTGGAAAAGACTGATGCTGGGAAGGATTGGGGGCAGGAGGAAAAGGGGAAGACAGAGGATGAGATGGCTGGATGGCATCACCGACTCAATGGACGTGAGTTTGAGTGAATTCCGGGAGATGGTGATGGACAGGGAGGCCTGGCGTGCTGCGATTCATGAGGTTGCAAAGAGTTGGACACAAGTGAGCAACTGAACTGAACTGAAAGGACAAAGAAATGGTTTTCAGTGTATTATTATCATATTTCATAGCAGGATTGCTAAACAGTTGAGGATTCTCTTAAGTCTCCAAGAAGCTCAGGTATCAAATATTATTGTTTGAAAAAGAGCAAAAAGTAAGACCTCTGTGAGAAATGAAGGCAAGTGGTGGGAGGCCTTTTTCTAGGATGTGGAAGCTTGTATCATTGCTGATGCCGCCGTCTCTGTAGTTGCTGTTCATACTTCATGGACTCAGCTCCACAGCCATAGACTCACCAAGCAGTGCCTCCAAGATCCTCAAGAAGTCATCAGTACAGGCTTCCAACTCCAGCAACATCTCATGCTGGCTTTATTAAAATATCTTAGCATCTGGTGTGAACCACAGATGCACTGGAGCTCTGAGCCTCAATTCAGAGAGGGAGGTGAACCATACATGAGCTCTGCAGATGTGCATCTCTACCTGGCTGGCTGGATTCCCTCCTTCATCTCTGCAGGAACAGTTGGTCTGGCATGGAGTCTGGCTAGAGTACAGGAACTTAACGTAACTTTATACTTCATATAGAGGCTTCTTTTCTTGTATTTTCTAGCCCTGAAATGGTTATCCAGAAGTTCACCCCTAATGACATTTCTTATATTTTAAAAACTTTTTATTGGCTGGTGCACTGGGATGACCCAGAGGGATGGTATGGGGAGGGAGGTGGGAGGGGGTTTCAGGATTGGGAATACATGGACACCCATGGCGGATGCATGTTGATGTATGGCAAAACCAATACAATATTGTAAAGTAAAAAAAAAAAAAAATTTAATTGGAGTGTGTGTGTGTGCCCACGCACATGCACGTGTACTCAGTTGTGTCCAACTCTTTGTGACCCCATGGATTGTAGCCCTCCAGGCTCCTCTGTGCATGGACTTTTCCAAGCAAAAATGTTGGAATGGATTGCTGTTTCCTACTCTCGGGGATTTTCTTGATCTAGGAAAATCCCAGACTCAGGATCTAACTCACATCTCCTACTTTGGCAGGCAGAGTCTACCACTGGTGCCACCTGGGAGGAGGGCATGGCAACCCACTCCAGTATTCTTGCCTGGAGAATCCCATGGACAGAGGGGCCTGGCAGGCTACAGTCCATGGGGTCCCAAAGAGTCAGACAGTACTGACAGCACTTAGCATGCACACACAGGCCACTTGGGAAGCCCTAAAATTGCTTTATAATGTGTTGGTTTCTGCTGTATTTTTATTTATTTATATTTTATTTTGCTTGTTTATTTTTTACATTGAAGTTTAATAGCTTTACAACATTGTGTTAGTTTCTGCTGGTTTTTTTTTCCTTAACTCATATTTTATTAGGAGTGAATTTTGGGTATTTGAGGGTTAGAGTCACAAGAATAATGGAGTTTTCCTGTGAGTTTAAGCAAGTCAGATATTAAAAGTTCATGGACTTGAGCACACACTTCTAAAATCAGTTTAACCCTCATACCTAATCTTACTAACCCAACCTAATATAAGAAAAATGCTCAGAATTTGACATGGGGCCACTTATAAACTAAGATCCTGGTTCCATTGTTAAGTTTCCATGTACTGGAGTTTATTTATGAAGGCAATTATTTAACAGATGTCTTTGGAGACCAAACATTTGTATATGAAACAAATCAAGAAGAATTTAAAATAATAAATAATATTTAACATTTACTGTCTACTTTTTCTGTGCCAGGAACTGTGACAAAGGCTTTCAAGGGATCATTCGTTTCTGCAAAAAATCTCACTGGATAGGAACACAAGTGGTCTACATTTGGGGTTAACCCTCTGCAGTAGAGCTATCACATTATACACACTAGTGTAAATGGGTGCTCACGGGACAGCTTCAGAGGGATCCAGGAGGGAAGATTTCCTGAAAGATGCAAATTTCGAGCCAGTTTTTGACATATGTTTCTGTGGTCTCATGCCATTGGCTATATTAACAACTCAAGCACATAGATTACAAATTTGAAAATCATTTAAAATTCTGGAAGGAGTAAATGCCACATGTACTAAGAAATTTACAGGGACAAGGAAGTGGTCACTATTTTCTATCACTTTATCCCTCTAATTCATCAAAACACCACTGACAGAATGTCTGTGAACTGTCATTTCAGCTCAAATACATTTCTACCATCACTTTCCCAAGTTGTGGTTCACAAATTCCTATTAGTCACTACTTTTGAAGTTGGTCAACAGAATACTTTCATGATCTTAGCCCCTATCAGGGTGTCTGGCTTATCATAGGTTTTTACAGATATTGGTTGAATGAATTTCTGATAACAGATTTTCTCATATTTTTTGTCTTCAGTTCTTTTTCTTGTTTTTAAATCCACCCTGTTTTTATTAATGAAACTTTCTCACTCCAGTCTCCCTCCACCCCTCCCCTTGCAGAGGAAAAATATATAATATAGAGCCCTTCATAATAATGAGAAGAGTAGGAGGCATTACTGACAACCTTTCTGAGACTTGTGGTAAAGGCTGTTCTAAGATGGGAGACAGAAGTCTCTTAAAAGATAAAAATCTCAATTTAGACAGACGGGCTTCTTGATCCTCATTTATGTTGAAGTGGTGTGTGTTGGAAGGTTGTTCTATCTGTGGCTGCCAACTAGAATCCGTTGATGATTTGACTGTGAAAGTATTCAAAGGAGTGCCTGTAGAAGTGGTCAGGAGTTACCTAACAGATGCTTTTGACTGGACAAATACAATTCTTTTTGGACGACACTCCTGCTTTTCCCAAAGGGACATTGTCATATACTGTTTGCACAAGTGCTTCCTGTCTGTAACTTTGCCAGAACTGTGTTCTGTGTGATTCTTCTGACATACCCAAGACTCCTTGACTTGCCAACATTCAGACATCACTAATGACCTCACTAATGCCATTTTGATAAAACATTTACATCATTGCTTCTCTTATATCTTGTTCTTGACGCATATCAGAATGTCTGCTACATTTCCCCACATCCTTCATTGACCGCATATTTGTTTGATGTGTTTTTTGAGTTGTTACTGTTTTGTACTTTCAATTCCCTTTTGGCTGGAACCCAAATATTTGGTTCACCAGGCCATGAGCCTTGCACCTTGGCGAGAAAATTTCTGCTGGAGGCCTGATAATGAGGAATATTGCATATTCAGAGGTCTCCTGTAGTTCACCTCCCGGCCTCACCCGTTACTTTTTGAGAAGCGTTTTTTAAAATAAAGTCTTTAAAATAAAGACAGCTAGTTGACCTGGAGGAGTATCTGCAACTGCTGTCCTTTCTTGTACCATTTCTAGCTAGTGTCATTTCCATAACGTTTTTCTTCTATGGGTTCTTAGTTGCCTATTTTCTGAAACTGGTTACTTTCCTAATAGAAATCGCTTCTGCCTTAGATTACTGTCACTTCATGGTCCCCTGGTCTTGATACTGACTTTGTTTCTTCAGATTTCTGAATGACGACTTTACCTTGACTTCTGGGCTATATGCTCCTTTTTTTTTTTTTTTTTTCCAAGGATAGGGAACTGTTTATTTGCATGTTTTTAAAAACTCTTTCAGAGAAATATAAGGCACAAGGAAAAGGTGATCTGACAAGCATTTTAAAAGAAAAAGGATCAGTGTTTCTTGAGATGTCCAACAGGTTTTTTCCTTTGTAAGTTTTACTGAGATAATTAAAGATTCAAATGCAGTGCTAATTAATTGCGGTCTTACTAAATATCCTGGTTTATGCTGGTACAGTTCATTTAGGTCTAATCTATCTCAGAAATTCCCATAAAATTATTGATCTAAACTAGTAAAAGTGGATTTTGTTCTTAGTTGTTCACTCAGCTGTTAGCTCTTTTGTTGTTTGCCAGGATCCTTCTTTGTTAAATAGACAATCCCCACTAGCCCCCTACCAACCAACACCCCCCCTCCCTGATGCTGCAAAACAATGACAAAACATTAACTAGGTCTCATTACTGTTGAATATTTAATATGCAGATGTACATTCTGAGCATTTAGAGGGGTAGAGGTTTGATCCCGGGGTTGGGAAGATCTCCTGGAGAAGGGAATGGCAACCTATTTGCCATTCTTGCCTGGAGAATTCCACGGACAGAGAAACCTGTTAGGCTATAGTTCATGGGGTCGCAAGGAGTTGAACAGGACTGCGCAATTAACACTTTAACTTTCATATACTATGTAACTTACGGTAGCCACTATAGTATCTACTTCTTTGTTACCTTATAAACCTCCCCATCCCCAGCTTTATGTATATGTGTGTGTGCTTAGTTGCTCAATCATGTCTGACTCTTGCAACCCCATGTACTGTAGCCCATCAGGCTCCTCTGTCCATGGGGTTCTCCAGGCAAGAATACTGGAATGGGTTGCCATTTCCTTCTCCAACTTTATGGGTGTATCTCAATTACTCTGCAGTGGTTTCTCATCCATGCCTTCATATTTGAATCATCTAGTGGAGAATGCAATGGCACCCCACTCCAGTACTCTTGCCTGGAAAATTCCATGGACGGAGGAGACTGGTAGGCTGTAGTCCATGGGGTCGCTAAGAGTCAGACACGACTGAGCGACTTCACTTTCACTTTTCACTTTCATGCACTGGGGAAGGAAATGGCAACCCACTCCAGTGTTCTTGCCAGGATAATCCCAGGGACGGGGGAGCCTGGTGGGCTGCTGTCTATGGGGTAGCATAGAGTTGGACACGACTGAAGCAACTTAGCAGCAGCAGCAGTGTGTGTTAAAAAAATGCTCCAACCCCCTTCCCTTCCAGATGGGAACTGGGTGTTTTTATTTTTATTTTATTTATTGATATTTAATTTTATTTTTTGGCTTTTTTTTTTTTTTTTCCTGGCTGCCCTGCATGATGGCATGTGGGACGTTTGTTCCCTGACTAGGGATTGAACCCTTACCCGCTGCAGTGGATGCACGTAACCTTAACTGCTGGACTTCCAGGGAAGTCCCAGAACTGGGTGTTTTTAAAATACTTCCTGCTGCTGCTAAGTCGCTTCAGTCGTGTCCAACTCTGTGCGACTCCATAGACGGCAGCCCACCAGGCTCCCCCGTCCCTGGGATTCTCCAGGCAAGAACACTGGAGTGGGTTGCCATTTCCTTCTCCAATGCATGAAAGTGAAAAGTGAAAGTGAAGTCGCTCAGTCGTGCCCAACTCTTAGCGACCCCATGGACTGCAGCCTACCAGGCTCCTCCGTCCATGGGATTTTCCAGGCAAGAGTACTGGAGTGGGGTGCCATTGCCTTCTCTGAAAATACTTCCTAGATGATTCTAAAGTCCAGTTGTAATGGACAACTGTAAAGTCAGTCAGTGTGGTGACATTTCCCCTGGTGGCTGTTAGTAGTTTACTATTAGGCGAGGATGCATATTCACAATTAAGGGCAAAGTTAAGGAGGAAATATGTGGCTGCAGTTGCTGCCAGTTGTCATCTCATGATCAGCCTTAGGATGAAGTTGATACTTTGGACAATAAAGCAGAGAAAGTGATCTTTAATGACACCTTGAAGCCATTGAATCAATTAACTCTGAAACTTGCTGTGCCTTTGGACTTCTTCTTATGTGAGAAAATAAACACTTAAGCTAAGGAAACTCAGATCAAGAGGTTAGATGACTCATGGAAGAAACTGAAATCCAAATCTTACAATTCAGTGTTCTTTCTGCATAATCTCTGAAGATACTTCTTCAGAAACTAATGAATATTAAAGAAATAAGAAAACAGAATCTATTCCCAAGAAAGTCACAATCTCTTTGAGGGAGATAAAGTTGTTGGAAACCTTGTCAAACAATCATCGTAACGAACTCTGATAGCATGTTAGTTTACAAAGAATTTTTGACATCTCTTGTCCCTTTTAATCCCCTCAAACTGTTAGGTAGGATAGTATTATACCTACTTCATAACTGAGAAGATTGAGGCCTGGAGAGGATGTATTATTTACCCAAGATGATCCTAAAGGAAATCAACCCTGAGTATTCATTGGAAGGACTGATGCTAAAGCTGAAGCTCCAATACTTTGGCCACTTCGATTAGAAGAGCTGACTCATTGGAAAAGACCCTGATGCTGGGAAAGATTGAGGGCAGGAGGGGAAGGGGGAGACAAAGGACAAGATGGTTGGAGGCATCACCAATTCAAAGGACTTGAGTTTGAGCAAACTCCGGGAGATAGTGAAGGACAGGGAAGCCTGGTGTACTGCAGTTCATGGGATAACAAAGAGTCGGACACAATGTAGACACTGAACAACAACAAGGTGATCCAGGTGGTCACTGCTAGGAGCTGAAGCCGGGTCTTCAGACTCAAAATCCAGTGTCCTTTTTGCTGTACCTCTAGCTGTGAATGGTCTCTATGTTTTGGAATTCCATCATCTCTTCCTTTCCTGGATATGGGGATGCAGGGATTCAGGAGAGAATAGAGTTATCCTTTCCATGGGGCAACAGTGACTTGGCATACACAGCTGTCTGATCCGTATGGGATGTGGTAGACTTCTGATTTCTGAAAAGAGGATGGAGATCATCCAAATTATTGAGTTCAGGGGAAGAAAGTTTTGTCTTGGGAGATAAGAGTCTGGAATTTCTGGGGAGAGTTTCATCTGAGTTAAATGGCTCAAGATTATTCATCAATGGCTACTGGGTTCAATTGTGGGAGCAGAAGGCTCCCTATTTGATTCCTACATTATTGTATGATCTTGTGCACTTCTGTTACATCCTTTTCTGGGTATGATAGCTACATCCTTGATACACATAGAAGTTCCCGTCATCTGTGATCTGGAGCACTTTTAGTCTTTTTTCCCAGTCTACCAAACTCAAGATAAATCACTTGCCTCCATCTGTAAACTAAACTGCTTCTGCAACAAGTTTTCCCCTAACTTCCCGCAGAGAACAGCCTAGCAGTCTTCCCCTTACATTGCTCGTAATTCTGGGAAGATAGCAAACCAATTAAATAGTGCAGCTGTACAAATATCCCAGCTGTAATCTATGAAGTTTGCATCATGAACACATTTTCATTGTCTTCTTTCCCCATGTGGAATCTCATTGTTTCTTTTAATTGTATTTTTCAAATGTGTTTATGTAAGATGGGAGGCTCTTTGGCTAGTTAAAGTACATTTAAGCTACACTAGAAGTGTCGAACTGAATTTTTTAAGGGGAAAACAGTTTTGGGAGATTTTTAGAACAAATAATAGTTTGGGGGAATGGAAATGGCTGAATTTTTGAGTCTGTCTTAAACTATATCAACATAAGAGTCCTCTTTTTGTTTCTTAGCTGTTATTTACTGGGACCACATTTTGGGATGGGTGTCAGGCTGAGGAACCTGAGTTATTTTGCTAAAGGTATAATCGTTGCAGTGAACATTTATGAGCACATATTATAAAGCAGAGCCTGTTTCATGCCCTTCACATGAGTTATGCTATTGCATCTTCAAAAAGACGTGATGTTGTGCCTACACATACCATCCCCATTTGGCAAATAACGTAACAAAGGTGTGCGTGTGTTTGTGCATGCGTGTGTGCTCAGTTGTGTCCAACTCTTTGTGACCCCATGGAGTGTAGCCCACCAGGTTCCTCTGTCCATGGGATTCTCTAGGCAAGAATACTGGAGTGGGTTGCCGTGCCCTTCTCCAGGTGATCTTCCCGACCCAGGGATCAAACCTTCATATCTTGCATCTCCTGCATTAACAGGTAGATTCTTTACCACTGCACCACCTAAGAGAAAGAAAGGTATAGAGAGGTGAATGAATTGATCTTTGTCATCTAGCCAGCTGATGTTGAAACCAGGCATTTTGACTCTACATCTATACTTTTAACCACAATGCTCTATGACCTTCCTTCAAAAGGAAGCAACGCATTTAATTGGTTTTCCTTTAATTGACCTCTTTCTTCCTACCCTAACTAGTCAAACAACTGGTGAAACAGGCTTCACTGACAATGACACAGTTTACGTATCTCATTCCCAAAAGGCAGACCAGGCGAAATCATTTCCTGGAAGTGATTAGAGAAAGAGAAATCAGTTTTGCAGCTCTCTTTTACACATGTGGCCAAAATTTCCTGTTATGTTTTTTCCCCCTTTCACTTCTTGATTAAGACACTTTTGCTTTGCATGTAATCAAAAATGGAACCATCTGTTGAACATTCCATATTCCATACTTTTGACTTTCCTACATCTTCCTAGAAAATGGTTGTTTGACTCTCAGGGACGAACTCATTTTTCCTCCCCACTTCACACTTGTAACTCTGTAGAAAATGACAGATTTGCAAATGAACCTCTCCAACTGGTTGCTCACTGTTCATATGCTCCGTTGTGTTGGGCTTCCCTGGTGACTCAGATGGTAACAGAGAAGCCTGGCAGGCTACAGCCTATGGGGTCACAAAGACTTGGACACGACCCATCTACTAGCACTTCCACTTTTTTTTGACTGTGTTAGGAATGTAGTTTTGCTCCTCTTTAGGCAAGTCGTGAATTAGCAGCTGCTAGTGTTGGCACTAGTGGTGAAGAAGCTGACTGCCAGTGGAGACGTAAGAGACTCTGGTTCAGTCCCTGGGTAGAGACGATCCCCTGGAGGAGGGTATGGGAACCAACTCCAATATTCTTGCCTGAAGAATCCCATGAACAGAGGAACCTGGTGGGTTACAGTCCATGGGATCGCAGAGAGTTGGACATGACTGAAGCCACTTAGCACAGCACAGTGACTGAGAAGAGTTCATTTCTAGTTCTTGATATTCTTTGTATCAACCTAACTTTTCCCAAAGCATATCTTCTATACTTTTGGCATGGAGACACAGAAGATAAATGACTTTTCAAAGGTCATGTGTTTGGATAGCCAGAGCTGGAGTGATCGTCTTAACTTAGAACACTTTCAGCTTAATCTCTCTCCTTCTCTCATGTTAAGTGTACTTTGATCATGGCAAATACCGGTCAAGCAAGAAAGTGTGCTTTAAAAAGTGGTCTGCCTCTTTGAGGGCTGGTTGTTTATATATATATTTGAAAATGTACCAAATAAAAGACCCAATGTGTTCTGAGGACCCGAGGAACTCCTGTTCTGGCTTCTGTCGGACTTTGTTGATCTGTATAACTGGGAACAATAAGATTTTAATATGCCAAGTCCTACCAGCAAAATAGAAAATGAACAGAGATGCTAATCATCTAATTTGCCCCTTTGCTAAGCGTGGCTCCACTGAGCTATTCTTGTGTTTCTCGGAGCAAGAAATGCAGCCAGAAACATTCTTATGAATTCTGATACTGCATTTGCAGTGGGAATGTTGTCAAGGATGGTGCCTACCACATGGCTCAGTGCCCCATTAGCAAAATCCCATATGAGAAATCCCATTTAGCCCTAAGAGCTAAGAGAAGTCCTGCTTTCTCTGACGAACTGTTGCATCTTAATTGCTCCCCTTTTAACAAGAAAAAATCAACCATAATTTACTTTTCCTTTTGACTACTTAAGAAGAAAGAATTATATGGGCATTTATAATCTAAATACTTGCTTTACTCTCTCTGTTAAATTTTCCCAGGGGTGATTTTTTATTCTCGACTAGTGTGAGCAAAGAAAAACAAAGAGCTTTGTTCATCACCCAGTTCTACAAGGGTTAAGTCATAACCTACTGCTTGTGCCCACCAACGTGCACCTTGAGAGGAATTCAAAATGCAAAACAGAATGAGGCATTCTGTGCATTGGGTAAACACATATTTAGATAGTTAGACATACATCTCAGGGAGAATTTTAGTGACTCTGGCTTCTGGTGTCTACTCATACATAGAAAATCACTAAATACAAATGAACTTACCAATGGAACAAAAGTAGAGGCACAGATGTAGAAAACAAACTTATGGTTACCATGGGATAAGAAGGGGGAGAGGAATAAATTGGGAGATTGGGATTGACATATGCACATTATTATGTATAAAATAGATAGCTAGTGAGAACATGCTGTATAGGGTAGGGAACTCCACTCAATATTCTGTAATTTTCTGTATGGGAAAAGAATCTGAAAAAAAGTAGATGTATGTATAAGTGGTTCACCTTTCTGTGCACCTGAAACGAACACGACATTGTAAATCAACCATGTGTGTGCGTCCTGCTGAGTCGCCCGAGTCCTGTCTGACTCTTTTTGACCCTATGGACTGGAGTCTGCCAGGCTTCTCTGTCCATGGGATTCTCCAGGCAAGAATCCACCAATAAAAAAAAATTTTTTTTTAAAGCACTAAAATCATTAACTTGAAATATCTGTTTGTAATTAGCAGTAATGTTTCATCAAGATATATGCTTGACTGCAGGTATTTCCAAGCCCAAAACACTCATATGTAAACTGGCTTCTTCAGAATAACTGAAAGGCTGTCTCTTGGGTAGTCCTTAGTAATTCCCTGAGTAAAACTTAAACTTACAATTCTCATGTTGTGCATTTTTCTTTAGGTCAGCAATAGCTTATTATATTTTAACTATTAAATATATATGTTTTTGTTCAGTTCAGCTGCTCAGTTGTGTCTGATTCTTTGTGACCCCATGGACTGCAGCCCACCAGGACTCCCTGTCTATTACCAACTCCTGGAGTTTACTCAAATTCATGTCCATTGAGTTGGTGATGCCATCCAACCATCTCATCCTCTGTCATCCCCTTCTCTTCCTGCCTTCAATCTTTCCCAGCATCAAAGTCTTTTCAAATTGGTCAGTTCTTTGCATCAGGTGGCCAAAGTATTGGAGTTTCAGCTTCAGTATCAGTCCTTCCAATGAATATTCAGGACAGATTTCCTTTAGGATGGACTGGTTGGATCTCCTGTAGTCCAAGGGACTCTCAAGAGTCTTCTCCAACACCACAGTTCAAAAGCATTAATTCTTCAGCACTCAACTTTCTTTACAGTTCAACTCTCACATCCATACATGACTATTTGAACCGGTCTCCTGCATTGCAGGCAGATTCTTTACCAACTGAGCTATCAAGGAAGCCCCCATGTTTGGGTATTGCTTAAAATTCTTTGTAAGATTTAGTGTGGGTGTAATTCTCTGGTGGTTCAGACAGTAAGGAATCTGCCTGCAATGCAGGAGACACGGGTTTGATCCTTGGGTCAGGAAGATCCCCTGGAGAAGGGAATGGCTACCTACTCCGTTATTCTTGCCTGCAGAATTCCATGGATAGAGGAGCCTGGCAGGCTATGTTTTATGGGATTGCAAAGAGTCAGACATGACTGAGTGACTAACACTTTCATACTTTCATTTTATAAAATATGTATAAATTGAATTTGTTGTGAGACTAGCAACTGGATGAGAAATGGGTTTTATCCTTTATCTAGTTCTTTTTGGAAAAGAAATCCTCCATTTTTTCTTTTGTTAGGGAGAAAAACCCTTTTCTCTACCCTCTTAGGTTTAATGATTGTGGGTGTGCAAATTAAGTTGAGGAAGATAGATTAGCAAGAGAAAAGACAGATTTTTCTTCGTTACATATAGGAGTGTTCACAGAAAAATATGACTTAAGGAGGCAGTTGGAATTTGGGGCATATGTACCATCTTAATAAGGGAAAAAGGGAGAAGGCCACTTATAACAAAATAAATGACTCTAGGAAAGAGAAATATGTGCCCTTAGAAGATTAGATATGAGATATGATAGTTTTGTGACGTCTGTTCAGGCAATTTCTTATGCTGATATCAACTTCTTGTCATCTGTCATAGGAGTCAGTCTTCCTTGGTAATTTCTCCCAGAGGGCGCGTTTATGACAAATGATTCTTTTGGGAAGTTCTCCTTTTACGCAGATAAAGAGAGTTCAGGAAAAACAAAACAAAACAAAAAAACCCAAAACTTTTCACAGAGATATATCCTGAATCTTTTTACTTCCAAAGAACACTGTTCTCACGGAGGGAGGTTCATCTGCTAGGTCATTTGACATTGTAGAGTTTGTTTGTAGGTTACAGTGGGCTCCAGGGATGTATTTTTAGTCCAATCTGATGGTTCAACACACCCTTTCTTGTCTAGCTGTGATGTATCCTCTGATAAAGTTTTCAAAGTGCAGTGTTGACATTTTGATTTCTTCAAACGCTCCATTTCTTTGCTCCAATTCACTATATAAACCTTCAGAATTATGGTAATTCCTGACATCTCATCTCTTGATTTTTTTTTTTTAACAGTCTATTGCTTTATTGAGGGAGTGCAGTTAGGAGGGGTGACACCAGGGTGAGGAACGAATCAGTTAAAATAATATAAGTTCAGGAAGCAGTGTTAAAATAGTACTGTACAAAATGGATAATGGTAATAATTTTCTTAGCTCAATTCGTGGAAGAAAAAACTCATGTTCCAAAAACATCTGTATGAAGTACAACTTGGTTTCGATAACACTGGTAGAGAGCATGTTCCAGGAAGTGGAGGTAACTGGAGGTAAAATCCCAGGACTGTTAATAGAACAGTCCCAGTTGGCTAGACTGAGGCCAACACTTAATGAGGGTGAAAACCTTGTCTGTGGGGAATTTTGGATGATACCCGGAGAAATATTACACTGGACATAAACCAAATTGAATTGTTTTCACAAGTGTTGCAAGGTTTCATATAGTAAAAGGTTTTTTCTGCATGCATTTCAGCTTCACAGCAAAAGTAGCTTAGGAAACATAAACAGAGAAGAGAACATTCATGCAAAATATCTAACTTGTTGATATAAAAATGCATCAGCTCCCGTTTTTTCAAATGTAAATGTATTCTCCCTTCTTGTTTCAAATGACAAATTTGTGTTCATTTTGTGTCAGTTGACATCCCCTTGAATAATAGTACTACTTAGCATTTCTCACATTAAGGTAGAATATACATTTTTATTGAAAGAAGTAGATATCAAGAGGAAGTCCTTTCTTTTTGTTCATTTACTTTGCCTTGAATTTGTTTTGTTTTGGTTTAACTAGTCTCATGGGCTTCCCTGGTGGCTCAGATGGTACAGAATCCGCCTGCAATGCAGGAGACCCAGGTTCCATCTCTGGCTGGGGAAGAACGCCTGGAAAAGGGAACGGCCACCCACTCCAGTGTTCTCACCTAGAGAATTCCATGGACAGAGGAGCCTGGTGGGCTACAGTCCATGGGGTTGCAAAGAGTGGGACACGACTGAGTGATTAACACACGCACACACACGCACACACACACACACACACACACTCTCTCACAGGTTCCTAATTACTTTATTCCTGCCAGGATTAGATAGCTAAGTACTAAAATAGGCAGAAGTTAATTTGAGTACATAGAATTTGCTCAGTCAAAAATTCATAGTATCTTATAAAACTATGTTGTATTATCAAGTCCAACATACATTCCAGTCAACTTTATGTCCCAACTGTTATCCTGGTTTTTACCCAATCAATTCCTATTTGTACTATAATAACTTCCTAATTTATCACTTTGCTATCTTTCTTGCATCCCTGTGGCCAATGCATTTGTCCTGCAGTCTGGACAATGTGATCTTTCAAAGATAAGAGTGACCACTAGAGGTCAAATGGTTTTCAAAATCATCCATTGCCTTTAGGATAAAACTCTAACTTCTCTGTACAGCCCACAAGGCCCAGTCTGACTTTGGCCCTACCTCTTATCTTGGGCCTTCTTTCTTGTCTCCCCTTGCATGGTGCTTCTCAGCCACACTGGCTGTACTTCTCTTCTTACAGTTCTTGCCTTGGGCCTTCCTACACAGTGTTTCCCTTACCTGGACTGTTTTATTGAATTTGTTAAAATAATGCTTCTGTTTTATGGTCTTTTGTTTGTTTTTTCACCCTAAGGCATGTGAATCTTAGCTCCTTGACCAGGGCTCGAACCTGCACCTCCTGCATTGGAAGGCGAAGTCTTAACCACTGGACTACTGGGGAGTCTCTGCCTGGACTACTTTTGTCTAGAGTTTCTCATTGCTAGGTCTTGTCGTTTGAGTGTCACTGCCCAAGGGAAACCCTCTCTGACCTCTATAAAGTCACCCTCTTGCACTGTCTCCACTTACTCTCATTGCCTTATTTTATTTTCTCCATGTCACAATTATTATCTGAAATTATTATCTCCATCTCCTCACAGAATGTAAACTTAGTTAATACTAAGACACTGTCTGCTTTATTGTCTGCTGGGATCTTCTGACCTTCCCTAATATGTATTCATTGTCTGTATTTGTCGAATGCATCATGTCAACTAGAAAAAGAAATGTACCCCTTTCTAAATAGTGATGTTTTCAAATAGCCAATTAATAGAGGTGTGGAAATTGGTTTTGTATTAATTTTATATAAATATATTGAAAATAGTTTTGCTTAAATGCTTGGGCAGACTTCCATATACATCATTTTTAAAATTTTGAAATAAGCATCAATGTACAGAAAAGTTGGAAGTACAGTGCCCCCAATTTTTTTCCTGAATTATTTGGTAGTGTGCTACTTTCTCCTGAGTTCTTTCATGTGTATTTCTAACAAGGATATTCTCCTACATTACTAAATTTAACCACCAAATCAGGAAACTTACATTTATGCCTTGCTTTGTATTCATCAGAATTCATTCATGTTTCATCAGTTGTACCAGCAGGGCCACTTGTAGAAGAATGATCCTGTAGAATCACTTGTTGCATTTAACTGTCATCTCCCTTTGGCTTCCTTTGCTTTGAAATGTTTCTTTAGTCTTGACTCTCATAATCTGGACACTTTTGAAAATAAAAGGCCGATTATTTTAAAGAATATTCCTTCATTTAGGTTGTCAGATATTTCCTCAAGATTAGACTCAATTGTGAGTCTGTCAGGAACTCTGCCAGAAGTGATGCTAAGTTCTTTTCACTGCATCTTATTGACGAAGGATTTTGATTTGTCCCATTGCTAATGATTGTTTTTTTTTTTTTTTTTTAATTAAGGTGGAGTCTGCCAGACTTTTCCCACTGCACAGTTACTGTTTTTTTCTCTTTGTAATAAGTGTTTCATGAGGAGGTACTTGAAGACGATATAAATATCTCTTTCCTCACCAAACCCTCCATTTATCTATTTATTTAAATATGATTGTTTCCTACTTTATTCAATGAATTATACCCCATACTGTCTTTATTGGATATGATCCTCAAATTGCTCCCAGTTTAACCAGTAGAATTTGTTGAAGCTGGGTTCCATGCCTTTTGACCTATCTCCATCATTCTTCATGTACATCCTTACTCTCTGACATAATAGGATGTTCAGTCTCATCTTGTTCTTACTTTACTTCAGTTATCTCTATAGTCAGCCATTTCTCCGAGGAGCCATAATTTCTTTTAGTGGAGGATGGTAACTAAAAGTCAAGATCTGGACACTGAAAGTCAAAGTGTTAGTTGCTCAGTCAAGTCCGACTCTTTGTGACCCCATGGACTTTAGCCCGGCAGGCTCCTCTGTCCATGGAATTCTCCAGGCAAGAATACTGGATTGGGTTGCCATTTCCTACTCCAGGGTTTCATCCCAACCCAGGGATTGAACCCAGGTCCTTGCATTGCAGGCAGATTCTTTGCTGTCATTGTCACTAGGGAAGCCTGATCTGGACACTAGGTGTGTTCATTGTCAATGAGGTGCTTTTGCTTCAAGGCCGTCTCAGTGGGCAGATCTAGGCAATAAAACTATAGATAATCCACATACTTATATCTATATATTTCTCTGTGTATGTTCATATACATGTTTAAAAAGCTCTATATGTATCTCTCTATCAGAATTTATAAATTCACACAGTTGGTCTAGTGCAGTCTTCCCTAAACATACCCTAATCTATCCATTGGGTTAGTTTATGCACATGATTACTTTATCTGACTCTTTCCCAAGTATAGTCTGTCCTTTGATTGCAAATTAAAAAAGAACCCCATCCATGATGACTTTTACATCTGTTGTCCAAGAAAAGCTGTGGGTAGATGGAACATTTGGGGTTGGGACATAAAGGAAAAGATTCAAAAATATATACTAAATATTAAATGAATGTGTAATAATAGGTTTTCACAACTATCATCAGTTTAGTTCAGTTGCTAAGTGATGTCCAACTCTTTGTGACCCCATGGACTGCAGCATGCTAGGTTTGCCTGTCCACCACCAACTCCTGGAGCTTGCTCAAAATCATGCCCATTGAGTCGGTGATGTCATCCAACCATCTCATCCTCTGTCACCCCCTTCTCTTCCTGCCTTCGATCTTTCCCAGCATCAGGGTCTTTTCCAGTGAGTTAGTTCTTCGTATCAGGTAGCCAAAGTTTTGGAGCTTCACCTTCAGCATCAGTCCTCCCAGTGAATATTCAGGACTGATTTCCTTTAGGATGGACTTGTTGGATCTCCTACAGTCCAAGGGACTCTCAAGAGTCTTCTCCAACACCATAATTCAAAAGCATCAATTCTTCGGTACTCAGCCTTCTTTATGGTCCAACTCACATCCATACATGACTACTGGAAAAACTATAGCTTTGACTAGATGGACCTTTGTTGGCAAAGTAATGTCTCTGCTTTTGAATATGCTGTCTAGGTTGGTCATAACTTTTCTTCCGAGGAGCAAGCGTCTTTTAATTTCATGGCTTCAGTCACCATCTGCAGTGATTTTGGAGCCCAAGAAAATAAAGTCTGTCACTGTTTGCATTGTTTCCCATCTATTTGCCATGAAGTGATTGGGACCAGATGCCATGATCTTCATTTTTTGAATGATGAGTTTTAAGCCAACCTTTTCATTCTCCTCTTTCACTTTCATCAAGAGGTTCTTCAGTTCTTCTTTGCTTTCTGCCATAAGGGTGGTGTCATCTGCATATCTGAGGTTATTGATATTCTTCCCAGCAATCTTGATTCTAGCTTGTGGATAAGACAACTATCATAGTCTTTGTTAAAATTCATAAGAAAGTCACATCTGTTCAACATCTCCCCCATCTGGATGGAGGGAATCATTACTTATGCTTTTGTTGCTTTCTTTAGCTAAGTTTCTTCAAGTTTTTACCAGCTTGTTTGCTTATTATATACATGTTAAAGTTGCTCAGTCGTGTCTGACTCTTTGTGACCCCATGGACTATATAGTCCATGGAATTCTCCAGGCCAGAATACTGAAGTGGGTAGCCTTTGCCTTCTCCAGGGATCAAACCCAGGTCTCTCGCATTGCAGACGGATTCTTTACCAGCTGAGCCATAAGGGAAGCCCGTGATTTATATATATATATATATATATATATATATATATATATATATATATATAATGTGTATATGACATATAGTTGCATAAAAATAGGATCAGCTTATGATCTTGGAATAGGTGAAATGAGATGTTTAGTCAATTAAATTCTCATTCTGAAGTTTACTTTTGAGAAAGATTCCAGGTTGGTCTTCTGAAATGATTGTCAGTAATTAATATGAAGTCAAAACACTGTACCTGTTATCCTTAACAATGTATACCTTTTGAGACCCAGATCTAAATGCTAATCTTTTCTTGTCTTTTGCTCTACAACTCTCCACAAATACCTGAAAAGCAGTTGCCTTTCCTCCATCAGGAAATAAAGCTAGTGGGAAAAAGAGTATTTCCACTGAAGGAAGTTTTTGCTTAGCTTTCAATCTCATTTCAAAGAAAAAAAAAAAGATTTCTATAAAAGAGACACATAAGAAACTATCTCAAGGTTACTGAATGGTTTAATATTATTTCATTTTAATGATTTCTATTGTGACATAGATCATTACTTTTCTATTGGTTTTTTTTATTATAGTCATATGGACGACCCAGAGGGATGGTATGGGGAGGGAGGAGGGAGGAGGGTTCAGGATGGGGAACACATGTATACCTGTGGCAGATTCATTTTGATATTTAGCAAAACTAATACAATTCTTTAAAGTTTAAAAATAAAATAAAATTAAAAAAGAAACCAATACAATATTGTAAAGTTTAAAAATAAAATAAAACTAAAAAAAATTTCAAGACCAAAAAAAAAAAGCTATAATAATTAATATTAGAATAAATAAGGGAAAATGCAAAAAAAAAAGTAATCCTATTAAACTAATGTTTTAAAGGGGATCAGTTTATTCTGGCTTTTGATGTCTCTGAAAATATAAATACCTTTATTATAGTTGCTTTACTATGAAAGATTAATTTTGATAAAATTGTTTTATATCTTAGTGCTATGGCTTAAAAAAAAATTAGAGAAACCCAACTGGAATAAATTCATCTTGGCTCTAAGCTGGTTTTTTATCATGAAGAAAAATAGAAGCAGTCCAAATTATTTGCTTTTTTTTTGAGTATTTTTTTTCATTCTCAAGTGCTGTTATAAATACTTTCTGTGGCCATTAGCTAGAGTTCAGAATTTTTTTTCCTCCTTGATTATATGAAGATGGAGCAAAGGTAAAATTCAAATGTTGAGGCAGATAACTGCATTGATTCTTCTTTACCACTAGATGTCCCTGTGTAGATGAGCCTTCTACCTGAGAGTAGAAGATACCAACAAAATTAGACAGATGTTTGCTGTTCCTACGGTACTTTTCCCTTCTCTAATTTAGCACCCTGGCCGTGACCAGATGCTTTCCCCTTCTTTCTGGAGGATTAATTCCAGAGGACTGGACAGGACTTGAACTAAACAAAGAGTGAGTAAAATTAGGTTTAGGCATTGGTCCACATATGTACATCTACTAACTACTCATCCTCGAAAATGTGAGAATCCTTACAGATATATTTTAGATTTATAGAAAACTTTCAAACATGCTAAATTGAGGAAGGGCTTAGATTTGCATTAGATAAAGTGGCAGATTATTTATTTATTTATTTATTAAATTTAAAACCACATTTGGTAATAAAATGTTTGTATTTATGTTTTGAATGCTCTGGGAATTAATGAAATTTCAACTGTGGACATACAGATAATATTCTTAAGGATTGGAGTTTTTGAGATTTCTTATACAGTTTGTCTCATAACTCAACTCTTTTCCATAGTTGACAAAGATCAACCATGTCAGTTGCCAGTTCAATGTGCTAGGATAGCTAAACTTGAGGTCATTTCTTTTATAAGTTTGTCTACCTTTTAGTTCTCAGTTTATCTGCACAGGAGGGGATAACTGAATGTTTGATTAAAAACACACACAGAAATAGAACAAATATCCTAAAATTCATATGGAATCTTAAAAGACCTTGAATAGCTAAAGCAGTCTTGCAGGAAGAGCAAAGTTAGAGGCATCATGCTTCTTGATTTCAAACTATATTAAAAAGCTATAATGATGAAAACAGTATGGTGTTAGCATAAAAACAGACACATAGATCAGTGGAACAGAATATGGAGCCCAGAAATAAACCAGTCATGTGTGGTCAATTATATTCCAACCTAGAGCCAAGAATATACAATCAAGTTCACTTGCTCAGTCATGTCCGACTCTTTGCAACCCCATGAATTGCAGCACGCCAGGCCTCCCTGTCCATCACCAACTCCCGGAGTTCACTCAGACTCACGTCCATTGAGTCAGTGATGCCATCCAGCCATCTCATCCTCTGTTGTCCCCTGCTCCTCCTGCCCCTAATCCCTCCCAGCATCAGAGTCTTTTCCAGTGAGTCAACTCTTCGCATGAGGTGGCCAAAGTACTGGAGTTTCAGCTTTAGCATCATTCCTTCCAAAGAAATCCCAGGGCTGATCTCCTTCAGAATGCACTGGTTGGATCTTCTTGCAGTCCAAGGGACTCTCAAGAGTATTCTCCAACACCACAGTTCAAAAGCATCAATTCTTTGGCACTCACAGTCCAACTCTCACATCCATACATGACCATTGGAAAAACCATAGCCTTAACTAGATGGACCTTTGTTGGCAAAGTAATGTCTCTATTTTTGAATATGTTATCCAGGTTGGACATAACTTTCCTTCCAAGGAGTAAACGTCTTTTAATTTCATGGCTGCAGTTACCATCTGCAATGATTTTGGAGCCCCCCCGAAATAAAGTCTGACACTGTTTCCACTGTTTTCCCATCTATTTCCCATGAAGTGATGGGACCAGATGCCATGATCTTCATTTTGTGAATGTTGAGCTTTAAGCCAACTTTTTCACTCTCTACTTTCACTTTCATCAAGAGGCTTTTTAGTTCCACTTCACTTTCTGCCATAAGGGTGGTGTCATCTGCATATCTGAGGTTATTGATATTTCTCCCAGCAATCTTGATTCCCGCTTGTGTTTCTTCCAGCCCAGCATTTCTCATGATGTACTCTGCATAGAAGTTAAATAAGCAGGGTGACAGTATACAGCCTTGACGAGCTCCTTTTCCTATTTGGGACCAGTCTGTTGTTCCATGTCCAGTTCTAACTGTTGCTTCCTGACCTGCATACAGGTTTCTCAAGAGGCAGGTCAGGTGGTCTGGTATTCCCATCTCTTGAAGAATTTTCCACAGTTTATTGTGATCCACACAGTCAAAAGCTTTGGCATAGTCAATAAAGCAGAAATAGATGTTTTTCTGGAACTCTCTTGCTTTTTCCATGATCCAGCGGATGTTGGCAATTTGATCTCTGGTTCCTCTGCCTTTTCTAAAACCAGCTTGAACATCTGGAAGTTCACAGTTCACGTACTGCTGAAGCCTGGCTTGGAGAATTTTGAGCATTACTTACTAGCGTGTGAGATGCGTGCAATTGTGCGGTAGTTTGAGCATTCTTTGGCATTGCCTTTCTTTGGGATTGGAATGAAAACTGACCTTTTTCAGTCCTGTGGCCACTGCTGAGCTTTCCAAATGTGCTGGCATATTGGGTGCAGCACTTTCACAGCATCATCTTTCAAGATTTAAAATAGCTCAAGTGGAATTCCATCACCTCCACTAGCTTTGTTCATAGTGATGCTTTCTAAGGCCCACCTGACTTCACATGCCAGGATGTCTGGCTCTAGGTGAATGATCACACCATCATGATTATCTTGGTCATGAAGATCTTTTTTGTACAGTTCTTCTGTGTATTCCTGCCACCTGTTCTTAATATCTACTGCTTCTGTTAGGTCCATACCATTTCTGTGTTTTATCAAGCCCATCTTTGCATGAAATGTTCCCTTGGTATCTCTACTTTTCTTGAAGAGATCTCTAGTCTTTCCTGTAGCAAACACCCTCATCCAACAACACAAGAGAAGACTCTACACATGGACATCACCAGATGGTCAACACCGAAATCAGATGGATTATATTCTTTGCAACCAAAGATGGAGAAGCTCTATACAGTCAACAAAACAAGACCAGGAGCTGCCTGTGGCTCAGATCATGAACTCCTTATTGCCAAATTCAGACTTAAATTGAAGAAAGTAGGGAAAACCACTAGACCATTCAGGTATGACCTAAATCAAATCCCTTATGATTATACGTTGGAAGTGAGAAATAGATTTAAGGGACTAGATCTGATAGAGTACGTGATGAACTATGGATGGAGTTTCATGACACTGTACAGGAGACAGGAATCAAGACCATCCCCGTGGAAAAGAAATGCAAAAAAGCAAAATGGCTGTCTGAGGAGGCCTTACAAATAGCTGTGAAAAGAAGAGAAGTGAAAAGCAAAGGAGAAATGGAAAGATATAAGCATCTGAATTCAGAGTTCCAAAGAATAGTAAGAGGAGATAAGAAAGCCATCCTCAGTGACCAATGCAAAGAAATAGAGGAAAACAACAGAATGGGAAAGACTAGAGATCTCTTTAAGAATATACAATGGGTAAAGGTAATCTCTTCAACTGGGAGAATTGGGCACCCACATACAAAATAATGAGCTAGACTACTATCTTACACCATACACAAAAATTGATTCAAAGTGGTTTAGGTGAATATAAGACCTAAGACCATAAAACTCCTAGAAGAATACCAGGCAAGAAGCTCTTGGTGATGATTATTTGGATATGACTTCAAAATCAAAGGCAACAAAAGGAAAAATAAGCAAGATGCCAGAACAGAAGTTTCTGAACAGCAAAGGAATCCATTAACAGGATGAAAAGGCAATCTGCTGAATGGGAGAAAATATTTTCAGATTGTATATTTGGAAAAGACTCTGATGCTGGGAGGGATTGGGGGCAGGAGGAGAAGGAGACGACAGAGGATGAGATGGCTAGATGGCATCACTGACTCGATGGACGTGAGTCTGAGTGAACTCCGGGAGTTGGTGAGGGACAGGGAGGCCTGGCATGCTGCGATTCATGGGGTCACCAAGAGTCGGACACGACTGAGCGACTGATCTGATCTGAATATCCAAAATACATGGAAAGATGCTTAACATCACTAATCAGAGAAATGCAAATCAAAAAGAGAAGAACAAGTGTTGGCAAGGATATGGAGAAAAGGAATAAAATTCTGTGCCATGTTAGTGGAAGGTGAATTGGTATAGGCATTATGGAAAACAGCATGGAGGTCTCTCAAAAAATTAAAAATGGAACTACCATATCTGGCAATTCCCCTTCTACTATTTATTCAGAGAAAATAAAAACACTGCTTTGAGAAGACATATGCACCTCCATGTTCATTACAGCATTATTTACAATACACAAGATATGGAAACTACCTGAATTTCAACTGATGGATGAATGCATAAAGAAGGTAAGATATATATGTTTGTTTTACATGTTTGTGAGGTGTACATATATATATGTATATACACACACACACATACATACATACCTCTTGCAAAAACATGGATGGACCTTGAGGGCATTATGCCAAGCAAAATAATTGAGACAGGGAAAGACAAATACCATATGATCTCATTTATATATGGACTCAGAAAGAGAAAAAAACCAAACCCAAAAGCTACAACCAAACTTATAGATTCAGAGGAAAGGCTGGTTGTTGCCAGAGGTGGGGGGTAAGTGGTGGGCACAATATGTGAAGAGGATCTAAAGGTGCAAACTTGCTGTACAAATAATTTGTGGATATGATACAGAACATGACCACAGTTAATGTGCTGTATAACATAATTGAAAGTTACTTAGAGAGTAGGTCTTAAAAGTCCTTGTTAAAAAAAGTTTTTTTAACTATGTGTGGTAATGATGCTAACTAAATTTATTGTGATCATTCATGATATATACAGACTTTTGAATCACGGTGTACAACTGAAACTAATTATATTATATGTCAATTATACTTCAGTAGAATATCTTTTGCTCAGGTTGTATAGAGTAACAAGACTAGGTTGAAATAATAATGAAATTTCTTGTTATACTCTCTATTTTGAAATTATCAGAATCATTCAATAACTTTTTGGTAGTAAAATGCAGTGTTGTTAATCTTTCTATTTAAAATCTGAATTTGATTAAAAACTTTTGGGGAAACAGTTATTCATTAGAATCAACAGATCATTTCAAAAAGCTTAGAACTGACACTTGCTCATTTATTGATTGAATATATTTTACTAAATTGTGTGTGGTCAAATAATCTTTTATAATGTTGTTTCATGACACGTTACATATTATAACTCAATATGGAAATAATATAGGGAAATAAAAAGTCATGCCAAATAACCAAGATTATAATTTTTTTCTTTTTTAAATAAAGCATCTGTGTTTGGGAGTTTTTTTATGCAAAATTTCTTCTAGTGTCAAAGAAAAAGACAAGTGGATACCCAATCTTCTTTCAATGCAAAGTGATCTTTGAGAAAGAATGATATTTGGGCAAGTTTGAAGAATGGGAATGAGTGTAAGAGATTGGCAAACATAATTGTACTGTCTCTTAAAAAAAAAAAAGAAATTTTTTACAACCTGAAAGCTGGAGAATTTGGTAATCCTGTGCAAAATTCTTGAAAATATCATAGAATGGAGTTTGCAAGCCCTGTGGATAAGGAAAAAATGATCATTAAAAATAACTATATGAATAAGAAAAAGAATATGTATAACTGAATCATTTTGCTGTATACCAGAGGCTAACACAACATTGTAAATCAGTTATACTTCCATAAAATAAAAAAAAAAATAACCATGTGGCATCTTAACCAAGTTGGATAAGATTTGAGGAGGATGTGGAGAAATAAGAACTAAGAATCCTCATACACTGCTGTTAGGATTATAAAATGTTGCAGCCAGTTTGGAAAACAGTCTGGAATCCCTCAAATGATTAATCATGGAATTTCCATTGACTCATTACATGGTTATATGCCCAAGATAAATGAAAACGTATGTCCACACAAAAACTTGTACTCAAATGTTTATAGCTGCTTTATTAATAATAGCCAAAAGGTGGTCACAACCCAAAGTCTATCAGTTGACAAATGGATAAAATGTGATCTCTGCCTATGATGGAATATTGTTCAACCATAAAAAGGAATGAAGTCCTGATACATGGATAAACCTTGAAAACATTACGTTAAATGAAAGAAGTCACAAAAGATCACCTACTATGTGGTTCCATTCACATGAAAGTCTCGGATAGGCAATCCGTGCAGACAGTATATTAGTGGTTGCTTCAGGCTAGAGGAGATGGGCAGAGAGTGGGGTGCAGTTAAAGGATACAGGGTTACTTTGAGGAGATGAGAAGTTTCTAAATTAACTGGTGATGTTTGCACAATTCTGTGAATATATTAAAAATAAATTAATTGCACACATGTATTTTTATATATATATAAAAAATATATTGGCTGATTGGTTTGGCTGTGCTGGGTTTTAGTTGCAGCACTCAGGGTCTTTGCTGTTCATTGTGGCATGCAGAACCTTTAGTCGCAACATATGAACGCTTAGTTGAAGCACGTGGGATCTGGTTCCCTGACCAGGGATCGAGCTTGGTCATGTGAAGTCTTAGCTCAATAGATCACATGGGAAGTCCCAGTTGTGCTAACTTTAAATGAATGAATTGCATGTTATGTGAATTATATCTCAATAAGTTAAGAAAAGCAAAAAGGAAAGGAAATGCTGATACATGCTACAATATGGATGAATCTTGAAAACATTAGGTTGAGTGAAAGAAGCCTGTCTCTCAGTGGAGCCCAAAGGAAATGTTCCCCTAGATGCAATCGACCAGTCAGAAATCTTTTCTACCATAAGCAAAGTTACCTGTTAAGACATGTAATCTGTCAGCTTTTATTGGGTTACCCAGGGGACAGAGCTAGAAAGTTAATTAACGAGGAGGTTCTCATGTAGAAGCTGGACAGGTATTAATCCTTTTGCCCTCAGGTATATGCTGAACTCCTCACTCAGTACTAATTTGGATTCTATTCATCTTAGCTTAAGTGACTTCCATCTTATTAATCTTTGGATTAATTAGTACTATTTATGCCAAAAGGCATTTTTGTTGTTGTTTTTCTATCCATCTCCTCTACCTGTCACCTTTCAGTTAATTGGAAAACCAACTGTGAAGATATTGATTACCAGTCAGGATATTTTAGGCATTGCCAATGCATAGATTTTTCTCTTATTAGTATCAGAGCACTTTATATACAACTAAGTGATTAGAGATGTGTACATCTGACCAAAGATGTCCTGAGATGCAAAGTTCTCAAATACTAACAGGATTTTGAAGACTGGACAACAGCTGACATTCTCAATATATTAATAACTGGCCTGTGTTCTGTGGAAATGTGCCCAAGGTACAAATATTGGTGTTTTTACCTTTTCTCATGTTTAGAACTTACGTTCTAAACATGCTTTCCTTGAGTGGTTTTCTTCTGTAAAATGAAACAAAGATACAATAGATGAAGTAGCTAAAATCTATTATTCAGTCAAGGAGCAACTAACAGCCAATTAGTGGTTTATTTGCAAGTTAGGCAATGGCACCCCACTCCAGTACTCTTGTCTGGAAAATCCCATGGGTGGAGGAGCCTGGTGGGCCGCAGTCCATGGGGTCGAGAAGAGTGACACGACTGAGCGACTTCACTTTCACTTTTCACTTTCATGCATTGGAGAAGGAAATGGCAACCCACTCCAGTGTTCTTGCCTGGAGAATCCCAGGGACGGTGGAGCCTGGTGGGCTGCCATCTCTGGGGTTGCACAGAGTCGGACACGACTTAAAGTGACTTAGCAGCAGTAGCAGCATCTTTCAGGAGGGGAGGGTATTTGATGTCTATTGTTTTTGTTGAGGGTTAACAGCAGTTCAAGTTTATCTTGTTAAGCCTCAGTTCAGTTCAGTTGCTCAGTTGTGTCCAGCTCTTTGTCACCCCATGGTTGTTGAGCCTGGCAAAATATAAATAAGATTTATGTTGATTCTGTTGATTCTCATTGCCTGTTTTTTTAAAAACAAAAAGTCTACTGATGCTCATAGAAAGCAATGGCTGTCAGATTATTTTAGCCAAATGTGTTCCTCAAATGAAATCTAACATGGAAGCCAGTATGTAAAACAAGTGGAGTTGCTTAGTCCGAAATGGAGAAAGGGTAATGAAGTCTGGTATTCTGTAGCAAACTGCTAAAAATCTTTCTTAATACCTGGGGCAGCCTTTAATCCAAAGCATCTGGAGATGCAGAGGTTGTGGAGAACAGGGTTGGAAAATCTTCTGTGTAACGGAAAGGATATTAGTTGTAATTCTAGACTCATCTTCACAATTAATTAGCAAGGTAACTCTAGATAAGGAACTCTGTTCCTCTGGTCTTTGTTTTTCTTACGTGAAAAATGGAGGAGGGTGGAATAAAATTGTTTTCAAGGTTCTTTTCAATGTAGATACCTTTAGATTCAGGACCTAGTCCCCTTAATGATGACAGGTACACAGAGTATTAGGTTGAGGCTAGAACTTGGCTAAAGGCACATCACAAAATTTAATTCCTTGGTCATCATACAAAGATCTGGGAGAGAGATTTTAATTTGTTTAGTTTTTAAGCTCCAAAACTGCAAGACTCTATTAAATATAAACCAGTACCAGCTTTGATATTTAAGAACCTTATTTTTAAGCTTTTTATTTTATAAAATCCCATGGATAGAGAAGCCTGGTGGGCTACAGTTGGTAGGGTCAGAAGAGTCGGACATGACTTAGTGACTACACCACCACCACCACATATTAACAATGATGTGACAGTTTCAGGTAGACAGCAAAGGGACTCAGCCATCCATATATATGTATTCATTCTCCCCCAAACTCCCCTCCCATCTAGGCTGCCACATAACATTGAGTAGAGTTCCCCCTGCTACACAGTAGGACCTTGTTGGTTAGCCATTTAAAATACAGCAGTGTGTACATGTCCATCCAAAATTCCCTAACCATCCCTTCCCCCATCCATCCCCCTGGCAACTGTAAGTTTGTTCTCCAAGTCTGTGACTCTGTATCTGAAGAACCCTATTTAATCTACTTCTATCTTTGGGAACTAATTGACAGCATATTTCTGGTGTTTGATGTTTACCACCTTTGATTCTCACTGAGTTTTCAATTTTATATCACAGGCTATAAACAGAGGAAGAAAGTCACATTTTTGATTATTTTTGAGTGACTGTTCATTTATGCTAACTGCCCTGCTCTTTTGATACAATGCAGTGCTCCAAACACCACTATGACAAGAGCAAGCGGTGTCAGAGCCCAGGAAAGACGCTTTTTTTGGATGAACTTTTCCACGTTATGCTTCACGGAGGTTGTGTAGGGAAATGTTCTGGACGCCTACCAAAGCAGAGTGCACATGGGTGTGCGTGGATCTGGAAAGTGACCTGGAGACCCACCTGGAGCCACAGGTGTTCTTCCTTGTTTTTACTATACTTACATTATGCAGTTTCCTGGTGTTCAGGTGAGTGACATGGAGATATGAGAATGTTTTTGCCACTGACCACATTGAAATAAGACAATATTCCTTCTAAGAGCACTTAAAATACTTTCTTTCAAAATCCCTCTTTTGTCTGTGGTGCTGGCAATGTTGAAGATCTTGACCTGTGGTACTGGGTGTTATATTAGTTCAGTTCAGTTGCTCAGTAATGTCCAACTATTTGTAACCCCATGGACTCTGGCATAACAGGCTTTCCTGTCCATCACCAACTCCTGGAACTTGCTCAAACTCATGTCCATTGAGTCAGTGATGCCATCCAACCATCTCATCCTTCTCCTGCCTTCAATGTTTCCCAGCATCAGGGTCTTTTCCAACGGGTCAGTTCTTCACATCAGGTGGCCAAAGTATTGGAGCTTCAGAATCAGTCCTTCCAATGAACATTCAGGACAGATTTCCTTTAGGATGGACTGGTTGGATCTCCATTCAGTCCAAGGGACTCTCAAGCATCTTCTCCAATACCACAGTTCAAAAGCATCAATTCTTTGGTGCTCAGCCTTCTTTATGGTCTAACTCTCACATCCATATGTGACTACTGGAAAAACCATAGGTTTATCTAGATGGACCTTTGCTGGCAAAGTAATGTCTCTGCTTTTTAATATGCTGTTTATGTTCATCATAGCTTTTCTTCCAAGGAGCAAGCGTCTTTTAATTTCATGGCTGCAGCCACCATCTGCAGTGATTTTGGAGTCCAAGAAAATAAAATCTGTCACTGTTTGCCTGTTTCCCCATCTACTTGCCATGAAGTGATGGGACTGGATGCCATGATCTTAGTTTTCTGAATGTTGAGTTTTGAGCCAACTTTTCACTCTCCTCTTTCACTTTCCTCAAGAGGCTCTTCAGTTCTTCTTCACTTTCTGTCATAAGAGTGGTGTCATCTGCATATCTGAGGTTGTTGATATTTCTTCTGGCGATCTTGATTCCAGCTTGTGCTTCTTCCAGCCCAGCATTTCTCATGACGTACTCTGCATCTAAGTTAAATAAGTAAGAGTGACAGTATACAGCCTTGATGTACTCCTTTCCTGATTTGGAACCAGTCTGTTTTTCCATGTGTGGTTCTAACTGTTGCTTCTTGACCTGCATACACATTTCCCAGGAGGCAGGTCAGGTGGTTTGGCATTCTCATCTCTTGAAGAATTTCTGTGTACTTACACTTTGTAACTTTGTATTAGATTTCAATAATACTTTAAGGAAAAAGAGTCACAGTAATATCAACCAGGTGCTAAAATCAATGTGACTAATATCTTCTAATCTCCAGCTTTCAATCTTTATGTTCTTTGATGGCGGGTCTTTACTCTGGTTCTTCAACTCTCAGTTTTATATCTTATCCTAGTTCCTCATTTTTAAAAAAAGCAGTCCCAATTGAAACCTTCAGTCCTGTGCATTTGTTTTTTAAATACAACTGAGTGAATGTTAATATCATTATGTCAGCCTTTTACATTGTCTCAGGAACTCTTCCTACACACTCGAAGAGTTAACAATTGTTACCTTTATTTTTCATGTGAAGTCTGTAGGAGTCAAGTAACTTGCCCAAAGTTGCAGGACAAACAAATGGCAGGGCCAGGATTTGAACCCAAAGTTCTCTGATTCCAAAGCCCAGGCTTTTCCCCATAAAACCATCTTCAGTCTTAGATCAAGGACTCAAGTCTGGTGAACAGAGATGGCTTGAAACCAGAGGAAGTTCTCTAGGATGTCTATAGCTCTCTTGGTGGGCAGAGCCAGGCCTGTCCTAAACCAAACAAAATGGAAGAGTGAAGACGATTGTTCTCAGAAACTGACTCAGCCACTGTGGATGACTGACACCATTTTATCTTGCAGAACAAGTTGTTAGTGGTCTCAAGACTAAGATGATCTGTTTGTGAATTTGAGAAAGGTGAATCATTTAGTGCTATCATGGAGCCAGACAGTAACTGCCCAAGGGGCCAGTTTGGGAAAACAGAACCCGAGCTCCAGAACCAGGTATCTGGTCTAGTGAGAGCGTTGAAATGAACAATGGACCTGGGGTGTACTAAGTGACTTAAGTGCTGTTTTGCAGAATTTGTGTGTGTGTGCGTGTCATGCTAGGGCTTTGAGATCTCACAGTATGGAGGCCCACAAGTGGCTTAATTTTACTCTTCGTTGAGTAAAATGAGTGAGGTGCTGGTTCGTCTCCTAGAGTGTCCACGTGTGGGATACAGAGTGTCATATGTTGCTTTGCTTCAGTTGGATGGGAAACTCAACCCATTGAATTGAAAGTGTATCCTGAAAGCATTTTGTCTACAATATGATTTCCAATTTTCCTTATTATAAACATAATAAAAACTCACTACAGATGATTGTAAAACTAAAAGAGGATAAAGGCTACCCACTCCAGTATTCTGGCCTGGAGACAGTCCATGGGGTTGCAAAGAGTTGGACATGACTGAGCGACTTGCACTCTATGTATAATTATCTATAATGGGACTGTTTTAACATGTGCATTGCTAACCTTTTTCATCTTAATCTGAGCTGAACTCAGAGTATTTAAGCAATTTCATTGTCTTTTTTTAGTTAACTTTATAAGAAGCCCTCTTTGTTATTATAAAGTTCCTTTTATATATACTTTACATAATATATTTTAATATTTATGTGATGTTTCTTCATGTGGCTAAATCACAATTTACTTAAACATGACCCTATTATTTAATCATTACTGTTTTTCTGTGCTAGTAAGGATACAATAAATATGTTTGTATATGAAACTTTTTTGGGAGGGACATGTTTCTTAGGCAGAATTCATAAGAATAGAATTACTGGGTCAAAGGGCAGATGCATTTAAAATTTTTAAATGCTCTTCATCAAGAAATGGCAGAAATAGATTGTAATAGACATACATCAAAAACAGTTATTTTCTTAAGAGAAAATAGAAATATTTTCTCTAGAAAATAAGCAATGGTTGCCATTTGTTCCCTTTTTAAATTTCCTTTTTAAAATAAAGAGATTCAATATTAATGGAACAGTGTGAAACAACTTTATTTTTAGAGTACTTATTTTGAAAGGACTCAAATAATTTTATCACATTAATTCACATAATTCTTAGAGACAGGAGGCAAGATTATTATATCATAATTGAAAAAATAGAGCTCATGATTTCTTCAAATTCACTCAGCTAGGGTATGACAGAGCCCCAAATAGTCTTTGTTTTTTTCAAAAAAGTCTTACCTGCTGTGTATTTGTGACCTTAATGTAACTTCTGCCAGAAAACTATATATCAAAGAGAAAAATTACAGATGTCACAAATACGAATTTCCCTGAATAGAATTTCAACAAAGACAAAAAGGACTAAAAGGGCATAAAGGTGAAATTCCCTCATTTTAAAGTGTCCTAAGGAATTCATATTAAGAATGAATTAGCACGTGTTGTTTATCCTCCTATTATTCATCAGTGATACCAAACTTTCTACGTATTTTCCTCTTTGCACATTTTCCCCTTGAATTCTTGATGGGTAAGTGCAAGTGTATTTATTTATTTACAAGTATGTATAGATTTTTTCAGTAAAGTCTCCATTTGGCAAACATTTTAAAAACTTCAATTTTTTTTTATAGAGGAAAAAATCTTGTATTATAAAAGGACAACAAAGATATTAAAGCTAATAATATCAACTTCACTGGTTTGTTGTGAGGATTAAATGTGTTGTTGGTGGTTGTCCAGTCACTCAGTCATGTCCTACTCTTTGTGACCCATGGACTATAACCTGCCAGACTCCTCTGTTCAAGGGGTTCTCCAGGCAAGAATACTAGAGTGTGTTGCCATTTCCTTCTCCGCATGATCTTCCCAACTTAAGACTCGACCCATGTCTCCTGCACTGGCAGGCGGATTCTTTACCACTGAGTCACCTAAGAGGCCAAATGTGTGGGACTGAGCTCAGTGCTGTGTATCTCATAGAAGCGCAGTAAATATTAGCTATTGAGAATATTAGACATGCACATTGGTATACCAGAAAGCCAAAGACGTAGGGAAGTCTAGAGAACAGGAATGCGGTATTTGAAATAAGTGGTCATGTGGTCCAGATTGGGACCTAGAGAATGGTTGGAAATGTTTGCAGAGATAAGGTGGCTCAGATGTAAAGAATCCACCTGCAATGCAGGAGACCCGGATTGGATCCCTGGGTTGGGAAGACACCCTGGAGGAAGGCATGGCAACAAACTCGAGTATTCTTGCTTGGAGAATCCCCATGGACAGAGGAGCCTGGTGCACCACAGTCTGTGGGGCCACAAAGAGTCAGACATGACTAAGCGACTAAGCACACAATGAAATGGAATGAAGGAGTGGAATGAAGGTGGATGAAAGGGGTCTTTCAAAGAATTCAGGGTCTATTCAGAGAACTTGGTAACAAAAAACTTCTCCCAGGGAGCTTATAGTTAGCAGGAAAGCTCTGTTAAGGCGAGTGTCTGATATAGAGTTGATCATTTTATTATTTCTCTATGAAATGTAAAACAATTGGCACACTCTTTTACATATGTGATATATTTCATAGCAAAAATGCAAAAGAGAAAAATAATCTAGAAGTGTGGGATGGGGGAGGGGTGGGAGGTTCAAGAGGGAGGTGATTTATGTATAATTATGGCTGATTCGCATTGTTGTATGGCACTGTTGTGTGGCAGAAACCATCACAACATTGTAAAGCAATTTTCTTCCTATTAAAAATTTTTGAAAAAAGCTAAAAAAATAAAATAAAATTTTTACAATCATTATTAAAGAATAGAAAATATAATAATCCTAAGATTATTTCTCCTCAATGATAAAGAAATTTAAACTTGGAAATTGGCATCTTGACAAATCTTTGAAATTTTCAGAGGGAGAGTATAATTTTCATTATAAGATTTTCCAATGACTACTAAAGAGAAAAGATGCCATTGCACAGTGAGGAAGAAATCCAACAGCAGGAGAAAATACATAAGAAAAAATATGAGTTCAGCAAGTCTAATCAAAATACACTGAGAAAACTGTTTTCTTCTCAGAGCTATGGGCCAAAGATTACAGAAAAGGTAATTCATATTTATATTTTGAGTTGATATAAAAATATGCATCACAGATTATTAATCTGTCAATGTAAGTGAAAGTAATGTGTGTTGCCATTTTAAACACAGGCAATAAATCTCATGCCCAACTCTTTGCAACCCCACGGACTGCAGCCCACCAGGCTCCTCTGTCCATGGGACTTTATAGGCAAGGATACTGAAGTGGTTTGTCTTTTCCTTCTCCAGGGGGTCTCTCTGACCCAGGTATTGAACCCAGGTCTCCTGCACTGCAGGCAGATTCTTTTACCGACTGAGCTACCAGAGATGCCCAATGAGTTTCATTGGGTAAAAACTCCTGCATGAGTTGTTCAGGAAAAAGGACATGATCCTTTTGGGAGAGAAAGGCTTAGCTTGCAAAGAATGCTGCAGAGAGGGTATCTTGCGACCTATGATGAAAGAAATCTAAGAGAAGATAGTGTTATATAAAGGATGACAAAGCTATAGAAAATGAGGATTTGAAATCAAAATGGTGATTTCTATTTGTACATACCAGCCTGTTTGCAGTGATTCTAGACTTAAAAATCCAACCTGATTAAATAATTTTATCAAGTTAAAATATTTTTGTAATTAAATTAATGCTAATCACCAATGGGGATGAGTTATTAGATATTTTTTAGAACTTCCTCTGAATTTTGACTTGACATATAGTCTTTTAAAAATATTTATTTATTTTTATTGAAGGACAATTGCTTTACAGAATTTTGTTGTTCTCTCTCAAACTTCAACATGAATAAGCCATAGGTACTCTTGCCTGGAAAATCCCATGGATGGAGAAGTCTGGTGGGCTGCAGTCCATGGGGTCACGAAGAGTCGGACATGACTGAGCGACTTCCCTTTCACTTTTCACTATCATCCATTGGAGAAGGAAATGGCAACCCACTCCATTGTTCTTGCCTGGAGAATCCCAGAGACAGCAGAGCCTGGTGGGCTGCTGTCTCTGGGGTCGAACAGAGTCGGACGTGACTGAAGCAAGTTAGCAGCAGCAGCAGCATACATATATCCCCCTCCCCTTTGAACCTCCCTTCCATCTCCCTCCCCATCCCACCCCTAGATTGATACAGAGCCCCTGTTTGAGTTTCCTGAGCCATGCAGCAAATTCCCATTGGCTATTTTACATATGGTAATGTAAGTTTCCATGTTACTCTTTCCATACATCTCACCCTCTCCTCTCCACTCCCCATGTCCATAAGTCTATTCTCTATGTCTGTTTCTCCATTGCTGCCCTGTAAATAAATTCTTCAGTACCATTTTTCTAGATTCCATATATATGCATTAGAATACAATATCTATCTTTCTCTTTCTGACTCACTTCACTCTGTATAATAGGTTCTAGGTTCATCCACCTCATTAGAACTGACTCAAATGTGTTCCTTTTTATGGCTGAGTAATATTCCATTGTGTATATGTATTACGACTTCTTTATTCATTTGCTGATGGATATCTAGGTTGCTTCCATTTTCTAGCTATTGTAAATAGTGCTGCAATGAATAATGGGATACATGTATCTTTTTCAATTTTGGTTTCCTCAGGGTATATGTGGATAAGGCAATGGCACCCCACTCCAGCACTCTTGCCTGGAGAATCCTAGGGATGGGGGAGCCTGGTGGGCTGCCGTTTATGGGGTCGCACAGAGTTGGACATGACTGAAGCAGAGTTGGACATTCGACTTAGCAGCAGCAGCAGTAGCAGCAGCAGGGTATATGCTTAGGAGTGGGATTGCTGGGTCATATGGTGATTTTATTCCTAGTTTTTAAGGAATCTCCATGCCGTCTTCCATAGTGGCTGTATCAATTTATGTTCCCACTGACAGTGCAAGAGCATTCCCTTTTCTTCACACTTTCTTCAGCATTTATTGTTTGTAGACTTTTTTGATGATGGCCATTCTGGCTGGTGTGAGATGGTATCTCATTGTAGTTTTGATTTGCATTTCTCTAATAATGAGCAATGCTGAGCATCTTTTCACGTGTTGTTAGCCATCTGTATGTCTTTTTTGGAGAAATGTCTGTTTAGGTCTTTTTCCCGTTTTTTGATTGGGCTGTTTGTTTTTCTGGTATTGCATTGTATGAATTGCTTGTATATTTTGGAAATTAATCCTTTGTCAGTTGTTTCATTTGCTATTATTTTCTCCCATTCTGAGGGTTGTCTTTTCATCTTGTTTATAGTTTCCTTTGCTGTGAAAAAGCTTTTAAGTTTAATCAGGTCCCACTGGTTTACTTTTGTTTTTATTTCCATTACTCTAGGAAGTGAGTCATAGAGGATCTTGCTTTGATTTACATCATCGAGTGTTCTGCCTATGTTTTCCTCTAAGAGTTTTATAGTTTCTTATTTTACATTTAGGTCTTTAATCCAATTAGAGTTTATCTTTGTGTATGATGTTAGGAAGTGTTCTAATTTCATTCTTTTACACATAGCTGTCCAGTTTTCCTAGCACCGTTTATTGAAAAAGCTGTCTTTGCCCCATTGTGTATTCTTGCCTCATTTGTCAAAAATAAGGTACCCATAGGTGCATGGGTTTATTTCTGGGCTTTCTAACTTGTTCCATTTGTCTATATTTCTGTTTTAGTGCCAGTACCATACTGTCTTGATGACTGTAGCTTTGTAGTATAATCTGAAGTTAAATTGACATATATCCTTAATAATAGTTTTTATTACTTTAAATGTTGCATAGTTTTCCTATTCTTTTCCTCAGGGTTGTTACTCTTTTTTAAAATTAATTAATTTATTTTAATTGGAGGCTAATTGCTTTACAATACTGTGGTGGTTTTTGCCATACAATGACAATTTTTATTTTAACCAGTTTGCTGGTGAGATGAATTATAATATTAATAGCTAACAATGGGCAGGAGATAAAGCCTTGCAGGTTTGGCTGCTTGTTGAGAAATACACTTGGAAAAAAATATCATGAAAATATGAAAGAAGGTCTTGCTTTTGAAAGTAAATGTGACTCTGGAAATGAGCAGAAATGGCTTTATATAGGTGTCATGGCAGGCTGCAGTCTTGTTTTTGAATGAGATCAGTTTAGATGGTGGTGGTGGTGATTTAGTTGTTAAGTCATGTCCAACTCTTGCGACCTTATGTGCTGTAGCCTGCGAGGCTCCTCTGCCCATGGGACTCTCTAGGCAAAGATACTGGGGTGGGTTGCCATTTCCATTTCCATCAGTTTAGACAGTTTGGCTTTAGTCACTTTATAGGCAGAAAAGCCACAGGAAATATTCTGACAAGGCAAAAGGTATGCACAATGTTATACTTGAAACACTGAAGCCAGGTGGTCTTTTGTTTATACTTAAGATTTGCTTAGAGTTGGTGTCCCTCTAGGAAACACTAATGAAAGGGCTCTGCCAAGGACTGTACAGTAAATGCTGTGTGTGTGTGTGTGTGTGTGTGTGTGTGTGTGTGTGTGTGTATCTGGGAATAGAGCAGACACCAAGGCTACTATGTAGTCCTAAGCCTACTTTTTGGCACCAGGGATCAGATTCAAGGAAGACAGTTTTTCCACGGATGAGGAGAGAGGGGATGGTTTGGGGATGACTCAAGCACATTACATTTATTGTGCATCTCATTTATATTATTATTACATTGTGATATATAATGAAATAATTATACAACTCACCATGATGCAGAATCAGATCATCAGGCATCAGATTCTCATAGGGAGCACGCAACCTAGATCCCTCACGTGCGCCTTTCACAGTAGGATTCACGCTTCTATGAGAATCTAACGCCACTGCTGATCTGACAGGAATTAGAACTCAGGCAGTAATGTGAGGGAAGGGGAATGGCTGTAAATACAGATGAAGCTTCCCTCACCCACCAGCCACTCACCGCCTGCTGTGTGGCCCAGTGTTCCTAACAGGCCACAGACAGTATACTGGTCTTTGGCCTGGGGGTTGGGGACTCCTGTCTTTTACAGCTTAGTGTATGATCTCATGGGGCAGAAAAATGTTAAACAGCTACAAAGAAAACATCCAAGATGCAATAAAATGATAAAAGAGGGTGTCTACTCTGCAGATGACATTGTGGTAAGGATGAGAACATAGTATTTTCAGTTCACTCACTCAGCCATGTCTGACTCTTTGCGAACTGCAGCATGCCAGTCTTCCCTGTCCATCATCAACTCCTGGAGATTGCTCAAACTCATGTCCATTGAGTCAGTGATGCCTTCCAACCATCTCATCCTCTGTCGTCCCCTTTTCCTCCTGCCTTCAGTCTTGCCCAACATCAGGGTCTTCTCCAATGAGCCAATACTTTGCATCAGGTGGCCAAAGTTTTGGAGCTTCAGCATCAGTCCTTCCAATGACTATTCAGGACTGATTTCCTTTAGGATGGACTGGTTTGATCTTCTTGCAGTCCAAAGGACTCTCAAGAGTCTTCTCCAACACCACAGTTCAAAAATATCAATTTCGGTGCTCAGCTTTCTTTATGATCCAACTCTCACATCCATACATGACTATTGGAAAAATGAGGAAGATCCCCTGGAGGAGGGAATGGCAACCCATTCCAGTATTCTTGCTGTAAAATCCCATGGACAGAGGAGCCTGGACGGCTATAGTCCTTGGAGTTGCAAAGAGTTGGACATGACTGAGCAACTAACCACAACCTTACTGCAGCTCACTTTTCTCATCTGAAAGGTAGGCATTTTTAATTACTGCTGTCAGAATTAAATGAAATAACATGTGGAAACTATTACAGTGCTTGGAGCATGAAAGTTTTTCAAAGCATTAGTTCAGTTAGTTCAGTTGCTCAGTCATGTCCAACTCTTTGCGACCCCATGAATTACAGCACGCCAGGCCTCCCTGTCCATCACCAACTCCTGGAGTTCCCTCAAACTCACGTCCATCAAGTTGTTGATGCCATCCAGCCATCTCATCCTCTGTCATCCCCTTTTCCTCCTGCCCCCGATCCCTCCCAGCATCAGAGTCTTTTCCAATGAGTCAGCTCTTCGCATGAGGTGGCCAAAGTACTGGAGTTTCAGCTTTAGCATCATTCCTTCCAAAGAACTCCCAGGGCTGATCTTTAGGATGGACTGGTTGGATCTCCTTGCAGTCCAAGGGACTCTCAAGAGTCTTCTCCAACACCACAGTTCAAAAGCATCAATTCTTCAGCACTCAGCTTTCTTCACAGTCCAACTCTCAAATCCATACATGACCACTGGACTTGACTAGATGGACCTTTGTTGGCAAAGTAATGTCTGCTTTTCAATATGCTATCTAGGTTGGTCATAACTTTCCTTCCAAGGAGTAAGCGTCTTTTAATTTCCTGACTGCAATCACCATCTGCAGTGATTTTGGAGCCCCCAAAAATAAAGTCTGACACTATTTCCACTGTTTCTCCATCTATTTCCCATGAAGTGATGGGACCAGATGCCATGATCTTAGTTTTATGAATGTTGAGCTTTAAACCAACTTTTTCACTCTCCTCTTTCACTTTCACCAAGAGGCTCTTTAGTTCTTTTTTGCTTTTTGCCATAAGGGTGGTGTCATCTGCATATCTGAGGTTATTGATATTTCTCCTGACAATCTTGATTCCAGCTTGTGCTTCTTCCAGCCCAGTGTTTCTCATGATGTACTCTGCATAGAAGTTAAATAAGCAGGGTGACAATATACAGCCTTGACGTACTCCTTTTCCTATTTGGAACCAGTCTGTTGTTCCATGTCCAGTTCTAACTGTTGCTTCCTGACCTGCATACAGGTTTCTCAAGAAGCAGGTCAGGTGGTCTGGTATTCCCATCTCTTTCAGAATTTTCCACAGTTTATTGTGATCCACACAGTCAGAGGCTTTGGCATAGTCAATAAAGCAGAAATAGATGTTTTTCTGGAACTCTCTTGCTTTTTTAATAATCCAGCAGATGTTGGCAATTTGATCTCTGGTTCCTCTGCCTTTTCTAAAACCAGCTTGAACATCTGGAAGTTCATGGTTCATGTGTTGCTGAAGCCTGGCTTGGAGAATTTAGAGCCTTACTTTGCTAATGTGAGATAGTGCAGTTGTGTGGTAGTTTGAGGATTCTTTGCATTGCCTTTCTTTGGGATTGGAATGAAAACCGATCTTTTCCAGTCCTGTGGCCACTGCTGAGATTTCCAAATATGCTGACATATTGAGTGCAGCTGGTATATTGAGTGCAGCACTTTCATAGCATCATCATTTAGGAGACATTTAAGGAAATTTCAAATTGAATGCACTCAAATGAATATCAAATTGAATGCACTCAAGGAATGATCATCAAATAACAAACATAGAAATTTATTTTCTGTAGAAGTGTGTACTTTGCAAGGAACTGTCATATAATTTACTTTTTGACTTTGAATGAACAGTTATATTTTTCATAATAATCCATTAAGTAGTGGCATACAGATTTGTTTCCCTCTTTCTTCTCTCCCTCTCCGGGAGAGGGGTAACAGAAGACTCTCCCACTTGTATGGGCAGGAAACAGAAGAATTGAAGCCTTGGACACAGATTTTATTGACTGAAGTCAGTTTATCTACTGCTTGCTGTGTCTAAGGTCAGCCAGTCACATCCATTCATATTCCTCCTTCATGAAAGAAGACTGTCTGGTTTTAGTCTCTTTCCACCTTCATCAGTTACTTTTCTTTTGCCGTTTGGAACATAGTTCAGACAGAAAGCGCTGAGGGTGAGGGTGCTTTGGCGGTGTTGCCCTGTGCTTTAATCGGTAGCCCAGTAAATGTTATAGCAGTAGTAGCTTAGATACCCTTATCCACAGGATCATTGAACTTTCATTGCTGTAGTCTTGGCTGACTCACAGAGAAGCACAGCAATGATTATATCTCTATTTCCAGAAGAGCACCGTTAGCATAAATCCTTGAATTAGTAGACAATCTGTGAATCATAAAATGGTGTCGTTTGTAGTAGCCCTCCACCAGCAATATTCTTCTTTAGCCAGCCACCTGATTATCTGCTCAACTGTTGTGCTCAGTCACATTCCATTCCATGTGTGTTTAGTTACTCAGCTGTGTCTGAGTCTTTACAGTCCCATGGCCTGCAGCCCACCAGGCTCCTTTGTCCATGGGATTCTCCAGGCAAGAATACCAGAGTGGGTAGCTATTCTCTTCTCCAGGGGATCTTCCTAATCTAGGGATCAAACCTATACCTCCCGCATTGGCAGGTGGGTTCTTTACCAGTCCTGCCACCTGAGAAGCTCAGCAATTACTTTGCTGCTAATTATGGTCTTGCTGGGACATGAGGAATTGAAAGTAATTTTGTTTACTTACACCCCTTAAGAGAGAATTCTACATCCAGATTTTTTTTTTCAGATTTATTTTACTTTATTTTTTTTTGACCATTTTTTTAAATTTTTATTTTATTTTTAAACTTTATGTAATTGTATTAGTTTTGCCAAAAAAAGATGGGGGTGTTTAGGACATAGCTATTCACTCTGCTGTATACTCTGCACTTGACAGCCCTGATTTCCAAGGTAGCATTCTGCATAAGCATTTGAGTCAATTTCTCCTTTTACATGTCCTTTTGTTATTCACTTAGAATGTTGAGGGTGTGGATTAACCATGATATTTGCAGTTTGTTTTATCTGTGATTTGGAATTCAGTCATTACCTTTCTCCACCTCGTTAATCCATTCATCAAAAGTTGACTGCATAGATTTGTTGGTTGGAAAAGGTAACTGCTTCCAAATGATGGAGATGACTTCTCTCTATGGCTTCAGATACTAGTTTCAAGTATCAAAGAGTGTCTGGGCAAGCCAAGATGTCCTTGAACAATTGAGTTCAGTCCACTGTGGTAGCTCAGTCTTGTGGTTCTCTGCCTTGACTGGAAGTTATAAAGCTGGAGCCAGAACCTCCTTTAGAGAAACCCTAAGTATAAATTAGTCAGAAATTAAATAAATCCCATTTGGCAAGGACATGAAAAATGTCCTAGAGTCTTGAATATATTTAAATGCCATTAGTGGTGAAACTTGCAACTCATTTAATGTGAGGAAATGATTTAAATAATAAACCCCCAAACTTCCAACTCACTGTTATTTTCTTCTGCCACCTTCGATTTCCAGCCAGGAAATAGTGTCATAGAAAAACAATCTTGTGGTTCAGCTCCCTGCTGCAAAAGGAGTACATGCAAGTTATCTTAAACTAATTCCTTCAAATGAATGTCTAACGGATGCTGGAAAACCTCTGAGGGAGATCCCATAACTCCTTTGGTAAACTCTAGCAGTGTTTGAATGATGTTGTAGTTAAAAGGTGGCTCCCAATGTTTAAACTGAATTTTCTTGTTGATATCTGAATATAATCAGTGAGTTTGCTTCTGTGAATATTAGAGATGGGAAAGATCTGTCTTGAGGCTATGCGGGAAAGGCTTATGATTAAAAGTGATTTCTTTAAAAAAAAATTGTAGTATAGTTGCTTTACAATGATGTGTTAGTTTCTGGCTCTACAATGAAGTGAATCAGCTATACAGATACATATACCCCTTCCTTCTGGGACCTCCCCACCCCACAACCCCATCCCTTCTAGGTCATCACAGTGCCGAGCTGAGCCTCCTGTGCTTTACAGCAGCTTCCCACTAGCTATCTCTCTTACACATGGTAGTGGATATATGTCAATCCTAATCTCCCAATTCGTCCCACCCTCCTCTCCCCCCACTCTGTCCCTGTGTCCCTTCTCTACATCTGTGTCTGTTCCTGCCCTGGAATTATATTGTTTCTTGAAAGAGAAGCTTTTTTTTTTTTTTTAAACTCACATTCTTTTAAACATAGGGATAGCTCTTAACTTTGTTCACTTAGGATTCTTGTTAAGTAAACTATGATCTGTACTCTTTCTGTACAATAACATTTATGGTGGTGTATTGGTTTGGAGGCTTTCCTGGTAGCTCAGTGGTAAAGAATCCGCCTGCAATGCAGGAGATGTGGGTTCAATCCTTGGCTCAGGAAGATCTCCTAAAATAGGAAATGGCAACCCACTCCAGTATTCTTGCCTGGATAATTCCATGGACAGAGGAGTCTGGCAGACTACAGTCTATGAGGTTGCAAAGAGTGAGACATGACTGAGTATGCATGCACACACACACACACACACACACACACACACTAGTTTGGAAGAGTCTGAGGATACTTTCTATTCTGAAACTTTATGATATTTTTTTAGTCATGACTATGAATGATGGGAGTGATTCAGAAAAGCCCAGTTTACCCTAAATGTTCTAGTTTTGCTTCTTAGGCTATAAATAGGGCAGATAAGATTTGGACAAGTCTGTGAACTTTCCACTGGCTTTATTAGAACAGTGTTTTCCACTGGTTATTCCTGAGAGGCAAGGGCAGATCTGATATGAGATCAGCTCAACATAAATACTGTGCATCCTGGGTAAACATAAGCATGGAAGCTGGAATGTGAGAAATGATAGACATTTGTAAGCTTCAAGTAGTTTTTGGGTTCATACAATCTACTTTATATATATATATATATATATATATATATATATATTCCTTGGATAAACTTACTCATCCTCGAGGCTTCATCTACCATTTATGTGTTATCTGATAGTGTTAGTACTTGAATTTTTATGCATAGCCCATACTCAACACATCCAAGATCCAATTCTCCACTCAAGCCTGCCCTTTCTCTATCTTAGTGAATGGTGTGTATATGTGTGTGCTAAGTCAGTCATGTCAGATTCTTTGCAACCGTAAGGACTGTAGCCCTCCAAACTCCTCTGTCCATGGGATTCTCCAGGCAAGAATACTGGAGTGGGTTGCCATGCCCTCTTCCAGGGGATCTTCCTGACTCAGGGATCGAACCTGCGTCTCTTATGTCTCCTGCATTGGCAGGTAGATTCTTTACCACTAGCGCCACCTGGGTATCACCATTTATCTCTTCTCAAGTGAGAGATCATTTTCTATTTCATATACCTGTGTCAGTTTGGATGAGGTTTGACTCTGTTACAGAAATTCCCTTTTAGCAGTGGCTTAAACAATATGGAGGGCTTCCCAGGTGGTGCTAGTGGTAAAGAACCTGTCTGCCAATGCAGGAGATATAAGAGACACAGGTTTGATCCCTGGGTCAGGAAGATCCCCTGGAGGAGGGCATGGCAACCCTCTCCAGTATTCTTGCCTGGAGAATCCCCATGGACAGAGGAGCCTAGTGTACTATAGTCCATAGGGTCACAAAGAGTCAGACACGACTGAAGCAACTTAGCATGTATGCTTGCAAAAAATATGGAAGTTGATTCTAACTGCACATAAAAATCTGAGTTGGCACTTGAAGACTAATATATGCTGTATAACTTGAGGGACAAGGGTTCCTTGTATCTTACTGCCTTGTCATAGATGGTGGCATCTAAGTTCCAGACAGCAGGTTAGAGGAAGGGAGAAAGAACAGAGCAAAGGGCATGTGTGTTCCATCTCATCAGAAGGATTTTCAGAAGCTGCTACATGAACACATTTGCCTAGCACCCCAGGGACCTAGTTATATGACTCCATATCTGCAAAGAAGTTGCTAACTCCATCCTGGGAAGCCATGTGCCAAGCTCAAAATTGGTGACTCTGTCACCACTGGAAAAAAAGGAAAATGGATATTGGGGGACCACATTGTGGTCTTTTAAAAATCCATGAACACACTTCTGATCATTCATAGGTCACCATCAGCTCCTCCATATGAAAGGTAACCCCCAAATTCCATCAAGTTACTCATCCAACACAGTCCTCGATCTCTGTGCATGCCTGGTGTTCTCCTCCAGGGCCAGATTCAGCTTCCTGCAGTTTGGTAACCCATCTAAAAGACATTTTGTTTGCCCCATGAGCACTCAAATCCTAATAGTAGAAAAGAAGTAGAATAACTACTATAAAGTTTCCCATTCAGAAAAGAGGGAGGGACTTCCCTGGTGATCCAGTGGTTAAGACTCTCTGGGTTCGATCTCTGGTCAGGGAACTAGATCTCACATGGAGCAGCTGAAGATCCTGCGTGCCACATCTAAGACTTGGCACAGTCAAATAAGTTGAAAAAGGGAAAGAGGGAAATGAGAAAGGTGTAGAAATCACTATGCACAGCAGCTATCAAATTCTGCCCAACAGTAATTATGAAGACAGTCTAGCCAAAAATACACAAATTAAGAGGTCCGTGCTGCTGCTGCTGCTAAGTCGCTTCAGTCGTGTCCAACTCTGTGCAACCCCATAGACGGCAGCCCACCAGGCTCCCCCGTCCCTGGGATTCTCCAGGCAAGAACACTGGAGTGGGTTGCCATTTCCTTCTCCAATGCTTGAAAGTGAAGTCGCTCAGTCGTGCCCGACTCTAGCGACCCCATGGACTGCAGCCTACGAGGCTCCTCCGTCCATGGGACTTTCCAGGCAAAAGTACTGGAGTGGGGTGCCATTGCCTTCTAGGTTTGGTAATTAGAAGTCATTGGCGGCTTCAGTTGTAAACAATATACCCGCAATGCAGGAGACTTGGATTCCAGAAGGGAATGGCTACCCACTCTAGTATTCTTGCCTGGAGAATCCCATGAACAGAGAAATCTGGTGGGCTACAATCCATGGGGTTGCAAAGAGTTGGAAACGACTGAATGAAGCACAAAAACACTGTCGCTTTTCACTTGAGACCTTGAAACAAAGCAAGGACTGTTACAGTGGTGAGTTGGTGGCATGAAACCCACCTGTATCATGGAGAATAGGGCTGTAACCAAGCAAGTTTGAGCCTGGTTATAAAGAGAATGAGAGGTTAGAATGGAGATGAAGAAGTTGAAATTTACTCAAATTCTCAGATTTTTTTTTTTTTAAAAGAAGATAGAATTTCAACTGTAAGACACTCAGGAAGGTGTCATCTCTTTCTACTCTGTCCCTCTCTTAGCTCTGGATCAGTTGATGTGCTCCATCATGGCAGGTGGCACTGACTGGGAATTCAGATTTTCTCTTCCTCTCTCCAGGTAGTTGAAGAGTTGAAAAGAAGAGCTTTGGCCAAAGCTTGGAGAATTTAAGGACTGTGGAAGGAAAAGAGAAAGGTTTTGATGCCCAGAAATATTTTTTGTACAGCCTTCTTTTGTGACCAGATCCATTAAATGACTATTATGTGCAAGGCTTCCCAAGTGGTGCTAGTGGTAAAGAACCCAACTGCCAATGCAGGAAATGTAAGAGATTTGGGTTTGATCACTCAGTCAGGAAGATCACCTGGAGGAGGTCATGGCAACTCATTCAAGTATTCGTGCCTGAAGAATTTCACGGACAGAGGAGCCTTTCAGGCTACAGACCATAGGGTAGCAGAGTAGGACATGACGGGAGCAACTTAGCATGCACACACGTGAAAGGCACTGTAGCTGGCACCAGAACAATGAGCGTTCCCTGAAGAAAATATCTTTGCCACTCAAACTCTACTGAAATCAGGTTTGAGGAAATGACTCATTTATGATCCTACTACAGTGATCTGTGTAGGAAATTCTCTAAAGATTTGGTAGCAGCCACAATCCTGTCTTTTCTGAGACACTACTTTTTTGTGTGTTATTGGATGGCAATACTAGATAGCATCCTTAGTCACCTCCCACGAGCTAAGCACTGTGCCAAACACCTTGTCTGCATTTTCTTAGGATGTTCCCATGATGTGTCTTTAAAGGCACACTGTCGTAATTCCACTGGTGAGGTGAAGTAACAGGTTTTTTGGTATGTTTGTGTTTTTGCTACTAGTAAGCCTAGAGCTTGGTGTTAAGCTGAATCACAGCAGCTGCACTGACCTCACCTTTTGTCTTTGTTTAGCATAAAAGACATTTATTTTACCTTAGGTAAAATAATAAATATGCTTAGTAAATAAATAAATAATAAATAATAATAAATAAATAAAACAATTTATTATTTTTATTTATTAATAAATAAATTTTATTTATTTAAATTTATTTATTTAAATTTATTTATTATTAAAATAAATAAAATTTATTTATTATTTATTTATTTATAATAAATAAATAAATAAAATAATAAATAAAATAAATAAATAATAAAAATGCTTAGACATTCAGATAGGATGACTTTAGTTTAAGGCTTCTGGCATATTTTATGTATACATTATATAAAATGTATGTATAAATATGACTATTCTTCATGTTTTCTCGAAACACCCTTCAGAATAGTTATATTCATTATTTTTAAGTGATTGCATATATTTTTGAAGAGAAACAGGGTAAAAAATAATTGAATTTTACATTCAATTGCGTTCATCTGTCGATATTGTAGAAGGAAATGGCAACCCACTCCAGTGTCCTTGCCTGGAGACTCCCAGGGACGGGGGAGCCTGGTGGGCTGCCATCTCTGGGGTCGCACAGAGTCAGACACGACTGAAGTGACTTAGCAGCAGCAGCAGCAGCATGGACATTGTATAATTATGAGTTGAGTTCCTAAGTTGGATCTTAGCCTATCGATATTTTCACTAATGAAATGATGACACAAACATCTACTATAATTCATGCACCTTTAAGTCAAGTTTTTGTCTCTTTATACATATAACATTTGCAACCATATAATACATTTTACAGTTATGTTTTTGGGAGAGAACTAGTAAAAAGATAAATATTCAGAATGCAATTTGGAACAGACAATTGAGAAAAAATTGCTTTTTATATTAATTTTCCTGGTAAAGTTTTGGTCTGGAGAAAGCATTTCTGTTATTCTAGACTTTGAATAATTTTTTGTTGTTAAAATATGGAATTATGAAATAGGTTTTTTTAACCTATGCATTTAAAATAGCACTTTGGCCTTGATTCTTATGTTCTATAGAGTTTCCATCCAGAAATTTTAATGAAAGATTTCAGAATGCAACCTAGGTGACTTCCAGGCTGTTTATATGCATACAACTTACCTGGCCAACTGTGATTAGCCAATTTGCATAAATGTAATTTACCACCTAAGAGGTTAGGAATCTAATCTTAATTTCCTCAATTAATATTTAATTTTGACACATTTATAGGAATGATTTATAAGATAGAATGCTTTATCATATTAATCATTAGTCATAGGCTAACTGAGGATGAATAACATTTTCAAATTTTAGCATTAGATGAATTATACTTTGGAAGTTGATAATAGAGATAACTGCCTTGACTCTAGGATTTTCCCAATTTAAAATCAGTTGGGAGATTTTTCTCAATTTAGAATAAATTGGAAGATCTGTGTATTTCATTGGATTATAAATATTTAGTACAACAATATCAGTTAACCACTGGTTTACAGGGGTGGAAGATCTTTAAAGATCCCCAAATTATAATTCCAAAATGAAATGACTTATCACTCAGATCACTCTTTATTAACAAATGTGTGAACAGCTTTTCATTTTCTTTGAAATAGCAGTAAAATATATGAATAGCTTGTTTCATTAATATTAGAGTACCCTCTATATGCAAGGCAAAGTGTTAGTTCTTTGGGGATAAAATGATACATCAAACTTAAATTTTGTACTCAAAGAGGTGTCAGTTTAAGGAAAAAAATTAGACATGTTCTACAAAATACATAAAGCCCTATTATAGGAGGCAATAAAGGGCCCTCAGACTTAAGAATTTATATATCTTGACTCGTCCCAAATATTTTCTCCTCTCAATTCTACCAAGTCATGGTGAACTTTTCTTTACGTTGCTTAACAACACTGTGTGCCTATCCCCAGTTTTTCAGTTACTTTCAGTTGTTAAACACAGTGACCAAATGTGAAGCTTGCATCTCATGTTCAGTTCAACGAATACCTTCTTCCCTTCCCCCAGCACCAGCCAGGCTTAGGCTCCAAAGACACTATTTCCTCCTTTTTCCCAGTGTGGAGTAAAGGTGGCAAGGTGGGGAGGGATGTGACTTGCCTCTGAGTCACATCTCTTCCCTTTTTTGAGTTCTGTATTGTTCCCCAAGGTTTATTGGGCCCCTGGGGGAAAGAGGAGATTGCATTCTTTTTTAAAACATTGATGAATTAATTTTTGGCTGCACTAGGTCTTCATTGCTGCATGTGGGCTTTCTCTAGTTTCGGTGAGTGGGGGCTACTCTCCAGTTGTGGTGCACAGGCTTTTCATTGCCGTGGCCTCTCTTGTTTCAGAGTATGGCCTCTAGGGCGAAAGGGCTCAGTAGTTGTGGCACACAGGCTTAGTTGCTGTGTGGCATGTGGGATCCATCCCTTCCTGCACCAGGGACTGAGCCCATGTCCCCTGTGTTGGCAGGCAGATTCTTGACCACTGACCACCAGGGAAGTCCTGAATTTGCATTCATGTATGTGTTGTGTCATCATTTTCTGTACCTAACTATGATATTTCTGTCATCTAAAACTTCTTTATTTTTAGTATTTTTAGCATATAGACTGCTTGTTAAAATTTTTTCTTCCTTCTTCCAATTAATATCATTGTAAAATATCATTTTCTCATGTTATTACAAAATGTCTTTACAAATAATTTTCAACATAGTAGCTTATTCTATTGTATATTACATTGATCAATTCACTTACTAATCATTGCTTCATCATTTCATAATTTCAGATCATTTAGATGGCTTCAGATCAAAGACATTATAAGTAATGTGAGAACACCACATTTGGACAGACTTTTTTTTTTAATCCCCTGTATTAGATTATTCCATGTGTATGAGCAGTAATGCCTGCTTCATGTATGACAGCAGGCATTACTGAATTTATGTCTCTCAGAACCTTGGGAAACAGTTGATATTAAGTATAGGTATAGTTTGGTGTTGGTCATACTTTCTAAATGATATTACCTCTGACTGGGCAAGATTTTCAAATTCTTGCTTTTGTTTATAGCTAGTTTCTGTCTCTAAGTGGATTTATAGTGGAATATTTTTATTATTTAATATTTTATTTTCCTATTTTGGCAGCAAGTGATGTATTTATTTCTGCTCTTGGATTTTGGCAGAAGCTTTCTGTAAGTCTCTGAAGCACACAAACCATTTAACACTCTCTGCCATCCAATACCATGATCGCTTCCCTGAACCCAAGCAACTTGGTAAATTTGGGGGGAAATTCATGAATGCCTTTTCTGGAAAGCCTGTTGGAAGCCCCTGATTAGGCATCTTTCCTTTAATGACTTCTAATAGCATAGCTAAACTTTTTAAAATCATTTTCTGGAGTATATCCAGGACCTTTATTAAATAAGCATTCTGTTAAGAGTTGGAAACAAAACAAAGTATTAGAAAAAGATACTGGCAAAGCTTTCTGCTCCTGATCACAGGTTAGGTGGGCCAGGCATGTGGGATATCAAGAAACTGATAGAACGAGCAGAATGAACGTTTCTAGAGAGTGTACTGCACGGCAGTCAGCCTCAGAAACAGCTATCAGAGTGGGCTTTTTATTGTCTATCTCTCCCCTCTGTGGCTGGGGGAAAAGAGGGGAGCATCTTAAACACTGAATATGAGCAAAAAGATTTCTAAAATACAGGTCTCTTACAACAGACATATATTGGATTGGCCAAAAGATTTGTTCAGGTTTTTCCATAACATCTTACAGAAAAACCCAAACAAACTTTTGAGCCAACCAAGTACCATTAAAGGGGCTTCCCAGGTGACACTAGTGATAAAAAAAGCCCTGCTTGCCAATGCAGGAGACATAAGGGATTCGGGTTCGATCCATGGATCGGGAAAATTCCCTGGAGGAGGGCATGGTAACCCACTCTAGTATTCTCGCCCGGAGAATCCCATGGACAGAGGAGCCTGGCGGGCTACAGTCTCAGAAGTTACAAAAGAGGTGGACACAACTGAAGCAACAGCATACGTGCAAGCATGAAATACCATTAAAATGGATTCGGAAGAACAACCCATTGTATCCTTGCTTGAATCCCTTTGTGATCATTTGCTGGCGAGGCATGCTCATTTCCTGATGATAAAGAAATTTAGATGCTGGCATAATTATACAGCTTAGCATCAGCTTGAATTGCAGTTGCTGTTTGAGCAGATCAAATAAAACAGGCCAGGCGAGAACTCAGGTGGGTAGATCTTGGGGGACCTGAGGGACGTTTATGAGTGAGTGAGCTGAATGCAGAGGGTTGTCCTGGATGGTTAAGAATGGCCTGATGAGTTGGATCTTTACTCAGGGTACTTGGCTCGTGTCATTTCCTAGGACTGGAAGGACTGGAATAAAATAATAGAGATTGTGCAACAGCAGGCTGGGTCCACAGAGAGAGGATCCAAAAAGAATAAACAGGAGGCATAATGGGAGAAAACTACAGGAAATAAGAATTAACATTATGGCACAACTCCAGAAAACTAACTGGGCTGTTTTCTCAGTATAACTTTGTATTTCTCTTTGAGGGAGTGACATAGGAAAGTGAAAGTGTTAGTTGCTCAGTTGTGTCTGACTCTTTGCAACCCCATGGATTGTAGCCCACCAGGCTCCTCTGTCCATGGGATTCTCCAGACAAGAATACTAGAGTGGGTTGCTATGCCCTCCTCCAGGGGAACTTCCCAACCCAGGGATTGAACCTAGGTCTTCCGCATTGCAGGCAGATTCTTTACTGTCTGAGCCAGTAAGAAACCCAAACTGAGCTGTTTGACTATATCCTGAGACATCCTGTGAATCATGTAAACCTCTCTAGTTGAAGGAACATCATCTTTCCATTTGGTTTTGATAGGCTAAATGAACCATACACTTAGTGACTTTACATTTATGATGTCATACAGTTAAAGCAGAGGTGACTCGACAAAACAAAATGAATTACTCTTTTCTCTCCACATTCATGGAGGATCCGCTCAGCTCCATAGAGCCTCCTATTGTGTCTCATAATGAAGGAAGATATCTAGGAACTGATACATGGAAGGATCCTTCTACAGGACTGTTGAGAGAAGATGAAGCTAGAAATCAGTATATCAGAATCTGGCTGACATAGAAATGATGTCAGAAATCTGATTATGGACATTGTGCTTTGGCTTCTTTGATAGAAGTCTGTGGGTGGTTTAGCTGAAGTCAGACCAGGCATACTGATGAAGCAACTTTCTCTTACTCTCATCTCTTGCCCTACTTGATCTTCTTAAAGTCTTCGAGTTTTAGACTAGAGATCTCCTTACAGAGAGATGGAACAGTACATAGCCTGTCATGACAACTTCAGAGTTAAGTATATAAAAAAAAGCTACATTGTAAAAGGAGACCTTTGGGAACCTCTTTATGCTATTGGTGGAAACATAAATTGGTGCAGCCACTATTAGAACAGTGTTGTTTTTGTTCAGTTGATAAGTCATGTCCAACTCTTTGTGACCCCATGGACTGCAGCATGCCATGCTTCCTAGTCCTTCACTGTCTCCCAGAATTTGCTTAAATTCATGTCCATTGAGTTGGTGATGCCATCCAGTCATCTCATTCTCTGTCACCTTCTTCTGTTTTTGATTTCAATTTTTCCCAGCATCAGAGTCTTTTCCAATGAGTCAGCTCTTTGCATCAGGTAGCCAAAGTATTAGAGGTTCAGCTTCAGCATCAGTCCTTCCAATGAATATTCAGGGTTGATTTCCTTTCAGATTGACTGGTTTGATCTCCTTGAAGTCCATGGGACTCTCAAGAGTCTTCTCCAGCACCACAATTCGAGAACATCTATTCTTTGGCACTAAGCCTTCTTTATGGTCCAACTCTCACAGCTATACATGACTCCTGGAAAAACCATAGCTTTGATTATACAGACCTTTGTCAGCAAAGTGATGTCTTTGCTTTTTAATATGCTGTTTAGAACTATATGGAGGTACTTAAAAACAAATCTAGGAATAGAACCAACATATGGCCCAGTGATCCCACTCCTGGGCATATGTCTGGAGAAAATTCTAATTTGAAAAGATACATGGACCGCAATGTTTATTGCAGCACTATTTACAATAGTCAAAACATGGAAGCAACCTAAATGTCCATTGACTGATGAATGGATAAAAAAGATGTACTATATACATACAGTGGGATTCTACTCAGCCTTTAAAAAAGATGAAATAATCCCATTTGCAGCAACATGGATGAACCTAGAGATTATCATTAAGTGAATTAAGTAAGACAGAGAAACACAAATCACATGTCACTTATATGTGGAATCTAAGCAAATGATACAAATGAACTTATTTATAAAATAGAAATAGATTCACAGATATAGAAAACAAATTTATAGTTACCAAAGGGGAAAGTATGGGAGAGGGATAAACTGGGAATTTGGGATTAATAGATATACACTGCTGCTGCTGCTGTGTCACTTCAGTCGTGTCCAACTCTGTGCGACCCCATAGACAGCAGCCCACCAGGCTCCCCCATCCCTGGGATTCTCCAGGCAAGAACACTGGAGTGGGTTGCCATTTCCTTCTCCAATGCATGAAAGTGAAAAGTGAAAGTGAAGTCGTTCAGTCGTGTCCGACTCTTAGTGACCTCATGGACTGCAGCCCACCAGGCTCCTCTGTCCATGGGATTCTCCAGGCAAGAGTACTGGAGTTGGGTGCTATTGCCTTCTCTTAGTGAAATATATACTATTTCACTAGTATATATGAAATAGATAAACAACAGGAGCCTATTTTATAGCACAGGGAACCATACACAATATCTTGTAATAACCTATAATGGAAAAGATTCCGAGAAAGAATACATATATACATTACATATGTGTATAGTTGAATCACCTTTGCTATACACCTGAACATTGTATTAATAAGTCAGCTATACTTCAATTAAAAATTAAAAATCAAAGAAGAGGTCCTTTGATCAGTAGGAGCAGAGAGTATAGTGGAATTGGAGGAAGTCTCCAGATTTTCCTTGTAGCATGCTATGTATGTTTATTACTACCACCTCCTTGTCTGTACTATTTGCCAGCCATCATCAAGGCAAACCATAACATAAAACTCATTGAAAATTTAAGAAAGAAGAAAAAAATTAAATTCTCCACAAAAGACAGAATAAAGGATTATATAAGAAACAGGATAAAGGATTTTACAAACCCAAATAAAGAAATTTATAAATAGATTAAAGAAATAGAATTAACTAAAGAAACAGATTAAATAAATTAAATAGATTTAATTCAAATATGTTGAATTAAACAATAAAATAGATGGACTTAAAAATAGGAAAAGCTCAGAGAATTGCCAAATCATGTAATTTCTTAATAAAGGTAAGTCAAACCAATAGAAAAAAATGATAAAAAGGCTGATAAGCAAAATGATTAGGTGTAAGACTGTGTCATTTAAAAGAAAAAGACAAAGGTGAAAACAAGAAGGAAGATGAGAAAGATGGATGGTAGACATACAAACAGAAAGTTAAGCAGTGTCATTGAGTAGCAAACTAAAACAATGCTGAAGCACGTTAAATGTTAAACAGTGCTAAACATGCTATAGCGTGTTTTTTTAAAAGATAAACTTTAACTTGAATAAAATAAGAAATCAACTGACCAACCAGCTGGAAACCTGAAAGTGGCAGGCAGGATTCCTTAGCAGAATTCTGTTCAGTTCAGTTCAGTCGCTCAGTCATGTCCGACTCTTTGCGACCCCATGAATCGCAGCACTCCAGGCCTCCCTGTCCATCACCAGCTCCCGGAGTTCACCCAAACTCATGTGCATCGAGTCGGTGATGCCATCCAGCCATCTCATCCTCTGTTATCCCCTTCTCCTGCCCCCAATCCCTCTCAGCATCAGGGTTTTTTCCAATGAGTCAACTCTTCCCATGAGGAAGAGTTTGCCCATGAGGTGGCCAAAGTATTGGCGTTTCAGTCTCAGCATTAGTCCCTCCAATGAACACCCAGGACTGGTCTCCTTTAGGATGGACTGTTTGGATCCCCTTGCAGTCCAAGGGACTCTCAAGAGTCTTCTCCAATACCACAGTTCAAAAGCATCAATTCTTCGACACTCAGCTTTCTTCACAGTCCAACTCTCACATCCATACATGACCACTGGAAAAACCATAGCCTTGACTAGACGGACTTTTGTTGGCAAAGTAATGTCTCTGCTTTTCAATATGCTATCTAGGTTGGTCATAACTTTCCTTCCAAGGAGTAAGCGCCGTTTAATTTCTTGGCTGCAGTCACCATCTGCAGTGATTTTGGAGCCCCCCAAAATAAAGTCTGAAACTGTTTCCACTGTTTCCCCATCTATTTCCCACGAAGTGATGGGACTGGATGCCATGATCTTCGTTTTCTGAATGTTGAGCTTTAAGCCAACTTTTTCACTCTCTTCTTTCACCTTTATCAAGAGGCTTTTTAGTTCCTCTTTCCATTCTGCCATAAGGGTGGTGTCATCTGCATGTCTGAGGTTATTGGTATTTCTCCCGGTAATCTTAATTCCAGCTTGTGCTTCTTCCAGCCCAGCATTTCTCATGATGTACTCTGCATAGAAGTTAAATAAGCAGGGTGACAATATACAGCCTTGACGTACTCCTTTTCCTATTTGGAACCAGTCTGTTGTTCCATGTCCAGTTCTAACTGTTGCTTTCTGACCTGCATACAGGTTTCTCAAGAGGCAGGTCAGGTGGTCTGGTATTCCCATCTCTTGAAGAATTTTCCACAGTTTATTGTGATCCACACAGTCAAAGGCTTTGGCATAGTCATTAAAGCAGAAGTAGATGTTTTTCTGGAACTCTCTTTTTCAATGATCCAGCAGATGTTGGCAATTTGATCTCTGGTTCTTCTGCCTTTTCTAAAACCAGCTTGAACATCTGGAAGTTCACGGTTCATGTATTGCTGAAGCCTGGCTTGGAGAATTTTGAGCATTACTTTACTAGCATGTGAGATGAGTGCAATTGTGTAGTAGTTTGAGCATTCTTTGGCATTGCCTTTCTTTGGGATTGGAATGAAAACTGACCTTTTCCAGTCCTGTGGCTGCTGCTGAGTTTTCCAAATATACTGGCATATTGAGGGCAGCACTTTCACAGCATCAGCTTTCAGGATTTGAAATAGCTCAAGTGGAATTCCATCACCTCCACTAGCTTTGTTCGTAGTGATGCTTCCTAAGGCCCACTTGACTTCACATTCCAGGATGTCTGGCTCTAGGTGAGTGATCACCCCATTGTGATTATCTGGGTCATGAAGATATTTTTTGTATAGTTCTTCTGTGTATTCTTGCCACCTCTTCTTAACATCTTCTACTTCTGTTAGGTCCATACAATTTCTGTCCTTTATCAAGCCCATCTTTGCATGAAATGTTCCCTTGGTATCTCTAATTTTCTTGAAGAGATCTCTAGTCTTGTCCATTCTGTTGTTTTCCTCTCTTTCTTTGCATTGATCTCTGAGGAAGACTTTCTTATCTCTCCTTGCTATTCTTTGGAACTCTGCATTCAAATGGGAATATTTTTCCTTTTGTCCTTTACTTTTCGCTTCTCTTCTTTTCACAGCTATTTGTAAGGCCTCATCAGACCGCCATTTTGCTTTTTTGCATTTCTTTTCCATGGGGATGGTCTTGATCCCTGTCTCCTGTACAGTGTCACCAACCTCCATCCGTAGTTCATTAGGTCCTCTGTCTATCAGATCTAGTCCCTTAAATCTATTTCTCACTCTCACTGAATAATCATAATGGATTTGAATTCTGTGGTTGGAAACAATTTTCTATAGTAAGGAAAGAGAGAGGGAAACCTGTGCTCTTGGGCTCCTGCCCTTCAGTGCATTTTGGGCACCAGAGCCCAGTCAGCACTTCTCAGCAATCAGGAGGTTGGGGCAGAGCCCCAGGGGGCTCAGCCTTGTGTGTGGTCTCCTGGGGCTCTGCAAACATCACTGCAAATTCATGTGAAGCAGATATTGCTAATAGTTACGGAGAAAGGACTTCCCTGGGGGTCCAGTGGTGAAGATCCAAGTTCTTGGTTTGATCCTTGCTCAGAGAACTAGATCCTACATGCTGCAACTAAAGATCTAGCATGCCTGGAAAAAGATCAAAGGTCCTGTGGGCCTCAGCTAAGACCTGGAGAAGCCAAAAAAAAAAAAACTTGTAGAAGAAAGCATTTGTTTATAGTTTATATTTGACCCTTGGATGTGTGGGATTTTTAGTTAAAAAGAACTCATCTTACATCCCCCTTTTTGTGCCTTCCTAAAGGTCTCTGCTGTTAACACTTCCTATGTTTTATTCTTGACCCTTTATTATAGTTTAAAATTCATTATCAATAGAAATATATAGGATTTTGCACATAAATAATACATCAAAGCCACTCCAGTGTTGGACACAACTGAAGTGACTTAGCAGCAGCTAGCATATATGAAATGTTTACAATACGCTCACTGCTACAGATGGATTATACAGTGACAGGCGGTGACACCTGTGCTGATCTATTCATTGTTCCTTGAGGATGTTTTGCTGTCTATGATTCCAGTTTCTTCGGGAAAACAAAAATGAACTTATGAGTATACTAAAGGCTATTATACAGCTCGATTATAAGTGCAGAGCAAGGCACACAGCGTGTGCTAAGTCACTGCAGTTGTGTCTGACTCTCTGTGACCCCATGGGCTGTAGCCCACCAGGCTCCTCTGTCCATGGGATTCTCCAGGCAAGAATACTGGAGTGGGTTGCCATGCGCTCCTCCAGGGGATCTTCCCAACCCACAGATCGAACCTGTGATGCTTATGTCTACCCGCATTGGCACTTTACTGCTAGCACCAAAAGCGCACTGTGGCCATACAATATTTGCTTAATTGCCTTGAGCAAACCCCTTTAAATATTACTTTGTGCAGATTTGCAGTATTTTAAAGTGTAAAGTTTTAGTTTATAGTGTATTCTTTTCCATTACCACCTCCTCCCCAACCCCTCTGTGCCCCCAACAGTGTTATGCCTGCACCCTTGCTTGTAACAGTGTAGTTTGCTAGTTGAAAGGGGGAGCATCTTAGAGAGGCCTGTGGCGCCCTGTGTTCTGTTTTGGGCATTTCACCAGTTGTGTGGCTCCCCATGTCAACAGTCTGCAGCTGGCCTTTTACTGCAAGGAAGGTTACTGGCAAAAGACACGGAACAGCTAGAAAAACCTGAAGTGGAAAACCAGGGGGTGCCCGCCACACTGGAAAGCTTTCTCATTTAATTGGTAAAGTGGACCATTGCCTCCTGTATGTATTTTCCTTGTGTCTGTTTCCCATGTTTTAAAGTGTAAAAACATATTACCACAAGAGGTTAGTAAAATATTCTTCTAAAAACGAAAAGATACAAAGGAACTTATTTCTGAAACAGAAAGATACTCACAAACATAAAAAAACAAATGTATGGTTACCAAAGGGGAAAGGGCAAGGGGAGGGATAAATTAGGAGTTTGGGATTAACAGATACACACTACTATATAGAAAATAAACAACAAGGACCTACTATGTAATGCAGGGAACTATACCCAATATTTTGTAATAACTTACAAGGGAAGAGAACCTGAATGTGTGTGTGTGTGTGTGTGTGTGTGTGTGTGTGTGTGTGTGTGTGTATTATAGAACTGCAGCGCTGTATATCTGAAACTGAGCTTCCATCAAAGCTCAGTTGGTAAAGAATCTGCCTGCAATGCAGAAGACCCTGGTTTGATTCCTGGGTTGGAAAAATTCCCTGGAGAAGGGATAGGCTACCCACTCTAGTATTCTTAGGCTTCCTTTGTGGCTCAGCTGGTAAAGAATCCTCCTGCAATGCAGGAGACCTGGGTTTGATCCTTGGGTTGGGAAGATCCCCTGGAGAAGGGAACAGTTACCCACTCCAGTGTTCTGCCCTGGAGAATTCCTAAGACTGTATAGTCCCAACTGGGCTTCCCTGGTGGTTCAGACAGTAAAGAATCTGCCTGCAATGAAGGAAACCTGGGTTTGATTCCTGTGTTGGGAAGATCCTCTGGAGAAGGGAATGGTTACCCACTGCAGTATTCTGGCCTGGAGAATTCCATGAACAGAGAAGCCTGTCAGGTTACAGTCCATGAGGTCTCAAAGAGTTGGACACAACTGAGCCACTCACACTTACTTACTTATTATATTTAAAACTAACAAAATATTGTAAATCAACTATATTTCAATAAAAAAATGAGAAAAAATAAAGATATTCTAGACTTAAAATAGTTTCCTCTGCCTTCTTCCTATTAAGTCACTTAGAAAACTTCCTGTAAGTTTTGTTGAAAATGGGGAAGTATTAGGCTTCTTAATTTTTTCTTCTGTGGTATTGTGTTTGTCTCTAGCAAATTCGTATTTTTTCCCCATTCAATGGCAGAAAGAGTGATTTCTCTCCTCCCTCAGTTCTTTGTGGTCTCTCCATGTCTCTAAAATATGCATTCTAACTTAATTTTCCAGTGTGGTGAAACAGACAAGTGTGTCTAACACGTAGTGAACAGGAAACACAATGTTTTTGTGTATAGAGAATGTAAGTGCTGTCCAAAGTCAGGAGAGCAGTTAAATTAAAAAAATCAATCTGTGCAAACATAAAGAAATGAGCCAGCAGGGAAATTGGGCCAATTTAGAATTCAGTAAAATCTATTTCTTTTCACTGTGTCTCTAAACTGAAGAGAAAACACTTTTGGTTGAATGTTTGCATAAAAGGGATATCCCCTTGAAAATATTGTCATTATTCCCAAAGTAACTATTTTGGCATTTAGAATTTACATGGGCTTTCTTGGAGGCTCAGATGATAAAGAATCTGCCTGCAATCTGGAAGACCTGAGTTCGATCCCTGGGTCGGGAAGATCTCCCTGGAGAAGGGAATGGTTACCCACTCCAGTATTCTGGCCTGGAGAACCCCATGGACAGAGAAACCTGGTGGGTAAAGAGTTGAACACGACTGAGTGACTAACAATTTCATTTTTTTAAAAAGACTTTACACAAGGTCATACCTTATGCTCTGGGAATAATATATACAAAGTGGAACCCTAGAAGGGCAACTACTTTTTCTGCATCTATACCCAATGTGGATAAACTCTTAGATTATTATGGCATTTTACTTTTCAGATCAGCATGGAAAGATTTATTTTTAATAGCAAAAAGCAGAGATAAGCTCTAAAAGAATTCAGTATTACATTCTGATTGCTAGAAAGTTTTGGTTTTCTTTTTCAAAAGAATTAATATTAATTGCAAATCCTTCGGTAGTCAAAAATATGAATAAAAAGGAAATACAATCAAATGTTGGTACACGGCCCTTGCTATTGTGAATCAAATAATGTCCTCATAAAAAAAGGCAGCTTATTTATCTAAACTCATTGTTCCTTATAATGACTTTTTGGGATAACTAAGGCAGACTCTTGAGCACATAGATATTTTTAACAGAAAAATTTCTAAAATATACTGCAAACTTTCTTTTCTGTTAAGCTTCTTGAAGATAAATTAAACTTTTCCTAATAGTGCAGGGGGATCTCATAAGTGTTAATTATTTTGCAGGGCTGGAAGACAGTCTGGAGCAATAAAGATAATAGTAACAATCATCATCGTCATCTTCATAACAGCTAACATTTGTGATCATGTAGAATATTGTGTGCAAGCATGCTTTTAAATGCTTTTATTAATTCTTATAAGGACACTGTGAAGTATTAATACTAGTAACATCCCCAAGCTGCAGATGAGTCAGCTGAGACAAGGAAAGGTTTAGTAACTGGCCTCAGGTGGCCCAGCTTAGAGGTGGTGATGCCTGGGTTCACAATCAGGCTTTTGTCCATCTAGAACTTGACCCTTAGCCTTGGCCTTTCTGGCTTCTAAGATAAGCGTGAGATTGAGATCAAGCTGGAATTTTGGGTTTGCTAGTTGGTGTTTGAGTGAGGAGGTAAGTGGACTAACTTTCCCAAGTTCCAGTTTCCTTCTCTTAAAATGAGAATGACAAAAAACTCTAAATTACTAATAATGATAGTAGCACTGAAGTGCAGGTTCTTGTGAGGAGAGAATGAAATAGTGCCAGCAAAGAGCTTGGCACTTAGGAAATCATCAAGAAGTATTGCCCCCTTTTTTAAAAAATATTGAGGTATGATAGCTTTACAATGTTGTGTTAGTTTCTTCTGTACAATGAAGTGAATCAGCTGTATGTGTACATATATCCCCTCCTTCCACCCTCGTCCACTCCTCTAGTTTATCACAGAACACTGAGCTGAGCTCCCAGTGTCATACAGCAGGTCCCCATTAGCTATGGTCATGTATATATGTCAATGATACTCTCAGTTCATTCCACCCTCTCCTTCCTCCCTTGTATTCACATGTCTATTCTCAACACCTGCATCTCTATTCCTGTGCTGCAAATAGGTTCATCTGTACCATTTTTCTAGATTCCATCTATACGCTTTAATATATAGTATTTGTTTTCCTCTTTCTGACTTATGTCGCTCGGTAAGACAAACCCTAAGTCCATCTCTATGAATGGCCCAATTTCATTCCTTTTTATGGCTGAGTAATATTCCATTGTATATATGGACCACATCTTCTTCATCCATTCATTTGTGAGTGGACATTTAGGTTGCTTCCATGTCCTGGCTATCATAAGTAGCACTGCAGTTAACATTAGGGTGCATGTGTCTTTTTGAATTATGATTTTCTCAGGGTAAATGGCCAGTAGTGGACTTGTTGAGTCATATGATAGTTTTCTTTTTAGTTTTTTAAAGAAACCTCTATGTTGTTGCTCTTTTGATTTCTCTTGTTATATGAAAGGGTGAGAATCTACATGTGCTCCTATGGTGTGGGAAAATATTTGCATACTTGAAAAGTGGCCTCAAATTTGCTAATTTTGTTTTCGATTTGTTTGCGAATCTGCATTTACTTATTTTTTCTTCCTTGGTTGTATTTTGTCACTTTTTGATTCTTTTAATGGTCAGGAATGTGGGTTTCAGAAACCCCAGGTTCCACTGTTGACTGGTTTAGCTGATTATAGGCAAATGTACTGTTGTTTCTTTAAACCACAGTTTTTCTACTATAAAATGTGGGTCTGTATTCTTCATGAAATGGCTCTATGAATTTGAAAATACAGTATTATCTCTTTTTGTGATCTGGATAAGAACTTAAGAATATATTGTCCATCTTAAGGTGCCCTTAATATAGCCTTTCAGTATGTGATATTTCCTGTTACTTTATTTCCAAATTTGTCTACTTTAGCATTTTAAATTCAGACAGAACCAACTCATTCATTCCTTCTTATTTTCCCCAGATGCTTGATTGTTTTGAATGTCTCCTGTGTTTGTCTTTCATATCCTAGTGCTGGAAGATTTGGTGTATCTGTTGCCATCAGTTAGGGTGATTTGGCAGGAAAGGTTTCCCCACAGGAGAAGGCATTCTCCCTCCCATTTGTGGGGAAGCAGATTGACTTCAGTTACCCATTTCTGACACATTAAGATTGTAGAACTTGATTGTATGCGACTGTTCTTGGAATAGTTACAGTTCCACTCTATTTTCCTGACTGCTCTTGAGTGAAGCCTGTTTCTTCTGGCTCTTTTTGGTACTTGCACAAAGAATATTATGGAATATAAGTAATATTGATTATACCTTTGAAGGGAGAGTAGTATGCTGTTGTTCTTGGGTGACTTGTTAGAAAACAACAAACTCACATCAGCTCTTAAGGTCCTTCTCTGCCAATGTTAAGAGCTTCTAACTTTATTCATCAGTTTCTTTGCTGGCCGGGTGCAGTTGTTGTTGAACTGGTTGAGGGAACCCACACTGGGGTCCTAGCTTCAGCCAAGGCCCCAGTCTCAAGCCCAGGAGGTTCTTTTCTGATCAGATTTGTTCAGGCAATAATGAAAACTACGGCTGACACTGAAACAGCACAGACTTTATTCAATGATCAGAGAATGGAGAAGTGAGAAACTAGTTTGTGAATCAACTTCCCAACCCAACTTGGGTGGAGACACCAAATGTTTAGGAAAGTCAAGGTGAAAAGGATGCAGTTGGAAATAGAGGAATGCTCAAGAGTTATCCGAGAACAAGGGTGTGGTTTGGACCTGGAACTGATACAGTTCTCCTCTTCAGTCCTTGTATGGGCTTTTCCAGTAAAGACAGTCATCTCATAGGGAGAAATCATAGAAGAATGTGAAACAAAAATCTACACTTGCTCTTTCATCTCTATGCCATTATTTTTTTGAGTTCTAGTTTTCTCCATTCTTATGCCAATTCTTTTTATTTTCAATGTTTAAAATTTAGTAATTATTGTTTTTGTCCACTAATATTTTAGATTTTTTAAAATTTAAATTTATTTATTTTAATTAGAGGCTAATTACTTTACAATATGTATTGGTTTTGCCACACATCAACATGAATCCGCTACGGATATACATGTGTTCCAAATCCTGAACCCCCTCCCACTTCCCTCCCCATACCATCCCTTTGGGTCATGCCAGTGCACCAGCCCCAAGCTTCCTGTATCCTGCATCGAACCTGGACTGGCGATTCATTTCTTATATGATATTATACGTGTTTCAATGCCATTCTCCCAAATCATCCCCCCCCTCCCTCTCCCACAGAGTTCGAAAGACTGTTCTATGCATCTGTGTCTCTTTTGCTGTCTCACATACAGGGTTATCGTTACCATCTTTCTAAATTCCATATATATGCGTTAGTATACTGTATTGGTGTTTTTCTTTCTGGCTTACTTCACTCTGTATAATTGGCTCCAGTTTCATCCACCACATTAGAACTGATTCAAAGAATACATTTGAATCAGTTCTAATGAGGTGGATATTTTAGATTTTAAACTTTTGAATAGGTTATGTTTTTATATGGTTCCAAAGAAAGCAATATTATAATGGTAATACTGAGAAATCTTGCTCTTACCTGTTTTTAACCATGGTTATGCACTTGTACAACCAGTCCATCCTAAAGGAGAGCAGTCCTGGGTGTTCATTGGAAGGACTGATGCTGAAGCTGAAACTCTAGTACTTTGGCCACCTCATGTGAAGAGTTGACTCACTGGAAAAGACCCTGATGCTGGGAGGGATTGGGGGCAGGAGGAAAAGGGGATGACAGAGGATGAGATGGCTGGATGGCATCACCGACTCAATGGACATGAGTTTGAGTGAACTCCGGGAGTTGGTGATGGACAGGGAGGCCTGCTGTGCTGTGATTCATGGGGTCGCAAAGAGTCGGACATGACTGAGTGACTGAACTGAACTGCACTGAACTTATGCACTTGTCTCATTTTCTTTTATTCTTATGTGTCTTTGAAATATGCAAACAAAAGTTAATGCATATTTTATCTTTTATACAGCTAGCATTTTCTTTTTATTTAGTATATCATAGATATCTTTCTAATATCACTATCTAGAGATAAATGGGTATATTGTTGATATAAGTGGTCTTATATAGGTATGCATTGACCAACCATTAAGCCTCAAGGAGGTAGTATTTATGTATAAAAGAAATATAGTTTAGGAATCTGTTTCAGCATATGCTTGTGTGCTTAGTCGCTCAGTCATGTCTGACTCTATGCAACCCCATGGGCTGTTGCCCACCAGGCTCCTCTGTCCATGGGATTTTTCAGGCAAGAATACTGGAGTGGGTTGCCACTTCTTCCTCCAGGGGATCTTCCCAACCTGGGGATTGAACCCAAGTCTCCTGTATCTCCTGCATTGCAAGTGGATTCTTTACCCACTGAGCCATTGGGGAACAAATAGTATAATAACATTTTAGTAAAAGGAAACTTAATTCTATATTATAATAAATGAGATATTATGTATAAGATTCAGAAAGTAATTATTGCTAGTCTAATATTATTTAGATGCTATGTGAAAAAGACTTTAATTTTATATCCACTTTGGGTCACCACATTTTAAATAAATGACAAGGAAACCAGAATCACATTCTATGCTGCTGCTGCTGCTGCTAAGTCTTTTCAGTTGTGTCCGACTCTGTGCGACCCCATAGACGGCAGCCCACCAGGCTCCTCTGTCCATGGGATTTGCCAGGCAAAAGTACTGGAGTGGGGTGCCATTGCCTTCTCCACACATTCTATGATTGGTGACCAAAATGAATAAAAGAGAAGCTAGCACAGACCATCGTTGAATATTTAATTAAATCTTAGAAGAGACATCAGATCAGATCAGTCTCTCAGTCGTGTCCGACTCTTTGCAACCCCATGAATCACAGCACACCAGGCCTCCCTGTCCATCACCAACTCCCGGAGTTCACTGAGACTCATGTCCATCGAGTCAGTGATGCCATCCAGCCATCTCAGTTATTTAAATGTTGGAGAATTGCACAGAGAAAAGTTGGTGAAGATAGCATAACTGTATGAGGTAAGATATGGTTTTAGATATCCTCTGAGTTTTGATGGATTTATCCCTATCCATCTATATATCATCTCTCCATCTACCCATTTTTCTGTCTGAGTAGATATCATCTATGTCATTCATCTGTCTCCATCTGTTAATGTAGTCAACAAATGTTATAATTATTCCCCAAATTAGTAGCTACCATATATTGAGAAATATATACCAGATTCTGTCCATGTACCAAGTGCTTAGTTTGTCATAATGTTAAATAATGGTACAGGTAGTAATACCTCAATTTTATGGGTGAGACCACTGAAGAGTACATGACATATGTCACATGGAAAACAGCAGAGTTAAGGGTATCACTGAACAGATTTTGGGCAGTTGTACTTTATATTATAGCCAATGTGGGACATTGGTTCTGTCAAAGACCCTTCTGCTTATTGTATATGCAGAACCCAGAACTTTGTGACTCTTAACACTACCCTCTCAACCAATGTTCTTCTGTCCCTCCCTTTATTTTTCAGTATTTATTAAGTGTCTGTTACGGGTCAGGCTCTCGGAGAAGGCAATGGCACCCGACTCCAGTACTCTTGCTTGGAAACTCCCATGGACGGAGGAACCTGTTAGGCTGCAATCCATGGGGTCGCCAGGAGTCGGACACGACTGAGTGACTTCACTTTCACTTTTCACTTTCATACATTGGAGAAGGAAATGGCAGCCCACTCCAGTGTTCTTGCCTGGAGATCCCAGGGATGGGGGAGGCTGGTGGGCTGCCGTCTATGGGGTCGCACAGAGTCGGACACAACTGAAGTGACTTAGCATAGCATGGGTCAGGCCCTAGGTCAGGTGCTGGAGATACTGGGGTGATTCAGAATATTTGAATTCTTGTCTATAGTGTGTACAAGGTATTATGTAGTGATTGCATGGAGAATATAAATACAAATAAACAAGCTCTGTTTCCAAGGAAATAACAGTTAAGTGGGCAGACAAGGCATAAAAATAAACCCTAAAAGACCTGATATCAAGTGAAATGGTAGAGCTATTTGGACAGTGTCCTAAAATCACTTGGGAATCATTCTAGGGTAGTGTAGTGGGCAGACCTTGGAAAAGAAGACAGCATGAATGAAGGTGATGGAGGGAGAAACAGTTACGTATAGCGCACCACACTGCAAGCAGAGGATGAGATGGTAGGATGGCATCACCAACTCAATGGACCTGAGTTTGAGCAAACTCCAGGAGATAGTGAAGGACAGGAAGGCCTGGTGTGCGCAGTCCATGGGGTTGCAAAGAGTCGGACATGACTGAGCAACTGAAAAACAACAAGTTAGTGATGTAATGGATGAGGGTGGAGTGGAATGCAGAGATCTAGCATAGAAGCCTTGGGATGCCCTGATAGAAAGTCTGACACATTTCAACAGGGAAGTGACATGGTTGGAAAGAACGTCTGTGCAGGACATGTAGAGGAGAGATTTGAAGACTGGAGGTTAGGGGACAAGTTTGGAGGCTGTGGCAATATTCCAGGTGAAAGACTGTGAAAACTAGGACCAGAGTAGTGAGAGCAGAGGGGAAGTAGAAAGACAAGACTGCAGAACCGTTTTAAAGGTGGAATCACAGACCTTGGTATGTGATTAGATGTGGAAATGACTGAGACAAAGGAAGCTTTCAGAAAAGACTAGTTCCTCATTAGAGCATCCGATAGAGAAGAGAGTGGCTTTTGCATGTTTATTGGTGTCAATGAACTTTTACTAGTGTCCATGGTAAGCTGTCACCTACCTGAGAGTCTGAAGCAGCCCAGCCAAACGACAAAAACATGACAAGTTTCTCCAAATACACAAATCCAACTCCAAAACCATTGATAAGTAAAGGAGGCTTTATCCTTCCTTATGCTTGTTCATTGTTAGATTTCTTTTATATCTCATATTTATTCAGAGCTCAAGGATTTGTCAAGTGATGGTTTTCAGAAATTAAGTGAATTAACTGATTTGTTCTGGCAGCAACACCATGAAGTAGGTGGTGGTTTATGTTCACTTTTTACAGCAGAGGCAACTAAGCTACAGAGTGATTAGGTGATTTGCATGAAGCCTCTTTGTTAGTGGCTTCCCTGGTGGCTCAGATGGTAAAGAATCTCCTTCCTATGCCGGACACCCAAGTTTGATGCCTGGGTCAGGAGGGTCCCCTGGAGAAGGGAATGGCAACCCACTTTAGTATTCCTGCCTGGAGAATCCCATGGACAGAGGAGCCTGGTGGGCTACAGTCCATGGGTCACAAAATAGTTGGACATGACTGAGTGACTAACACTTGACTGTGTGGATCACAACAAACTGTGGAAAATTCTTAAAGAGATGGGAATACCAGACCACCTGACCTGTCCCCTGAGAAATCTGTAGGTAGGTCAAGAAGCAAGTTAGAACTGGACGTGGAACAACAAACTGGCTCCAATTCGGAAAAGGAGTACGTCAAGCCTGTATATTGTCACCTTGCTTATTTAACTTATATGCAGAGTACGTCATGTGAAATGCTGGAGTGGGTGAAGCACAAGCTGGAATCAAGATTGCCAGGAGAAATATCAGTAACCTCAGATATGCAGATGACACCACCCTTATGGCAGAAAGTGAAGAGGAACTCAAAAGCCTCTGGATGAAAGTGAAAGAGGAGAGTGAAAAAGTTGGCTTAAAGCTCAACATTCAGAAAACTAAGATCATGGCATCTGGTCCCATCACTTCATGGCAAATAGATGGAGAAACAATGCGAACAGTGACAGACTTTATTTTTGGGGGGACTCCAAAATCACTGCAGATGGTGACTGCAGCCATGAAATTAAAAGACACTTGCTCTTTGGAAGAAAAGTTACGACCAATCTCAGTTCAGTTCAGTGGCTCAGTCGTGTCCAACCCTTTGCAACCCCATGGACTGCAGCATGCCACTCCTACCTGTCCATCACCAACTCCTGAAGTTTACTCAAACTCATGTCCATTGAGTCGGTGATGCCATCCAACCATCATCCTCTGTTGTCCCTTCTCCTCCTGCCTTCAGTCTTCCCCAGCATCAGGATCTTTACAAATGAGTCTGTTCTTCACATCAGGTGGCCAAAGTATTGGAGTTTCAACTTCAGCATCAGTCATTCCAAAGAATATTCAGGACTGATTTCCTTTAGGATTGACTGTTTGGATCTCCTTGCAGTCCAAGGGACTCTCAAGAGTCTTCTCCAACATCACAGTTGAAAAGCATCAATTCTGCGCTCAGCCTTCTTTATAGTCCAACTCTCACATCCATACATGACTACTGGAAAAACCAAAGCTTTGACTAGACAGACCTTTGTTGGCAAAGTAATGTCTCTTCTTTTTAATAAGGTTGATAGGTTGGTCATTACTTTTCTTCCAAGGAGCAAGCATCTTTTGATTTCATGACTGCAGTCACAATCTGCAGTGATTTTGGAGCCCCAAAATATTAAGTCTGTCACTGTTTCCACTGTTTTCCATCTATTTGCCATGAAATAATGAGACCAGATGCCATGATCTTAGTTTTCTGAATGTTGAATTTTAAGCCAACTTTTTTGCTCTCCTCTTTCACTTTCATCAAGAGGCTCTTTAGTTTTTCTTCACTTTCTGCCATAAAGGTATATCTGAGATTATTGATATTTCTTCTGGCAAATGATTCCTGCTTGTGCTTCATTCAGTCTAGCATTTTTCATGATGTACTCTGCATATAATTTAAATAAGCCAGGTGACAATACACAGCCTTGACGTATTCCTTTTCCTATTTGGAACCAGTCTGTTGTTCCATGTCCAGTTCTAACTCTTGCTTCTTGACCTGCATACAGATTTCACAGGAGGCAGGTCAGGTGGTCTGGTATTCCCATCTCTTTAAGAATTTTCCACAGTTTGTGTTATGCACACAGTCAAAGGCTTTTCCATAGTCAATAAAGCAGAAGTAGATGTTTTCCTGGAACTCTCTTGCTTTTTGATGATCCAGTGGATGTTGGCAATTTGATCTCTGTTTCCTCTGCCTTTTCTAAATCCAGCTTGAATGTCTGGAAGTTCAGTGTTCACGTACTGTTGAAGCCTGGACAGCATATTAAAGAGCAGGGACGTTACTTTGCCAACAAAGGTCTGTCTAGTCAAAGCTATGGTTTTTCCAGCAGTCGTGTATGGATGTGAGAGTTGGAATATAAAGATAACTGACTGCCAAAGAATTGATGCTTTTGAACTGTGGTGTTGGAAAAGGCTCTTGAGAGTCCCTTGGACTGCAAGGAGATCCAACCAGTCCATCCTAAAGGAAATCAGTCCTGAATATTTATTGGAAGGACTGATGCCAAAGCTGAAACTCCAATGCTTTGGCCACCTGACAGGGAGAATTGACTCATTTGAAAAGACCCTGTTGCTGGGGAAGATTGAAGGTGAGCGGAGAAGGGGACGACAGAGGATGAGATGGTTGGATGGTATCACCAACTCAATGGACATGAGTTTGAGTAAACTCCGGGAGTTGTTGATGGACAGGTAGGAATGGCATGTTGCAGTCCATGGGGTTGCAAAGAGTCAGACATGACTGAGCGACTGAACTGAATGGTAGTTAGGCCTTGAACTCAAGTTGTTCACCTTCAAAACTAATCATTACAGTCATTTATAAATGGAATTGTTTTCTTAATTTTTTCTTCAGGTTGTTCACTGCTGGAATATGAAAACAACTGATTTTTGTTTGTTGATCTTGCACCCTGAAGACTTGCTGAATTTATTAGCAGTTTTTTCATGGATTCTTGTGGGCTGCTGCTTCAGAATTTTGTTACAATATTATATTTCTTTCTTAATCTGTTCCTACTGATTTAATCTCGGAGAAGGCAATGGCACCCCACTCCAATACTTTTGCCTGGAAAATCCCATGGACAAAGGAGCCTGGTAGGCTGCAGTCCATGGGGTCGCTGAGTCGGACACGACTGAGCAACTTCACTTCACTGATTTAATCTAGAATATCCAAGATCTTGAAAAGCTACCTTTTACATTTTAAAATGCTGCATAAAATTTGCCTTTAATTATTTTACTCCTTATGCTCTCTGGCTTAGTAATTTGGCATATTGAAAAAGAAAAGACCTTAAAAAAAAAAAAGACCTAAAAATGAAGAAAATCTTTAGTAACATTTTCAAGTGCTTAAGGAAATAATACGGTAAAGGCAAATGATAGCGTCATCAGTTAAGACCTCCAAAAGGTTCTGTGGATTGATCTGTTGTTATTGGAGAATTATGTGACGTTAAAGCAGTATCAGTTACTATGATCAAATGACCCTCATCCAATTAAGTAATTTAGGTAGCCCAGTCATCCAGGCAAATTGTGTTTCCTCAAATCTGCTCCTCATCTGAAGGAAATGTGGCTACTTAACTTCCTTATCTGGTATTTAAAAAAAGAGAAATTTGTTCTTCTCTTTTCTGCTAATTTATGATTTTTTGAAAGTTAGGGTTGACTCTGTTTCCTAAATGGGTCTTCCCCTGCCCCATCCCAATTCTGTTTTGAATTTTAAAATTAACTTTATTTTGATTATCAACTCTTAAGATGTGTTGAATTTTACTGGCTGTTAATGTAAGATCCTGAGAGTACATTCTTTTCCCACCATTTTAGTGTCTGAGTTAGGCCAGTGCTTCTTGCTATTGCAAGAAGTGTTGACCTTGGCCCCAAGTTATGATGAATAGACAACAAATGGAGCCTATCATAGCATCTCAGGACACAGAGAGACCTTGGAGGTCATTTTTTTCTGGTAAGAAATTGTAATCCTCACGCCACACTCTTAGTTTTAGGATGTCAGTGTGTCTTGTAAATGTTGACTCATATGGTGCGGTTCTTATTTTCAGTGTCAAAATAGAAAAATGGAGACATTCATATCCTAGTGAACAGAGAAGAATAAATAATAACCAATTACTTATCTTCAGAGACAGCGCCCTGGCTCCTAGATTCTTAAAGATGGAGGGAAGAAAAATGCAGAAAGCACAAATCACAGTCAGAGAGAAGGCTTAGGAATCTGGCATCATATCTTTTCTAAAGATCTATCATTGAATTCACAACCATTTGAGCTCATGTCCAGTGCACTAAGTTCCCTTTGACAGCACCACAGTGGAACCCTTTATCCATAAACTCACATGAGGCATCCAAGTTGCGATGTCCCAGCATCCTTCCATATTAGCAGTACACTGTAGTCTGTGACTCCCCCAGTATTTCACATGCATCTTGTATTAACTTAGGATTGTCTCTGCAGTTTCACTTCTTTATTCTTACTGAACTTTGATATTAAAGTGGAAGGAAATAATTATGTTCCTTATTTTATTTTTTGAATTAATTTATTTTAATTGGAGGATAATTACTTTTACAATTTTACAATAGTTGTAAATTTTACAATATTGTGATAGTTTTTGCCATATGTTGACATGAATTGAAGTACAATGTACTTTCACATATCCTAGGAAGAGAATCCATTGTTCTGTCTGTTGATATCACTTAACTTTTTCTGTCTTAACATTTTTATTCACTCTTAAGTATTTTGTTGAATTTTGTTGCTTTTGGAAGTCTCTGTGACCTTCTTCCTACTTTTCTCCAGGTTTGTTAGCACTTATAGTAAAAATAGAGTGTAGAGGGAATATTTAGTTTTAGAAAAAATATTATTTAATTAATATACTCTTAATAATTTAAAAACAAATATTAGTTTATCTCTGTAGATCTGAGACTTCAGTATAAAGGCAGAGAAGTTTGCAACCAATTTATTGATATTACAAGATACATCTTTTCCCCAAATGACTTGAATCTCCTAAATGAATAGATGGAAAGATCATTTTTAGATGTTACAGTTTAAGTATGGATTTTTTTTTTGGTTGGGCTATGTTTTGAGGTTATAGTGACATAAGGAAGCACTGCAGGATGGGACACTGTTTGCCCCTGTTCACGCTCTATGCCTCAAGCCACTCTTTATCCCCGTACTTGTCCAGCTGCTTCCTACCTAAAGGCCTTGCCCTGCTATTTTCTTCCTCCCAGGAATGCTCTTTATCATTATCCTGCCTAAAGTCTTCTCAAGCTTAATATCTCAGTTGGTGTCTGATCCTCCACTTCACACACTGTATTTGTTCACCCATTCACTCTTATAAAAACATATATTTCAGGAAAAGTACTTGTATATTTCTCTCAGTCACATTGAGTTGTAATCAGATGCTTATTTTTTTCCATGTTAGTCTGCAAACTCCAGAGGGTTTTTCTCCTCCCAATGTATTGTAGGCTCAAAGAGGTTATGGAATATGAGTTATTCATCAGTATATCCAAGGCCTCTGTGGAGTATGCAGACATGAATAAATACTGCTGAATGAATGAATGCATAAATGTAGTTTGTATACTTTAGGGAGCAGTGAACCACAACTCATTCTTTGGCTTCCTGTGATGATTAGAACCTTTTATACAATGTGTAGACAAAGTTGAGAAGTAAATGGCACCCAGAAGAGTAAGGGCTCGGACAGTTATGGTGATGTTGACAACTATTCTGAGAATGTAGAATGTTTTACAGCAAATTCTCAGTGTGGATTTCTACTTAGATGATTTTTAGGTTTGCATTGGTGGCACGTAGGACTCTGTTGGTAATATAAAAGTAAATACAGTGCAGTTCTTACCTTGTTATTAATATTATTTCAACTGTGACTTTAGTTAGATTCAGAAGTTCTATTTATTTTTTATCATAAAAATGTTTTCCCTCAACTTAATGAGAAACAGTTTCATGTAACTTTTGTTTATTGACAGTGACTTTAAATTTACCTACTAATCAGTTCTTTGGTTCTTACTTTGTGTGAATGCATGCTTCATATCATAGTGTATTAAGTTCACTCAGAGTTAAGAGTAATAGTATTCAAATTCTTTTGGCATCATTTGGCTCTACTTTAAACAACTTAGAACTAGATTCACACCAATCTTAGGAAACTGCGTTTGGCTTGTGATTTTCCATAGTATGACTAATTTGAGACACGCAAAGTGGAACCCAGAGATAGTGCACTCAGAGAATTTGGGGCTGAAAACTTTATCTTTTTCAAGAAAGAGTACAAATAAAACAAAATTTGTACTTGATATAGTCTTTGTTATTTACAAAGAGAAACAGAGACTTAGTGCTAAACTAATATCTGGTTGGTTAAAATGGTAGAAATGGCATTTCTCTGGGAACTGGGAAAGAAAAAGACTAATTGGTAACTGTGGTTAATTTTATATGTCAACCTGGCCAGGTCACAGACCCCAGATATTTAATCAAGCACTGGTCTGGATGTTGCTATGAAAATATGTTTTAGATGAGATTAATAGTCATGTATGGATGTGAGAGTTGGACTATAAAGAAAGCTGAGTGCTGAACAATTGATGCTTTTGAATTGTGGTGTTGGAGAAGACTCTTGAGAGTCCTTTGGACTGCAAGGAGATCCAACTAGTCCATCCTGAGTGTTCGTTGGAAGGACTGATGTTGAAACTGGAGCTCCAATACTTTGGCCACCTGATGTGAAGAACTGACTCATTGGAAAAGACCCTAATTCTGGGAAAGATTGAAGGCAGGAGAAGAAGGGGATGACAGAGGATGAGATGGTTGGATGGCATCACCAACTCAGTGGACATGAGTTTAAGTAAACTCTGGGAGTTGGTGATGGACAGGGAGGCCTGGCGTGCTGCACTCCATGGGGTTGCAAAAAGTTGGACACGTCTGAGCAACTGAACTGAACTGAATATTTAAATCAGTAGCTGAGTAAAGCATATTACTTATCATATATGAGTGGGCCTCAATCAACCAGTTGAAAGTCTTGAGAGAAAAGTGACTGACTTCCTCCAAGGAAGAGGAAATTCTACTAGCAGACTGCATTTGAACTTGAGCTGCAACATTAGCCCTTTCTTTGGGTTTCTGGCCTCTCTGCCTGCTCTGAGAATTTGGACTTGCCAGCCTCCACGAACATATGGGCCAATTCCTTAATCTCTTTCTTTCTCTCTGTATTTATGTATCTATGTATATATTATCAGTTCAGTTGCTCAGTCGTGTCCGACTCTTTGTGACCCCATGAATCGCAGCACACCAGGCCTCCCTGTCCATCACCAACTCCCGGAGTTCACTCAAACTCATGTCCATCGAGTCAGTGATGCCATCCAGCCATCTCATCCTCTGTCATCCCCTTTTCCTCCTGCCCCCAATCCCTCCCAGCATCAGAGTCTTTTCCAATGAGTCAACTCTTCGCATGCGGTGGCTAAAGTACTGGAGTTTCAGCTTTAGCATCATTCCTTCCAAAGAACACCCAGGGCAGATCTCCTTTAGAATTGCCTGGTTGGATAAACATGTGTAAATATTCATACACACATATCTTATTGGTTCTGTTTTCCTGAGGAACCCTAATGGAATTACTGTGTCTAAAATGACCTCTCTCATCAGTTGGTGTAATTTTCTTTTCATACTTGTTTTTGTTTTCTTGTTTCCAAACTTTTGCCATGTTTGGCAGACCCTCACACCATCCATTTTGAGCTAGGGGAGCATGGTGATTGCCACACCTATGGGAAAATTTTTTCCCTGATGGGTTATAGAGGAGCTATAAGTTGCATCACTTAAAGTTACCCTTTCCTGCCAGGAGTTAGCATGGAGAAGCAAGGAAAAAAAATGAAGATGAGACTCCTACTTGTAGTTCCAACTATAAGAGCTTCCAGTCTGAGAGAGGCCATGGCAGAGCAACAGCTGGCCCAGAATCAGTAGCTGAGTCCTATGTTATTCAACTTTTCTCAGTGAACACCAGCCCCTGCTAAAGCTAGGATGTCTCTAGAACCCAACTTTAGCATCTCTTCTGTCCTTCTCCATTAGCTATCTTGCCAGGCCCTCTTTTATTTATTTTTTATTGTTTATTTTAATTATTTTTAATTGGAGTATAATTGCTTCACAATATTGTTCTAGTTTCTGCTGTACAACAAAGTGAATCAGCTGTGTATACATAGCCCCTCCCTCTATTCTTAAAAAATTTATTTATTTGTAATTGAAGGATAATTGCTTTACAATGCTGTGTTGGTTTCTGCCACACGTCACCATGAATCAGCTGTAGGTATACATATGTCCCCTCCCTCTTGAGCCTCCTTTCCACCCCATCCTAGCCCTGTAGGTCGTCACGGAGCACTGAGCTGAGCTCCCTGTGCTATACAGCTGCTTCCCACCGGCTATCTCTCTTACACATTGCAGTGTGGATATGTCAGTGCTACCCTCTCAGTTCGTCCCACCCTCCCCTTTCCCTGCTGTGTCCACCAGTCTGTTCCCTATGTCTGCCTCTCCATTCCTGCCCTGCAAATAGGTGCATTAGTACCATTTTTCTAGATTCCCTAGATATGCATTAATATATGATATTTGCTTTTCTCTTTTTGACTTATGTCACTCTGGATGACAAGCTCTAAGTTCATCCACATCTCTACAAATAATCCTATTTTTCCTTTTTATGGCTGAGTAATATTCCATTACACACACACACACACACACACACACACACAACATATCTTTACCCACCCACCTGTTGATGAATATTTAGGTTGTGTCCTTGCCAGCCCCTCTTTTATGTGGGGTCTGCTTTGTGCTCTTTGTCTCCCTGTCCTGAAGTTTCCTTTTATTTCTTACGGTCTTGTTAAAAGACTGGAGATAGTATAATCAAAACATTTACCAAACACTTACTATATGTCAACTCCTGTTCTAAGTGCTTTGTATACCTTAAGCCACTAGATGCCTATATGACCCCTATGATAGAGGAACTATTATTATCACAGAATATCACAAAGTATTTACAGAACTTTAGAGATTTTAGAAATTTGAGAGGGCGTGCTGCAATTCATGGGGTCGCAAAGAGTCTGACACGACTGAGTGACTGATCTGATCTGATCTGATCTGATCAGTTCATTATGTAATGGCAGAACATACTTTTGAGCCAAAGTAATCTGAGTCTAGGGCTTAAATAGTTCAAGTCTACACATGACAATTAATGCTGACATATAAATAAATGACCCTGGCTTATGTGCTGTCCCTGCTGTCTTATCCAGAATTTGTGATACTGTGTAGGGGATAAATTATATGAGATTTCCAGATAGAATGAGACCAGGGAAATTTATTGAAGAGGGATTCAGGTCTTTCACAATAACCCTCCAAACATATTGGTAAATTTCACCTTCCTTTCCTCTTTCCACTATTATTTTTGAAATAAGTGATTTCTTTCATCTACTGCATAATAACTCTTTCTAGCTTCTGGATTTCTTACAGCAAAGCTAGGATTTCAGAATTAGGAGTGCCAACAAAAAATTGGCTCTTGCTATCTGCCTCTACAAAGATGAAGTCACAAGCCATTGCAGTCACTGACCTACGACATACTCTAAAAAGAGTTCAGGGGTGGAGATCAGGAATGAGGCACTCTGTGCCCTGGAGGAAAATGGGCAGAAGAAGCCTTCAGATAGTTAGATATTTTCAGGAGAAGATTTTATGAGGCCAGTTCTTGTATCTCCTCATCTAGAAGAGCAATAAAATCATTAATGATGACATATGCTCCCTGTGACCAGCAGCAAATATCTGCCAGAATGTGTGTTTGAGGGCACATACACCTCTCACTAAAATCATATATAATACCTCTTTCCCTACCTCTTTGGAGCAGTTGTCAGAACTATCTGAAATGCTGTCTCCTAGGCTGTAGTCCTCATTTTGCCCCAAGTAGAACTCTCACATTGTGCTTTTTTTTTTTTTTTTTTTTCAGTTTAAAAAGACCTATTTTATTGCTGGATAGACAGCAATTTGCCAGCAGTCATTTAGAGTATTTCTATGGTTTTGTCAGGCCTGTTGGCCTCATCAAAGAAAGCAGAGCCTTACTTATCAGTTACCCAGGAAGCACACTGTGGTTTGAAGAGATTTCTCTTGGAAATGAATAATAGCCAGCCCTTACGTTGAAGAGGAGAGCTCTGAAGCTTCAGAGGTAAGGTAATGTGTATAAAAGGACATCACTGTTGATATTTAAATGTAATCCTAAAGGATGAATGTGAAGTGAAATGATGAATAGGAATTAACAAAATGGAGAAAAGTATCACTAGAAAGAGCATTCGAAGGAGGAGCCCAGAGATGGTGTAAAAATACCGAAGTACTGAGGGAGCTGTAAGAGGTTTGGTCTGGCTGGAGGTGCAGTGAGTGTCAGGAGTGATTCAGGAGGCAGGTCAAGACGAGATCTTGGTTGGCCAAAAAAGTTCGTTCGGGTTTCCTGTCAGCTCTTACTTTTTGGCATTACTCTGAAAACTAAAGGCAGCTGATAAAGAATTTTGAGTGGTATCTTTGGGGAAGACTAGCCTAGCAACAATTTGGAGAATGGATTAATGGTAGAAGAAGGTGAAATTAAAGAAGATATTTGATGTTGTTTGTCTGCTTGATAAACAGACAAACTGGAAAAGACAGAAAAGAATTTTCTTCCCCCTTCCCCACCATTTTTATATCTTTGTCTTCTTGTCTGAGATTTTCTCCTTTCACACCCCATATGTTTTTGGTCAAACTTGCATTCGCCATCCTTTGCTCCTTGGATCAGAGAGATGCACGCATTTCCCATGCATGGACAGTGGTGGCATTACATCCTCCATGGACAGATCACACACTGGTATGTCCAAGAATAGGCACCTGACTCAAGAATCTATCCGATTCTGGGGCTTGACTTTTAAATACACTATGGAAGACAGAGCATTTTTTCTTTTAGGGTTCCCAAATAGAAGTGAGGTTTGGGAATGCTGTTGACCATTATGCTAGCTTCCTAGGGTTGCCAGAAGAGTCCCACAAACTGGGTTAAACTTTATTGAAATATAGTTGATTTACAATGTTGTGTTAGTTTCAAGTGTACAATAAAGTGATTCAATTATATATGTGCTGTGTACTAACTCGCTTCAGTTATGTCCAACTCTGCAACCCCATGGACTATAGCCCACCAGGCTCCTCTGTGCATGGAATTCTCCAGCAAGAATACTGGAGTGGGTTGCCTTTTCCTTAAATGGCAACCCACTCCAGTATTCCAGTATACACACACACACACATATGTGTGTGTGTGAGTGTGTGTATTCTTTTCTATACTGATTTCCATTATAGGTTATTATAAGATATTGGATATAGTTCCTTGTGCTATACAGTTGGACCTTGTTTTTCTATTTAAACTGTGAGTCTTATAACAACAGAAATGCATGTCCTCATAGATCTGGAAGTCCAAAGTCAGGCCGTCAGCAGGGCTTTGCTCTCTCTGAAGTCTCTAGGGGCGGGGCCTTCCTTGTGAGTCAGGCAGTCCTTGGCTTTCCTCAGTGTGTGGCTGCAGCATTCCACCCTGCCTCCACTCTCCCATGGTGGTCTTCTCACTGTGTGTCTCTCTGCCCAAACTTCCCCTTTCGTATAAGGACACTGGTCATTGAATTAAGGCCCACCCTAATCCAGTGGGCTTCCCAGGTTGTGCTAGTGGTGAAGAACCCGGATGCCCGTGCAGATGTAAGACACGCGAGTTCGATCCCTGGGTCAGGAAGATGCCCTGGAGTAGGAAATGGAAACCCACCCCAGTATTCTTGACTCCAGGAGAATCCCATGGACAGAGGAGCCTGGTGGGTTACAGTCCATGGAGCTGCAGAGAGTCAGACACGACTGAGCACACGCACAGTCCAGTGCGATCTCACCTTAACTTGACTACATCCGCAGGGATGCTATTTCCAGGTAAGGTCACATTCACAGGTTCCGGGTGGATGTGGATTTTGTGGGGTGGATGGTGGTGGAGTACTGTTCAGCTCAGTAGAGCTGTGTTCCCTGGTGCCTGAGCAGACCCACTTGAGTAGGACAGAGGAAGTCCACAGCACAGGGTGAAACAGAGATGACAGGTGGAGAGAATATTAGCAGGCGAGGGATCCTGGTTTCTAGTTTCTAAGAGTCCTATCGTTACTGTACTGGGTCCCACAGTTACTCTTATAGCCACTCCCACATTCCTTCTTTTCTGAAAATTACCTCCCCCATCATTACTGTGTTTGACTTTTGTTTTTGGTTTAGGCTAGATTGAGTTAGGTTTCTGTTTTTTCCTATTAACGCATTTCTGATAAGTACGGAAATTATCATGGCATTCCAGGCATCAAAAGTAAAAAGAAAGAGAAGCCTATCTGAGCTATGGCAGTGATTGAGGAATTCAGAAGGTGGGGCTTGTATTCTGTTTGCACATTAGGATAAAAGGAGAGGAGTGAGTCTGTGATGATTCTTTTCTAAAAATATATTTTTAATTGGAGGATAATTGCTTTACAACATTGAGATGGTTTCTGCCGTGTATCACCATCAATCAGCCCTAAGTCTACATATGTTCCCTTCCTCTTGAGCCTCCCTCCCACCCACCCCATCCCACACCTCTAGGTTGTCACAGTTTGAGCTCCCTGCATCATACAGCAAATTTCCACTGGCTATCTATTTAACATATGGCAATGTATATGTTTCCACGCTACTCTCTCAATTCGTCCCACCCTCTCCTTCCCCTCTGTGTTCACAAGTCTGTTTTCTATGTCTGTGTCTCCATTCAGTTCAGTTCAGTTCAATTCAGTCGCTCAGTTGTGTCTGACTCTTTGCGACCCCATGAACTGCAGCATGCCAGGCCTCCCTGTCCATCACCAGTTCCCGGAGTTCACTCAAACTCATGTCCATCGAGTCGGTGATGCCATCCAGCCATGTCATCCTCTGTCGTCCCCTTCTCCTCCTGCCCCCAATCCCTCCCAGCATCAGGGTCTTTTCCAATGAGTCAACTCTTCGCATGAGGTGGCCAAAGTATTGGAGTTTCAGCTTTAACATCAGTCCTTCCAATGAACACTCAGGACTGATCTCCTTTAGAATGGACTGGTTGGATCTCCTTGCAGTCCAAGGGACTCTCATGAGTCTTCTCCAACACCACAGTTCAAAAGCATCAATTTTTTGGCACTCAGCTTTCTTCACAGTCCAACTCTCACATCCATACATGACCACTGGAAAAACCATAGCTTTGACTAGACAGACCTTTGTTGGCAAAGTAATGTCTCTGCTTTTGAATATGCTGTCTAGGTTGGTCATAACTTTCCTTCCAAGGAGTAAGTGTCTTTTAATTTCATTGCTGCAATCACCATCTGCAGTGATTTTGGAGCACAGAAAAATAAAGTCTGACACTGTGTCTACTGTTTCCCCATCTATTTCCCATGAAGTGATGGGACCAGATGCCATGATCTTCGTTTTCTGAATGTTGAGCTTTAAGCCAACTTTTTCACTCTCCTCTTTCACTTTCATCAAGAGGCTTTTGAGTTCCTCTTCACTTTCTGCCATAAGGGTGGTGTCATCTGCATATCTGAGGTTATTGAGATTTCTCCTGGCAATCTTGATTCCAGCTTGTGCTTCTTCCAGCCCAGCATTTCTCATGATGTACTCTGCATATAAGTTAAATAAGCAAGGTGACAATATACAGCTTTGATGTACTCCTTTTCCTATTTGGAACCAGTCTGTTGTTCCATGTCCAGTTCTAACTGTAACTGTTGCTTCCTGACCTGCATATAGGTTTCTCAAGAGGCAGGTCAGGTGGTCTGGTATTCCCATCTCTTGAAGAATTTTCCACAGTTTATTGTGATCCACAGAGTCAAAGGCTTTGGCATAGTCAATAAAGCAGAAATAGATGTTTTTCTGGAACTCTCTTCCTTTTTCCACGATCCAGTGTCTCTATTGCTGCCCTGCAAATAGGTTCATGTGGTGATTCTTGAGATGATCAAGTAAACCATGCTCTGAAAAACAAATTAAAAGCAGTGTGAAAATGCTTGGGGACTCCCCTGGTGGTCCAGTGGTGAAGACTTTGCTTCCAATGCAGGGGGTGTGGGTTGGATCCCTGTTCAGGGAGTTAGGATCCCATATGCCTGGAGGCCAAAAAATCAGAACATAAACAACAGAAGCAACATTGTAACATTCAATTAAGACTTAAAAAAATAAACAAAATGCATGAAATTTGGCCTTTGCAAGCTTTTCTAGACTATTATGATTTATAAGCCTTCTGGTGACTGCTTTCTTGAGGGCAGGGGACATATTCATTTTTGTATCTGCATTGCTTAATATAATATATTGGGCACGTGCTGGGTGTGTCCTAATGTTTATTCAATTAAGTAAAAAGATTAAGAGCTAGAAAAGCAAAATCTCTCTCCCCAGCCAGTAGAATATGACGCACATTCTCTGGCCTGAACATGTTTTTATCAAATCTCAGTGTGCTGTAGTGGCCCTCATTGTGTGTCTGTGTGCCAAAGGTTACTGGAATTGTATCCCTATGATAGTCACTGAACCAGTGGAAAGAAAAAGAAAAAAATAAATTCATAGTGTCATTAGCGTGGAGGCTGAACATATCTTAAATATGGTGAAAAAGTGAAAGATACATTTTTCTTAGGACAAATAAGTTTAAATATTTTGATTTCCCTTGCCCACATTTTTTTTTTTTTTTTTGGCTGTACCAGGTCTTAGTTGTAGCCTTCAGGATCCAGTTTCCTGACCAGGGATTGAACCCAGGCCACCTGCGTTGGGAGTACGGAGTCTTAGCCACTGGGCCACCAGGGAAGTCCTCACATTTCTTTAAAGTGCGCAATGATAACAAAGCTTGTTGAGGCAAAAATTAAGTTTTACAGCTGCTGTAGCACTTTCTAGCCCCATTTCATGTGAGAGGGGCTCAAGAAATGCTTGTGAAAATATCTGTTTGGAGTTGTGATGCAGGAGAGATGCTGAAGTATGCCTCTCTTTTTTAAAACTTTTAATTTTTATTGGAGCATCACTCCAATTACAGTGATTAACAGTGTTGTGATAGTTTTAGGTGGATAGCAAAGGGACTCAGCCCTTAGATATACATGTATCCATTTCCCCACCAAACTCCACTCCCATCCAGGCTGCCCCATGACATTGGGCAGAGTTCTATGTGCTATACAGTAGGTCCTTGTTGGTTATCCATGTTAAATACAGAAATGTGTACTTATCGATTCTAAACGCCCTAATTATCCCCTTTCCCCATTCTTCCCCCCCTGGTAACTAGAAATTCCTTCTCTAAATCTGTGTGTTTCTGTTCTGTAAATAAGTTCATTTGTATCATGTCTTTTTAGATTTTGCATATAAAGGATGTCATACACTATTTCTCCTTGAGGTAGCTCTTTAGTAAGGAATCAGGAATATACGAGTAAGGGGCTTAAATGTTTATAATTCAGTCTGGACATCTCAGAAAGTGCATTTGGAATTCATAAAACACTGAGAGACAGTTTGGAATGAATGTATTTAATGATAAATGAATTAATTTGTGGTGACTTGATCAACAGATTGAAATGTTGTGGTTTTATTTTTCTTTCTTGAGGGTGGTGGTGGTATTGCAGATGGACGTTACAATCTTTTTATTAACTTGTGAAGTCAGTGACTACATTTGGCAGGCCCAGGAACAGATTTTTGGATTTAAACCTCCACTCATAGTGCAGGGAAGTGTGCTTGCTATTTGTTTTTGCACAACATGCTTGTGAAGGATTAAAACAAATAAGTATCAGTAGGCCAGCAGATGAATTACTATTTCCATTTGATCTGGTCATAAAGAAAATAAAATTGCTGTAGGACATAAAATCCAGCAGTTGTTTCAATGAATCTGACAACCTTTTATACTATCTGAAAAATCATGTGAGGTGAAATTTAAACTCATGTGACTACATCATACTGTTTTCTTTGAACACATCATCTTGGGATTCTTGTCCCCTTCTTTAAGCCAAAAAGTACATTTATGAAAGCCTATTTAAGTACATTAAAAAAAAACTTTTTATTTTGTATTAGAGTACAGTTGATTAACAGTGTTGTGACAGTTTCAGGTGAACAGTGAAGGGACTTAGCCATACATACACATGTATCCATTCTCCCCCAAGCTCCCCTCCCATCTAGGCTGCCACATAACATTGAGCAGAGTTCCCTGTGCTATACAGTAGGACCTTGTTGGTTATTCATTTTAAATATAGCAGAAGTACATCTTTTTTTTTTTTTTTTTTTTTAAATATCACACCTCTAACAAGATTTGAGAGCCTAAATACTTATTCATGTTAGAGTTTAACTTTTTTTTTTTTTTTTAGTTTTTTAAAATCATTTTCATAATGTTACAAATAATGAGCTAGGTAAGATAAGAAATTCCTGTGTGCAGCACTTTTCAAGACAAAATGACTTCTTGCAACAAAATCACTCAAGTGCTTCCAGTTACATAAGTGACTCTCAGGGAGTCAGCATTTAATGAGAGACATTAGCTTTCCAGGCCACCAAGTACCATTTAAGAAGAGCACTGTAGTGATTTGCCATACAATAACGGAGAGTAATGCCTTGTAGTTTTATAGTTCCTTTCTTCCAAAGAACATATAATGCTCTTACATAGACCATTTCCTTTGTCCTAAAAATGGTTCCTGGATAGTGCTCTTTATTAATATATTGTTCCCTGGGTGCCACAAGTAATTCATGCAATGAGTGATTATTTGAGCTCCTACTATGTGCCAGGATGTCACTGAGTCTACACAGCACTGTAAAGCCTCAGGCATCTCTCTGGGTAGCAGTCTTTTGAGCAGAGAGAGCCGAGAAAATGATTATAACAGAGAACGTGGCTAAGAACTCTAACAGGGGTGAATTCAAATGCCGTGGGATCTCAAGAGGACAGAGTAATGAACTCTCTTTGGAGAAGAGGCTCTAAACTTTTTAGAGAAGCAACTGTTGAGCAAAGTTTCAACAGTACAAAAAATAAGCATGGAGATCTCTTCTATCCAACTTATACTTCCAGGTGGACACTGTATGTTCATTACACTCAGAGCTATGAAAATTGTCTTAGTAGTTGGGGGAATTTTGAGAGGAAGTCATGAAAGTATAACTGGAGGACCTTTCTGAAAAAAAATTATGTTCTGCTCTTCACTGTCTCTGTGCCTGTGTGCTCAGTCATGCCCAACTCTTTGCAGTCCCGTGGAATGTAAGACTGCCAGGCTACTCTGTCCATGGGCTCTCCCAGGCAAGAATATTGGAGTGGGTTGCCATTTCCTCCTCCAGGGGATCTTCTCAACCCAGAGGAGGTGCCTTTCGCATCTCCTGCATGGGCAGGCTGATTTTTTACCACTAGAGTCACTTGGGGATACTTCCTTCCATTATTAGCTATGGGAGTGTGTGCCAGTTAGTTCATTCATGCTGTGCAGACACCTAGTGATAACTTCTGTGCTAGGGAACCATTTCATAAATTGGAAGAATGAGCTTTATATGAACTATACTACTTATAGAGTCCTATTCCTAAATTATTTGTTCCATCAAACATATCTATTGTGAATGGCAAATCCAAGGAAAATGCAGATCCAAAGAAGTTATATAAGTGATGAAGAAGCTATTTGTTCTTTCTTAACTAAGCAGTAAATATTGCTAAGGGAAGTAAACGTGCTTCTTTCTCCTTGGCAAGAGTACTGCTTGTTGTACTCATCTTCCCTGAAGATTGTACTGGTTGGCTGTGCAATTGGTTGGACACAGACGGTAAGAATTTAAGAAGTATGAGAAAAGCTGTTGAGGGAAGTTACAGATTTTCTGTCATTCCTATGATAGCTCTGGCCTAGGAGAAACCTTTCTTAGAGATGAGGGATGAGAGCATGGGAAGGTCCCTGGGCGAGCAGTCAGAAAACCTCGGTGCTCGTCCTTGTTTTGAAACTAGATGTCCCTGTCATTTAACCATTCAGAGGTTCATTTTCTTCATCTCTGAAATGGTTTGGGTTAAATGATATTTCAGTTCCTTCCAGCTGTGATATTTTATAATTATGTGATTATATGAGAGAAGACTCTTGAGAGTCCCTTGGACTGCAGAGAGATCAAATCAGTCCATCTAAAGGAAATCAACCCTGAATAGTCATTGGAAGAACTGATGCTGAATCTGAAGCTCCAATACTTGAGCCACCTGACAGGGAGAGCCAGCTCATTGGAAAAGACCCTGATGCTGGGGAAGACTGAAGGCAGGAGGAGAAGAGGGTGACAGAGGATGAGATGGTTGGATGGCATCACTGACTCAATGGATATGAATTTGAGCAAGCTCTGGGAGATAGTGGAGGACAGGGAAGCCTAGTGTGCTGCTGTCCATGGGGTCACAAAGGGTTGGACACCGATTAGCAACTGAACAGCAACATGAACAAGATAGAACTTTTCACAAACTTTTACATTGGAATGCGAAGAGCTGACTCATTGGAAAAAACTGATGCTGGGAGGGATTGGGGGCAGGAGGAGAAGGGGACGACAGAGGATGAGATGGCTGGATGGCATCACCGACTGAGTTTGAGTGAACTCTGGGAGTTGGTGATGGACAGGGAGACCTGGCGTGCTGCGATTAATGGGGTTGCAAGAGTCGGACACGACTGAGCGACTGAACTGATTCCTTTGCTTGCAGAGTTCCCTCTGTTTGTTACATATTTCTGCTGCCCCTTTCCTCTGTCAGAAATTACTATCATTCTTCAAGGCTCAGAAACAAATAAAAGAACTGATATATATTTAGTGCCATCTGTGTGTCAGGCAATGGCACCCCACTCCAGTACTCTTGCCTGGAAAATCCATGGACAGAGGAGCCTGGTAGGCTGTAGTCCATGGGGTCACACAAAGTCAGACACGACTGAGCGACTTCACTTTCACTTTTCACTTGCATGCATTGGAGAAGGAAATGGCAACCCACTCCAGTGTTCTTGCCTGGAGAATCCCAGGGACGGGCAAGCCTGGTGGGCTGCCATCTCTGGGGTCGCACAGAGTCGGACACGACTGAAGCGACTTAGCAGCAGCAGCAGCAGTGTGTCAGGCATGTGCCATATGTGTGATGAAGAGTGTGGCCAGATATCCAGATTTTTGCCCCTTACCATGGTATAATTTTTAATAGTGCCTTCTCATCCTTTCAGAAATGCCCTACTTTAGATAATGATGTGTGTGATGATAAAGTTTTTACCAGGTTGCTTAATTGAATCCTCAAAGCAATTCTGTGAGATGGAGATTATCACTTTCACTCTCCATATGAGAAGAACTATAATTTAGAGAATGTTAAGGGATTTATTCCAAGTCTCACTGCATACAACTGCTAGAGTAATTCTGTCCTGATATTCTGACTTCAGATATTTTTACTGCACCTTGATACCTAGATTGTGTCATGTTTTTAAAATTGAAAGCCATTGCTGACTCTGTGCTCTACCCTGGAGACTCCTAGGTTTGTTTTTACTGCTGAAAAATCACCTGGTATACATAAACATGCACATGTCAGATACTTCTCTCAATGGACTGTTCCATCCTTTTTAGGATGGACCCTGTCTTGTTTATTACCATAGTAGGTTTTCCAGGTGGCTCAGTGGTAAAATGTCTACCTGCCAATGCAGGAGACACAGGAGATGCAGATTTGATCCCTGGGTCCAGAAGATCCCCTGGAGAAGGAAATGGCAACCCACTCCAGTATTCTTGCCTGGCAAATCCCATGGACAGAGGAGCCTGGCAGGCTATAGTCCATGGAATCACTAACAGTCACACATGAGTGAATGTGTGAGCACGCAGTGTTTAGCCTACTTTGTCTGGATCTATGTTTATATGCACCTGTGTTGTATCTCCTCAACTGTGCGGTGAGGAGATACCCCTCATCCAAGGTAAGGAGCAATGGCTGCGCTTTGCTGGAGCAGCCATGAAGAGATACCCCATGCCCAAGATAAGACAAACCCAAGTAAGTGTTGCAAGAGGGCATCAGAGGGCAGACACACTGAAACCATACTCACAGAAAACTAGTCAATCTAATCACACTAGGACCACAGCCTTGTCTAATTCAATAAAACTAAGCCATGCCCGTGGGGCAACCCAAGATGGGCAGGTCATGGTGGAGAGATCCGACAGAATGTGGTCCACTGGAGAAGGGAATGGCAAACCACTTCAGTATTCTTGCCTTGAGAACCCCATGAACAGTATGAAAAGGCAAAATGATAGGATACTGAAAGAGGAACTCCCCAGGTCAGTAGGTGCCCAATATGCTACTGGAGATCAGTGGAGAAATAACTCCAGAATGAAGGGATGGAGCCAAAGCAAAAACAATACCCAGCTGTGGATGTGACTGGTGATAGAAGCAAGGTTCAATGCTGTAAAGAGCAGTATTGCATAGGAACCTGGAGTGTAAGGTCCATGAATCAAGGCAAATTGGAAGTGGTCAAACAAGAGATGGCAAGAGTGAATGTCGACATTCAAGGAATCAGCGAACTGAAATGGACTGGAATGGGTAAATTTAACTCAGATGACCATTATATCTACTACTATGGGCAGGAATCCCTGAGAAGAAATGGAGTAGCCATCATGGTCAACAAAAGAGTCTGTAATACAGTACTTGGATGCAATCTCAAAAACGACAGAATGATCTCTGTTTGTTTCCAAGGCAAACCATTCAATATCACAGAAATCCAAGTCTATGCCCCAATCAGTAATGCTGAAGAAGCTGAAGTTGAACGATTCTATGAAGACCTACAAGACCTTTTAGAACTAACACCCAAAAAAGATGTCCTTTTCATTATAAGGGACGGGAATGCAAAAGTAGGAAGTCAAGAAACACCTGGAGTAACAGGCAAATTTGGCCTTGGAATACAGAATGAAGCAGGGCAAAGACTAATAGAGTTTTGCCAAGAAAACATACTGGTCATAGCAAACACCCTCTTCCAACAACACAAGAGAAGACTACACATGGACATCACCAGGTGGTCAACACCGAAATCAGATTGATTATATTCTTTGCAGCCAAAGATGGAGAAGCTCTTATACAGTCAGCAAAAACAAGACCAGGAGCTGACTGTGGCTCAGACCATGAACTCCTTATTACCAAATTCAGACTTAAATTGAAGAAAGTAGGGAAAACCACTAGATCATTCAGGTATGACCTAAATCAAATCCCTTATGATTATACAGTGGAAGTGAGAAATAGATTTAAGGGCCTAGATCTGATAGATAGAGTGTCTGATGAACTATGGAATGAGGTTCGTGACATTGTACAGGAGACAGGGATCAAGACCATCCCCATGGAAAAGAAATGCAAAAAAGCAAAATAGCTGTCTGAGGAGGCCTTACAAATAGCTGTGAAAAGAAGAGAAGCGAAAAGCAAAGGAGAAAAGGAAAGATATAAACATCTGAATGCCGAGTTCCAAAGAATAGCAAGAAGAGATAAGAAAGCCTTCTTCAGCGATCAATGCAAAGAAATAGAGGAAAACAACAGAATGGGAAAGACTAGAGATCTCTTCAAGAAACTCATAGATACAAAAGGAACATTTCATGCAAAGATGGGCTCGATAAAGGACAGAAATGGCATGGACCTAACAAACAGAAGATATTAAGAAGAGATGGCAAGAATACACAGAAGAACTATACAAAAAAGATCTTCATGACCAAGATAATCACGATGGTGTGACCACTCACCTAGAGCCAGACATCTGGAATGTGAAGTCAAGTGGGCCTTAGAAAGCATCACTATGAAGAAGCTAGTGGAGGTGATAGAATTCCAGTTGAGCTATTCCAAATCCTGAAAGATGATGCTGTGTAAGTGCTGCACTCAATATGCCAGCAAATTTGGAAAACTCAGCAGTGGCCACAGGACTGGAAAAGGTCAGTTTTCATTCCAATCCCAAAGAAAGGCAATGCCAAAGAATGCTCTAACTACCGCACAATTGCACTCATCTCACACGCTAGTAAAGTAATGCTCAAAATTCTCCAAGCCAGGCTTCAGCAATATGTGAACCGTGAACTTCCTGATGTTCAAGCTGGTTTTAGAAAAGGCAGAGGAACCAGAGATCAAATTGCCAACATCTGCTGGATCATGGAAAAAGAAAGAGAGTTCCAGAAAAACATCTATTTCTACTTTATTGACTATTCCAAAGCCTTTGACTGTGTGGATCACAATAAACTGGAAAATTCTGAAAGAGATGGGAATACCAGACCACCTGATCTGCCTCTTGAGAAATCTGTATGCAGGTCAGGAAGCAACAGTTAGAACTGGACATGGAACAACAGACTGGTTCCAAATAGGAAAAGGAGTTCGTCAAGGCTGTATATTGTCACCCTGTTTATTTAACTTATATGCAGAGTACATCATGAGAAACGCTGGACTGGAAGAAACACAAGCTGGAATCCAGATTGCCAGGAGAAATATCAATAACCTCAGGTATGCAGATGACACCACCCTTATGGCAGAAAGTGAAGAGGAACTCAAAAGCCTCTTGATGAAAGTGAAAGTGGAGAGTGAAAAAGTTTGGCTTCAAGCTCAACATTCAGAAAACAAAGATCATGGCATCCGGTCCCATCACTTCATGGGAAATAGATGGGAAAACAGTGGAAACACTGTCAGACTTTATTTTTCTGGGCTCCAAAATCACTGCAGATGGTGACTGCAGCCATGAAATGAAAAGACACTTACTCCTTGGAAGGAAAGTTATGATCAACCTAGATAGCATATTCAAAAGCAGAGACATTACTTTGCCAACAAACTTTGCCATCTAGTCAAGGCTATGGTTTTTCCTGTGGTCATGTATGGATGTGAGAGTTGGACTGTAAAGAAGGCTGAGCGCTGAAGAATTGATGCTTTTGAACTGTGTTGTTGGAGAAGACTCTTGAGAGTCCTTTGGACTGCAAGGAAATCCAACCAGTCCATTCTGAAGGAGGTCAGCCCTGGGATTTCTTTGGAAGGACTGATGCTAAAGCTGAAACTCCAGTACTTTGGCTACCTCATGGGAAGAGTTGACTCATTGGAAAAGACCCTGATGCTGGGAGGGATTGGGGGCAGGAGGAGAAGGGGACGACAGAGGATGAGATGGCTGGATGGCATCACTGACTCTATGGACGTGAGTCTGAGTGAACTCCAGGAGTTGGTGATGGACAGGGAGGCCTGGCGTGCTGCATTTCATGGGGTCGCAAAGAGTCGGACATGACTTAGCGACTGATCTGATCTGATCTGTGCTATATTTTAGAGCTCTTGCTCACAAGGGACCAGAAGACCTTCTTTACAATTCAGGATCTCCAGTATTTTAACTTGTGTGACTTTGAAGAACAAGTTTTGCTCTTTGGGAGCCAAACTCATCTAACTTTCAGAAGTTGCATGGGTCAGGGTGGGTACTGTATGGTAATAAAAAGAATTAACATTTTTTTAATGTTTCTCCTTGTGTAACACCACACTAAATCCTGTAGAAGATGATTTCGTTTAGTCTTCAAGAGAACCTCCATGGTAGAGACTTTGTGTGCTAAATCACTTCAGTCATGTCTGACTCTGTGACCCTCTGGACCATAGCCCATCAGGCTCCTCTGTCCATAGAATTCTGCAGGCAAGAAAACTGGAGTGGGTAGCCATTCCCTTCTCCAGGTGATCTTCTCGACCCAGGGATTGAACCTGGGCCTCCTGCACTGCAGGTAGGTTCTTTACCATCTGAGCCACCAGGGAATAACAGTAGAGAATTTATTAGTTTTTAAAATATTACTGGCCCAATCTGTAGTTCCAAAACTAGGAAGTAACAGATGAAGGCAGGCCACAAACCCACCTACCTCAAGAGTGCCTTTTTATCTGGGAATTTAGTTTCCAAAGACAAGTTAGTAGAAATAGCTGAAGGAGCCTTGGAGAGTCTCAGCTCAAGGGTCTCAATCTAAGTGTTAAGGTTGTGTTTCCTACTTTGCTGGCATCCAGCAACTGTTTCAGTCCCTCCATTTAGGGGCACTGCTCTCTGGAGCTGCCTGTATCACAGCAGTGGAAGGCTGGTTCCCCCTAAGCTGAGCTCAGGAGGCGTCTTCCTGACTATGCCCTTGGGCCCTGTCGCATAGCTGGGGGCAGTATTATATACAGGTGGAGCCATGCTTTGGAATAGTAACTAATACTGATGCTCTCTCTAGGAGGTTTTTGCAGACCTTTACCCCAAATCATGTAAATACAAGTTGACATGTTTTCTGGGCTTACATACATCTCTCTTTTAAAAGGAAATATAAAAAGTTAAACGTAAGCAGAACAACAATAAAGACCAAAACCCTTTAGTTGCAGTAATAGTACTACTATAAAGAGAAATGCTGCCTTTTATCCAAACCTACTTTTGAGTGGCCATGTTCTGCTGAGATTACCAGGGGTATGCAGCATTTGCACAGTGCTTTGTTTGAGGGTAGGGCTTCCCTGGTGGCTCAGATCGTAAAGAATCTGCCTGCAGTGCAGGAGACCTGGGTTTGATCCCTGGATTGGGAAGATCCCCTGGAGAAGGGAAAGGTTACCCACTCCAATATGCTTGCCTGGAGAATTCCATGGGCAGAGGAGCCTGGCTGGCTACAGCCCATGGGGTTACGAAGAGTTGGGCAAGACTGAATGACTAACACTAACTAACTTTGGTTGAGGATGGGTACTGAATAAGAATTTAAATATTAAAAGACAGTAAATGAATGAGTGCCAGTGATTCAAATTGTTTGAAATGACTTCATTCAATAACATTTGCTTCTTATAGCAGGGGGCCGGGGGAGATACCTTTTTTCTGGGATTCTTAATATGTGGTCCATAAGTTGTTACAATTTTGTCAGTGAGTTTCACAAAGCTCAGAAATTTTCTGCACATTTGCAAAATTGTGCATATCATCCTTCTTGCAGGAAACAAAATCATGATTTTTATCCGACTCTAAAAGGCATTCTGCCCTCATGTTAACTTTACCTGCCTGCCTTCTAATATCACGCTGAAGACACTGGGCATTAGAGACAGAACAAAGGATGAGCAAATACCTTTCTTACACCTCTTAAGTCGTACTTGAGTTGGCATCTGTCTACTTTCCTACATCTAAGAGAGTTCCTTTGTTCTGCAATGAATGCTGTTGACTATAGTCCTCAATGAAAAGCATACAGTCATTTCATTTATGTAGGTTGGCCTGTGCCATTCTCTTGATCCTTGGCTTCACCTCAGAGGTCTAAAAATAAAACCATTTGAAATGTCATTGCTATGGCCCCAGAAATCTTCTCTAGGTATTTTCTCTTTCAGTCATGTACTAAACTTTAGCTCTGTGGTCAGTCTTGTTGTAGATAAAATGGAATGCACAGGCTGATTGCTCATGAATAAATTATCTCCTCACAGCTAGTCCCCTTAGCAAGAGGTATGCTGGGCTTAGTTATGTAAACATTGGATGCTGCTAATTTTTTTTCTTTTTTCTGGTCGAGTGGCCTATGGGATCTTAGTTCCTCCAACCAGGGATCAAATCTGTGCACCCCTGCATTGGAAGTGTGGAGTCTTATCCACTGGACTGTCAGGGAAATCCATGGAAGCTGCTAGATTTTAGGTAACAGAATTTTTCACCTCTACCATTAAGCAGTGTCAACAGAAATACTGTTTTGATGGTGAGTTTTAGAAAAATATAAGCAGTTCTCATAAAGAGAAAAATTAATGTCTGTGATTATTTCAACTGTTAGCTTAAAGGAAAAAAAAGGTCTATTTTTTCTGTTCACTTTGGAGTTAAATAGGAAGTATTAAAAAAAACTTAGTGGCATATTTTTATCCTGTTTCAACCATTAATTTTTTAGTCTAAATATTTCTCTGTGGATGTGAGCAGAGGATTGTTTATAATTCTCAAGCCACTTCAGAATAGCATCAGGATTAATTAATATGGTTTATATATCAAATCACTTTTGAAATATTCAAGCTTTGTCTGAGATTTCCCCCACCCAGCTCCTGCGTGCATGAGAAATTGTAAGAGTGTCAGGACAGTTGGCATAGATTCATTCCTTCTTGAATTCAGTTAAGCTTATCACAAACTGTGTCATGGCCAGAGCTTAACATGTTCCTCTTCCAGAAAATCATTTGCCAAATACAACACAGTTGGGATGGTGGGAAAACTCTGGAGCATTCACATTTAACCTAGACTTCTTCCCTTAATACCCAAGTCTGGAGCCGAAAGAAACACGCTACTAAATCGGCATCCCTGATTTTAGTATTTTTCACTTCCGAAAGCCACAAAAGCAGAAGCGGCCATTATTGGATCCTTGACCTGGAGTTTTCTGCTCTGAGCCCATTTGGAGCTGTGAGCTAATAATCTGAAACAACACGTGAGGGTGAAGGGTGCCTGGATGGATAACTATGAATGCTATTTAAAAAAAAGAAAGAAAGAAAAAAAACCTATGGTGTTGCCTGAAGACCTGTAGCCTAGATCTTTAGCCTCTTTCCTCTCCATCTCGTTGGGTAATTAGCACACTGACCCTGTGCAGAACTGGAAGCATTGGAAAACGTTTTGAAAAGTGCAGAGGAAGAAGTAGGATTAAGACAAACATTTATATAACCAGGAAAAATGACCCAGGAAAGACGGGAAATCTGGTGACACTCTGTTTACCCACAGCAATGTTAAAATAGTTTGCAAGTGAAACAAAGCAGAGTCCCTTGAATAAATCACTAAGAAAGTCAAAGGCTAGACCAACAGCCAAGAGCACGTCATGGACTATCCGTGTGATACGATTCTCTGCTGTTACCCGGGCAGAGGGCTTTCTTTTGAGTATCGCCCTATCGCCCTTTCTCCTCTCCCCAGTTAATCCCATCATGGAATCACATGATGCTGTGGGCTGCTGTGAATGGGGACTGGAAATGGATAGCTCAGGTTATTAGCAAAGGGGAGAGTATCAGGATGTTTGCGGACTGGGCCCTCATTTACACCCAGACATCAATCTAAATCAGAGACAGTTTTATAAACCTCGAATATGTGAAAAAAAACAAAAACAAAAACAAAACCCCAAACCCTGCAGAGCTATTTCATGGGGCAAAAAAAATCTCACTTAGTTTTTCCAGATCATGTGTCCTAGGGCAAGATTTGCTTTTTCAAGGTTAGCATGCTTGGGGCTATTCTCTGTCAAAAAAATGGAAGCATAGAAATTATCAGCAAGTCCACTGAACTTTCTTAACTTGTCTGTGAGTGCCTTTGGTTTAGCGCCAAATGGTTTATCTACAGGGCAAGATAAGCTCTTTGGCAAACAGACCTCAAGTTTGCTGGTCTGACTGCTGGCAGCCAGGTGCCAAGAGCCCTACCCTGGCATCCTGAGGGATGTCTGCTGATAGGGAACCTCACACTCCTGCTCTCGGGGTCCTGCCAGAAGTCTGTGAAATGATTTAGGTGGGCCTTGCACTTCTGCAGCCATTTATGAATAGACTTGCTCCATGTGAGAGTGAGTGAGACAGAGAAGCACCCAAGGAGCTTATCTTCTAGTTGAAAGGTCAGAAGGTAAATAATCAAATGAATTGGGAAAGTGCAAAATTAAAAAAAGGCTATGTCGAATGAGAAGTGTGCATTTTATTTTATTTTTTTCTTTATTTTTTTTTCTAATTTTATTTTATTTTTAAACTTTACATAATTGTATTAGTTTTGCCAAATATCAAAATGAATCCGCCACAGGTATACATGTGTTCCCCATCCCGAACCCTCCTCCCTCCTCCCTCCCCATACCATCCCTCTGGGCCGTCCCAGTGCACTAGCCCCAAGCATCCAGCATCATGCATCGAACCTGGACTGGCAACTCGTTCCTTAAAAAACTGGAAATAGAACTGCCTTATGATCCAGCAACCCCACTGCTGGGCATACACACTGAGGAAACCAGAAGGGAAAGAGACACGTGTACCCCAATGTTCATCGCAGCACTGTTTATAATAGCCAAGACATGGAAGCAACCTAGATGTCCATCAGCAGATGAATGGATAAGAAAGCTGTGGTACATATACACAATGGAGTATTACTCAGCCATTAAAAAGAATACATTTGAATCAGTTCTAATGAGGTGGATGAAACTGGAGCCTATTATACAGAGTGAAGTAAGCCAGAAGGAAAAACATAAATACAGTATACTAACGCATATGTATGGAATTTAGAAAGATAGTAACAATAACCCGGTGTACGAGACAGCAAAAGAGACACTGATGTATAGAACAGTCTTATGGACTCTGTGGGAGAGGGAGAGGGTGGGAAGATTTGGGAGAATGGCAATGAAACATGTAAAATATCATGTAGAAGTGTGCATTTTAAACAATGAGTGCTCTGAGGACTTCTTTGGTGGTTCAGTGGTTAACACTTCGCCTTCCAATGCAGGGAGTACAGGTTGGATCCCTGGTTGGGATCCAACAATGTCTCCAACCAATTAAGGTCCCACAATGCCTGCGGGTCAAAAAACCAAAATGTTAAACAGAAGCAATATTGTAACAAATTTCAATAACAACTTTAAAAATGGAAAAGAAATAATAAGTGCTCTGAATTCAGGGCTGACAGAGATAGGACAGTCTTGAATCTTCAGGAAAGTTGTTGTGGAAGATGGGCCCACCCGACCACCTCTTATTTATATAGTGCTTTATGGCAATAGGTGGGTTTACATACATCATCTCTTACTTGAGTGTCATGTTATTACTGCCATTTTAAAGCTGAAGACACTGAGGCCTAGAGAAACGAAATTCTGGTTAATTTGTAAACAGGTAGAGAGGAGTCCTCACACCTTGGTTTTCCACTTCAAGTTCAGGAGCATTCACCACTCTGTGGCTTCCTTGATGAAAAAGTAATACAGCGAATTCTCATTTCTTTCCTTTCCTTTTTTTTTTTTTTTTTTAAATTTTTGGCTTTCCTGGGTCTTCATTGCTGTGTGGGCTTTTCTCTAGTGGTGGTGCACAGGCTTCTCATTGCAGTGGCTTCTCTTGTTGCAGAGCACAGGCTTTAGGGCACACAGGTTTCAGCAGTTGTGGCTCCTGGGCTCTAGAGCACAGGCTCAGTAGTTGTCGTGCACTGGCTTAGTTGCTCTGCAGCATGTGAGATCTTCCTGGATCAGAGATTGAACGTGTCTCCTGCATTGTCAGGTGTATTCTTTGCCACTGAGCCACCAGGGAAGCCCCAATCCTCAGTTTTCTTTGATTCTGTGTTTGAGAATTTGCCTACTTAACTTTGCTATCCCCAAATCGGTACTTGTGGCATTCTGTGGTCACTCATGGGCATGGACAGAGTGGTGAAAGATCTGACTGGCACCCCCCCGCACCCCCGCCTCCACACACACACCCCATGCATGCGTGTTCCCAGCTAAGGTCAAACAAAGCCAAGCTCTGCCCTTTTGCTTCAGCTCTCAGACCGTAATCAAGTGTCCTTTAAGCTATTTAGTGCCATGTTTTTCACATTTTCTTTGGTGATTTTGCGCTTAAAATGGCCCTCAAGCACAGTGTTGAAGTGCTATCTGGTGTTCCTGAACGCAAGAAGGTTGTGATCTATCTCATGGAAAATGTATGTGTGTGTTTTAGCTTCATTCAGGCAGGAGTTACCTAGTGTTGTTAGCTGTGAGTTCCATGCTGATGAATCAGCAATATAGATTCACTGATGTATCTTTCAGCAGAAACACACATCACACAAGGTCAAGTATTAATGAGATGACAAAAATGTTGTGACCTGAGGCTCACAGGAACATAATCCAGTATTTCTTCTAAGAGCAGTGGTTCAGGATTTGCTAATTCATTATTCATGGTGATTTTGGAGAACATAACTACCGCAGATCATGAGGATCAACTGTACTTTGATAGTATAAAGAGAGGATGGGAGGATATTGTTGGCAAACATGAACTAAAAAGCAGAGGTGGGGGAATTTGTGGTTGTGTAATGAGCAAACTAGACAATTCTAATTGGCGTCAAGACTGAAAAGCAATTGCTGTAGATAAGGTCTAGATGCCAGGTTGTGGGGGCTGGGGCTGGTATGTCTAGCTGATGAATTTGGACTTAATCTTCTAAACGGATTTGGAGCAGGGATGTTATTAAAGCCTCTTTGGGAGAAGAGTGTCTGGCTGGGTTGCATGGGAGGAAATGGGCTGGAGAAAAATGGCAGCAAGGAGTCCTCACCAGGCACTTTCATCAGCTGCTGGGGATTTATTGGTGCAACAGGAAACCAGTCCTCTCCAGGTCTTGATAGTTGGTGTTGAAGGCATAGAGTGAAGAATAAGCTTGTAGGGGTGAAGGTGTTTCAGGGAGCTGGAGGATGTTCAGGGAGAAAGTCCACAATGACTAGGAAGGCAATTTGGGAAAGATCCTTCACTGAATGAGGAACTAGTGTAAATTTTTCCAGTAGTCATGTACGGATGTGAGAGCTGGGCCATAAAGAAGGCTGAGCACTAAAGAGTTGATTTTCAAACTGTGGTGCTCAAGAAGACTCTTGAGAATCTCTTGGAGTCAAGGGGATCAAACCAGTCAGTCCTAAAGGATATCAACCCTGAATATTCACTGGAAGGACTGATGCTGAAGCTCCAATCCTTTGGCCAGCTGATTAGAAGAGCTGACTCATTGGAAAAGACCCTGATGCTGGGCAAGATTGAAGGCAGGAGGAGAAGGGGGCGACAGAGGATGAGATGGTTGGATGGCATACCGATTCAATGGATGTGAGTTTGAGCTCTGGAAGATAATGAAGGACAGGGATGCCTGGTGTGTTGCATGCAGTCCATGGGTCACAAAAAGTTGTATATGACTGAGTGATTGAACAACAACAACAAAATTTTGCAGTCCATGTGTGGTGTGGTTGTGCTCCTTTGGGTGTGTGAAAACAGACTTCTGAGAAGACCAGGCAATCTTAGGAGTTGTCATGGAGACTGCTCAAAAAAACTCCAAATACGTGTCTTTAGTTTCAGGAGCTGGCTCACTGGGATCCCAGTGTAACTGAAGGGTTAGAGGGCATTTCTAAGGCAAGAAGAATGGGACTATTCTTTGTTAGGCTTGTTGACTTTTCTTAGGACTGTTATCTGAAGTTCATTGTTCCCCACTTGGATTCAATCTGTATGGCACACACACACACACACACACATATACACACACACACACATACACACACGTAGACAGTGTCCTATGGCACTGAATGAACCTTGACAGTACAGTACATCACTGGTACAAAAAAGGTTGATGGCCGCTTTAGAATAACAGTGGGCAACGCCTGACATATCGTGAATGGCAGCTTCATATTTCTGAGGCATGATGCCCTGAAGCGATCTCTTAATATTTATCTTGTAATATTTCCATTAAGATTGACTTTCAGAAATAAGTGGAATGAAACTATTAGTGAGTCACCAAGGCTTTATTTCTTAATAGAGCTGGATGTGTGTGCTTTTCTGAGTTTTTAATTTCAGAAGAATTCAGCATCAAGATAAATTAATGTGACACTCATGTTTTCTCCCTGCAGCTGATGGCTTTTCAGCCCTGTTGCAGAATCTCAAACTGCTGATGTAAAAATAGTCCTCTCCTGGGGAACTGAGTTTTGCCCTATCAAGTAAGATTCTCAAACTTAGATACAGCTTTCTCAGGGAAGCCTCTACTTCATGCCCATTTACAATCAATCTATTTCTTTCTTAAACTTTCTCAGCCCTTCCTTGCATTCCACATGCTTTAAGGTTTGATCCTGGATCTAGGCATGTGGTTGCTATGGTGACCCCATAGGCTGATTGGAGGTTCCTAAGGCAAGCAAATTAAGGATGTGTTTGTGTAGACATAAAGTTGCATGAATGTTTTTGGCAGAATTGAGACCTGTAAGCTAGTCACTGAAGAAGCTCTCCATTTCCATTTTCCTCCCTTTCCACCATTCTTCCCTCTCAAAGAGTGAACTGCCCTTCCTGTCATCCTGGGAGACTCAAGGGTCTGTGCATTCCTTCAGAATCTTTGGAACTTCCCTCTCATATATTTAGGTCTTTGGACTGTAATCCCTCGTAACTATGATGCTTTGCCTAGCCTGAAGGAACTCCCTGCAAAAATATATCAATTGATATGATTTCCTATTATTTCAAAGAAGTAGACATTACTTGACAAATATATTTTTGTTACAAAGAATAAAACAGGAAACATTTCTTCTCATAAATGTGTGCATGTGCTCAGTCGCTCAGTTGTGTCTTTGACTCTGTGCTACCCCATGGGCTAGCCTGCCAGGCTCCTCTGTTCACGGAATTATCCAGGGAAGAATACTGAAGAGCGTTGTCATTTCCTCCTCTAGGGGATCCTCTGTTCCCTTTCCAGATGCATCTCCTGTGTTTCCTATTTTGGCAGGTAGATTCTTTACCACTGTGCCACCCAGGAAGCCCTCATTCTCATACACATGCAGCCTCAAATGATGGTTCTGACAGTGAGTAACTGCTGGTGGGGTAAATTCTTGGCAGGCTCATTGAGGTTAAAGGTTTTGACCTGTGCCTTGAAAATTTTAGTAGTAATTAAATAAATTGAGGAGAGAAGGAAAGCATTACAGACAACCTCGTCTAGAGGGTGTTATAGACAGCTGAGAATATGAAGAGTGGAATATAAGTGGTGTATTCTTGCTAATGGAGTTGATCAGTTGGCAGCCATGAAATTAAAAGACGCTTACTCCTTGGAAGGAAAGTTATGACCAACCTAGATAGCATATTCAAAAGCAGAGACATTACTTTGCCAACAAAGGTCTGTCTAGTCAAGGCTGTGGTTTTTCCAGTGGTCATGTATGGATGTGAGAATTGGACTGTGAAGAAAGCTGAGTGCCAAAGAATTGATGCTTTTGAACTGTGGTGTTGGAGAAGACTCGTGAGAGTCCCTTGGACTGCAAGGAGATCCAACCAGTCCATTCTAAAGGAGATCAGTCCTGGGTGTTCATTGGAAGGACTGATGTTAAAGCTGAAACTCCAATACTTTGGCCACCTCATGCGAAGAGTTGACTTATTGGAAAAGACTCTGATGCTGGGAGGGATTGGGGGCAGGAGGAGAAGGGGACGACAGAGGATGACATGGCTGGATGGCATCACCGACTCGATGGACATGAGTTTGAGTGAACTCTGGGAGTTGGTGATGGACAGGGAGGCCTGGCGTGCTATGGTTCATGGGGTTGCAAAGAGTCAGACATGACTGAGTGACTGAACTGAACTGAGTGGGTTTGACTGAATGAGTGAATGGTCATTTAGACAAGCAACACTGGTTCAAATTGTGAACAATATTGAATTTCAGACTGGGGAATCTGGACCTAATTCTATGATGAATGGGGTGAATTTATTTCCTGAAATATTGAAAATGAGGTGAGCTATGTTCTCCAGTGCCCTCTTGTATTTTGCTTTTTGTTCTGCCTGTATAGTTGGTTAAAGAGAGAGTAAACTAAAAAGAAATACTTATTTTCGTGAAAATTGGAATGTATTAGTGACACTACAAAAGCTTATTATTTGCATTTGGTCCATGTTACCATCATGGCTAAACCATGGGGGAAATAAAACTGCTCAGTAATAACAACCCCCCTCAAATTTCAAAATTGTAACTCTTATAGAAGGCCTCCAGGGTGGCTCAATAGTGAATAATCTGCCTGCAATGCAGGAGACACAGATTTGATCCCTGGATAGGGAAGATCTCCTGGAGGAGGAAATAGCTACCCTTTCCAGTAATTTTGCATGGGAAATCCCATGGACAGAGGACCCTGGTGGGCTACAGTCCATGGGGTCTCAAAGAGTTGGATGTGACTTAGTGACTAAAAACCAGCAGCAATACTTCTGAGCAGAGGTTTTATGTATTGTGTAGATGAAAGATATTTCACAGCAAACTGAGGAGTGAGAAAATGTAGTGTTATATTTCTGCAACTGAGTTTATTTGAGTACCATTCTTCCTACTACTGAAAGACATCTAGCAACTTGGAAGTAAACTCAGTCAAATTTATGTTTTTCTCCATCTAGCCATGCTTGTATTTTGCTTATCTTCCTGGCTTACTCTCTCTTTCTTCCCTGGGTTAATTCTGTCATTTTCAATCTTTGGGATGTCTTCAATCCTGCCTTAATTAGAACCAAAGTTCTCTTTTGCATAATATCTTGCAGAACCAAAAGATCATGCTCTTGCCATCTCTACATCTCATAAAATGAAGACCTGGTCATTCTCCTCTCTTCCTTCACAGAAAGACATTGATACTCTCTGGCACAGCATTCAGCAAAGTCCTCATCTGGTGGAGCAAAAAACTGTATCTCCCACCTTGCTCCTTTATAGCCTGGAAGTCAAGATGTTTATTTCTTTTGTCTCTTGCCTTGACCTAGCAACCTCTTTTCTCCTGTGTTCCTGACCTCACTCCTGGTTGTCTGTTTTATACCAGGCTTCCATGTGGTCAACTCTGATCTACTTTCAGGGCCTTTATCTTTCAGACATCTAAGCAGTCTTTTAACCTCTGGCTAGAAAGTCCAAGATGTTGGTGTTGGTGGGGTTGGTTTCTCCCAAGGCCTCTCTCCTTGGCTGGCAGACAACCATCTTGCTTCAGTGTCTTCACATGGTCTTTTCTTCATGTTTGCTCTTGGTGTCTGTATGTCTAAGTTTCCTCGTCTTGTAAGAATGAGTCGGATTGTATTAGAGTCCACCCTGATGGCCTCATCTCAACTCTATCACCTCTTTAAAGGTCTGTGCTTTGCTAAGTTGCTTCAGTTGTGTCTGACTTTTTCCAACCCCATGGACTGTAGCCCACCAGGCTCCTCTGTCCAAGGGATTCTCCAGACAAGAATACTGGATTGGATTGTCGTGTCTTCCTCCAGGGCTTTAAAGGGCTATCAAATACAAACACAGATAAGATCATATCAGATCAGTTGCTCAGTCATGTCCGACTCTTTGCGACCCCATGAATCGCAGCACGCCAGGCCTCCCTGTCCATCACCAACTCCTGGAGTTCACTCAGACTCACGTCCATCGAGTCAGTGATGCCATCCAGCCATCTCATTCTCTGTCGTCCCCTTCTCCTCTTTCCCCCAATCCCTCCCAGCATCAGAGTCTTTTCCAATGAGTCAACTCTTTGCATGAGGTGGCCAAAGTACTGAAGTTTCAGCTTTAGCATTAGTCCTTCCAAAGAAATCCCAGGGCTGATCTCCTTCAGAATGGACTGGTTGGATCTCCTTGCAGTCCAAGGGACTCTCAAGAGTCTTCTCCAACACCACAGTTCAAAAGCATCAATTCTTCGGTGCTCAGCCTTCTTTACAGTCCAACTCTCACATCCATACATGACCACTGGAAAAACCATAGCCTTGACTAGATGAATCTTTGTTGGCAAAGTAATGTCTCTGCTTTTGAATATGCTATCTAGGTTGGTCATAACTTTCCTTCCAAGGAGTAAGCGTCTTTTAACTTCATGGCTGCAGTCACCATCTGCAGTGATTTTGGAGCCCAGAAAAATAAAGTCTGACACTGTTGCTACTGTTTCCCCATCTATTTCCCATGAAGTGATGGGACTGGATGCCATGATCTTCGTTTTCTGAATGTTTAGCTTTAAGCCAACTTTTTCACTCTCCACTTTCACTTTCATCAAGAGGCTTTTTAGTTCCTCTTCACTTCACATTCAAAAGTTTTGGGGTTAGTGCTTCAACCTGTGAATCTTGAAGTGATGTAATTTCAGTCTGTAAAATGGGTTTCAGAATGCTTGACTGGAACTTCTTGATGGTCCAATGGTTAACACTTTGTGCTTCCTACGCAGAGGGCACAGGTTCAATCCTTGGTTGGGGAACTTAGATAACACATGCCACATGGCCATAAAAATGAAAATAATAAAAAGGATTCTTGACCCAAGATGGTAACCTATCTTTAATTAATCTGTTCATTAATAGCAGCTCAATAAAGAAAGCCTATATTCCTTCCTTTGAAAATAATTTTTAAGCTGTATTTTTATAAAAAGTCCATGCAGTAAGTTAGATACTTTCTAGTTGCTTTAAAAGATTATATTTCAATTAGTTGACCCTGATAACACATACCAAAGATTAACTGAGGATATGTGAGTATAGAAGATTTTTCTTTTCTTCCAAAGGAACTGATTATTGTCAAAAAGAAAAACAGCACCAGATTTACTTAATTCTGTGATACAGCACAGCAAATCCTTTTTTCCAGAAAACAAATAAAATTAACAAGAATCCAGTTGGAACAACATTTATGCTTTAAAATGTTCACATGAGCTACCTGATATAAAGTAAGAAATAAATTAATAAATGCTTTGTTACGGCCTTTTAAAAGCTTTTTAAAGGATAGGTTGAATTGGAAAAGGTCCAGAATCACTCGGGGAGGGGGAAGTATTTTTACATGTTTACATTTGCCATAAAACAAACCCTGAGATTCTGGATCAAAGGAGCCTTTATATGGTGACTCTATATAAGGCTGGCAAAGGACTTTGAACACAGCTTGAAATCCAACGTCTCCTTTCGGCGGGGTTTGAGCAAGGGCCTTGGAAGGGGAGAGAACCTACTAGCAGTCACTCATGGCAGGAAGCATTCTAGCGAGAGCCACACTGACCATGGGAGTATTTTCATCAGACAGCCACGACTTGCAAAAAGCAACCATTTCATAACACTCTTCCCTTCTTCCCAGTTACCACTCTTCTCTCTCTCCCCACAAAGTGCACATTTTGAAGTTTATTCGCTGTCCCGATTTTACCCGTATATTTAAAAAAATATCATGACTGTTTTAAATTGTGTTTTTGTGAAGATGTATTTGATGGAGTACAGGTTTTCCCATTGCTAAGTTCAGGAAGTAGAACCTAACTAGCGAAATCCTGGGGTCATTTTTCTCCAACAGAGCTCTCACTGTTACCACTTTGCTTCTGGGTGAAAGGCAGTGTCCTGTAGAACCAAGTCCTGGGGAATGTGTGAATCAATGCAGCCACATCACCCTCCCCTCAACATAGAGTAAAACAGAATTTAGTATGATTTTGCCGTTTCTTGGATTTGGCCAAAAAGTTCGTTCGGTTGTCTTTGTAAGCTGTTTACCCGAATGGACTTTTTGGCCAGGCTAGTATATCCTGTTAACCGGAGACCTAAAATAACGAAAAGCTGCTCTTTCAGTCTCTGAAGTTGTATTATGTAATATGCGCAATTAGAACAGATGAGACCATCAAGCAACATTGGTGTAAAACCATCTTCCAGGCCCTGTTGCAGAAAAGGCACACTTTTCCCTCCCTGCCTCCTTCTTTCCTGTTTGCGCTTCTGAGGACCAGCAGATGGAACTTGCCATGGAACAGAAAGGACCATTCCTGTCATCTCTGTTTCAGAATCCAGTAGGAAGAAGTATTTTTCTTGCTTTTCATTTTATCCCCCCTTTCTCCCTCTCTTGTGGTTTTGGCTTTTCCAAAAAAAAAAAAAAAAAAAAAAGAACAAAAAACTCGATTTTCAACAGATTAAGAGGTTCAGATGAGATATTCTTTCCTGTCAAACAAGATCCAGAAACTTTTTGAGGTTTCTCAAGGACTTGTCTCTCTAAGCCGAAAAATCTGTTCTCTTTCTTTGCAGTTGCCAGAAAAGTAATTAGGCCATTTTTCTAATTATAGTAATCTTCCCCAAATGGCATATAACTTCAAATCCAAATGCCATGTAAACTGGCCAACAAGCGCTTCACCAGGGCGGCTGGAATGGAGGCGCTGCGCTTTGTGGGGAGGAACAGCGTGCTGTGTGTCCCAGTTACAACTGGGTTTTTCTTTCTCAGTCTCTTGCCCCAGAGGTTCTGCTACATTAGTGTAAACTGCTCGATGGCAATTGCTCTTGTTGGTGGCATTTGGTGAAGACTTGTGTCTGTGGCAGATAAAGTAACCTCCTTTTGGAAAAAAAAAAATTGTTGATTTGTGGTAAAAACCAAGCAAGATTAAATTGTCCTCACACTGTTGAGTTGATGAAATAAAACTCTACCGATAGGAGAAATGAGGTTCCCTGTGTCACTTGATGCAGAAATAGACTACACACCCCCTCTACCACCCCCTGCCCCAAGAAGCATCCTCTTTTCTGTGATGCTAACCAAGGGGAAGTTCGGTTCTGCTGGTAAATGTTGTGGTCCAAAATATGTTCATAGCTACCCTCTCTTGTTCCAATTGTTTGAAAAAAAGTTTCTACTAAGAATAAAACTACCACACGACCCATCAATCCCACTACTGGGCATATGCCCTGAGGAAGTGAGTAAGTAACTGAGGATTAGTCACTCAGTCGTGTCCGACTCTTTGAAACCCCATGGACTCTTTGAGACCCCATGGATTATAGCCTGCCAGGCTCCTCTGTCCATGGGATTTCCCAGGAAGGAATACTGGAGTGGGTTTCCATTCCTTTCTCTAGGGGATCTTCCTGACCCAGGGATTAAACCCGAGTCTCTTTCATTATAGGCAGATTCTTTGCCATCTGAGCCATCCAGGAAGCCTATACTGTGAGGAAACCATAATTCAAAAAGGCACATATACCCCAATGTTCATTGCAGCGCTATTTACAATAGTCAGTACATGGACTCAACCTAGATGTACATCAACAGATGAATGAATAAAGAAGTTGTGGTATATATATATATATATATATATATATATTGAAATATATATAATGGAATATTAGTCAAAAAAGAAATCAAGCCAGTTTTTGGGAGGTGGATGAACCTAGAGTCTGTCATACAGAGTGAAGTTAGAAAAAAAAAAAAACAAATATTGTGCATTAATGCATATATATGGAATCTAGAAAGATGGTATTGATGAATGTACTTTCAAAGCAGGGATAGTGACTCATGCATAGAGAGCAGACTTGTGGACACAGTGGGGAAAGGAGAGCGTGGGACAAATCAAGAGAATAGCATTGACATATATACCCGCCTCCAGTACTCTTGCCTGGAGAATCCCATGGACGGAGGAGCCTGGTAGGCTGCAGTCCATGGGGTCGTGAAGAGTCAGACACAACTGAGCAACTTCACTTTCACTTTTCACTTTCATGCATTAGAGAAGGAAATGGCAACCCACTCCAGTGTTATTGCCTGGAGAATCCCAGGGACGGCGGAGCCTGGTGGGCTGCCATCGATGGGGTCGCACAGAGTCAGACACGACTGAAGCGATTTAGCAGTAGCAGCAGCATATACCCACCTTGCGTAAAGTAGATAACTAGTTGTATAGCACAGGGAACTCAGCTCAGTGCTCTGTGGTGACCTAGATGGGTGAGAGGAAGGTTTAAGAGAGAGAATATATATGTATACATATAGCTGAGTAAAGCAGTTATCCCCCAATTAAAATTTTTTCAAAAGGTTTCCAAATGACATTTACTCTAGATATTTGGTTTTGTTGCCTACCCGCCCTCTGGCCTTAATGGAAGGGATTTCTGGATTGGGATAAGGGCACTAGGGAGAAGTCTCTAGAAAATGAAACTGGGAATTGAAATGAAGAGTAAGTGAGGGTGGATTCCTCCAGGAAATTATGGAGTCATAGTGATTGAAAACAGAAGGGTAAAATTGCATAGGGATTTAAAAGCAAAAATGGAGTCAGCATTTAAGAGTGCAGTAAGGGTGTGTCTTGGTTACTGAATGGTGTGTGGGTGATGCTTAAGTTTAGGGTGCTGATGCAGACTACTTTGTTTCTGTAAAACATTGTCATCAAACCACTACAGCCTGAGTGTTTACGGGGAGGAGCGAATGCATGAAGTGGGAATTTCCAAGTGTCAGGCCTTTCTGATCACTGGATTCCAATTTCCTAGCAGCTGCATTTTGTTTGGAAAAAATGCAAATTCTAAATTATTAGACATATTTAGAATATATGTATAGAAAAATGGAGAAATATATATATAAGTATATATATATAAATGTCTATGTAAATATATAGACATAAGGGGCTTCCCAGGTGGCACAGTGGTAAGGAGTCTGCCTGAAAATGCAAGAGACATGAGAGAAGTGGTTTTTTTTTTTTAATATAAATTTATTTATTTTAATTGGAGGTTAATTACTTTACAATAATGTATTGGTTCTGCCATACATCAACATGCATCCACCACGGGTATATACGTGTTCCCCATCCTGAACCCCCCTCCATCCTCCCTCCCCGTACCCTCCCTCTGGGTCATCTCAGTGCACCAGCCCCAAGCAACCTGTATCCTGCACCGAACCTGGACTGGCGACTTGTTTCATATATGATATTATACATGTTTCAGTGCCATTCTCCCAAATCATCCCACCTTCGCCCTCTCCCACAGAGTCCAAAAGACTGTTCTATACATCTGTGTCTCTTTTGCTGTCTTTCATACAGGGTTATCGTTACCATCTTTTTAAATTCCATATATATGCGTTAGTATACTGTATTGGTGTTTTTCTTTCTGGCCTACTTCACTCTGTATAATAGGCTCCAGTTTCATCCACCTCTTTAGAACTGATTCAAATGTATTCTTTTTAATGGCTGAGTAATACTCCATTGTGTATATGTACCACTGCTTTCTTATCCATTCATCTGCTGATGGACATCTAGGTTGCATCCATGTCCTGGCTATTATAAACAGTGCTGCGATGAACATTGGGGTACACGTGTTTCTTTCAATTCTGGTTTCCTCGGTGTGTATGCCCAGCAGTGGGATTGCTGGGTCGTGAGGCAGTTCTATTTCCAGTTTTTTAAGGAATCTCCACACTGTTCTCCATAGTGGCTGTACTAGTTTGCATTCCCACCAACAGTGTAAGAGGGTTCCCTTTTCTCCACACCCTCTCCAGCATTTATTGCTTGTAGACTTTTGGATCGCAGCCATTCTGACTGGCGTGAAATGGTACCTCATTGTGGTTTTGATTTGCATTTCTCTGATAATGAGTGATGTTGAGCACCTTTTCATGTGTTTGTTAGCCATCTGTATGTCTTCTTTGGAGAAATGTCTGTTTAGTTCTTTGGCCCATTTTTTGATCGGGTCGTTTATTTTTCTGGAATTGAGCTGTAGGAGTTGCTTGTATATTTGAGAAGTGGGTTTGATTGATCCCTGGGTTGGGAAGATTCCCCTGGAGGAGGAAATGGCAACCCATTCCAGTATCCTTGCCTGGAAAATCCATGTGGACAGAGGAGCCTGGTGGGCTACAGTCCATGGGGTCTTAAAGATTGGGACATGGATTGGCATGTGTGTGCAGGCATATAGAAGTAAATACATATGTAAATATATAGAAATTAGATATAGTAGGTCTGAAGTGTGGCCCTGGAATCTACATTTTTGCAGGCTTCTTAGTTGCTTCTGATGAGGTGCTTCTTAGCACTCTATGAATTATTACCAGACAGTATTGGTTATTACTTATTATCAGTGGGTTATTAGCCAACACTTGCTCTGAGAATTTGGCAGATTAGGTCAGAGCATTAACAGCACAATTTGGAGCCTTTGAGGAGATTCAAACGAGTGAATAATAAATAGCGTGTAGGTGGCAGTGTGGTCATACTCCAGTGGGATGAATTAGAAAAAAAATTTTCCCCTAAAATCTATTCAGGGTGGAATGATGACCTCTTAAAATGAAAATTAGGTCTTTGAAAGCCAAGGCATGGATTATTTTAAGGGGATGGTTATTTAGATTTTGAATAGGTAATAGTAAAGGGAAATGGAGCTTTAAAAGTCTTTAGGAGATGGATATAAAAAGGTACATTTGAGAAAAGGATAACTTTTCATAGTTAGGGGAGGGCATAAGCCTGATTGTGCAGGGATATTAGGAAAATATTAGAATGAGTTCATGCCATTTATGAAAGAGGACATGTTTTAAAAACAAGATCTATGCTACTTCTTATTTCTATGGAGCATCACCACACTATACACATTTTTTTAGGCCATTGTTTGAATGATAATGTGTGCTTGTGACTTTTCAGGGTGGTTTTTGTTCTGGTTTATTTATCTGAAATACCTTAAAAAGCCAAACAGAATAAGAACCATGGAGTGCACCATGGAGTCTAAATTTATTGGTTGCATAGAGTAAAAATGCAAGCAAAGGAAATCTATGATTTATTTAAATTTCAAATATGCTTTTGCATAAAGAAATCACTCCCAACCAACATTTCATGCAATCTGCTTGTATGGCCACTTGTAGAAAAGTCCTCTGTGATAGACAACTTTCGTGAAGATTCCTTTGTCTGGCAATACTTTTTTGTTCAGAAGTACCCTTATGAGAAGCCAATTTTAAAAATGGGCATATTACTTCATAATAAAAATACTACTGAATCCCGGGGACCTCCTTCTTCCAATAATCTCTCAGTTCCCTGCTTACTAAAGCCTCCTTAACCATCAGAATACTCCAGGGACTTCCCTGGTAGTCTAATGGTAAAGACTCCAAACTCCTAATGCACAGGACCTGGGTTCAATCACCAGCTGGGGAACTAGATCCCACATATAACAACTAAAAATGATGTTGTGTGCTCCACAACTAAGACCTGGCACAGTGAAATAAATACATAAGAATAAATATTTTTTAAAAATTGTCAGGATATTCCAGTGAGGCTGGGAATTAAAAAAAAAAACAGCATAATTGAATTTTGTAAAAGGTCAAAAGAAGTTTTGAATATAAAAATGTTTGTCGTTTTTTTTGGAAAATCTTTTTCAGCTCTTTTATCTTTTATCATTGAATTACCTCCAAGGGCACTAAAGCAGGGTAGTAGACCGATAGTGGCCACCCAGAGATGTTATGTCCTCATTCCCAGATTCTGTAAGTGTTGTTCTGTAAGAAAAAGAGTTTTTCTCAGAGGTGATTACAAATCTTGAAAGTGAAAGTGAAAGTTGCTCAGTCGTGTCTGACTCTTTGCGACCCCGTGGACTATACAGTCCATGGAATTCTCCAGGCCAGATTATTGGAGTGGGTAGCCTTTTTTCCGAAGAATCTTCCCAACCCAGGGATTGGACCCAGGTCTCTTACATTGCAGGCGGATTCTTTACCAGCTGATCCACAAGGAGAGGGAATGATTGTTCTGGATTATCCTTGTGAGTCCTCATTCCAATCATGGATGTCTTTATAAGAGAGAGGAAGACGGAGATTGGATACATATGGAAGAGGAGGCAATGTGACCATTGAGGCAGAGGTTGGAGTGATATGACCACAAGTCAAGGAAAGCTAGCAGCCACCAGAAACTGAAAGAGGCAAGGAACAGATTCCTAGCCCTTCCTGTGTGTGGGACTGCAGCCCTGTGGACACTTTGATTTTGGCCTAGTGAAATTAATTTTGGACTGCTGATCTTCCCAATGGAGAAAGAATACATTTCTGTCATTTTAGGATTTCAGGTTTCTGGTAATTTGGTATGGGAGCTCTAGGAAAGTAATTCAGGCAGTGAATTTTCTTCTTCTGATTTAGTTTTTAAAAACTTATTTATTTTTGGCTGTACTGGCTCTCCATTGCTGTGCCTGGGCTTTCTTTAGTTGCAGTGATCAGGGGCTCCTCTAGTTGTGGTACACGGGTTTCTCATTGTGGTCACTTCTCTTATTGTGGAGCACGGGCTTTAGGGCATAGGAGGTTGAATAGTTGTGAAGAATGGGCTCAGTAGTTGCGGCTCATGGGCTTAGTTGCCTGGTGGCATGTGGGATCTTCGCAGACCAGGGATTAAACCCGTGTTCCTTTCTTTAACAATCAGATTCTTAACCACTGGACCACCGGGGAAGTCCCCTTCTTTTGATTTGTACTCTGGTTTGAAGCACAACAATTATACAAGAAGCTTCTTAAAAAGTTTTGATGCCTGCTCCTCATCACAGATCCAGGAATGAGAATTTCTAGGAATGGGACTCAAGGATCTGTGTCTTTAACAATCTGCCCAAGTGATTCTGAAACGAAATGTTGGTAAACATTTCACTCGGATGTTGCATTTGTTTCCTATTGTGGCTTTGAAAACCACAATTTTTATGGCTTAAAACAATACAAATTTATTCTTTTGTAATTCTGGAGGTTAGTTTCATTGGGCTCAAGAAGGTTTCAGCAGAGCACTTTCCTTCTGGATGATCTAGGGAAGGCAAGCATACCTTGCTCTTTTCAGCCTCTTTATTTTCTTGGGCTCCAAAATCACTGCAGATGGTGACTGAAGCCATGAAATTAAAAGACACTTGCTCCTTGGAAGAAAAGCTATGACCAACCTAGACAGCATATTAAAAAGCAGAGACATTACTTTGCCAGCAAAGGTCCGTCTAGTCAAGGCTATGGTTTTTCCAGTGGTCATGTATAGATGTTAGAGTTGGACTATAAAGAAAGCTGACCACCGAAGAATTGATGCTTTTGAACTGTGGTGTTGGAGAAGACTCTTGAGAGTCCCTTGGACTGCAAGGAGATCCAACCAATCCATCCTAAAGGAAATCAGTCCTGAATGTTCATTGGAAGGACTGATGCTGAAGCTGAAAGTCCAATACTTTGGCTACCTAACGCAAAGAATTGATTCATTGGAAAACACCCTGATGCTGGAAAAGATTGAAGGCAGGAGGAGAAGGGGATGACAGAGGATGAGATGGTTGGATGGAATCACTGACACAATGGACATGTATTTGAGTAAGCTCTGGGAGCTGGTAATGGACAGGTAAGCCTGGCGTGCTGTGGTTCATGGGGTCGCAAAGAGTCAGACACGACTGAATGACTGAGCTGAACTGAACTTTCAGCCTCTGATGGCTGGCAGTAATCTCCATCTTCAAATTGTATCACTCGAACCTCTGTTCCTGTCATCATAACACCTTCTCTAATTCTCCTTTTTGTGTCCTACCTGTAAGAGACCACTCTGATTACATTGAGCCCACCCAGATAATCCTGGATAATCTTCATTTTAAGATCCTTATATTGGTTGCTTCTTCAAAGTCCCTTTTGCCATATGAAAGTGAAAGTCATTCAGTCATGTCTGACCCTTTGCGACCCCATGGACTACACAGTCCATGGAATTCTCCAGTCCAGAATATTGAAGTGGGTAGCCGTTCCCTTCTCCAGGAGATCTTCCCAACCCAGGAATTGAACCCAGGTCTCCCACATTGCAGATGGATTCTTTACCACCTGAGCCACAAGGGAAACCCTTTCCCATTTGCCATATAAAATAGCATTAATGGTTACCTGTGATTAAGATGTAGGTATCTTTGGGGGTATTACTCAGTTTAATCTAGACCCCATGATAACTCCTCATGTAGAAACCAGGAATGTAATTGAGGTTGAATAATAGATTGTCACACTTAATTCATTATGTATTTATTTGACTTTTCTGTGCTTATTTTTCCAAAAAAGCTGTTTGGAGTCCAAACATTTACATATGGCCACTATTAAATTTTTTGATACTTGAATGGCAGGTAACAAAGCATTCAATGATGGTGATTTCGTAAGAGAGTGACATCATTAAAATATTATGAATTATTTTGTGTGCCCAGACAAGGGGTTAATCAGATGGGAAGATTTTGACTCTTCTCAAATCTTCATCATCACCTTCTCCTTGCAAGTGCTCTAACTCACTTCAGTTGTGTCTGACTCTTTGTGACCCCATGGACTGTAGCCTGCCAGGCTCCTCTATCCATGGGATTCTCCAGTCAAGAATACTAGAGTGGGTTGCCATTTCCTCCTCTAGGGCATCTTCCTGACTCAGGAATGGAACCTGAGTCTCCTATATCTCCAGCACCGGTAGGCAGGTTCTTACAACTAGCGCCACCTGGAAGCCCATCCCTTTCCCCAGTTCAGTTCAGTTCAGTCTCTCAGTCATGTCTGACTCTTTGTGGCCCCAAGAACCGCAGCACGCCAAGCCTCTCTGTTCATCACCAACTCCTGGAGTCCACCGAAACCCATGTCCATTGAGTCGGTGATGCCATCCAAACATCTCATCCTTTGTCGTCCCCTTCTCCTCCTGCCCTCAATCTTTTCCAGCATCAGGGTCTTTTCAAATGAGTCAGCTCTTCGCATCAGGTGGCCAAAGTATTGGAGTTTCAGCTTCAACATGAGTCCTTCCAATGAACACCCAGGACTCATCTTCTTTATGATGGACTGGTTGGATCTCCTTGCAGTCCAAGGGACTCTCAAGAGTCTTCTCCAACACCACAGTTCAAAAGCATCAATTCTTTGGTACTCAGCTTTCTTTATAGTCACACTCTCACATCCATACATGACCACTGGAAAAACCATAGCCTTGACTAGACGGACCTTTGTTGACAGATTAATGTCTCTGCTTTTTAATATGCTGTCTAGGTCGGAGAAGGCAATGGCACTCCACTCCAGTACTCTTGCCTGGAAAATCCCATGGATGGAGGAGCCTGGAAGGCTGCAGTCCATGGGGTCACTGAGGGTCGGATATGACTGAGCGACGTCACTTTCACTTTTCACTTTCATGCATTGGAGAAGGAAATGGCAACCCACTTCAGCGTTCTTGCCTGGAGAATCCCAGGGACAGGGGAGCCTGGTGGGCTGCCGTCTATGGGGTTGCACAGAGTCGGACACGACTGAAGCTACTTAGCAGCTAGGTTGGTCATAACTTTCCTTCCAAGGAGTAAGCGTCTTTTCATTTCATGGCTGCAGTCACTATCTGCAGTGATTTTGGAGCCCCCCAAAAATAAAGTTTGACACTGTTTCCACTGTTTCTCCATCTATTTCCCATGAACTGATGGGACCAGATGCCATGATCTTCGTTTTCTGAATGTTGAGCTTTAAGCTAACTTTTTCACTCTGCTCTTTCACTTTCATCAACAGGCTTTTTTGTTCCTCTTCACTTTCTGCCATAAGGGTGGTGTCATCTGCATATCTGAGGTTATTGATATTTCTCCCAGCAATCTTGATTCCAGCTTGTGTTTCTTCCAGTCCAGCATTTCTCATGATGTACTCTGCATAGAAGTTAAATAAGCCGGGTGATAATATACAGCCTTGATATACTCCTTTTCCTATTTGGAACCAGTCTGTTGTTTCATGTCCAGTTCTAACTGTTGCTTCCTGATCTGCATACAGGTTTCTCAAGAGGCAGGTCAGGTGGCCTGGCATTCCCATCTCTTTCAGATTTTTCCACAGTTTATTGTGATCCACACATTCAAAGGCTTTGGCATAGTCAATAAAGCAGAAATAGATGTTTTTCTGGAACTCTCTTGCTTTTTCCATGGTCCTGCGGAGTTGGCAATTTGTTCTCTGGTTCCTCTGCCTTTTCTAAAACCAGCTTGAACATCTGGAAGTTCACGGTTCATGTATTGCTGAAGCCTGGCTTCGAGAATTTTGAGCATTACTTTACTAGCATGTGAGATGAGTGCAATTGTGTGGTAGTTTGAGCATTCTTTGGCATTGCCTTTCTTTGGGATTGGAATGAAAACTGACCTTTTCCAGTCCTGTGGCCACTGCTGAGTTTTCCAAATTTGCTGGCATATTGAGTGCAGCACTTTCACAGCATCATCTTTCAGGATTTGAAATAGCTCAACTGGAATACCATCACCTCCACTAGCTTTGTTTGTAGTGATGCTTCCTAAGGCCCACTTGACTTCACATTCCAGGATGTCTGGCTCTAGGTGAGTGATCACACCATTGTGATTATCTGGGTCATGAAGATCTTTTTTGTATAGTTCTTCTGTGTATTCTTGCCACCTGTTCTTATTTCTTCTGCTTCTGCTAGGTCCATACCATTTCTGTCCTTTATTGAGGCCATCTTTGCATGAAATGTTCCTTTGGTATCTCTAATTATCTTGAAGTCGTCTCTTGTCTTTCCTGATTCTATTGTTTTCCTCTCTTTCTTTGCATTGATCACTGAGGGAGGCTTTCTTATCTCTCCTTGCTATTCTTAGAACTCTGCATTCAGATGCTTATATCTTTCCTTTTCTCCTTTGCTTTTCACAGCTTCTTTTCACAGCTATTTGTAAGGCATCCTCAGACAGCCATTTTGCTTTTTTGCATTTCTTTTTCTTAGGGATGGTCTTGATTCCTGTCTCCTGTAGGGGTGCAAAAGAGTCAGACAGGACTTGGTGACTGGACAGCAGCCACAGTATCACTAACTAATCCCCAGCCCATAGTTTCCCCTGTTCCACTCCTTTGAGCTTATTTTCGTCTATCCAGTTACTCCCTGCTCTACTGCCAGTCCTATTGTGTAAGCTCATAGATCTGATTTTGTCTCTCTCTTACTTAACATGCTGTAAGATGTCTATCAGACAAAAGTTAAAACTGGGTATGGTATTTGAAAATATGACATTGAAGCATTGGATGATCTTAGCCTATTATTTCATTTTTTATTGTCTCGTATACAGGGCTTCCCTTGTGGCTCAGCTGGTAAAGAATCTGCCTGCAATGTGTGAGACCTGGGTTTGATACCTTGGTTGGGAAGATCCCCTGGAGAAGGGAAAGGCTATCCACTCCAGTATTCTGGCCTGAAGAATTCCATGGACAGTATAGTCCATGGGGTTGCAAAGAATCAGACATGACTGAGTGACTTTCACACTTTCACATGCCTTTGTTCTGGTCCATTTTTTTTTCTTTTTCTCAAAGAGTTATATTAGTTTTGAGAAGTGTTTTGGGAGAAAGCATTTTGCAATTAAATAAATGTGGAAAAAATGCTGTATTTCTCACATTTTACTGGGAACTTCAAAATCCGTATTAGTGAATTATTTAGTCTTAGAAGTCCCGTAGTAAAGACAACTATTATGTTTTCAGTTTATAAATTTTTAGTGGAGTAAGCATAAATATTCTAAAATGCATGGACCTTAAGTGTTCACGTCTGTGAATTTTTGCAAAGTGAACACAATTTGGGTTGTATAAACTCTATCCAAACAGAAAAATAGAGCTGATTTCCTGCACTCCAGAGTCTTTTTCATGTCCACCACAATATTCAGGCTTCTGTTACCATAGGTGAGTTTTGCTTGTTTTCAAACTTTTCATAGCTGGTATCAAAGAGTATGCCTCTTGAGAAATTTGTATGCAGGTCAGGAAGCAACAGTTAGAACTGGACATGGAACAACAGACTGGGTCCAAATCGGAAAAGGAGTTCGTCAAGGCTGTATATTGTCACCCTGCTTATTTAACTTATATGCAAAGTACCTCATGAGAAAAGCTGGACTGGAAAAAACACAAGTTGGAATCAAGATTGCTGGGAGAAATATCAATAACCTCAGATATGCAGATGACACCACCCTTATGGCAGAAAGTGAAGAGGAACTAAAAAGCCTCTTGATGAAAGTGAAAGTGGAGAGTGAAGAAGTTGGCTTAAAGCTCAACATTCAGAAAACGATCATGGCATCTGGTCCCACCACTTCATGGGAAATAGATGGGGAAACAGTGGAAACAGTGTCAGACTTTACTTTTCTGTGCTCCAAAATCGCTGCAGATGGTGACTGCAGCCATGAAATTAAAAGACGCTTACTCCTTGGAAGGAAAGTTATGACCAACCTAGATAGCATATTGAAAAGCAGAGACATTACTTTGCCAACAAAGGTCCATCTAGTCAAGGCTATGGTTTTTCCAGTGGTCATGTATGGATGTGAGAGTTGGACTGTGAAGAAGGCTGAGCGCCGCAGAATTGATGCTTTTGAACTGTGGTGTTGGAGAAGACTCTTGAGAGTCCCTTGGAGTGCAAGGAGATCCAACCAGTCCATTCTGAAGGAGATCAGCCCTGGGATTTCTTTGGAAGGAATGATGCTAAAGCTGAAACTCCATTACTCTGGCGACCAGATGCAAAGAGTTGACTCATTGGAAAAGACTCTGATGCTGGGAGGGATTGGGGTCAGGAGGAGAAGGGGACAACAGAGGATGAGATGGCTGGATGGCATCACTGACTCGATGGATGTGAGTCTGAGTGAACTCCGGGAGTTGGTGATGGATAGGGAGGCCTGGCATGCTGTGATTCATGGGGTCGCAAAGAGTCGGACACTACTGAGCGACTGATCTGATCTGATCTGATCATAGAGTATGTTTTCTTTTGTGTCCAATGTCTTTTGCTCAAGGTTATAGTTATGACTTTCATTCATATTATCACATACATTCTGCCGGTAGGCCTAATCCTGCCCACCATCTGTTTTGTACAGCCTCTGAGCTAAGAATGATTTTGATATTTTTAAAAGTTGTAAACGTGGACTGTGAAGAAGGCTGAGCACCGAAGAATTGATGCCTTTGAACTGTGGTGTTGGAGAAGACTCTTGAGAGTCCCTTGGACTGCAAGGAGATCCAACCAGTCCATTCTGAAGGAGATCAGCCCTGGAATTTCTTTGGAAGGAATGATGCTAAAGCTGAAACTCCAATACTTTGGCCACCTCATGCGAAGAGTTGACTCATTGGAGAAGACTCTGATGCTGGCAGGGATTGGGGGCAGGAGGAGAAGGGGACGACAGAGGAAGAGATGGCTGGATGGCATCACTGACTCGATGGATGTGAGTCTGAGTGAACTCCGGGAGTTGGTGATGGACAGGCAGGCCTGGCATGCTGCGATTCATGGGGTCGCAGAGAGTCGGACATGTCTGAGCGACTGAACTGAACTGAACTGTACTAGTTATAGGCATTTGAGTTATTTCCTGGTTTTGGTCATGACAAATAGCGTTGCTATGAGCATTCTCTTATTTTATATTATTTTATTTTTAAAAATTGTAATAGGATAATTGCTTTACAACCTTGTGTTGGTTTCTGCTGTACAACAGTGTGACTCAGCCATAAGTATACACATGTCCCCTCCCTCGTGAGCCTCCCTCCCACCCACTCCCCATCCCACCCCTCTGGGTCATCACTGAGTACTGGGCCCAGGGTGAACATTCTGGTACACATCTTTTGGTGAACACATGTCTGTTTTTTGGCTGGGTGTGAAACTGCTGGACCATAAAGTGTGGTGGAATTTTTGTTTTCACTTTTTTGAGATACTGCTAAAAAGATTTTCATAATGATCATGCCAATTAAAATGCCCTCATCAGTGTATGAGAATTCTGGTTGCTCTACATTTGATACTGATGGATTTTTAAAATTTTAGTTCTTTTATTGTATATGTGCAGTGGTGCCTCATTTTGAGTTTAATTTGCTTTTCTCTGAGGGAGCATAATGTCTTTCATGTGCTAATTGATGTTTGGACAGCCTTTTTGTAAAGAACCTTCTATTGTTTTGCTCATTAAAAAGAAATTGGTTGGTTTTCTTTCTCTTGATTTATTTAACTTCTTTATATATTATGCATACAAGTGCTGTCAGATGTGTATACTGTAAATATCTGCTCTTTGGTTTGCCATTTTAAGTTGTTCATTTTTATGTAGTCCAATTTTTTCAAATCTACTTTATGGCTAATTCTTATTGTTTCCTGTTTAGAAGCATCTTTGCCTACCCTCCAAAACATAAAAGTATTCTCTTGTGTTATCTTCTAGAGCCTTTATTGTTCAATGTTTTGCACTTAGGTTACAATCCATCTGAAAGTTATTTTTATGTTTGGTGTGAGATTAGGCTAAAGGTTTATTTTTTCCATGTGAATGTTCAGCTGATATTCTTGGTAACCTTGAGGCTGCAGAACCCTGGTAACTGCAGGAACTGTGTTCTAGCAACAATCCTGGTGAGGACTAATCCCCACCACAGTGTTTAGAACCCCAGGAGATCATTGCTGGGGGACACACACATGAACAGTGTGGCCTGGTTTCCTTTGAACAACATACTGTAATCTAGGCCCCCTCTTAAAACTTGTGGCTTTGTAAAGAAGGCCAAGTTAATCCAAGTGATACCTAAGCTGGGCTCAAATTCACGAGAGAATCTCAGAGACCCTGATTACAGTACTGTTTCCTAAGGACACCAGGTCAGGTTCGAAGTCCAGAGGACCTGTATTACCTTCTACTATCCTGGTTGTTTAAGGAAAAAAAAAAAAAATCAATATCCACCTTCATTTATCGAAATGTTTATCTTTTGCCCTACTGCACTATGGTACCTTTAACACAAACTTATTGACCATATATCTGTGGGTCTGTTTCTCAATTTTCAACACTTCCTTTGGATTTTTGTATCAATTTTTCTAGGGGAGATTGGTCTGTGATTTCCTTTCTTGTTATTCCATTTTGTTTTGGTGTCAAGGTTAGGCTGCCATCATAAACTAAGTTTCTATTCTCTGGGAAAATTTGTGTAAATTTTGTGTTATCTTGGTTAAATGTTTGGAAGAATTTCTTGATGAATTCATCTGAATCAGATGTTTTCTTTGTGGGACTATGTAAAGTGTAGATTCAATTTATTTAATATATTTAGGAATATTCCAAATTTCTACATTGTGTCTGATGTCAGTTTTGCTAAGTTGTGTTTTTCAAGAAATTTGCCCATTTCGTCTAAATTTTAAAATTTGTTGCATAATTAATAATGTTCCCTTATAATTTATTATTTAGTATCAGATTTGTAGTGGTGCCTCCTTTTCATTCCTTGTATTGATAGCTCATGCCTTTCTTTTTTGCTTAAACAGTCTTATAGGGCTATATTATGGGAACTGTTTTAGCTGCATGCCACAAATTTTGGTATTTCTTATTTTCATTGTTGTTTAGTTAAAACTGTTTTCTTTTTTATATTGCTTCTTCATTGACACATAGGTTATTCAAATTATATTTATTTTCCAACCCTAGTTTATGTGTCTAATTTTTAGAGGCTTTAAGTTTGTATATTCTCACTTCTAAAACAACCCTAGAATTATAGCATACTTTATTCTATTTGCCACAACTTTGTTCCATTTAGTGCTATTTTCTTTTATGCTATTACTATAGTATATTTTAATAAATTATTTCCCTGAGTGTAGGATAATAGGTAGGTGATAATTTTCTTTTGGTACTTTGCAAACAGCATTCATTGCCTTCTGGTCGTCATTTTTACTGAAAGTGCATTTGTCAGTCTTGGTACTGTTTCTTTAAAAGAGATTTGCTTCTTCTTTTGCCTGTTTTTAAGAATTTTCTTTGTTGGGTGTGCCTAGGTATACCTTTCTTTTCATTTGAATTGCTTGGAGTTCATAATACTTTTTGAATTCATAAACTGATGATTTTCATCAGTTTTAGAAAACTGCCACCCAAGACCTCTTTAAATATTGCTTTTGTCTATTCTCACTTTCTCATTCTGAGACTCTAGTTATACCCATTTTAGGTATTTTCACCTTGTTTCATATGTTTGCTATGCTCTCATCCTTTCTTTTCATTCTCTTTTCTCTATGAGCTTTAATTTTAATATTTATCTCACTGCATTCATTATTTTATGTGATGTTTGATCTGTCAAATTCTTAATTTTGGTTATAACTCACTTCTAGAATAAAAGTTGTATCACTTTTTTATGAATTCATAAAACATGGTCAAGTTCTTCATGTTTTCCCCTTGTTTCCTTGAACGTATTAGTTATGGATATTTTAAGTCTTTTGCCAGTAACTCCCCTATCTGTGTCATCCATGGATCGCTATTATTTTTTTTCTTCCAAATTTTAGTCACATGGTTCTGTTCCTTGGCTTCTTTATTAATGTTTGAATGAATGCCAAACCTTCATATGAGAAATTTTAAAAGGTCTGAATTATGTTATCATCTACTAGAAAGAATTTAAGGCAGTTGAAATACAGGAAGATCACCTTGATTCAGTTGAGTCCCAATTTCAGAGTTGTCCTTATCCAGGAGTGTAGTCCCTCAGAGGTCTCAACAGAAATCCTGGCATATTTATCAGCATCTTTGTTTATAGGTAGACGCTGTAACTCAAACTTATTTTTCTTCAGATGGCCAAAAATTCTACTTGCCTTTTTAATGTCTCAGCAGTTTATTTTTAATTGTTTCTTCAGCAACCTACCTGGTACACTAAAGAGTCAGCAAACCACTTGAGGTGGAAATTGCACTCAGAATTTGGGCATCACACTGCATGGTCTTCCCAGGTGGTACAGTGGTTAAAAAAAAAAAAAAAATCCTCCTGCCAAGCAGAAGATGTGAATTTGATCCCTGAGTTGGAAAGTTCCCCTGGAGCAGTAAATGACAACCCACCCCACTGTTCTTGCCTGAGAAATCCCATGGACAGAGGAGCCTGGTGGGCTACAGTCCATGGGGTTGCAAAAGAGTCAACATGACTCAATGACAAAACAATAGCAACCACCACCATTGCATGGTCTTAGTATCCCTGAACTGCTTCTTTTGTTTCTCCAGTCTAGTGACACAGACACAAATTCTAAGCCACTGCTTTCTATTTGTATTCTGTGCTTTGAACTGTGAGTTGGCAAATGCCCCAGAAGAACAAAGCAGCAGGCTAAGGTGGGGCTTACCTCTGTTTACTCCTTTTCCCTTAGGTCGTTTGCCCCTTAGGTATTGGTTGCGTGGGTTGCTTTCCAGTGTCTTCAAGGAGCTTTATATGCATCATGTTTGGTTTTTGTTTTGCTTGTGCTTTTGAAGTAAGTTAGTCTGTTACAGCTATTTCATCATAGACCCAAAAGCCACCTCCAGTTATTAATATTTTATCTCAGCATTTCTTCAACTTAATTTTACAATGAAAACTTTTTTGGGGTCATTGGTGAGCATTTCACAGAACACCTTTTAGGAAAGACTATTCCAAACATGTCAGTCTATTCACCATTTTACAAACACAAAAAATGTTTCATGCTTTTCTACTATTGCACATCTTTCCCTCTGCCTAGAATGGTCTTGCCCATATTTCTTTTGCCTTCTAAGATGCTACCAAACTACTTCTTTCATTAAGGATTCTGTAATTTTCTGAAGCAGAATTAAAAGCATCCCAAGTTGCATAAACTTATTTGACTTGTAAGAGTCTTTGGAAACCCTGACCTTTTAGAAAGGTGCTGTGTTTTCTCTTGATGGACAGTGAGAGTCATGTAAATGATTTTTATTTTTTGACTACCAGGAATTTCACTTATAAAAATGCATAATATCATGTATTTTGTGTTATTTGTGCCTTTCTTGGTGTTTTCTCTAAATTTTTATTATATAACTATTTGCATATATGTTCTTATAAGCTTTTTCAAATACTTTATAAAACATTACAAAATGATATACAGCACATATAGCCTTATCTAAATGTAAACAACAACAGTCAAACAACTAAAGTCTAACTTGATTGATGACATAAATATTCCCTTACCTAACATATACATTTGGTGAGCAAAACTTTGTTTTGATTAATTTCATGTTTTAGATCACAGTGGTAATGGGTAGGGCCTCTGGAGCCAGAAAACCTGGATGTGAATTTTACTTTTACCTTTTACTGCTTGAGATCTTGGGCAACTTACTGAAACTTATTGAAACTCTCTTTGCCTTGTTTTACTCATATTTAAAACATCATTTAGTTGCTGTGAGGAAAAAATAAACTAATACATATAAACACTTAGAACAGTATCTGATACATAGGAACTCTTCAATAAATTTTTTTATTGAAGTGTTAATTTACAATGTTGTATTAGTTTCAAGTGTACAGCACAGTGATTCATATATATGCATATATATATACACACACACACATATATTATTATTTTCAAGATTCTTTTCCATTATAGGTTATTATAAGATATTGAGTATAGTTCCCTGTGCTAGCAAAAAATTTTCTTAGGCGATCTGAGAAAAGTATGATGCCCAATGTTGTATGCTAATATTTGGAATGGTGACCTTTGCCAAGTCTTTTAAAGTTCTAAAAGCTGTCAAATGGCTCTATAGCAATATTCAAATTTGTCAACATTGAGACAAGTAGCAGTTTCCATAAGAAGTTAATAAAGACTTATTTGTATTAAAAATAAATTTCTTCTATGCTTTGTATTTTAGCTTCCTCATATTAGTTATAACACTTCCAGAACAAATTATGGGATTAGAAGATTACTTTGTTAATATGCTATTCATAGAGACCTGGGTTTGATCCCTGGCTTGGGAAGATCCCTTAAGTAGGAAATGGTAACCCACTCCAGTATTCATGCCTGGAGAATTCCATGGACAGAGGAGCTTGGCAAGCTGCAATCCATGGGGTCTCAAAGAGTTGGACATGACTGAGTGACTAAGCACAGCACACTATTTATCAATGGTCTATGTTTCATTATCTTGGATAGTATTATTATTTACCAGTGATAGGATTAGAAACTGAGAGGGTAATGCTAACTTAAAGTTATAACATATGATATCTGTATTATTGGTTATGATCACAGATTGTTTCAAGAAATAATGCAGCATTATGATCATGATCAGCTATGGTAATGTTCCATAGCTTACCACTTTTTGTGTGTTTCCATGGAAAACTTGTTCCCCTGGAAGGTAAGGCAAGATATCTACAATCAGTTGGGTTGTTGGGCAGCACTGTAGGATTCTGCCAGATAGACTGGAGGGTTTTGTTTTCTATACCAGGTGAACCTAAAGAATACTGTGGCAAGGCCAGTCACTATTTTCTTTTCCTTTACTGTCAGAATTGAATTTTTGAAATATATCATCTTAATGGAAAAAAAGGGCTTCACTTGTAGCTCAGTCAATAAAGAATCTGCCTGCAATGCAGGAGACCTGGGTTTTATCCCTGGGTCAGGAAGACCCCCTGGAGAAGGAAATGGCCACCCGCTCCAGGATTCTTGCCTAGAGAATCCCATGGACAGAGGAGCCTGGAAGGCTGCAGTCCATGGGGTTGCAAGACTTGGACACAACTTGGCTACTAAACCACCACCACCAATGGAAAAAAGGACAGGGGTAAAGAATCTGCCTAACAATGCAGGGGGCACAAGAGACATGGGTTCAATCCCTGGGGTTGGGAAGATCCCCTGAAGAAGGAAATGGCAACCCTTTCCAGTATTCTTGCTTGGAAAATTCCATGGATGGGGAGCCTGGCAGGCTACAGTCCATGGGATCACAGAGTCGAACATGACTGAGCACACACACACGATGGCAAAAAGAACATACCTACATCTTCATAGGAACCAAAGGCATAATACTGAAAGCATTTGGCATATGCTTGGAGTGTGGCTGGTCTAGGCAACTGGTCTGGGATTGCCCTGAGAGGGGTAGCCTTAGCCAGAAAGAACATCAGAATGTGAAGGAAGTGAGATGGCCTAGTCTGTGTAGCACTCTAACAGGAGAGATGCAAGATCAGGAAGACATCTTTTAGTGCTTGAATACATACGTAGGTTTACCATCAGCTTTTTGAAGCTTGTTCCCACTTGTTATAGTTCTGTCTTCATGTAACAACTAACTATATGATATATGCCTGTGATAGAAAAGATTAAAAAAAGAAAAAGAAAAAAACCACTGTAGGGTTTTGGGGCTTCTCTGGTGGTTCAGATGGTAAAGAATCTGCCTGCAATACGGGAGACCCCAGTTTGATCTCTGTGTTGGAAAGATCTCCTGGAGAAGGGAATGGCAACCCACTCCAGTATTCTTGCCTGGAGAATTCCATGTACAGAGGAGCCTGGCAGGCTACAGTATACAGGGTCACAGAGAGCCAGACATCACTGAGTAGGACACCACATAGGGTTTTTAGATGATGTTTAATGCAGTTTGAAGTTTAAAACACGACCCTAGTAATACATGGCCCATTAGGAAGGTATTCTCAGTGAATACTTTCAGAATAAGAATTTCCGACTGTGATATGTATTCAGTTAGCAACTCTACGAGTTTAATGCTTGTGTAGGTGGTACCTTCCAGGGAATAATGAATATATAGGATCATTGGAAGCAGAGATTTTAAAGGCAGCTCACACCTGTGTCTTTTATTCTTCTGGTTTCAACTTAGCTCTTAGGATAATATTACTGAAAAAGCAATAGCAACAAATTTAAATGTGCAGATTAAAAAACAGAAACTAATTAGAGTATTTCAAATATTCCTATACTTTCTCTAGGAGTTTTTTAAACCATTGTGATTAAAGAGAGGGACTGAGAGAGAGAGAGAGCATGCTGTTTTTTAATAACTGAGAACTGAGTATGAATGAATAACTAGCATTGTTTATATGGGAATTGAGTTGCTTGGATTGCTTCTGTGAAGTGTTAAATATTATACTATCTACCCAATTCCCTGTATTTAATAATTTGCACTCACGTCATTCATTCATTCACTGAGTAAATATGTGAGCACTTTCTGTCTGTGATATCCCACGTCATTTAAATTCTGACTAAACAGCTGAGAGGGAAAGGTAATGGTGGCAGGATGTGACCGTGGTCTAAGCAAATATCACAAAAGCAAAGAAGTGAATTTGCAGCAGGCAATCAATATTTCTTTTTGGCTTAATGCAACCTAGCATTAGAGGGAGGGAGGGATGATGGTAAAAAAAAAAAAATAGTAATCCTTTTATCAGTGTGTCTTAGAGTTTAAGTATTTACTTTTCTACCAGGAGTTGAAAAAGTTAAATTGATACTGTATACCTCACAACTTTCAGAAATAAAAATTCTCCTTGAGTGCAAGTAACCATGTCTTTCATTTATTTCTAGGGCTAGAGTTCTTTGTGCTTACAGTTACCTGGTTGACATGTGCCTGGCCTCTTGTTCCATATTGCTAGATGCAATTTATTTTTTAAACATTTTATTTATTTTTGGCTGTGCTGGATCTTCACTGATGCTGTGCAGGCTTTTTCTAGTTGTGGCAAGAGGGGGCTACTCTTTAGTTGCAGTGCACAGCCTCTAGAAGTCAGGCTCAATAGTTGTGGTGCATGGGCTTAGTTGCCCCATGGCATTGGAATCTTCCTGGACCAGGGGTTGAACCCATGTCACTGGCACTGGCAGGTGGATTCTTAACTACTGGAGCACCAGGGAAGTCTCACTAGATGCAGTTTAGAAGTAACAGAAATTAGCTCTGAATCAGCTTATACAACTGGAGGAACGGCAGCTAGTCATGACAGCAATAAGTAGAATTTCTCAAATTATATTCATATTCTGTCCTGTAACTTCTTTATCTGATAATCTCCAAAGGACATTAAGATAAAACTAGAGAAGAGTAGTTCAATTGACATTTAGTCATTTATAAGTCATTGAACTGCTAAATGCTGAACTGTGTTGTCTTATCTGATAGTTTGTAATGAAGATATTATAATGCACACAAACATTGTGTATGTGTTTTTAATTGTACACAGAGGTTTATTCTACATTTTCAATATGCACAGAAATTTTTGCATTAACTTACCTTATTTCCACTGATATTAAGCAAGGAAAAAAATGCAGGAAACAAGAATGCAAATCAGCCTCCCCATCTTTCCTTGCAAATTTATTTTTTAATAATTGTATTTATTTTTGGCTGTGCTGAGTCTTTGTTGCTGCATGGGTTTTCCTCTAGATGTGGGAGTGGGGATTACTCTCTAATGGTGCAGGAGCTGTTCATTGCAGTGGCTTCTCTTGTTGCAGAGCATGGGCTCTAGGGAATAGAGTTCAGTAGTTGTAGCTTGGGGGCTTAGTTGCTCCAAGGCATGTGGGATCTTCCTGGATCAGGAATCCCCTCACTGTGTCTCCTGCATTGGCAGATGGATTCTTTACCACTGAGCCACCAGTGAAAGCCCATGTAATCTTTCAGTTCAGTTCACTTCAATTGCTCAGTCATGTCCGACTCTTTGTGACCTCATGGGCTGCAGCATGCCAGGCCTCCCTGTCCATCACCATTTCTTGGAGTTTACTCAAATTCATGTCCATTGAGTCAGTGATGCCATCTAACCATCTCATCCTCTGTCATCTCCTTCTCCTCCTGCCTTCAATCTTTCCCAGCATCAGGATCTTTTCAAATGAGTCAGCTCTTTGCATCAGGTGGCCAAAGTATTGGAGTTTCAGCTTCAACATCAGTCCTTATAATGAACACCCAGGACTGATCTCCTTTAGGAAGGACTGGTTGGATATCCTTGCAGTCCAAGGGACTCTCAAGAGTCTTCTCCAACACCACAGTTCAAAACCATCAATTCTTTGGCACTCAGCTTTCTTTATAGTCCAACTCTCGCATTCATACATGACTACTGGAAAAACCATAGCTTTGACTAAACAGACCTTTGTCGGCAAAGTAACGTTTCTATTTTTTAATATGCTGTCTAGGTTGGTCGTAATTTTCCTTCCAAGGAGTAAGCATCTTTTAATTTCATGGCTGCAGTCACCATCTGCAGTGATTTTGGAGCCCCCTAAAATAAAGTCAGCAAGTGTTTACACTGTTTTCCCATCTATTTGCCATGAAGTGATGGGACTGGATGCCATGATCTTAGTTTTCTGAATGTTGGGTTTAATCTTTACCAATGGCCGTATAGCATATGAGTCAATCCTAAATGAAATCAATCCTGAATATTCATTGGAAGAACTGATGCTGAAGCTCCAATACTTTGGTCACCTGATGCGAATAATTGACTCATTGGAAAAGACCCTGATGCTGGGAAAGATTGAAAGCAGGAGGAGAAGGGGACAACAGAGGATGAGATGGTTGGATGGTATCACCGACTTGATGGACATGAGTTTGAGCAAGCTCTGGGAGTTGATGATGGACAGGGAAGCCTTGGGTGCTGCAGCCCATGGGGTCACAAAGAGTCAGACATGACTAAGTGAATGAACTGAACTTATATATAGCATAGTAAAAAGCAGAGACATCACTTTTCTGACAAAGTTCTGTGTAGTCAAAGCTATGGTTTTTCCAATAGTTATGTACAGATGTGAGAGTTGGACCATAAAGAAGGCTGAGCACTGAAGAACTGATGCTTTTGAACTGTGGTCTTGGAGAAGACTCTTGAGAGTCCCTTGGCCTGCAAGGAGATCATACCAATCAATCAAAAATGAAATCAACCCTGAATATTCATTGGAAGGACTGATGCTGAAGCTTCAATACTTTGGCCACCTGATGTGAAGAACTGACTCTTTGGAAAAGACCCTGATGCTGTGTAAGATTGAAGGCAGGAGGAGAAGGGGACAACAGAGGATAAGATGGTTGGATGGCATCATTGACTCAATGAATATGAGTTTGAGTAAACTCTGGGAGATAGTGGAGGACAGGGAAGCCTAGTATGCTGCAGTCCACGGGGTGGCAAAGAGTTGGACACAACTTAGTCACTCAACAACAACAATAACATGGCCAGAGGTGATACCTCTATAACGGTAGAGATGATTCTTATTTTTCCCTTATAGCTTTTTCAGAATCAGCTCAGAAGCAATTCATGACTTTTATTTTTTAGGGTCAGAAGTTCCCATATCCATGAATTAAATGAAATGTAAAGGTCTTGGATGCTGAAGCTGGTGTTTTGCTTCAGGGCTTTGTTTGGCTGATATTTCAGAGGAAAGTCAAACTAGTTTAACAAATCAGTTGAGCCATGTTAGAGTAAAATCTGTACAAACAAGTATACACACATTGAAAAATTGAAGGAGACCAATAATATAACTCAATTTTGATGATCAGTGTTGTAAACTTAGAAGATGTTAGGATTGTAGCACAAAATTGACACATGGTGAGGAAAGGTGGTGGTAGGGTGGGCAGATGGCTGGATTCTTCAAGAGGAAAATGGATGAAGAGAATCAGGACCTTTGAAAAGGTGGAAATCCACTGATACTTGAAATCTGACACTAAAGACATGTTTGTGGGAACAGTCTGCTGCTTTTGAATACATTTGTTAGTGAACCAAAAATACCCTGTGGATTAAAGCATTTCCTCACCCATCAGCAATCAAGGATAGAGTACATGTTTAAAAAGTAAATTAATTTTTAATAGCTTTTGATATGTTTGAATGGGAACATACATCATTTTTGCAAAGCTTCAGTGATATTCTTTAAACCGATAGCAGGTCTGACCACATTTCCATTAGTTTCCCATAATGAATGAATTTGTGAACCCCTGAACCCGTGTCTTTCTTCAGACATTTCAGTGGTGTTGGCTTCTTTCATACCTTCAGCTTGGCAGAATTCTGGTTAATTTTACTTGTTTTTATTGTGAAATTTTGTCCAGTGGCTCATGTGCAGGGAGAAAAGTGAAAAAAATTACCATTTTTAAACAAGTGGTTCCCAACCTTTTTGGCACAAGGGACCAGTCTCTTGGAAGACAACTTTTCCATGGACCTGTTGGAGGTATGGTTTTGGGATGATTCAAGTGCATTACGTTTATTGTGCTCTTTATTTCTATTATTATTTTATCAACTCCACCTCAGACCATCAGGCATTAGATCCTGGAGGTTGGGGACCCCTGATTTAAACAGTCTTTTTGGATTGAATGATGGAAATCTGGGGATGACAGAGGATGAGATGATTGGATGGCATCATTGACTCAATGGACATGAGTTTGAGCAAACTCCAGGAGATGGTGAAGGACAGGAAATCCTGGCATGCTGCCTTCCATTGGATTGCAAAGAGTTGGACACAGATGAGTGATTGGAGAACAAAATCTTTAAGTCACCCAGCATTGATTGGGGTGGGAAGGAGAGTGTTGTAATGTATACTGAGTCACACATGAGCTATAAGATGAATGGCTTGCAAGTCTGGCTGTGAATAAGCCCAAAATGAAATTTAAGTTCATTTGTTGTCAAAAGATGGATTGTATCTCAAGGGGGTTTTGGCATGTGCTTTTTACCTTCAATGTGGCAGTCTTGCAAGCTTATATCTATCAAGAACATGCTAGTTACAGGGAAATTCTACTTACTTTTCTATGGAAAAGTAGCTCTCAACTTTCTTTACAAACCAGGAATTGCTTTCTCTTCCTTTTATTCCACACATGTATTTGGTGTGAGAATTTAATGAGTAGATGTATAGTCATTTCAAAAAAAATTACCCCAAAATATTCAAGATCACTATTTATTATGTGTGGAAGTTTTTTTTTTTCATTATATAGCTTCAAAATATATACTTATATGGCCTTTGATAATTTTCAGTGTTCTTTTGATATGTAATTTTATCATGCTATGCAATTTTACCACATAATCATGTATTAGGAAGTTATTAAAAGCAAAGCATCCTATAAACAACTACAGCATACTTAGACCTTTACACAGACTATTTTATTCAATATCCATTAAAAACCCAAAGAGGTGGGCATTATTATTTTTTTGTTTATAAATGACTACATGACATAAGATGATTTGTTCAATGTTTTCAATATGTCCTTGTTGGTTATCCATTTAAAATATAGCAGTGTGTACATGTTGATCCTAAACTCCCTAACTATGAGTCTGTTTCCATTTTGTAAATAAGTCCATTTGTATCATTTCTTTTTAGATTCCACATGTAAAGGACGCCGTGTGGTATATTTTCTTCTCTATATGACTTCACTCAGCATGATAATCTCTGGGTCCACCCATGTTGCTGCAGATGGCATTATTTCACTCTTTCAATGACTCAGTAATGTTCCATTATATATATGTACCACATCTTTATCCATTCCTCTGTGGATGGACGTTTAGGTAGCTTCCATGTCTTAGCTATTGTAAACAGTGCTACAGTGAACACTGGGGTGCAGGAATACTTTAGAAGCATGTTTTTTTCTGGATATATGCCCAGAAGTGGGATTGTAGGGTCATATGGTGGCTCAGGTGGTAAAGAATCTGCCTGAGATACAGGACACCCAGGGTCTGTCCCTGGATTGGACAGATTCCCTGGAGAAGGGTATGGCTATCCATTCCAGTATTCTGGCCTGGAGAATTCCATGGACAGAGGAGCCTGGCAGGCTACAGTCTGTGGGGTTGCAAAAGGTCGGACACAACTCAGCAATTAACGCTTTCACAGTAACTCTAGTTTTTAATCTGGAAAACTCAGCAGTGGCCACAGGACTGGAAAAGGTCAGTTTTCCTTACAATTCCAAAGAAAGGCAATGCCAAATAATGTTCAAGTTACCACACACTTGCACTCATCTCACATGCTTGCAGATAATGCTCAAAATTCTCCAAGCCAGGCTTCAACAGTACATGAACCGAGAACTTCTAGACATTCAAGCTGGATTTAGAAAAGGCAGAGGACTTTTGGATCGCAGCCATTCTGACTGGTGTGAAATGGTGCCTCATAGTGGTTTTGATTTGCATTTCTCTGATAATGAGTGATGTTGAGCATCTTTTCATATGTTTGTTAGCCATCTGTATGTCTTCTTTGGAGAAATGTCTATTTAGTTCTTTGGCCCATTTTTTGATTGGGTCGTTTATTTTTCTGGAGTTGAGCTGTAGGAGTTGCTTGTATATTTTTGAGATTAGTTGTTTGTCAGTTGCTTCATTTGCTATTATTTTCTCCCATTCTGAAGGCTGTCTTTTCACCTTGCTAATAGTTTCCTTTGATGTGCAGAAGCTTTTAAGGTTAATTAGGTCCCATTTGTTTATTTTTGCTTTTATTTCCAATATTCTGGGAGGTGGGTCATAGAGGATCCTGCTGTGATGTATGTCAGAGAGTGTTTTGCCTATGTTCTCCTCTAGGAGTTTTATAGTTTCTGGTCTTACGTTTAGATCTTTAATCCATTTTGAGTTTATTTTTGTGTATGGTGTTAGAAAGTGGTCTAGTTTCATTCTTTTACAAGTGGTTGACCAGATTTCCCAGCACCACTTGTTAAAGAGATTGTCTTTAATCCATTGTATATTCTTGCCTCCTTTCAGAGATCAAATTGCCAACATCTGTTGGATCATAGCAAAAGCAAGAGAATTCCAGAAAAACATTTACTTCTGCTTTATTGACTATGCCAAAGCCTTTGACTGTGTGGATCACCCAAACTGTGGAAAATTCCTAAAGAGATGAGAATACCAGACCACCTGACCTGCTTCCTGTGAAATCTGTATGCAGGTCAAGAAGCAACAATTAGGGCCAGACATGGAACAATGGACTGGTTCCAAATTGGAAAGGAATATGACAAGGATGTATATTGTCACCCTGCTTATTTAACTTCTATGCAGAATACATCATGTGAAATGCCAGGTTGGATGAAGCACAAGCTGGAATCAAGATTGCCGGGAGAAATAGCAATACCCTCAGATATGCAGATGACACCACTCTTATGGCAGAAAGTGAAGAAGAACTAAAGAGCCTCTTAATGAAAAAGAAAGAGGAGAGTGAAAAAGTTGACTTAAAACTCAAAACCAATACAATATTGTAACGTAATTAACCTCCAATTAATAATATAAATTTATTTACTTTAATTGGAGGTTAATTACTTCAAACTCATGTCCGTCAAGTCGGTGATGCCATCCAACCATCTCATCCTCTGTTGTCCCCTTCTCCTCCTGCCTTCAATCTTTCCCAGCATCAGAGTCTTTTCCAATGAGTCAGTTCTTCGCATCAGGTGACCAAAGTATTGGAGCTTCAGCTTCAGCATCAGTCCTTCAAATGAATATTCAGGTCTGATTTCCTTTAGGATGGAATGGTTGGATCTCCCTGTAGTCCAAGGGACTCTCAAGAGTCTTCTCCAACACCACAGTTCAAAAGCATCAATTCTTTGGCACTCAACTTTCTTTATAGTCTAACTCTCATATCCCATACATGACTACTGGAAAAACCATAGGTTTGACTATAGAGACTTTTGTCAACAAAGTAATGTCTCTGCTTTTTAACATGCTGTCTAGATTAGTCATAGCTTTTCTTTCAAGGAGCAAACATCTTTTCATTTCATGGCTGCAGTTACCATCTGCAGTGATTTTGGGGCCCAAGAAAATAATGTCTCTCAATGTTTCCCCATCTATTTTCCATGAAGTGTTGGGACTAGATGCTATGATCTTAGCTTTTTGAATTTTGAGGGTTTTTTTTTTTTTTTTTTTGTAATGTTTATTTTTTTACCAATCACTGCAGATGGTAACTGCAGCCATGAAATGAAAAGACATTTGCTCCTTGGAAGAAAAGCTATGACTAATCTAGACAGCATGTTAAAAAGCAGAGACATTACTTTGTTGACAAAAGTCTCTATAGTCAAACCTATGGTTTTTCCAGTAGTCATGTATGGATATGAGAGTTAGACTATAAAGAAAGTTGAGTGCCAAAGAATTGATGCTTTTGAACTGTGGTGTTGGAGAAGATTCTTGAGAGTCCCTTGGACTACAGGGAGATCCAACCATTCCATCCTAAAGGAAATCAGACCTGAATATTCATTGGAAGGACTGATGCTGAAGCTGAAGCTCCAATACTTTGGTCACCTGATGCGAAGAACTGACTCATTGGAAAAGACTCTGATGCTGGGAAAGATGAAGGCAGGAGGCGAAGGGGACAACAGAGGATGAGATGGTTGGATGGCATCACTGACTTGACGGACATGAGTTTGAGCAAGCTTCGGGAGTTGGTGATGGACAGGGAAACCTGGTGTGCTGCTGTTCATGGGGTCACGAAGAGTCGGACACGACTGAGTGATTGAGCTGAACTAAACTAGTTTTTAATGGAATCTTCTTCATAGTGTTCTCCATAATGTTGGTACCAATTTATACTCCCACCAACAGTGTAGGAGGATTCCTTTTTCTCTATACCCTCTCCAGCCTTTGTTGTTTATAGATTTTTTGATGATGGCCATTCTGTTTTTTAAAAAATTATTTATTTTTGGCCACCCTGGGTCTTTGTTGCTACGCATGGGCTTTCCTCTAATTGCGGTGAGCAGAGGTTACTCTCTAGTTGCAGTGTGCAAGCTTCCTGATGCAGTGGTTTCTTTTGTTGTGGAGCAGCAGCTCTAGGTGCTCGGGCTTCAGGAGTTGTGGCTCAAGGGCTCTAAAGCACAGGCTCAGTAGTTGTGGCACACGGGCTTACTCACTATGTGGCATATGGGATCTTCCTGGATCCAGGATCAAACAAGTGTCCCTTGCATTGCAAGGTGGATTCTTAACCACTGGACCACAAGGGAAGTGCAGTACATGATGGTGGTTTTTTTTTTTAGGTTTTAATTTTTTAAAAGCTTTTGTTTTATATTGAAGCATAGCCGATTAACAATGTTGTGATAGTTTCAGGTAAACAGTGAAGAAACTCAGCCATCCATATACATGTATCCATTCTCCCCCAAGTTCCCCTCCCATCCAGATTGCCACATAATATTGAGCAGAATTCCATGTGTTATGCAGTAGGTCCTTGTTGGTTATGACGATGGCCATTCTGACTGGTTTAAGGCGATATCTCATTGTAGTTTTGATTTGCATTTCTCTAATTAGTGATGTTGAGCATCTTTTCATCTGCCTCTTGGAAGCTCATGAGCTGTTGAAGACCAGTTTCCTGTGTTCAAATTTCTGTTCTGCAATTTACCAGCTGTGTGACCTTGGACATGCATATTAGTCTCTCTGAGGCTCAGTGTTTTATCTTTAAAATGGGGCTAATAATCCCCATTATATATAGTTATTTTTAGGATTAATTAGTTAATAAATGCAGAACATTCGGACTATTGTATGACTTATAATAAGCATCGTGTAAGCATTAGCTATTATTATTTATAAGGCTTTTAACACATCTTGACAAACTGTTCTGTCTAAAAAGTTTGTACTAGTTTACTTTCCCTTTAGTGGTGTCTAGGGGACCCATTTCCCCATACCATCATCATTGCTCTTAATCTTTGCCAGTTTAATAGACCAGACACGGTATCTCATTACCATTTAAAATTTTCAGTTGAGATTTAATTTGAAGATGAATTTATTTCCTGCGATATGGAAGGGTCTTCAAAAATCATGTAAGATGTTAGGGTCATTATGAACATCAGTTGTTTTGGCCCTATGGTTGTAATGAATGATGGTTAATACCGAGTTCTGGTTTAGAATATTTGCTGCAGTGTCTAATAGCTTAGTAACCATGTAAATAAGGTACACTGATGAATATTCATGAGACACTTAGCCCAGCTAAATAAATGCACCACCAAAGGGGTTAAATGAATGCAAAGATTTTCCGTAATGAAATGCTGGCTAAATGACAGATACAGTTGCAGTGTGGGATGGTCCCACTAGTTTCCACACAGCCATCGTGCAGCTCATGAAACCATGCTTGCACCTGCTCACGTGGTGTGCATCTGTGCTTTGTTGGCAGTACTACTGGCGTCGATGAAGGAGCTGGAGCTAGGCGTGATTGCTTTACATCTGTAGCTGTTAGTGCATGCTAAGATACTTCTGGTGGTAATTTTATTTACCACTTCCTCTTCAGTGACCTCATATCTCCTCTCTCAAATTACTTATGCAGATGTGTCATGATCACCATGTTGTAGCTGGCAAAGAAGTTTACCTGCTCCTGAAAACCGTCTGCCTGAAACCAGAAGTAGAGATTCTGGTCTCATGTTTTGTGATGAAATTTCGGTAACTTGAAATGTCAGGGGGTAGGAGCTTCCGATCTGACTCAGCTGTGACATGCGAGCCTGTGGGCGGGGGGGTGACAATGGAGAAAAATGGTGTTTTTCTCTGGCACCTTAACAAAAGTTGCTGGCATACCAAGGTCATCTGATTAAGTCTATGTTAATCTGCACGGTTGTGTCATATGATGTCTGAGGGAAAAGAAACTTTTGGGGGGCACATTTTTGTAGAAAAGACAAATTAGATAATTCTTTTCTGGTTAGTTCTTCTTATGTTTTCTTAAAACATCTTTCCCTGGCCCAAGATGATATAGATCTCCTTTTCTCCTAGAAGTTTATAGATACAGTTTCAGTATTTAGGTTTATGGTTTATATCAAATTAATTATTTGGGATGAAGTAGGGTCAAGTGTCATTTTTTCTCCACATGTTTTATCTAATTATTCCAGTTTAATTTGTTGAAAAGCCTTTTTTTCCCCTCCATTGACTGCCTCGCTGCCTATTGAAAATCAATTGGATATATATGTGTGGTTATAGTTCTTAAATTTCTTTTCTTTTAATTTATTTGCCCATCAAAGTGGTTTTCAAAATCTGGTCTACAGACCTGTAGGGGTCCTTGAGTACCTTTCAGAGGGTTTTGTGTAACCAAAACTATTTTCATAATACTACATGATGATACTAAAATACATTTACTGTTTACACTGATAGTATAAAAGCAATTGTGGGTAAAATTGCTGGTACTTTAGTATGAATCTGGGCCCTGGTGCCAAACTATACTCATTGTTAGTATATACACTGAAGATAAACTAATAATTTTATTAAAACTGACTCCTGGGTTTGCATAATTAATTAAATTAAAAATTTAAGCTCTGTCATCATCATGATTGTGTGCTCAGTTTTGTTTAACTCTTTGTGACCCTGTGGACTGTATAACTTAATTGATTAAGAATGTTGTTTCAGGTATACAGCAAAATGATTGTTATATCTATTCTTTTTCAAAAATATTCCCCATTTATTACAAAGTAATAAGCAGAGTTCTATATGCTGTACAGTAGGTCCTTGTTGGTTATCTGTTTTAAATATAGCAGTGTGTACATATGAATCCCAAAATCTCAATCTAAGGATTGAGAGTCTTTATCTTTTAAATTTTTCATTTGATGAAATGGAAGGGATGCATAAAGCACTTCAATTACATGTCAAATATAATTGTAATGTGATGGTTGCCTAGAGCAGGAATTAGGGCCAGAGAGTGATAGTTTCAGCTTTGCACAACAAATCCTACAATTACTCAACACTGCCACCATAATGTGAAAGCAGTCATAGATAATATAGAGATGAATGAGTGTGGCTGTGTTCCAGTTAGTTTTTATTTACTACAATGAGCTTAAAGCTAGATTTGGCCTCGTTTGGTCATAATTTGGGGACTTCTCTGGTTCAGGAAAAATGCACTTATTTGATTTGCAAGCCGAACTATACTTTTTTGTTTGTCTTCCATGAAACACCATCATTACTTGAAAGTGTGACTGACACTGAATGATTATTCAGATTTGAGTATTTGGCAGATATTTCCTCAAGAATGAGTAAAGCAAGCTTGTCATTCTGAGGAGCTAAACTGACCACCTTTGTTGCCAATGATAACATTATAATTTTGTGGAATGTGTGCCTGACACCATAGGCATAATCACTTCCCAGAACTTAATGACTTTGTTGATAAGATGGGTGAGATTAATAAATGTGATTTTGTTTGATATTTTCTAATCATATGCGTTGTTGCCAGGAAAATGTGCTGAACTAAATGAATCAATATTTTCCGAATGAACTAAACCTGATATTAGAAAGACGTGCATGGGCAGAAGATCCATTCAGAATGCAAGACAGACCGATGGCGTGTGAAAACTCCATCGATATGTTTTCAGGTCCTACACTGCAACTAACCTTTAAAAAGCTACCACTTGAGTCTTTATGTAGTTTCCAAAGAGAATATATGTAAAAATCTGAAAAGTCTATGAAAATACTCATTCCAGTACATGTCAGTGTGTTGCATGACTTTCCTCATGTACTTCAACCCAAGCAGCACAGCAAAGAGTTAAATGCAGGATCAGATAGGAAAATCCGGTCATCTTCTACTAAGTTTGTTACTAAAGAGATTTTTTAAAATGTAAAACAAAGCTAGTTTTCTCACTGATTTTTCCTTGTTTTGGACAATACTTAGTTTTCATAAAACTACCTAATTTGTTTTAACATGAAATTGGTTTGTAATTACTGTTTTTTTTTTTTTTTTAACTTTTTTTTACGTTACAATATTGTATTGGTTTTGCCATACATCAACATGCATCCACCACGGATGTACACGTGTTCCCCATCCTGAACCCCCCTCCCACCTCCCTCCCCATACCATCCCTCTGGGTCATCCCAGTGCACCAGCCCCAAGCTTCCTGTATCCTGCATTGAACCTGGACTGCCGATTCGTTTCTTATATGATATTATACATGTTTTAATGCTATTCTTCCAAATCACCGCCCCCACCCCAAGTCCAAAAGACTGTTCTATACATCTGTGTCTCTTTTGCTGTCTTGCATACAGGGTTGTCATTACCATCTTTCTAAATTCCATATATATGCGTTAGTATACAGTATTGGTGTTTTTCTTTCTGGCTTACTTCACTCTGTATAATAGGCTCCAGTTTCATCCACCTCATTAGAACTGATTCAAATGTATTCTTTTTAAAGGCTGTGTAATACGCCATTGTGTATATGTACCACAGCTTTCTTATCCATTCATCTGCTGATGGACATCTAGGTTGCTTCCATGTCCTGGCTATTATAAACAGTGCTGCGATGAACATTGGGGTACATGTGTCTCTTTCAATTCTGGTTTCCTCAGTGTGTATGCCCAGCAGTGGGATTTCTGGGTCGTATGGCAGTTCTATTTCCAGTTTTTTTAAGGAATCTCCACATTGTTCTCCATAGTGGCTGTACTAGTTTGCATTCCCACCAACAGTGTAAGAGGGTTCCCTTTTCGCCACATCCTCTCCAGCATTTATTGCTTGTAGACTTTTGGATCGCAGCCATTCTGACTGGCATGAAATGGTACCTCATTGTGGTTTTGATTTGCATTTCTCTGATAATGAGTGATGTTGAGCATCTTTTCATGTGTTTGTTAGCCATGTGTATGTCTTCTTTGGAGAAATGTCTGTTTAGTTCTTTGGCCCATTTTTTGATTGGGCCATTTATTTTTCTGGAGTTGAGCTGCAGGAGTTGTTTGTATATTTTTGAGATTGGTTGTTTGTCAGTTGCTTCATTTGCTATTATTTTCTCCCACTCTGAAGGCTGTCTTTTCACCTTTCTTATAGTTTCTTTGGTTGTGGAGAAGCTTTTAATTTTAATTAGATCCCATTTGTTTATCTTTGCTTTTATTTCCAATATTCTGGGAGGTGGGTCATAGAGGATCCTGCTGTGATGTATGTTGGAGAGTGTTTTGCCTATGTTCTCCTCTAAGAGCGTGGCAGCGGCTGTGACCAGCGCACTAAGCGTGGCCAAGAGGAGCTACCCCACTGCCGAGGTCAGGGGCAGAAGCAGAGAGGACCCCATGCCCTAAGGGCAGCGACCAAGAGGAGTTACCCCATGTCCGAGGTCAGGGGCAGTGGCCGAGAATGCCAGGCTGCGACGGTGCAGGAACGGCAGAGAAGAGCTACCCAAGTCCGAGGTCAGGGGCGGCGGGCTGAGAGGAGATACCCTGCGAACGAGGTCAGGGGTGGCGGGTGGGAGGAGCTAACCTACACCCGAGGCCAGGGGCGGTGGCCAGGAGGACCAACCCCACGTCCAAGGAGCAGTGGCTGCACAGGCACAGGAGGGCATAGAGAAGCTATCCCACGTTGAAGGTCAGGAAGGGCAGCAGTGAGGAGATACCCCTCGTCCAAGGTAAGGAGCAGCAGCTGTGCTTTGCTAGAGCAGCTGTGAAGAGAATATCCCAGCCCAAGGTAAGAGAAACCCAAGTAAGATGGTAGGTGTTGCAAGAGGGCATCGGAGGGCAGACACACAAAAACCATACTCAAAGAAAACTAGTCAATCTAATCACACTAGGACCACAGCCTTGTCTAACTCAATGAAACTAAGCCATGACCTTGGGACAACCCAAGATGGGGGGGGGGGGGTCATGGTGGAAAGATCTGACAGAATGTGGTCCACTGGAGAAGGAAATGGCAAACCACTTCAGTATTCTTGCCTGAAGAACCCCATGAACAGTACGAAAAGGCAAAATGATAGGATACTGAAAGAGGAACTCCCCAGGTCAGTAGGGGTCCAATATGCTACTGGAGATCAGTGGAGAAATAACTCCAGAAAGAATGAAGGGATGGAGCCAAAGCAAAAACAATACCCAGCTATTGATGTGACTGGTTATAGAAGCAAGGTCTGATGCTGTAAAGAGCAGTATTGCATAGGAACCGGGAATGTCAGGTCCATGAATCAAGGCAAATTGGAAGTGGTCAAACAAGAGATGGCAAGAGAGAATTTCGACATTCAAGGAATCAGTGAACTAAAATGGACTGGAATGGGTGAATTTAACTCAGATGATGATTATATCTACTACTGTGGGCAGGGATCCCTCAGAAGAAATGGAGTAGCCATCATGGTCAACAGAAGAGTCTGTAATGCAGTACTTGGATGCAATCTCAAAAACGACAGAATGATCTCTGTTCGTTTCCAAGGCAAACCATTCAATATCACAGTAATCCAAGTCTATGCCCCAACCAGTAACGCTGAATAAGCTGAAGTTGAACGGTTCTATGAAGACCTACAAGACCTTTAAGAACTAACACCCGAAAAAGATGTCCTTTTCATTATAGGGGATGGGAATGCAAAAGTAGGAAGTCAAGAAACACCTGGAGTAACAGGCAAATTTGGCCTTGGAATACGGAATGAAGCAGGGCAAAGACTAATAGAGTTTTGCCAAGAAAACACACTGGTCATAGCAAACACCCTCTTCCAACAACACGAGAGAAGACTCTACACGTGGACATCACCAGATGGTCAACACCGAAATCAGATTGATTATATTCTTTGCAGCCAAAGATGGAGAAGCTCTATACAGTCAACAACAAGACCAGGAGCTGACTGTGGCTCAGATCATGAACTCCTTATTACCAAATTCAGACTTAAATTGAAGAAAGTAGGGAAAACCACTAGACTATTCAGGTATGACTTAAATCAAATCCCTTATGATTATACAGTGGAAGTGAGAAATAGATTTAAGGGCCTAGATCTGATAGATAGAGTGCCTGATGAACTATGGAATGAGGTTTGTGACATTGTACAGGAGACAGGGATCAAGACCATCCCCATGGAAAAGAAATGCAAAAAAGCAAAATGGCTGTCTGAGGAGGCCTTACAAATAGCTGTGAAAAGAAGAGAAGCGAAAAGCAAAGGAGAAAAGGAAAGATATATACATCTGAATGCCGAGTTCCAAAGAATAGCAAGAAGAGATAAGAAAGCCTTCCTCAGCGATCAATGCAAAGAAATAGAGGAAAACAACAGAATGGGAAAGACTAGAGATCGCTTCAAGAATATTAGAGATACCAAGGGGACATTTCATGTAAAGATGGGTTCGATAAAGGACAGAAATGGTATGCACCTAACAGAAGTAGAAGATATTAAGAAGAGGTGACAAGAATACACAGAAGAACTGTACAAAAAAGATTTTCATGACCCAATAATCACGATGGTGTGATCACTCACCTAGAGCCAGACATCCTGGAATGTGAAGTCAAGTGGGCCTTAGAAAGCATCACTACGAACAAAGCTAGTGGAGGTGATGGAATTCCAGTGGAGCTATTCCAAATGCTGAAAGATGATGCTGTGAAAGTGCTTCACTCAACATACCAGCAAATTTGGAAAACTCAGCAGTGGCCACAGGACTGGAAAAGGTCAGTTTTCAGTCCAATCCCAAAGAAAGGCAATGCCAAAGAATGCTCAAACTACAGCACAATTGCATTCATCTCACACGCTAAAGTAATGTAGTAAAGTAATGCTCAAAATTCTCCAAGCCAGGGTTCAGCAATACGTGAACCGTGAAATTTCTGATGTTCAAGCTGGTTTTAGAAAGGCAGAGGAACCAGAGATCAAATTGCCAACGTCTGCTGGATCATGGAAAAAGCAAGAGAGTTCCAGAAAAATATCTATTTCTGCTTTATTGACTATCCCAAAGCCTTTGACTATGTGGATCACAATAAACTGTGGAAAATTCTTCAAGAGATGGGAATACCAGATTACCTGACCTGCCTCTTGAGAAATCTGTATGCAGGTCAGGAAGTAACAGTTAACTGGACACGGAACAACAGACTGGTTCCAAATAGGAAAATGAGTTCGTCAAGGCTGTATATTAACACCCTGCTTATTTAACATATATGCATAGTACATCATGAAAACGCTGGCCTGGAAGAAACACAAGCTGGGAATAAAGATTGCCAGGAGAAATATGAATAATCTCAGATATGCAGATGACACCACCCTTAAGGCAGAAAGTGAAGAGGAACTCAAAAGCCTCTTGATGAAGGTGAAGGTCGGGAGTGAAAAAGTTGGCTTAAAGCTCAACATTTAGAAAACGAAGATCATGGCAACCAGTCCCATTACTTCATGGGAAATAGATGGGGAAACAGTGGAAACAGTGTCAGTCTTTATTTTTTGGGCTCCAAAATCACTGCAGATGGTGACTGCAGCCATGAAATTAAAAGACGCTTAGTCCTTGGAAGGAAAGTTATGACCAACCTAGATAGCATATTCAAAAGCAGAGACATTATTTTCCAACAAACGTCCATCTAGTCAAGGCTATGGTTTTTCCTGTGGTCATGTATGGATGTGAGATTTGGACTGTGAAGAAGGCTGAGCGCCAAAGAATTGATGCTTTTGAACTGTGGTGTTGGAGAAGACTCTTGAGAATCCCTTGGAGTGCAAGGAGATCCAACCAGTCCATTCTGAAGGAGATCAGCCCTGGGATTTCTTTGGAGGGAATGATGCTGAAGCTGAAACTCCAATACTTTGACCACCTAATGCGAAGAGTTTACTCATTGGAAAAGGCTCTGATGCTGGGAGGGATTGGGGGCAGGAGGAGAAGGGGACGACAGAGGATGAGATGGCTGGATGGCATCATTGACTCGATGGACGTGAGTCTGAGTGAACTCCGAGAGTTGGTAATGGACAGGGAGGCCTGGCATGCTGCGATTCATGGGGTCGTGAAAAATCGGACACGACTGAGTGACTGAACTGAACTGAAGAGTTTTATAGTTTCTGGTCTTATGTTTAGATCGTTAATTCATTTTGAGTTTATTTTTGTGTATGGTTTCATTCTTTTACAAATTGTTGACCAGTTTTCCCAGCACCACTTGTTAAAGAGATTGTCTTTTCTCTACTGTATATTCTTGCCTCCTTTGTCAAAGATAAGGTGTCCGTAGGTGCATGGGTTTATCTCTGGGCTTTCTATTTTGTTCCATTGATCTATATTTCTGTTTTTGTTCCAGTACCATACTGTCTTGATGACTGTGGCTTTGTAGTAGAGCCTGAAGTCAGGCAGGTTGATTCCTCCAGTTCCATTCTTCTTTCTCAAGATTGCTTTGGCTATTCGAGGTTTTTTGTGTTTCCATACAAATTGTGAAATTATTTGTTCTAGCTCTGTGAAAAGTACCGTTGGTAGCTTGATAGGGATTGCATTGAATCTATAAATTGCTTTGGGTAGTATACTCATTTTCACTATATTGATTCTTCTGATCCATGAACATGGTATATTTCTCCATCTCTTAGTGTCCTCTTTGATTTCTTTCACCAGTGTCTTATAGTTTTCTATATAAGCTGGTTTTAGAAAAGGCAGAGGAATCAGAGATCAAATTGCCAACATCCGCTGGATCATGGAAAAAGCAAGAGAGTTCCAGAAAAGCATCTATTTCTGCTTTATTGACTATGCCAAAGCCTTTGACTGTGTGGATCACAATAAACTGTGGAAAATTCTGAAAGAGATGGGAATACCAGACCACCTGATCTGCCTCTTGAGAAATTTGTATGCAGGTCAGGAAGCAACAGTTAGAACTGGACATGGAACAACAGACTGGTTCCAAATAGGAAAAGGAGTTCATCAAGGCTGTATATTGTCACCCTGTCTATTTAACTTATATGCAGAGTACATCATGAGAAACGCTGGACTGGAAGAAACACAAGCTGGAATCAACATTGCTGGGAGAAATATGAATAACCTCAGATATGCAGATGACACCACCCTTAAGGCAGAAAGTGAAGAGGAACTCAAAAGCCTCTTGATGAAAGTGAAAGTGGAGAGTGAAAAAGTTGGCTTAAAGCTCAACATTCAGAAAACAAAGATCATGGCATCTGGTCCCATCACTTCATGGGAAATAGATGGTGAAACAGTGTCAGACTTTATTTTTCTGGGCTCCAAAATCACTGCAGATGGTGACTGCAGCTATGAAATTAAAAGGTGCTTACTCCTTGGAAGGAAAGTTATAACCAACATAGATAGCATATTCAAAAGCAGAGACATTACTTTGCCAACAAAGGTTCGTCTAGTCAAGGCTATGATTTTTCCAGTGGTCATGTATGGATGTGAGAGTTGGACTGTGAAGAAGGCTAAGCACTGAAGAATTGATGCTTTTGAACTGTGGTGTTGGAGAAGACTCTTGAGAGTCCCTTGGAGTGCAAGGAGATCCAACCAGTCCATTCTGAAGGAGATCAGCCCTGGGATTTCTTTGGAAGGAATGATGCTGAAGCTGAAACTCCAGTACTTTGGCCACCTCATGCAAAGAGTTGACTCATTGGAAAAGACTCTGATGCTGGGAGGGATTGGGGGCAGGAGGAGAAGGGGACGACAGAGGATGAGATGGCTGGGTGGCATCACTGACTCGATGGACGTGAGTCTGAGTGAACTCCAGGAGTTGGTGATGGACAGGGAGGCCTGGTGTGCTGTGATTCATGGGGTCGCAAAGAGTCGGACACGACTGAGCGACTGCTCTGATCTGAGGTCCTTCTTAAACCTTTCTTGCATCTTCTCAATCCTTGTCTCCAGGCTATTTATCTGTGATTCCATTTTGATTTCAAGATTTTGGATCATTTTCACTATCATTATTTGGAATTCTTTATCAGGTTGATTCCCTATCTCTTCCTTTTTTGTTTGGTTTGGTGGGCATTTATCCTGTTCCTTTACCTGCTGGGTATTCCTCTGTCTCTTCATCTTGTTTATATTGCTGAGTTTGGGGTGTCCTTTCTGTATTCTGGCAGTTTGTGGAGTTCTCTTTATTATGGAGTTTCCTTGCTGTGGGTGGGGTTGTATTGGTGGCTTGTCAAGGTTTCTTGGTTAGGGAAGCTTGTGTCGGTGTTCTGGTGGGTGGAGCTGGATTTCTTCTCTCTGGAGTGCAATGAAGTGTCTAGTAATGAGTTATGAGATGTCAGTGGATTTGGAGTAACTTTGGGCAGCCTGTATATTGAAGCTCAGGGCTATGTTCCTGTGTTGCTGGCGAAATTGCGTGGTATGTCTTGCTCTGGAACTTGTTGGCCCTTGGGTGGTGATTGGTTTCAGTGTAGGTATGGAGGCATTTGATGAGCTCCTATCACTTAATGTTCCCTGGAGTCAGGTGTTCTATGATGTTCTCAGGATTTGGACTTAAGCCTCCTGCTTCTGGCTTACAGTCTTATTTTTACAGTAGTCTCAAGACTTCTCCTTCTATACAGCACCACTGATAAAATATCTAGGTTAAAGATGAAAAGTTTCTCCACAGTGAGGGACAGCCAGAGAGGTTCACAGAGTTACATGGAGAAGAAAAGAGGGAGGAGGGAGTTAGAGGTGACCCGAATGAGATGAGGTGGAATCAAAAGAGGAGAGAGCAAGCTAGCCAGTAATCACTTCTTTATGTGCTCTCCACAGTCTGGACCGCTCAGGGATGTTCATGGAGTTATACAGAGAAGAGGGAGGAAGTAGACAGAGGTGACCAGGAGGATAAAAGGGGGGAATGAAAAGGAGACAGACAGATCCAGCCGGTAGTCAGTTCCCTAAGTGTCCTCCACCGTCTGGAATACACAGAGATTCAGAGAGTTGAGTAGAGAAGGGGAAGGGAGGAGACAGAGGCGACCTAGTGGAGAGAAAGGAGAGACCAAAGGGGGAGAGAGCAGTCAAGCCAGTAATCTCGCTCCCAAGTAAAAATAGGTACTGAAGATTGGGTTTTTAAAGGTACAAAATTGATAACAAATACCAAAAAACAAAGATTAAAATTCTAGAGTAGAGGTTAGATTTTCAAAAATACAATATTAAAGAAAAGAAGAAGAAAAAAAAGTCACAAAAGTTATTAAATATGTATATATATATATGAAGTTTGCTTTAAAAATAGTCTTTATTTGGAAAAGTAATAGGTTACAAAAATGAAAATTAAAGGAGTAATACAGGACTTAAAAATTTTTTTTTTAAAGTTAAAGAAAGAAAAGAAAAGAAAAAGAAAAAAAAAGAAGAAGAAAAGAATGATCATAAAAATAGTAAAAATATATCTAGGACTTTCTCTGGTGTTGTTGCGGGCAGTGTGGGGTCAGTTCATTTTCAGATAGTTTCTTGGTCCGGCTTATATTTCTCAAGATCTATAGGCCCCTTCTTATGTAGTTGGTACTAACTACAGGCTTTTCATCTGTTGCACCTGTCACTTCCAAAGCAGTTCCCTTGGTTTTAGCTTCTGTTTGCTGGTCTCCAGTGTCTGATTTCCACCCTGACACAAGGGGGTGGTGGTGGACACTTTTTTAGGCTCACTTGTTCAGTTGCGCTGTGGGGAGGGAGGGACACTGCAAACAAATAACACTGGCGTGTGCTCATAGTGTCTCAGCCACACTGGGCCTGCCCCTGCTCATGGCACATGCACCCTCCTGCCCACACAGCTCAGGCTCTAGGTTGGTCTGCTGGAACAGTCCGAGGCCAGCCCTGGGCTGCATGCACCTCCCAGGTCTAAGCCACTCAGGTTCAGGCACTCGGGTAGTCCTCAGAGGCGCAGACTCCGTTGGGCCTGCGTCTTGTGCCCTTCCCAGCTCCGAGCAGCTCGGGTGATGAGGTGTTTGGCGAGCGCGGTCACTGCGACTTATCGCCTCTCCCGTCCCTACTGCTTGGTTTTCTGGGTGTACAACCGGCGCACCTTCTCAGGCGGATGACTGTCCAGAACCCCAAGAAGTCTTATTAAGCAAAGAAGCCTGCTTGCAGTTTGGTAGATAATGTCTCTCTGGGGCTGCGATTGCCCCCTTCCGGCTCTGGCTGCCTGTCACTGGAGTGGGGTGGTCTGCAGCCGGCTAGTTCTGTTTCGCCCTTTGTTCTATGCACGGGCCTGGCGGTGTCTTAGGGCTTTTCCCATGGTAGCTATCCCACAGTCTGGTTTGCTAGCCCAAATTAATTTGCTCTGATTAGCCTCAGGGGCATTCAGGCCTGATCCTTAGTCTAAGCAATGCAGCCCTCCCATCCCTGCCCAGTCCCCGCTTGCTAGTGGCAGGCGCAGGCGTCTGCGCTGCTTCTCCTCTGGGGGAGTTACCGTTGGGCTCATAATCTGTGGGTTTTAATTATTTATTTATTTTTCCTCCCTATTATGTTGCCCTCTGTGCTTTCAAGGCTGGGCACAGACCCAGCAGTGAGAGTGTTTCCTGGTGTTTGGAAACTTCTCTCTTTTTAAAACTCCCTTCTCGGGACGGAGCTCCGTCCCTACTTCTTTTGTCTCTTTTTTTGTCTTTTATATTTTTCCTACCTCCTTTCAAAGACAATGGGCTGCTTTTCTGGGTGCCTGATGTCTTCTGCCAGCATATAGAAGTTGTTTTGTGGATTTTACTCAGCATTTAAATGTTCTTTTGATGAATTTGTGGGGGAGAAAGTGATCTCGCTGTCCTATTCCTCCGCCATCTTAGGACCACCTCCCGTAATTACTGTTTTTAAATGAATTAAAAATAAAGTTTGAAAATTTCCCAGTGTTGTTGGGGATATGGTAAATATTGATAGATATGACCCATATAAACAAGAGCTCAATAGAATCCTTAATAATTTGTAAGAGTGTGTAGAAGTCTCTTCAGAGACCAAGACTCTTCAGAATTACTGGTTGTCTTTACCTCAATATCCCACTGTCTTAATAATTGTAGCTCTAGAATAAGTCTTAAAGTCAGGTAGTGAGTTCTTAAAGGTTATTTTTTTCAAGATTGTTTGTTATCCTAGGTCCTTTTTCATATAAATTTTGAAATCAATTTATCAATATCTTTTTGTTTTACTTATGTTTCCAGCTTTATTGAGATATAATTGACATACAGAACCATAATGTACTTAAAGTGCAAAATATGATATTTTATTGTAATATATGTTGTGTAATGATTCTGATATGGAGTTAGTTAACTTCCATTGCTCACAGAGTTACTTTTTTTGTTGTTGTTGAGAATACTAAAGTTCTACTCTCTCAGTGAATTTCAATAATATAATACAGTATTATTAACTATAGTGGGGCTTTCTTGGTAGCTCAGATGGTAAAGAATCTGCCTGCAATGTGAGAGACCCAGATTCAATCCCTGGGTTGGGAAGATCCCCTGGAGAAGGAAATGGCAATCCACTCCAGTGTTCTTGTCTGAAAAATCCCATGGACAGAGGAGTCTGGTGGCTATAGTCCATGGGGTCACAAAGAATCAAACACAACTGATTTGACTGAGCATTAACTATAGTAATGTTAGATCCTTAGACCTTATTCATCTTATTTTATTTTATTTTATTTTTTTACTTTCTAACAGAGCACAAACAACATTATTTTATTTTTTCTTTTTCTTCTTTTTTAATTTTTTAATGATTATTTTATTTTTTTAATTATTATTATTATTTTTTTTACTTTACAATATTGTATTGGTTTTGCCATACATCAACATGCATCCGCCACAGATGTACATGTGTTCCCCATCCTGAACCTCCCTCCCACCTCCCTCCCCATACCATCCCTCTGGGTCATCCCAGTGCACCAGCCCCAAGCTTCCTGTATCCTGCATCAAACCTGGACTGCCGATTCGTTTCTTATATGATATTATACATGTTTTAATGCCATTCTCCCAAATCATCCCCCCCTCCCTCTCCCACAGAGTCCAAAAGACTGTTCTATACATCTGTGTCTCTTTTGCTGTCTCGCATACAGGGTTGTTGTTACCATCTTTCTAAATTACATATATATGCTTTCAGTTCAGTTGCTCAGTTGTGTCCAACTCTTTGCGACCCCATGAATCACAGCACGCCAGGCCTTTCTGTCCATCACCAACTCCTGGAGTTCACTCAGACTCATGTCCATCGAGTCAGTGATGCCATCCATACTGTACTGGTGTTTTTCTTTCTGGCTTACTTCACTCTGTATTATAGACTCCAGTTTCATCCACCTCTTTAGAACAGATTCAAATGTATTCTTTTTAATGGCTGTGTAATACTCCATTGTGTATATGTACCACCACTTTCTTATCCATTCATCTGCTGATGGACATCTAGGTTGCTTCCATGTCCTGGCTATTATAAACAGTGCTGCGATGAACATTGGGGTACACGTGTCTCTTTCAATTCTGGTTTCCTTGGTGTGTATGCCCAGCAGTGGGATTTCTGGGTCGTATGGCAGTTCTATTTCCAGTTTTTTAAGGAATCTCCACACTGTTCTCCATAGTGGCTGAACCAGTTTGCATTCCCACCAACAGTGTAAGAGGGTTCCCTTTTCTCCACACCCTCTCCAGCATTTATTGCTTGTAGACTTTTGGATCACAGCCATTCTGACTGGTGTGAAATGGTACCTCATTGTGGTTTTGATTTGCATTTCTCTGATAATGAGTGATGTTGAGCATCTTTCCATGTGTTTGTTAGCCATGTGTATGTCTTCTTTGGAGAAATGTCTGTTTAGTTCTTTGGCCCATTTTTTGATTGGGTTGTTTATTTTTCTGGAGTTGAGCTGCAGGAATTGTTTGTATATTTTTGAGATTGGTTGTTTGTCAGTTGCTTCATTTGCTATTATTTTCTCCCATTCTGAAGGCTGTCTTTTCACCTTGCTAATAGTTTCCTTTGTTGTGCAGAAGCTTTTAATTTTAATTAGATCCCATTTGTTTATCTTTGCTTTTATTTCCAATATTCTGGGAGGTGGGTCATAGAGGATCCTGCTGTGATGTATGTCAGAGAGTGTTTTGCCTATATTCTCCTCTAAGAGTTTTATAGTTTCTGGTCTTATGTTTAGATCGTTAATCCATTTTGAGTTTATTTTTGTGTATGGTGTTAGAAAGTGTTCTAGTTTCATTCTTTTACAAGTGGTTGACCAGTTTTCCCAGCACCACTTGTTAAAGAGATTGTCTTTTCTCCACTGTATATTCTTGCCTCCTTTGTCAAAGATAAGGTGTCCATAGGTGCGTGGGTTTATCTCTGGGCTTTCTATTTTGTTCCATTGATCTATATTTCTGTCTTTGTGCCAGTACCATACTGTCTTGATGACTGTGGCTTTGTAGTAGAGCCTGAAGCCAGGCAGGTTGCTTCCTCCAGTTCCATTCTTCTTTCTCAAGATTGCTTTGGCTATTCGAGGTTTTTTGTGTTTCCATACAAATTGTGAAATTATTTGTTCTAGCTCTGTGAAAAATACCATTGGTAGCTTGATAGGGATTGCCTTGAATCTATAGATTGCTTTGGGTAGTATACTCATTTTCACTATATTGATTCTTCTGATCCATGACATGGTATATTTCTCCATCTATTAGTGTCCTCTTTGATATCTTTAATCTGTGTTTTATAGTTTTCTACATATAGGTCTTTAGTTTCTTTAGGTAGATATATTCCTAAGTATTTTATTCTTTTTGTTGCAGTGGTGAATGGAATTGTTTCCTTAATTTCTCTATTTTTTCATTATTAGTGTATAGGAATGCAAAGGATTTCCTTATTCATCCTATAAATCAAACTTTATACATTGTTACAAACCTTTTCTTATTTCCACCACCATCCACTTTTGGCAACCACCATTCTACTCTGTTTCTATGAGTTTGAATTTTTATTTTTTTCAGATTCCACATAAATAGGTGACACTGTACACTTATTGGGTTGGCAAAATATTCATTTGGGTTCTGTGATAAGATGTTATGGAAAAACTTGAACTAACTTTTTGATCAACTCAATGTATTGTCCTTTTCTGTTTGATTTCATTTAGCATAATGCCCTTCAGGTTCATCCATGCTGTTGCAATGACAGAATTTCTTTTCTTTTCTTTTCTTTTTTTAAGGTGGAATGATGTTTCATTGTATATGGTTGGTCCTTGAATAATGTGAGTCTGAACTGCACAAGTCCAGTTATACATGCATATTCTTCAATCGTAAATACTACAGCAGTCTTTGGTTAAATCCATAGATGTGGAGGAACTAAGGATGTGGATACTATAAATTATACAGAGATTAACTCATGTTATTCCAGTGTCATCTGAATATATGCCACATTTTCTTATCCATCCATCTACCACAGGACTTGTAAACTTTTTCCATACCTTGGCTATTATGATAGTGCTGCTAACATGGGAATTCAGATATTATCTGAGATAATGATTTCATTACCTTTGGATATATCCCCAGAAGTGGGATTGTTGGATCATATGATAGTTCTGTATTTGATTTCTTGAAGAACCTTTACACTGGTTTCTATAGTAGTCATCCGTTCAGTTCAGTCGCTCAGTCATGTCCGACTTTTTGCGACCCCATGAATCGCAGCACACCAGGCCTCCCTGTCCATCATCAATGCCCGGAGTACATTTAGAGTCACGTCCATCGAGTCAGTGATGCCATCCAGCCATCTCATCCTCTGTCGTTCCCTTTTCGTCCTGCCCCCAATCCCTCCCAGCATCAGAGTCTTTTCCAATGAGTCAACTCTTCGCGTGAGGTGGCCAGAGTACTGGAGTTTCAGCTTTAGCATCAGTCCTTCCAAAGAAACCCCAGGGCTGATCTCCTTCAGAATGGACTGGTTGGATCTCCTTGCACTCCAAGGGACTCTCAAGTCTTCTCCAACACCACAGTTCAAAAGCATCAATACTTCGGTGCTCAGCTTTCTTCACAGTCCAACTCTCAAATCCATACATGACCACTGGAAAAACCATACCCTTGACTAGATGGACCTTTGTTGGCAAAGTAGTGTCTCTACTTTTGATTATGCTATCTAGGTTGGTCATAACTTTCCTTCCAAGGAGTAAGTGTCTTTTAATTTCATGGCTGCAGTCACCATCTGTAGTGATTTTGGATCCCCCAAAAATAAAGTCTGCCACTGTTTCCACTGTTTCCCCATCTATTTCCCATGAAGTGGTGGGACCGGATGCCATGACCTTCATTTTCTGAATGTTGAGCTTTAAGCCAACTTTTTCACTCTCCTCTTTCACTTTCATCAAGAGGCTTTTTAGTTCCTTTTCACTTTCTGCCATAAGGGTGGTGTCATCTGCATATCTGAGGTTATTGATATTTCTCCCGGCATCTTGATCCCAGCTTGTGCTTCTCCAGCCCAGCATATCTCATGATGTACACTGCCTATAAGTTAAATAAGCAGAGTGACAATATACAGCCTTGACATACTCCTTTTTCCTATTTTTGAACCAGTCTGTTGTTCCATGTCCAGTTCTAACTGTTGCTTCCTGACTTGCATACAAATTTCTCAAGAAGCAGGTCAGGTGGTCTGGTATTCCCATTGTTTCAGAATTTTCCACAGTTTATTGTTATCCACACAGTCAAAGGCTTTGGCATAGTCAATAAAGCAGAAATAGACTGGAACTCTCTTCCTTTTTCCATGATCCAGTGGATGTTGGCAATTTGGTCTCTGGTTCCTCTGCCTTTTCTAAAACCAGCTTGAACATCAGGAAGTTCACAGTTCACGTATTTCTGAAGCCTGGCCTGGAGAATTTTGAGTATTACTTTACTAGTATGTGAGATGAGTGCAATTGTGCAGTAGTTTGAGCATTCTTTGGCATTGCCTTTCTTTGGGGTTGGAACGAAAACTGACCTTTTCCAGTCCTGTGGCCACTGCTGAGTTTGCCAAATTTGTTGGCATATTGAGTGCAGCACTTTCACAGCATCATCTTTCAGCATTTGGAATAGCTCAACTGGAATTCCATCACTTCCACTAGCTTTGTTCGTAGTGATGCTTTCTAAGGCCCACTTGACTTCACATTCCAGGATGTCTGGCTCTAGGTGAGTGATCACACCATCGTGATTATCTGTGTCATGAAGATCTTTTTTGTACAGTTCTTCTGTGTATTCTTGCCACCTCTTCTTAATATCTTCTGCTTCTGTTAGGTCCATACCATTTTTGTCCTTTCTCGAGCCCATCTTTGCATGAAATGTTCCCTTGGTATCTCTAATTTTGTTGAAGTGATCTCTGGTCTTTCCCATTCTGTTGTTTTCCTCTATTTCTTTGCATTGATCGCTGAGGAAGGCTTTATTATCTCTTCTTGCTATTCTTTGGAGCTCTGCATTCAGATGCTTATATCTTTCCTTTTCTCCTTTGCTTTTCGCTTCTCTTCTTTTCACAGCTATTTGTAAGGCCTCCTCAGACAGCCATTTTGCTTTTTTGCATTTCTTTTCCATGGGGATGGTCTTGATCCCTGCCTACTGTACAATATCACGAACCTCCATCCATAGTTCATCAGGCACTCTATCTATCAGATCTGGTGCCTCAAATCTATTTCTCACTTCCACTGTATAATCATAAGGGATTTGATTTAGGTCATGCCTGAATGGTCTAGTGGTTTTCCCTACTTTCTTCAATTTAAGTCTGAATTTGGCAATAAGGAGTTCATGGTCTGAGCCACAGTCAGCTCCTGGTCTTGTTGTTGACTGTATAGAGCTTCTCCATCTTTGGCTGCAAAGAATATAATCAATCTGATTTTGGTATTGACCATCTGGTGATGTCCATGTGTAAAGTCTTCTCTTGTGTTGTTGGAAGAGGGTGTTTGCTATCACCAGTGCATTTTCTTGGCAAAACTCTATTAGTCTTTGCCCTGCTTCATTCCGTATTCCAAAGCCAAATTTGCCTGTTACTCCAAGTGTTACTTGACTTCCTACTTTTGCATTCCAGTCCCCTATAATGAAAAGGACATCTTTTTTGTATGTTAGTTCTAAGAGGTCTTGTAGGTCTTCGTAGAACTGTTCAACTTCAGCTTATTCAGCGTTACTGGTTGGGGCATAGACTTGGATTACTGTGATATTGAATGGTTTGCCTTGGAAACGAACAGAGATCATTCTGTTGTTTTTGAGATTGCATCCATGTAGTGCATTTCGAACTCTTTTGTTGACCATGATGGTTACTCCATTTCTTCTGAGGGATTCCTGCCTGCAGTAGTAGATATAATGGTCATTCAAGTTAAATTCACCCATTCCAGTCCATTTTAGTTCGCTGATTCCTAGAATGTTGACGTTCACTCTTGCCATGTCTTGTTTGACCACTTCCAATTTGCCCTGAACATGGACCTGACATTCCATGTTCCTATGCAATATTGCTTTTTACAGCATCGGACCTTTCTTCTATCACCAGTCACATCCACAACTGTGTATTGTTTTTGCTTTGGCTCCATGTCATGCGAGTGTATGTTCCTCGGTTCTTTGTCTCGTCACAACAAAGAATTTGAGCAATGGCCATTAAAGCCCTTGGCATGTCACAGCTCTCTGGTCTTGGACAAGCCATGTTATAGCTCTTAGCCAAATCAGTGTTACAGCTCTATTTTATTTAGAAGATAGCAGTAAAATCCATCCTCGAAGTGTGAGGGCATGCCAACCCAAAGACTCAAAAGGAAGAGAGTGGAGGAGTGCGTGGGTAGGGGGAGAGAGAGAGAGAGTGAGAGAGAGAGAGACAGAGCGACACGCGGGAGAGAAAGAGCCCGTCAGAAAGCGCTTTGGCTCCTCCTTTTAATTTTTTTTTCCTCCACCTGGGCCTGCCATATGCAAACTGGGCTTAGCTAGGAGTGTTGTTTGTTCTGCCTAAAGTCTTCACTCTGGTCCTCGGACCTTCCTTTGACCTTCCTTGTCTTTTAGCCACTGCCATTTTGGACTCCTTTTCCCTATTCTACCTACCTAACATTCCCCCCTCAAGAGACGGGAGGCCCAATTCTTTGGGAATAGGGGCATCGAGGTCTTTCTGGTTACTTCCTGCTGAACTGGGATGGCGAGGGATATTGGGCCTCCCCCTCTAGGGATATTGGGCCTCCCCCTCTTGCTAGTCTCAATCCTCAGAGTCCTTATAGTGGTGTCCAAAGGTGTGTGATATTTTCCCTGTTCGGCTGTAGTTTTATATCTTTGTTGAACTGGCACTGCATGTTGTAGCTGGTTGACCTGGGCAGAGACAAAACAGGTTAGACAATTGACAGTACATGGAATAATCATAAGCATCATCAATATAGAATAACAAGGACTAGTAGGGACATTAGTCAATTTTAAATTCACATGGCCAGGATGGCTCAAGTCCCTCCTTGTTCAGGGATCAGAAGATCTATCTCCTGTCTGTTTTGGAGTACAGTCTCTGTCAAGCTGTTAGCTCTTTAGAGTTATCCTGAGAAATCTTATCCCCAGAAACCAGATTTTGGGGGTGTTCATTAGAATGACACTCATTGGTAATCCTGAATAGGTATCTGAGATCTCCCAGGGGCTCACAGGTGTATTGAGTGTCCTCTTCTGTTTTCTTCCATGGCTTGACTCGTGAGTAGTGAATCCAGGAGTCATGTCCTGGTACCTTGACTGCTGTGGGGGTAGAAAGTATTACAGTGTAGGGGCCCTTCCATGTGGGCTGGAGTTGAGCCTTTGGGGACCCATCTTTCCAGACTTTAATTAGGACTTGAGTTCATGGAGCATATAGTGGTGACTCTTTAGAATCTTTTGGGTCCTGGTTCATACCCCACAAGCGTATATCCTGTTGGAATTGCCCGATGGCCATGGTATAAGACTGGAGGGTCTGAACCTCTGGATCTAGGAGGAGGTCATTGACATAAACAAAAGGTCTCCCATATAGCATCTCATAAGGACTAAGACCAACCTGTTCCTTAGGGGCAATGTGGGTGCAGAGGAGAGCTATTGCTAAAGCCTTCTTCCATCCCAGGGAGGTCTCCTGGGTTATCTTTTTTTTATCACTGATTTTAAGAATTGATTGACTCTTTGTACTTTCCCTTAAGATTGAGGCCTCCAGGCACAGTGGAGATAATAAGTAATGCCCAATGCTTTCGACACCCCTTGGGTGACCTTAGAAGTAAATGATGTCCCATTGTCACTTTGTAATGACCTGGGCAGACCAAATCTTGGAATGATTTCATGGAGCAGTTTTTTTTACCACCTCCTCAGCCTTCTCAGTCTGGGTGGGAAAGCCTTCAATCCATCCTATGAATGTATCTATCATAACTAATAGGTATTTATACCCTTGAGAAACTGGCATCTGGGTGAAGTCCATCTGCCAGTCCTGTCCTGGGTACCAGTTTACATTCCCAGTGTTTCCTTTTCTCTATATCCTTATCAACATTTATTATGTGTTTTTGATAATGAACATCCTAATACATGTAAGGTGATATCTCATTTGTTCCACCCTTATGGCAGAAAGTGAAGAGGAACTAAAAAGCCTCTTGATGAAAGTGAAAGTGTAGAGTGAAAAAGTTGGCTTAAAGCTCAACATTCAGAAAACGAACATCACAGCATCCGGTCCCATCACTTCATGGGAAATAGATGGGGAAACAGTGGAAACAGTGTCAGACTTTACTTTTCTGTGCTCCAAAATCACTGTAGATTGGGACTGCAGCCATGAAATTAAAAGACGCTTACTCCTTGGAAGGAAAGTTATGACCAACCTAGATAGCATATTCAAAAGCAGAGACATTACTTTGCCAACAAAGGTTCGTCTAGTCAAGGCTATGGTTTTTCCAGTGGTCATGTATGGATGTGAGAGTTGGACTGTGAAGAAGGCTGAGAGCCAAAGAATTGATGCTTTTGAACTGTGGTGTTGGAGAAGACTCTTGAGAGTCCCTTGGACTGCAAGGAGATCCAACCAGTCCATTCTGAAGGACATCAGCCCTGGGATTTCTTTGGAAGGAATGATGCTAAAGCCGAAACCCCAGTACTTTGGCCACCTGATGCGAAGAGTTGACTCATTGGAAAAGACTCTGATGTTGGGAGGGATTGGGGACAGGAGGAGTAGGGGATGACAGAGGATGAGATGGCTGGATGGCATCACTGACTCGATGGATGTCAGTCTGAGTGAACTCCGGGAGTTGGTGATGGACAGGGAGGCCTGGCGTGCTGCGACTCATGGGGTCGCAAAGAGTTGGACATGACTGAGCATCTGATCTAATCTGATGATTAGTGATGTTAAACACTTTTTCATGTACCAGTTGGTGATTTGTGTGTCTCTCTGCAAAAATGTCTGTTCAAGTCCTTTGCCTATTTTAAAATCAGACTATTTGCCTTTTTGGCTATTGCTGCTGCTGCTAAGTCGCTTCAGTCATGTCTGACTCTGTGCAACCACTTAGACGGCAGCCCACCAGGCTCCCTCGTCCCTGGGATTCTCCAGGCAAGAACACTGGAGTGGGTTGCCATTTCCTTCTCCAATGCATGAAAGTGAAAAGTGAAAGTGAAGTCGCTCAGTCGTGTCTGACTCTTAGCGACCCCATGGACTGCAGCCTACCAGGCTCCTCAGTCTATGGGATTTTCCAGGCAAGAGAACTGGAGTGGGTTTCCATTGCCTTCTCCACTTGGCTGTTGAGCTCTATTCATAAATTAACCTCTTATCAGATACATTTTGTCTTTTCTCTTATTCTGTAGCTGCATTTTTATTTTATTGATTCTTGTAAAATGCAAAAATTTTTTATTTTGATGTTCAGTTCAGTTCAGTTGCTCAGTCGTGTCTGACTCTTTGAGACCCTGTGAATTGCAGCACACCATACCTCCCCCCCATCACCAAGTCCTGGAGTTCAATTAAACTCACGTCCATCGAGTCCGTGATGCCATATTTTGATGTAGTCCTAGTTTATTTTTGCTTTTGTTGCCTTTGCTTTTGATGTTAAAAAAAAAAAAATTGCCAAAACCAATGTCAATGACCTTATCTTCTGTACTTTCTTCTATGAATTTTAAGATTTCAGGCCTCATGTTTAAGTCTTTGACCCATTTTGAGTTGATCTTTTATGTTTTGTGAAAAATAGGGCCCAGTTTCATTCTTTTGCTTGTGTATATCATTTTTCCAGCACCATTTATTGAAGAGACTATTTTTTCTGCTTTGTATATTCTTAGTGTCATTGTAAAAAAGATAATTGGCAGTACATAAGTGGGCTTATTTCTGGGGTCTCTATTTTGTTCCATGATCTGTGAGTCTGTTTTTGCGCCAGTGCATACTATTTTGACTACTATAGCTTTGTACTATAATTTGAAATTAGGACATATGATGCCACCAGCTTTGTTCTTTCTCAAGATTACTTGGGCTCTTTGAAGTCTTTGGTGGTTTTGTTCAAATTTAAGGATTTTTTTCTATGTGAAAAATGTCATTGGAATTTTGATAGGGATTGCATTGAATCTCCAGATTGCTCTGGGCAGTATCAACATTTATTACTTCTTCCAGTTCATGAGCATGGAATATCTTCCATTTATTTGTGTCCTGAGTTTCCTTCATCAGTGTTTTATGCTTTTCAGGATACAGATCTTTTGCCTCCTTGGTTAGTAAATACTTTTTGTTTGTGATATCATTGTGAATTGAATTGTTTTCTAAAATTATCTCTCTTTTTTAGTTTATTTTGTATTGTTGTTGTTAGCGTATAGACATATAATGATTTCCCCCCCAAAATTTTCCAGGTAAAATGCACTCTTCTTAGGCATGTACAAGTAAGTGCACATATTTTAAAGACCATTTTAGGTGAAAGCATTGACAGAAAGTCATTTACAAAATACTAAACATTTTTAGAATTGACTTTCATGTTGTTATTCTTCTAAGTCTATGTAAGCAAATAAAACCAAGTATAGGTTGGACTATGCCAAAGTCTTTGACTGTGTGGATCACAATAAACTGGAAAATTCTAAAAGAGATGGGAATACCAGACCACCTGACCTGCCTATTGAGAAATCTGTATGCAGGTCAGGAAGCAACAGTTAGAACTGGACATGGAACAACAGACTGGTTCCAAATAGGAAAAGGAGTACGTCAGCAAATAGGAAAAGGCTGCCTATTGTCACCCTGCCTATTTAACTTACATGCAGAGTACATCATGAGAAATGCTGGCTTGGATGAAGCACAAGCTGGAATCAAGATTGCCAGGAGAAATATCAGTAACCTCAAATATGCAGATGATACCACACATATGGCAGAAAGTGAAGAACTGAAGAGCCTCAAGATGAAAGTGAAAGAGGAGAGTGAAAAAGTTGGCTTCAAGCTCAACATTCAGAAAACTAAGATCATGGCATTCAGTCCCATCACTTCATGGCAAATAGATGGGGAAACAGTGGAAACGGTGGCAGACTTTATTTTTTTGGGACTCCAAAATCCCTGAAGATGGTGATTGCAGCCATTAATTAAAAGATGCTTACTCTTTGGAAGGAAACTTATGACCAACCTCGATGGCATATTAAAATGCAGAGACATTACTTTGTTAACAAAGGTCCATCTAGTCAAGGCTATGGTTTTTCCAGTGGTCATGACAGAGTTGGACTATAAAGAAAGCTGAACACCGAAGAATTGATGCTTTTGAACTGTGATGTTGGAGAAGACTCTGAGAGTCCCTTGGATTGCAAGGATATCCAACCAGTCCATCCTAAAGGAAGTCAGTCCTGAATGTTCATTGGAAGGACTGATGTTGAAGCTGAAACTCTAATACTTTGGCCACCTGATGTGAAGAACTGACTCATTTGAAAAGACCTAGATGCTGGGAAAGATTGAAGGCAGGAGAGGGGGTTTATATGTAGATTTACATAGAAAAATGACTAAACAATATTTCAGTTCAGTTAAGTCTCTCAGTTGTGTCTCTTTGCGACCTCATGAATCGCAGCATGCCAGGCCTCCCTGTCCATCATCAAGTCCGAAGTTCACCCAAACTCATGTGCATTGAGTCGGTGATGCCATCCAGCCATCTCATCCTCTGTTGTCCCCTTCTCCTCCTGCCCCCAATTCCTCCCAGGATCAGGGTTTTTTCCAATGAGTCAACTCTTCTCATGAAGTGGCCAAAGTATTGGACTTTCAGCTTTAGCAAAAGTCCTTCCAGTGAACACCCAGGACTGATCTTTAGAATGGATTGGTTGGATCTACTCGAAGTGCGAAGGACTCTCAAGAGTCTTTTCCAACACCACAGCTCAAAAGCATCAATTCTTCGGTGCTCAGCTTTCCTCACAGTCCAACTCACATATCCATACATGACTACTGGAAAAACCATAGCCTGGACTAGATGGACCTTTGTTGGAAAAGTAATGTCTCTGCTTTTGAATATGCTATCTAGGTTGGTCATAATTGTCCTTCCAAGGAGTAAGCATCTTTTAATTTCGTGGCTGCAGTCACCATCTGCAGTGATTTTGGAGCCCAGAAAAATAAAGTCTGACACTGTCCACTGTTTCCCCATCTATTTGGCATGAAGTGATGGGACCAGATGCCATGATCTTCGTTTTCTGAATGTTGAGCTTTAAGCCAACTTTTTCACTCTCCTCTTTCACTTTCATCAAGAGGCTTTTTAGTTCCTCTTCACTTTCTGCCATAAGGGTGGTGTCATCTGCATATCTGAGGTTATTAATATTTCTCCCAGCAATCTTGATTCCAGCTTGTGATTCTTCCAGCCCAGAGTTTCTCATGATATACTCTGCATATAAGTTAAATAAGCAGGGTGACAATATACAGCCTTGACGTACTCCTTTTCCTATTTGGAACCAGTCTGTTGTTCCATGTCTAGTTCTAGCTGTTGCTTCTTGACCTGGATACAGATTTCTCAAGAGGCAGATCAGGTGGTCTGGTTTTCCCATCTCTTTCTGAATTTTCCACAGTTTATTGTGATCTACACAGTCAAAGGCTTTGGCATATTCAATAAACCAGAAGTAGATGTTTTTCTGGAACTCTCTTGCTTTTTCCATGATCCAGCAGAAGTCGTCAATTTGATCTCTGGTTTTCTGCCTTTTCTAAAATCAGCTTGAACATCTGGAAATTCACGGTTCATGTATTGGTGAAGCCTGGCTTGGAGAATTTTGAGCATTACTTTACTAGCATGTGAGATGAGTGCAATTGTTCGGTAGTTTGAGCATTCTTTGACATTGCCTTTCTTTGGGATTGGAATGAGAACCGACCTTTTCCAGTCCTGTGGCCACTGCTGAGTTTTCCAGATTTGCTGGCATATTGAGTGAGCACTTTCACAGCATCATCTTTCTGGATTTGAAATAGCTCAACTCGAATTCCATCACCTCCACTAGCTTTGTTCATAGTGATACTTTCTAAGGCCCACTTGACTTTACATTCCAGGATATCTGGCTCTAGGTGAGTGATCATTCCATCATGATTATCTGGGTCGTGAAGATCTTTTTTGTACAGTTCTTCTGTGTATTCTTGCCACCTCTTCTTAATATCTACTGCTTCTGTTAGGTCCATACCATTTCATTCTTTTATCGAGCCCATCTTTGCATGAAATGTTCCCTTGGTATCTCTAATTTTTTTGAAGAGATCTCTAGTCTTTCCCATTCTGTTGTTTTCCTCTATTTCTTTGCATTGATCGCTGAAGAAGGCTTTCTTATCTCTTCTTGTTATTCTTTGAAACTCTGCATTCAGATGCTTATATCTTTCCTTTTCTCCTTTGCTTTTTGCCTCTCTTCTTTTCACAGCTATTTGTAAGGCCTCCTCAAACGGCCATTTTGGGTTTTGCATTTCTTTTTCATGGAGATGGTCTTTATCCCTGTCTCCTGTACAATGTCAGGAACCTCCGTCCATAGTTCTTCAGGCACTCTATCAGATCTTGTCCCTTAAATCTATTTCTCACTTCCACTGTATAATCATAAGGGATTTGATTTAGGTCGTACCTGAATGGTCTAGTGGTTTTCCCTACTTTCTTCAATTTAAGTCTGAATTTGGCAATAAGGAGTTCATGATCTGAGCCACAGTCTGCTCCCAGTCTTATTTTTGGTGACTGTATAGAGCTTCTCCATCTTTGGGTGCAAAGAATATAATCAATCTGGTTTCAGTGTTGACCATCTGCTGATGTCCATGTGTAGATGTCTTCTCTTGTGTTGTTGGAAGAGGGTGTTTGCTATGACCAGTGCGTTCTCTTGGCAAAACTCTGTTAGCCTTTGCCTGCTTCATTCTGTATTCTGGGCACAGGGGGGCCGAGAAGAGCTACTCCACGTTCAAGGTCAGGAGGGGTGGCCGTGAGGAGATACCCTTCGTACAAGGAAAGGAGCAGTGACTGCGCTTTGCTGGAGCAGTTCTGAAGTGATACCCCATGTCCAAGGTAAGAGAAACCCAAGTAAGATGGTAGGTGTTTTGAGAGAGCATCAGAGAGCAGAAACACTGAAACCATAATCACGGAAAACTAGTCAGTCTGATCACATGGACCACAGCCTTGTCTAACTCAGTGAAACTAAGCTATGTCATGTGGGGCCCCCCTAGACGGGCGGGTCATGGTGGAGAGGTCTGACAGAATCTGTTCCACTGGAGAAGGGAATGGCAAACCACTTCAGTATTCTTGCCTTGAGAACCCCATGAACAGTATGAAAAGGCAAAATGATAGGATACTGAAAGAGGAACTCCCCAAGTCGATAGGTGCCCAATATGCTACTGGAGATCAGTGGAGAAATAACTCCAGAAAGAATGAAGGGATGGAGCCAGAGCAAAAACAATACCAAGTTGTGGATGTGACTGGTGATAGAAGCAAGGTCTGATGCTGTAAAGAGCAATATTGCATAGGAACCTGGAATGTTAGGTCCATGAATCAAGGCAATTTGGAAGTGGTCAAATAGGAGATGGCAAGAGTGAATGTCGACCTTCTAGGAATCAACGAACTGAAATGGACTGGAATGGGTGAATTTAACTTAGATGACCATTATATCTACTACTGTGGGCAGGAATCCCTTAGAAGAAATGGAGTAGCCATCATGGTCAACAAAAGAGTCTGAAATGCAGTACTTGGATGCAATCTCAAAAACGACAGAATGGAGGGAGGAGCCAAGATGGCGGAGGAGTAGGAGGGGGAGAACACTTTCTCCCCCACAAATTCATCAAAAGAGCATTTAAACGTCGAGTAAATTCCACAAAACAACTTCTGAATGCCGGCAGAGGACATCAGGCACCCAGAAAAGCAACCCAACTCTTCGAAAGGAGGTAGGAAAAAATATTAAAAACAAAAAAAAAGAGACAAAAGATGGAGGGACGGAGTTCCGTCCCGGGAAGGGAATCTTAAAAAGAGAGAAGTTTCCAAACATCAGGAAACCTTCTCACTGCCGAATCTGTGCCGAGCTTTGGAAGCACAGAGGGCAACATAACAGGGAGAAAAAATAAATAAACAATTTAAAACTCGCAGTTTGCGAGCCCTATGGTAACTCCCCCAGCAGAGAAGCAGCGCAGACGCCTGCATCCGCCATTAGCAAACCGGGGCTGGGCAGGGAGGCGCGGCGTGGGCTGCATCGCTGAGAGTAAGAATCTGGCCTGAATACCCTGAGCGCTATCCGAGCAAAATAATTTGGGCTAGCAAACCAGACTGTGGGATACCTACCACGCGAAAAGCCAGCCCTAACCTAAGACCGCCAGGCCCGCGCACGGAACAAAGGACTGAACAGAGATAGCCGGCTGCAGACCTTCCCCCTCTGGTGACAGGCAGCCAGAGCCGGAAGGGGGCAATCACAGCCCCAGAGAGACATTATCTATAAAATTGTAAGCAGGCTTCTTTGCTAACTAAAACTTCTTGGGGGTCTGGACGGTCAACATCTGCCTGAGAAGGTGCGCCGGTTTTACATCCAGATAACCGAGTGGCGGGGAGGCGATAAGTCGCAGCATTGGCACTCGCCTGGGAAGAGCAAATTGGCGCTCGGACCTGGGAAGAGCACAAAACGCAGGCCCAACTGAGTCTGCGCCTCTGAGGACTACCCAAGTGCCTGAACCTGAGCGGCTTGGACCTGGGAGGTGCATGCAGCCCAGGGCCAGCCTCGGATTGTTCCCGGAGGAACAACCTAGAGTCCGAGCAGTGTGGACAGGGAGGCTACACGCGCCGTGAGCGGGGGCAGACCCAGGGTGGCTGAGGCACTGCGAGCCCACGCCAGTGTTATTTGTTTGCAGCATCCCTCCCTCCCTCCCCACAGCGCGACTGAACAAGTAAGCCTAAAAAAAAAAAAAAAAAGTGTCCTCCACCGTGCCCTTTGAGTCAGGGCGGAAACCAGATACTGAAGAGACTAGCAAACAGAAGAAGATATAACAGAGGGAAACGCTTTGGAAGCTACAGGCAATAGATCAAAACCCTGTGGTTACTATGGACTACATAGGAAGGGGCCTATAGATCTTGAGAAATATAAATCTGACCAAGGAACTAGCCAAAAATGAACTGAACCCACAACACCCACAAAAAAAAAAAAAAAAAAAAAGTCCTAGATATATTTTTATTATTTTTACGATCATTCTTTCTTTTTTTTTTAATTAAAAAAAAAATTTTAAGTCCTCTATTGTTCCTTTAATTTTCACCTTTATATCCTATTACTTTGCAAAAAAAAAAAAAAAGACCCTATTTTTTTCTTCTTCAGCAAACTTCATATATATATATATTTTATAATTTTTTGACCTTGTTTTTTTTTTGTTTGTTTTTGTTTTTTTCTTCTTTTCTTTAACATTGTATTTTTGAAATTCTAAACTCTACTCTAGATTTTTAATTTTCGCTTTTTGGTATATGTTATCAATTTTGTACCTATAGTTTTTTTTTATATAATTTCTGTGACTTTTTTTTTTTTTCTTCTCTGTTTCTTTCTCTTCTTCTTTTATATAACATTGTATATCTGAAATTCCAAACTTTACTCTAGATTTTTAATTTATGCTTTTTGGTATTTGATATCAATTTTGTACCTGTATTTTCTTTATAATTTTTGTGACATTGTTTGTATTTGTTTGTTTGTTTTCTCTCTTTATTTTTCTTCTTCTTCTTTTTTTTTTTAACATTGTATTTTTGAAATTCCAAACTCTACTCTAGATTTTTAATTTTTGCTTTCTGGTATTAGTTATCAATTTTGTACTTGTACTTTCTTTATAATTTTCGCGACCTTGTTTGTTTTTGTTTGTTCGTTTTTTCTCTCTGTCTTTTCCTTCTTCTTTTCTTTAACATCGTATTTTTGAAATTCCAAACTCTACTCTAGATTTTTAATTTTTGCTTTTATGTATTTGTTACCAATTTTGTACCTATAAGGACCCAATCTTCAGGACCCATTTTTCACTAGGGAGTGAGATTACTGGCTTGACTGCTCTCTCTCCCTTTGGACCCTCCTTTTTCTCCACCAGGTCGCCTGTGTCTCCTCCCTAACCCCTCTCTACTCTACCCAACTCTGTGAATTTCTGTGTGTTCCAGACGGTGGAGAACACTTAGGGAACTGATTACTGGCTGGATCTGTCTCCCTCCTTTTCATTCCCCCCTTTTATCCTTCTGGCCACCTCTGTTACCTTCCTCCTTCTTCTCTTCTCTGTATAACCCCGTGAACATCTCTGAGTGGTCCAGTTGTGGAGTGCACATAAGGAAGTGACTACTGGCTAGCCCACTCTCTCCACTATTGATTCACCTCATCTCATTTGGGTCACCTCTAACTCCCTCCTCCCTCTTCTCTTCTCCATGTAACCCTGTGAACCTCTCTGAGTGACCCTCACTGCAGAGAAACTTATCATCTTTAATGTAGATGTTTTATCAATGGTGCTGTATAGAAGGAGAAGTTTTGAAACTACTGTAAAAATAAGACCGATAATCGGAAGCAGGAGACTTAAGTCCAAACCCTGACTCCAGGGAACTCCTGACTCCAAGGAACATTCATTGACAGGAGCTCATCAAATGCCTCCATACCGACACTGAAACCAAGCACCACACAAGGGCCAATAAGTTCCAGGGCAAGACATACCAAGCAAATTCTCCAGCAACAAAGGAACACAGCCCTGAGCTTCAAGATACAGGCTGCCCAAAGTCACCCCAAAACTATAGACATCTCATAACTCATTACTGGACATTTCATTGCACTCCAGAGAGAAGAAATACAGCTCCACCCACCAGAACACCGACACAAGCTTCCCTAACCAGGAAACCTTGACAAGCCACCTGTACAAACCCACACACAGTGAGGAAACGCCACAATAAAGAGAACTCCACAAACTGCCAGAATACAGAAAGGACACCCCAAACTCAGCAATTTAAACAAGATGAAGAGACAGAGGAATACTCAGCAGATAAAGGAACAGGATAAATGCCCACCAAACCAAACAAAAGAGGAAGAGATAGGGAATCTACCTGATAAAGAATTCCGAATAATGATAGTGAAATTGATCCAAAATCTTGAAACTAAAATGGAATCACAGATAAATAGCCTGGAGACAAGGATTGAGAAGATGCAAGAAAGGTTTAACAAGGACCTAGAAGAAATAAAAAAGAGTCAATATATAATGAATAATGCAATAAGTGAAATTAAAAACACTCTGGAGGCAACAAATAGTAGAATAACAGAGGCAGAAGACAGGATTAGTGAATTAGAAGATAGAATGGTAGAAATAAATGAATCAGAGAGGATAAAAGAAAAACGAATTAAAAGAAATGAGGACAATCTCAGAGACCTTCAGGACAATATTAAACGCTACAACATTCGAATCATAGGGGTTCCAGAAGAAGAAGACAAAAAGAAAGACCATGAGAAAATACTTGAGGAGATAATAGTGGAAAACTTCCCTAAAATGGGGAAGGAAATAATCACCCAAGTCCAAGAAACCCAGAGAGTACCAAACAGGATAAACCCAAGGAGAAACACCCCAAGACACATATTAATCAAATTAACAAAGATCAAACACAAAGAACAAATATTAAAAGCAGCAAGGGAAAAACAACAAATAACACACAAGGGAATTCCCATAAGGATAACAGCTGATCTTTCAATAGAAACTCTTCAAGCCAGGAGGGAATGGCAAGACATACTTAAAATGATGAAAGAAAATAACCTACAGCCCAGATTATTGTACCCAGCAAGGATCTCATTCAAGTATGAAGGAGAAATCAAAAGCTTTTCAGACAAGCAAAAGCTGAGAGAATTCTGCACCACCAAACCAGCTCTCCAGCAAATACTAAAGGATATTCTCTAGACAGGAAACACAAAAATGGTGTATAAACTCGAACCCAAAACAATAAAGTAAATGGCAACGGGAACATACTTATCAGTAATTACCTTAAATGTAAATGGGTTGAATGCCCCAACCAAAAGACAAAGACTGGCTGAATGGATACAAAAACAAGACCCCTACATATGTTGTCTACAAGAGACCCACCTCAAAACAGGGGACACATACAGACTGAAAGTGAAGGGCTGGAAAAAGATTTTCCATGCAAATAGGGACCAAAAGAAAGCAGGAGTAGCAATACTCATATCAGATAAAATAGACTTTAAAACAAAGGCTGTGAAAAGAGACAAAGAAGGTCACTACATAATGATCAAAGGATCAATCCAAGAAGAAGATATAACAATTATAAATATATATGCACCCAACACGGGAGCACCACAGTACGTAAGACAAATGCTAACAAGTATGAAAGGAGAAATTAACAATAACACAATAATAGTGGGAGACTTTAATACCCCACTTACACCTATGGATAGATCAACTAAACAGAAAATTAACAAGGAAACACAAACTTTAAACGATACAATAGACCAGTTAGACCTAATTGATATCTATAGGTCATTTCATCCCAAAACAATGAATTTCACCTTTTTCTCAAGCGCACATGGAACCTTCTCCAGGATAGATCACATCCTGGGCCATAAAGCTAGCCTTGGTAAATTCAAAAAAATAGAAATCATTCCAAGCATTTTTTCTGACCACAATGCAGTAAGATTAGATCTCAATTACAGGAGAAAAACTATTAAAAATTCCAACATATGGAGGCTGAACAACACGCTGCTGAATAACCAACAAATCACAGAAGAAATCAAAAAAGAAATCAAAATTTGCATAGAAATGAATGAAAATGAAAACACAACAACCCAAAACCTGTGGGACACGGTAAAAGCAGTCCTAAGGGGAAAGTTCATAGCAATACAGGCACACCTCAAGAAACAAGAAAAAAGTCAAATAAATAACCTAACTCTACACCTAAAGCAACTAGAAAAGGAAGAAATGAAGAACCCCAGGGTTAGTAGAAGGAAAGAAATCTTAAAAATTAGAGCAGAAATAAATGCAAAAGAAACAAAAGAGACCATAGCAAAAATCAACAAAGCCAAAAGCTGGTTCTTTGAAAGGATAAATAAAATTGACAAACCATTAGCCAGACTCATCAAGAAACAAAGGGAGAAAAATCAAATCAACAAAATTAGAAACGAAAATGGAGAGATCACAACAGACAACACAGAAATACAAAGGATCATAAGAGACTACTATCAACAATTATATGCCAATAAAATGGACAACGTGGAAGAAATGGACAAATTCTTAGAAAAGTACAACTTTCCAAAACTGGACCAGGAAGAAATAGAAAATCTTAACAGACCCATCACAAGCATGGAAATTGAAACTGTAATCAAAAATCTTCCAGCAAACAAAAGCCCCGGTCCAGACGGCTTCACAGCTGAATTCTACCAAAAATTTAGAGAAGAGCTAACACCTATCCTGCTCAAACTCTTCCAGAAAATTGCAGAGGAAGGTAAACTTCCAAACTCATTCTATGAGGCCACCATTACCCTAATACCAAAACCTGACAAAGATCCCACAAAAAAAGAAAACTACAGGCCAATATCACTGATGAACATAGATACAAAAATCCTTAACAAAATTCTAGCAATCAGAATCCAACAACACATTAAAAAGATCATACACCATGATCAAGTGGGCTTTATCCCAGGGATGCAAGGATTCTTCAATATCCGCAAATCAATCAATGTAATACACCACATTAACAAATTGAAAAATAAAAACCATATGATTATCTCAATAGATGCAGAGAAAGCCTTTGACAAAATTCAACATCCATTTATGATAAAAACTCTCCAGAAAGCAGGAATAGAAGGAACATACCTCAACATAATAAAAGCTATATATGACAAACCCACAGCAAACATTATCCTCAATGGTGAAAAATTGAAAGCATTTCCTCTAAAGTCAGGAACAAGACAAGGGTGCCCACTTTCACCATTACTATTCAACATAGTTTTGGAAGTTTTGGCCACAGCAATCAGAGCAGAAAAAGAAATAAAAGGAATCCAAATTGGAAAAGAAGAAGTAAAACTCTCACTATTTGCAGATGACATGATCCTCTACATAGAAAACCCTAAAGAGTCCACCAGAAAATTACTAGAAATAATCAATGACTACAGTAAAGTTGCAGGATATAAAATCAACACACAGAAATCCCTTGCATTCCTATACACTAATAATGAGAAAACAGAAAGAGAAATTAAGGAAACAATTCCATTCACCATTGCAACGGAAAGAATAAAATACTTAGGAATATATCTACCTAAAGAAACTAAAGACCTATATATAGAAAACTATAAAACACTGGTGAAAGAAATCAAAGAGGACACTAATAGATGGAGAAATATACCATGTTCATGGATTGGAAGAATCAATATAGTGAAAATGACTATACTACCCAAAGCAATTTATAGATTCAACGCAATCCCTATCAAGCTACCAACAGTATTCTTCACAGAGCTAGAACAAATAATTTCACAATTTGTATGGAAATACAAAAAACCTCTAATAGCCAAAGCGATCTTGAGAAAGAAGAATGGAACTGGAGGAATCAACCTACCTGACTTCAGGCTCTACTACAAAGCCACAGTTATCAAGACAGTATGGTACTGGCACAAAGACAGAAATATTGATCAATGGAATAAAATAGAAAGCCCAGAGATAAATCCACGCACATATGGACACCTTATCTTTGACAAAGGAGGCAAGAATATACAATGGATTAAAGACAATCTCTTTAACAAGTGGTGCTGGAAAATCTGGTCAACCACTTGTAAAAGAATGAAACTGGACCACTTTCTAACACCATACACAAAAATAAACTCAAAATGGATTAAAGATCTAAACGTAAGACCAGAAACTATAAAACTCCTAGAGGAGAACATAGGCAAAACACTCTCCGACATACATCACAGCAGGATCCTCTATGACCCACCTCCCAGAATATTGGAAATAAAAGCAAAAATAAACAAATGGGACCTAATTTCTTAAAAGCTTCTGCACATCAAAGGAAACTATTAGCAAGGTGAAAAGACAGCCTTCAGAATGGGAGAAAATAATAGCAAATGAAGCAACCGACAAACAACTAATCTCAAAAATATACAAGCAACTCCTACAGCTCAACTCCAGAAAAATAAACGACCCAATCAAAAAATGGGCCAAAGAACTAAATAGACATTTCTCCAAAAAAGACATACAGATGGCTAACAAACACATGAAAAGATGCTCAACATCACTCATTATCAGAGAAATGCAAATCAAAACCACTATGAGGTACCATTTCACACCAGTCAGAATGGCTGCGATCCAAAAGTCTACAAATAGTAAATGCTGGAGAGGGTGTGGAGAAAAGGGAACCCTCTTACACTGTTGGTGGGAATGCAAACTAGTACAGCCACTATGGAGAACAGTGTGGAGATTCCTTAAAAAACTGGAAATAGAACTGCCTTATGATCCAGCAACCCCACTGCTGGGCATACACACTGAGAAAACCAGAAGGGAAAGAGACACGTGTACCCCAATGTTCATCGCAGCACTGTTTATAATAGCCAAGACATGGAAGCAACCTAGATGTCCATCAGCAGATGAATGGATAAGAAAGCAGTGGTACATATACACAATGGAGTATTACTCAGCCATTAAAAAGAATACATTTGAATCAGTTCTAATGAGGTGGATGAAACTGGAGCCTATTATACAGAGTGAAGTAAGCCAGAAGGAAAAACATAAATACAGTATACTAACGCATATATATGGAATTTAGAAAGATGGTAACAATAACCCGGTGTACGAGACAGCAAAAGAGACACTGATGTATAGAACAGTCTTATGGACTCTGTGGGAGAGGGAGAGGGTGGGAAGATTTGGGAGAATGGCAATGAAACATGTAAAATATCATGTAGGAAACGAGTTGCCAGTCCAGGTTCGATGCATGATGCTGGATGCTTGGGGCTGGTGCACTGGGACGGCCCAGAGGGATGGTATGGGGAGGGAGGAGGGAGGAGGGTTCGGGATGGGGAACACATGTATACCTGTGGCGGATTCATTTTGATATTTGGCAAAACTAATACAATTATGTAAAGTTTAAAAATAAAATAAAATTAGAGAAAAAGAAAAAAAAACAAACAAACGACAGAATGATCTCTGTTCATTTCCAAGGCAAACCATTCAATATCACAGTAATCCAAGTCTATGCCCCAACCAGTAACGCTGAAGAAGATGAAGTTGAACGATTCTGTGAAGACCTTTTAGAACTAACAGCCAAAAAAGATGTCCTTTTCATTATAGGGGACTGGAATGCAAAAGTAGGAAGTCAAAAAACACCTGGGGTAACAGGCAGGTTTGGCTTTGGAATATGGAAACAATGTTTACCAAAATACTAATGTCTGTGTAGAAAGATTTAATGTTTTCTTTTAAAATCTTATTCTTTACACTTTTATATGTCCTTGTTATTTTCAAGGTCAGTTGTCAAATTTGTAATCTTCATTCTGAAGAAAAATGGATAAATTTGTCAGTTTTGTCTAGTTTTATCACTTGTTTTACAGTTATTCATATATTGCATTATGTTTCACATACAGTGTAATATAATTTTTTTCTTTTTTCATATTATTTTTATTTATATATTTAATTTGACATTTTTGTGCATCTGCTAAATGGTATAGGGAAAATTATATATGTGTCAATTATTTTCTATCCGGGTTAAAATTCAAAATCCCCCACTTAAAAGCAGTCTGATCCTAGCCAAATTTCAAATCCTCTTTTTGCCTCTTCCCTCATCTGTAAAATTTATTTCAATAAAATCTACTTAAGATTATTGTCATTATCAGAGATACTAGTAAGTTTGTGTTTCCTTGTTAATTTTCTGTTTAGTTGATCTATCCATAGGTATGAGTGGGGTATTAAGGTCTCCCACTATTATTGTGTTATTGTTAATTTCTCCTTTCATACTTGTTAGCATTTGTCTTACATATTGTGGTGCTCTTGTGTTGGGTGCATATATATTTATAATTGTTATATCTTCTTCTTGGATTGATCCTTTGATCATTATGTAGTGACCATCTTTGTCTCTTTTCACAGCCTTTGTTTTAAAGTCTATTTTATCTGATATGAGTATTGCTACTCCTGCTTTCTTTTGGTCCCTATTTGCATGGAAAATCTTTTTCCAGCCCAGAGATACTATTAAGGAAGTTGCCAGCACAGTGTGTGCTCAGTCACTTCAGTTGTGTCTGATTCTTTGTGACTTCATGGAATGTAGCCTACCAGGCTCCTCTGTCTATGGTATTATCCAGGCAAGAATACTGGAGTGAGTTACCATGCTCTCCTCCAGGGGATCTTGAAGACCTGGGATTTGAACCTGTATCTCCTGCATTGCAGGTGGATTCTTTACCCATTGAGCCAGCTGCCAACACTGGGCTTAGTGCTTATTGGGTGTTTCGTAAATAGTTCCTTTATTACTACTAGGATCAGGCATGCAATCAGATGCCCAGCACAATAGTGTGCTAAGCAACAGGATTTCAAAGATAAACACTCTCTGCCTCCTGCCCTGTGCCCTCAAGAACTCCTCAGCTAAATGGGGAGATAGAAAGACAAGCAAAGCAGATCTTATGTCATATGATTTATAGCGTGCTTGTGAGAAAAGGAATGTAAATACAATATGTAGGCAAAAGGAAGAGGATTTCAGGCAGAGACCAAGCAGCCTGAAGTTGATTTTCATGTATACTGTACCTCCATTCTCTCTTTTCTCTGTCATTATAGATTAAATGGAGTGAACTTGGTAGAAAATATTTTGCATTTGCATAATATGCTAGTGGTCTTCTGTGTACTAAGTAAGCATTTCAAATTTATAGATGGTCAACCTCCTCCTATTATAGAGCACATGGGATTTTGCATTTATGAAAAAGTGGATTAAGTAACTTTTAAGTTTTTCTAGAAGCTTTGGTTCAGTTTAGTGGCTCAGTCATGTCCGAGTCTTTGCAACTCCATGGCCTGCAACACACCAGGATTTCCTGTCCATTACTAGCTCCCAGAGCTTGCTGAAACTCAAGTCCATAGAGTGGTGATGCCTTCCAGCCATCTCATCCTCTGTCATCCCCTGCACCCCCTTCCTTCAATCTTTCCCAGCATCAGGGTCTTTTCCAATGAGTCAGTTCTTTGCATGAGGTGGCCATAGTATTGGCATTTCAGCTTCAGCATTAGTCCTTCCAGTGAATATTCAGGACTGATTTCCTTTAGGATGGACTTGTTGGATCTCCTCTCAGTCCAAGGGACTCTCAAGAATCTTCAACACCACAGTTCAAAAGCAGCAATTCTTTGGCACTCAATTTTCTTCATAGTCCAATTTTCACATTCATACATGATTACTGGAAATACCATAGCTTTGATTAGATGGACTTTTGTCAACAAAGTAGTCTCTGCTTTTTAGTATGCTGTCTAGGTTGGTCATAGCTTTTCTTCCAAGGAGCAAGCGTTTTTTAATTTCATGGCTGCAGTCACCATCTGCAGTGATTTTGGAGCTCAAAAAAGTAAAATCTCTCATTGTTAACATTGTTTCCCCATTTATTTGCCACAAAGTGATGGGACTGAATCACATGATCTTCATTTTCTGAATGTTGAGTTTTAGGCCAACTTTTTCACTCTCCTCTTTCACTTTCATCAAGAGCACTTAGTTTTTATTTGCTTTCTGCCATAAGGATGGTGTCATCTGTATAACTGAGGTTATTGGTATTTCTCACAGCAATCTTGATTCCAGCTTGTGCTTCAACCAGCCTGGCAGATGTACTCTACATAGAAGTTTAATAAGCAGGGTGACAATATACATCCTTGACATATTCCTTTCGCAATTTGAAACCAGTCTGTTGTTCCATGTCCAATTCTAACTGTTGCTTTTTGACCTGCATACAGATTTCTTAGGAGGCAGATCAGGTGATATGGTATTCCGATCTCTTTAAGAATTTTTCACAGTTTGTTGTGATCCACACAGTCAAATGCTTTTGAGTAGTCAATAAAGCAGAAGTAGATGTTTCTTCTGGAACTTTCTTGCTTTTTGGATGATCCAACGGGTGCTGGCAATTTGATCTCTGTTTCCTCTGCCTTTTCTAAAACCAGCTTGAACATCAGGAAGTTCACAGTTCATGTACTGTTTATTGAATCCTGGCTTGGAGAATTTTGAGCATTACTTTGCTAGTGTGTGAGATGAGTGCAATTGTGTGGTAGTTTGAGCATTCTTTGGCATTGCCTTTCTTTGGGATTGGAATGAAAACTGACCTTTTCCAGTCCTGTGGCCACTGCTGAGTTTTCCAAATTTGCTGGCATATTGAGTGCAGCACTTTCACAACATCATCTTTCAGGATTTGAAATAGCTCAACTGGAATTCCATCACCTCCACTAGTTTTGTTTGTAGTGATGCTTCCTAAGGCCCACTTGACTTCACATTGCAGGATGTCTGGCTCTAAGTGAGTGATCACACCATCATGGTTATCTGGGTCATGAAGATCTTTTTTGTACAGTTCTTCTGTGTATTCTTGCCACCTCTTCTTAATATCTTCTGCTTCTGTTAGGTCCATATCATTTTTGTCCTTTATTGTGCCCATCTTCACATGAAAGGTTCCCTTGGTGTCTCTAATTTTCTTGAGGAGATCTCGAGTCTTTCCCATTCTAATGTTTTCATCTATTTCTTTGCATTGATCACTGAGGAAGGCTTTCTTATCTCTCCTTGCTATTCTTTGGAACTCTGCATTCAAATGGATGTATATTTCCTTGTCTCCTTTGCCTTTATCTTTTCTTCTTTTTTCAAATATTTGTAAGGCCTCCTCAGACCACCATTTTGCCTTTTTGCATTTCTTTTTTGGGGGCATGATCTTGATCACTGTACAGTATCACAAACCCCAGTCCATAGTTCATCCAACACTCTATCAGATCTAATACCTTGAATCTGTTTGTCACTTCCAGTGTATAATCATAAGGAATTTGATTTAGGTCATACCTGAATGGTCTAGTGGTTTCCCCTACTTTCTTCTATTTAAGTCTGATTTTGGCAATAAGGGTTCATGATCTGAGCCACAGTCAGCTCCTGGTCTGTTTTTGCTGACTGTATAGAGCTTCTCCATCTTTGGTTGTAAAGAATATAATCAATCTGATTTCGATATTGACCATCTGATGATGTCCCTGTATAGAGTCTTCTCTTGTGTTGTTGGAAGAGGGTGTTTGCTATGACCAGTGTGTTCTCTTGGCAAAACTCTGTTAGCCTTTGACCAACTTCATTTTGTATTCCAAGGCTGAATTTGCCTGTTACTCCAGGTATTTCTTGACTTCCTACTTTTGCATTCCAGTCCCCTATAATGAAAAGGACATCTGTTTTGAGTGTTAGTTCTAGAAGGTCTTGTAGGTCTTCGTAGAACTGTTCAAATTCAGCTTCTCAGCATTACTGTTTGGGGCATAGACTTGGATTACTGTGATATTGAATGGTTTGCCTTGGAAGCGAACAGAGGTCATTCTGTCGTTTTTGAGACTGCACCCAAGAACTGCATTTTAGACTCCTTGTTGACTATGAGGGCTACTCCATTTCCTCTAGGGGAATCTTGCCCACGGTAGAAGACGTAATGGTCATCTGAGTTAAATTTGCCCATTCCAGTCCATTTTAGTTTACTGATTTCTGAAATGTTGATGTTCACTCTTGCCATCTCCTGTTTGACCACTTCCAATTTGCCTTGATTCATGGACCTAATATTCAAGGTTCCTATGCAATATTGCTCTTTACAGCATTGGGCTTCCATCACCAGTCACATCCACAACTGGGCACTGTTTTTACTTTGGCTGTGTCTCTTCATTCTTTCTGGAGTTATTTCTGCACTCTTCTTCAGTAGCATATTGGGCAACTACTGACCTGGGTAGTTCATCTTTCAGTATCCTATCTTTTTGCCTTTTCATACTGTTCATGGGGTTCTCAAGACAAGAATACTGAAGTGGTTTGCCATTCCTTTCCCTAGTGCACCAACCTAGAAAGTGAAAGTGAAGTCACTTCGTCATGTCCGACTCTTTGTGACCCCATGGACTGTAGCCTGCCAGGCTCCTCTGTCCATGGGATTCTCCAGGCAAGAATACTGGAGTGGGTTGCCCTTTCCTTCTCCAGGGGATCTTCCCAAACCAGGGATTGAACCCGGGTCTCCTGCATTGCAGGCAGACGCTTTACCCTCTGAGCCACCAGGGAAGCTGTGGACCAACCTAGACAGCATATTAAAAAGCAGAGACATTACTTTGCCGACAGAGGTCTTCTGGTCAAGACTAGTTTTTCCAGTGGTCATGTATGGATGTGAGAGTTGGACTGTAAAGAAAGCTGAGTGCTGAAGAATTGATGCTTTTGAACTGTGATGTTGGAGAACACTCTTGAGAGTCCCTTGGACTGAAAGGAGATCCAGCCAGTCCATCCTAAAGGAAGTCAGTCCTGAATGTTCATTGGAAGGACTGATGTTGAAGCTGAAACTCCAATATTTTGGCCACCTGATGCGAAGAGCAGACTCATTTGAAAAGACCCTGCTTTTAGGAAGGATTGAAGGCAGGAGGAGAAGGGTATGACAGAGGATGAGATGGTTGGATGGCATCACCGACTCAATGGACATGAGTTTGGGTGAATTTCAGGAATTGGTGATGGACAGGGAGGCCTGGCATGCTGCGGTTTATGGGGTCACAAAGAGTCGGACACGACTGAGTGACTGAACTGAACTGAATCAAAAGTAGCACTTGGCTTCATACTAAGCCATGTGGCAGCTTATTCAAAAAGTTGTCACATGGGCTAGCAGTTTTTGAGAGACTGAGCCTGATATTTGAAAGATTCAGAATCATGAAATTTCTATTTGAATTAGTATCTGCTGAGTGATACTGTTTTTTGGTTGTTTGTCTTATTTCCCTTGTACTTATGATCCACTATGTCCTGTAATAGTACAATGGCCTTTTCTTAAACTAAGTGAGGAGAAGTTTAATTATTTTGCTGAAGCATGTTAACATGGTTAATTTCTCTTTGTTCTCATAGTTATTATTTTTTACTTAGTTTTATCATATGCTCACTCTGGCCCGTATATTATAGCCAAATAGAGAAGAATGTCTTATTCATGTAAATTTTAAAACATTGAGTTATGGAATAAGGCAAAATTAATGACGGTTGGTAAAAGGGGAAAATTTTTCTTTGGAAAATCTAACTAGATCTGTGACAAAATTCTGACCTGATGAAAAAGGGAGAAAATAATTAAAAGGCAAAATGAATCCAAAGCAGGAAACTTATAATTAACAAACCTGAAACATACTCTCTTGCAAGTTTTTTTATTTAAAATTTCTTCCTCAAATATCATTTATTTAGCACCGTGCAAATTATTGTGAGCTTTACCTACTGTCATGAGTAATGGGTTGTGTTTAGTTGTTAGTACAAAGACGTGACTACAGTTGCTTACATAAATAACATTTTTTTTTTTTCCTTAAGAAAAACCTAGAAGTAGCCCAGGGACATCCACAGGTTCATCAGTGACTTCCTTTCTGTTACACCATCCTTGGCATGTAGCATCTCTCCTTAAGTTTACCTCATGGTCAAAAACGGCTGCTGCAACCCTTGCAATCTTGTTTGTATTTAAGGTAAGAGGAAGGAGGAAGTAACTGCAAGTTTTAAAATAATGAGTAGCTTTCATAATTTTATTTTCTATTTCTTAATTTTTAGGTAACACAACAAACAGAACATATGCAGTAGGACATGTGAAGACATTCTCATGAGAGAATGTTATTTCCAATATATTTTTTATTTTTTTGACATTTAGAGATTTCAGATTGATTGGATCAAGTTCTAATGTCTCATTCAGGGTGGATTCTTATTCTAACAAAACCCTCGAAATGACTCAGTTGTCACTTAGAAAAGAAAGGAACAATTGGAAAGGAGGAGGATGAGAAAGAAAAAGCATCAATTTCTAGAAAAAAAGTAAGCCTTGGCTATACCTTTTTCACTAAGACATTGCTGGCAAATGAAGGGGAGGGGAAAGGGTTAAGTGACAATGTCCTTCAAACACTGCAGGGAAGCTGATGAATAGCTATATCTAGCTTCACCTACCTGAAACAGTGTCTATTTGAAACAAAAATATTGATTACATTAATGAAATTCTGTTGTATTTTGGCCAAGGAGGTGATTCCTTTACAAAATGCTGAAGAACTGGTTCTGTTTTAATCAGCAAACTTTCCTTGGCATTTGTATATGCACCCCTGCCCCTGCAAATACTGAGATTATAACTGATCAGTAAGATACCTGGTAAAATATTCTCATCTAGTATGTACCCAATGTTGATTCTGATTGCCTTACATTGATGAACCTAGTGGCAATGATGGGTCATTTTAAGTTGCTGATGTAAAGCACCATCATTTCACTACATGGGAGTAATGAAATTAACACAGGGAAATAGCTTTAAACTCAACTTGAATATTCATCTCTGGTTTATATAACCCAGTGTCTTGAGTGCTTGTTAAAAATACAATCACCCAATCTTTGGGCCAGTTTCTCTAAATCAGTGACTGTGAGGGTGGACTCAGCCTCTGCATCCTCCCTAAGTGTCCCAGGTGAGCCCCTATATCAGGCTTTATAGAGCTGGAAACCGTTAAGGGCTCTGCAGTGGTGTCTCATTTGTATTCTCTGAAAAGGATTCTTTCAGCTTAATATGCAGCCATCTAGCCAAAGCTTCCTTTTTCTTGTCTTTTCCATCTTGGTTCCACCTGTGCCACCCAGAGAAGTCTCTCCTTCTCAAAACATATGGTGTTATTGAGAATCTGTCTTTTCTAAGGGCTTCCCTTGTGGCTCAGTTGAACCTGCTGTGCTTCTCAAGTCAGCTCAAGCAGCATTCAGATGAACTGAGAGAATTCCATGGTAATGATGCAAAAAAAGGCCCCTTGGTTACTTCTTTATCTTCCTTCAGCAATAATGCAACAAATGATGTCTTCACATTTCAAGACATGATCCCAGGAAGGAAATTCTCACCTGTAGCTGTTGCCAGACAAGAAGCCACTTGTGCCAGAGCACTTTACAGTTCTCCTTGGCTCTCTGACCACTCTTGAGATGGAGCCAACATTTTTCTCTGTTTTGACTTTGACTGTAATGATCGTTTTTCCTCACCAATAATTATAACATTATATTTAGTTGAAAATGTCTTTGGCTCTGGTAATTCTAGTGAAGTATTGGTCCAAGGATTTAATAATAAAAAGTATGAATTAAATCTGCAACTGGCCCATAAGGTGTGTATAGCCTAATAAATAAATGACATGTTAGCAATTAAAACTGAATGGAGAAGTTCACTGATTGCAGTCAGAGGGGTACAAGGGTTTCCCAGGTGGTGCTAATAGTAAAGAATCCATCTCCCAATGCAGGAGACACAAGAGTCTGCTTGTTTGACCTCTGGATTGGGAGATTCCCTAGAGGAGGGCATGGCAACCCACTCCATTATTCTTGCCTGGAGAATCCCATGGACAGGGGAGCCTGGTGGGCTACAGGCCTTGGGATCACAAAGAATCAGATATGACTGAGCACACTGAGGGAGGTACAAGCTCATGGCTGGGGGCCGTTTGGGGAGGAACAGGGTTGTACTTCTAACTTGTAGCAAGGGATTGTGGGTGGTATCGTGGAGCAGGTGATGGACAGATGCCACCTTAAAAGACATCTAGACAGGGACCTTCGAAGATGGGGTCATTGACCGAGCAAAATGGCAAAGTCACAAAAGTGGCAAAGTCTGTTGGGCCTTTGTAGAAGGGCGTGAATAGTTCTGGTTGCTTCCTAGAGAGTGGGGCCAGGTTAGGCATTCAGACTTGCCCTTTGGTTAATGGAGAGGCAATAAAAGTGTTCATATGGGGAAGACATTCTTTAGTAAGGTTATTCTGGCAGCAGGAAGTAAAACTGATGGAAAGGGGAAGACGTTAGAAAGAACCAAGACTTATTAGGGCTGAGGATCGTCCAACTTTAGTCTCGTTTTAAAATTAAACTCAGCCGGTATGTCTCTAAGATGTTTAAAATTCATGGGGCAGTCAAGGCATTAACTTTCCTGTGGAAAATTCCATTAATGACAGACTGACAAGGAAACATTATTAACGATAGAGGGTTTGAATTTGAAGGCTATATCCACAAGCCGTTCGTGCTACTCCTACTTCATTCTTCTATGATGCATATAATTCTTTACAGTATTTCTATGCACAGTGTGGCGCTGCATTCCCCCTTTGTTTTTAACAGCATGTGGTTAAGATAATAATAGCTCTCCATAAGTCATTTGAGCTTGGACAGGGTACCAAAGGTACACAGAAAATTAATGGCTTCTTTGGAAGCATCATTCAGATCTTGCAGCTCTTAGCCTTTCTGTCTTCCCATTGTCTTCTCTTGGCCTGTGCTACTGAAAATACAGAGTGCTGGCTAACATCAGAAGCAGTCATTAGCTCATGTATAAATCTTCTTTCTATTCATTTAAAGAGGAGGTTTTTTCCTTGTTTATACAACCACAAATTCTATATTTTCTTTCAGAAAATCAGAGTCTTCAGGTATCTTAAAAATGGTAAAAGATGGTCTCAGAAGGAATGAAGGCATAGTTATCTTTGGGACTAGAAGTGTACATTAAATTCCAATTAAAAAATTGGTCAGAACACTGACCGTTCTGCTCCTGTGTTTCTTTCTTTGTTCATCAGCTCTGTGGGCTTAAACATGCTGCAAACAGCATCTAGCATCGGCGGATTTAAATGCTTATGAGATGGTATTTGAACTGATCTTTTTCTTCTTTGCCGCGCCTAATGGATTACTAAATTTAAGTGCTCAGGGCATAGTTTTGCCCTCCTTTGTGGGTACATGGCTCTCATTGACGTCATTGGGAGCCCTGTGTCTCTGCAGGGCAGAACTTGGCACTTCCATGTAGAATATTTTTAAACTATAAAATTGAATTACAAAGGTATTGCATCTGCTTTTTATATAGACACTGTTTGCTTTATTAAAGAATGTTTCATAAAGCCAGCCAATTCTACAGGACCTACACATTTAGCGAAGCAAGCTATTTTTAGAAATTACATAAAAAAGAGAGTGAACTTTTAATTTAAAATCAGGATTGTTTAGGATTGGGTTTATAGAAATCAGAATGATATTCTTATTATTAAACCATGCCTTTATTTTTAGCAGGTGTGCTGGGTAGCAAAATTTAGTTTTGTGAAAACACAAATGAAAGTGGTAAACAAAATATTAAAAAGACTCTGTTACCAACTGAAATATATTTTTATCTCTTTTCTCTTTGAAATAGTTGATGTACAATATTACATCAATATTAGTTTCATGTGTGCAAGAGTGATTTGACATATATATCTCTTATGAAGTGAGCACCATGACCAGTCTAGTAACCATTTGTCACCATAAAAAGATACTGTAATATTACAGACCATCATCCCTATGCTGCACATTATTCTTCCCCATGATTTATTATCTTATAACTGAAAGTTTTACTTCTTAATCCCTTTCACCTGTTTTGCCCAGTCTCCCATCCCTTCCCCATTGTGACCACCAGTTTGTTCTCTGTATCTTTGAGTCTCTCTGTTTTGTTTATTAGATTCCATATATAAGTGAAATCATATATTTCTCTGTCTGACTTTATCACTTAGCAAAATACCTCTAGGTCTATCCATGTCATCAGAAATGGGAAGATTTCATTCTTTTTTATGGTTAAGTAATAATATTCCAGTGTATGTGTGCCTTTGTGTGTACATATGTATGTACATATGTGGTACGTATGCCACAACTTCTTTATTTCTTCTATTGATGGACACTTAGGTTGCTTCCATATTTGGCTATTGTAAATAATGCTGGGATGAACATAGATGTGCATTTATCTTTTTGGATTAATGTTTTTGTTTTCTTTGGATACTCCAAAATTGGATTGCTGGATTGAATGGTAGTTCTACTGGTTACCTCTGAACAAAGTAGGGATTTGGACACAGATCCTATTTGTTTGTGCAGTACTGTAAAACACACCTATAGAAAAATTGTATATGAATGGACTTGCACAGTTCAAACCTTCCTGTTTAAGGATCAACTGTATTTTTAATTTTGGGGTCTGTGTTCATAGTGGTTGCACCAATTTACATTCTCATCAACAGTGTATGAGAGTTTCCTTTTCTCCACACCCTCCCAATGCTAATTAGTTATCTTTTTGATGATAGCCATTCTGACAAGAGTGAGGTGATAACTCATTATGGTTTTGAATTAATTTGCCTGATGATTAGTGATTTGAGCATCTTTCCTGTGTTGGCCATCCATATGTCTTCCTTGGAAAAATGTTTATTCATGTCCTACCTATTTTCTAATCAGGTGGTTTGATTTTGGGATATTGAGCTGTGTAAGTTCTTCATGTATTTTGGACATTAACCCCCATACTGGATATATCCTTGGCAAGTATCTTCTTCCATTCAGTGGGCTGCCTTTTCATTTTGCTGATGGTTTCTTTTGCTATGTAAAAGCTAGTCAGTTTGATGTAGTCTCATTTGTTCATTTTTAGTTTTACTTCCCTTGCCTGAGGAGACATATCCAAAAAAAATATTGCTAAGACCAATATTGAAGAGATTATTGGTTATTTTCTTCTAAGAGTTTTATAGTTTCAGGCCTTACATTTAAGTCTTTAATCCACTTTGAGTTTATTTTTGTATATGGTTTAAGATAGTGGTTTAGTTTCATTCTTCTGATATTGTGCCCATCTTTGCATATAATGTTTCCTTGGTATCTCCAATTTTCTTGAAGCGATCTCCAGTCTTTCCCATTCTGTAGTTTACTTTGCATTGTTCACTTAACAAGGCTTTCTTATCTCTCCTTGCTATTCTCTGAAATTCTGCCTTCAGTTGGGTATGTTTTTTTTCTTTGTCCTTCGCCTTTTGCTTCTCTTTTTTTTCTCAGCTATTTGTAAGGCCTCCTCAGACAACCAATTTGCCTTCTTGCATTTCTTTTCTTTGGGATGGTTTTAGTCACTGCCTCCTGTACAGTGTTATGAACCTCCATCCATAATTCTTTTTTTTGTTTGTTTGTTTAGTGGGAAATGTCATCTCTTTTATTTTTTTTATTATTATTTTTAATGTCAATTTATTTATTTTAATTGGAGGCTAATTACTTTACAATATTGTATTGGTTTTGCCATACATCAGCATGAATCTGCCACGGGTGTACACGTGTTCCCCATCCTGAACCCCCCTCCCACCTCCCTCCCTGTATCATCCCTCTGGGTCATCCCAGTGCACCAGCCCCAAGCATCCTGTCTTAAGGCACTCTGTCTACTAAATCTAACCCCTTGAATCTACTTGTCATCTCCACTGTGTAATCATAAGGGATTTGTTGTTGTTCATTCACCAAGTCATGTCCGACTCTGTGACCCCATGAACTACAGCAAGCCAGGCTTCTCTGCCCAACACTATCTTCCTGAGTGAGTGAGTGATAGTCACTCAGTTGTGTCCGACTCTTTGCGACCCCATGCGCTGTAGCCTGCCAGGCTCTTTTGTCCATGGAATTCTCCAGGCAGGAATACTGGAGTGGGTTGCCATTTCCTTCTCCAGACTATCTCCCTGAGTTTGCTCAAACTCATGTCCACTGAATCAGTGATGCCATCTAACTGTCTCATCCTCTGTTGCCCCCTTCTCCTCTTGCCCTCAATTTCCAAGCATCAGGGTCTTTTCCAGTGAGTCAGCTCTTCGCATCAGATGGCCAAAGTATTGGAGCTTCAGCATAGGTCATACCTGAATGGTCTAGTGGTTTTCCCTACTTTCTACAATTTAAGCCTGCTTTTGATATAGCTATCCAGTTTTCACAATACTATTTATTGAAGAGACTGCCTTTTCTCCACTGTATTTTTTTTTTAACCCCTTTGTCATAAATTGACTATATATGCATGGGTTAATTTCTGGACTGTATTCTGTTCCATTGACCTGTGTCCTAATTTTGTGCGAGTACCATAGTACCATGGTTACTCTAGTTTTGCAGTATAGTTTGAAATCAGAGAGCAGGATACCTCCAGCTTTGTTTCTTTTTCTTAACATTACTTTACTTTTCAGGGTCTTTTGTAGTTCCATACAAAATTTAGGATCATTTTTTTCAGTTCTGTGAAAGATGTTATTGGTATTTTTAAAAGGGATTGCATGCGTCTGTGGATTGCTTTGGGTAGGATGGACATTTTGCCAATATTAATTCTTCAAGTACATGAGCATGGTACATACATGTCTTGTTTCATTACACTTTGCTTTATGCACTTCACAGTTATTGTGTCTTTCATAGATTGAAGATTTGTGGCAACCAGGCACAGAACAAGTCTGTCAGCACTATTTCTTAAACAGCATTTGCCCACTTTGTATCTTGGTGTTGCTGTTAGATAATTCTTACAATATTTTAAACCTTTCACCAGCAAAAAAGTAAAATTTGTGAAGGCTCAGATAATGGCTAGCAGTTTTCAATACAATAAAGTACTTTTTAACTAAGATAAATACTTTTTTTTTTACATGGTTCTGTTGCATCCTTAGTAGTGAACTTTCACATGCATTGGGAAACCAAAAAATTATTGTGGCTTGCTTTATTATATTATTCACATTAGTGTGATGGTCTATTTTTTTTTAAATTTTATATTATTTTTAAACTTTAAAATATTGTATTAGTTTTGCGATGGTCTAGAACTGAAAACTCAATGTCTCTGAGGTATGCTTTTGTATATTTCTATTTATTTACATTATCTTCAGTTTCTTTTATTAACATCTTACAGTTTTCAGAGTGCAGGAGTACAGAGCTTTCCCCTTCTTGGTTAAATTTAGTCCCAAGTATTTTATTATTTTTTTTTTTTTCTTAAATTTTTTTTTTGTGAAATACGTTTTTATTTAGTTATTTTACTTTACAATATTGTATTGGTATTTTATTATTTTTTGATGCAGTTGTAAATGGGATTGTTTTCTTCATTTTTTAATAGCTTGTTATTAGTGTATATTGATTTTGTATTATACAACTATTGAATTCATTTATTAGTGCTAATAGTTTTTATTTATTTAATTTTTTGGTGGAAGCTTCAGGGTTTCCTATATTTAATATCATGTTACCAGCAAATAATGACAGTTTTACTTCTTCCTTCCCAATTGGGATTCCTTTTATCTCTTTTTTTAGTCTGACTGTCATGGTTGGGACTCTAATCCTGTTTTGAATAAGTGTCCATAGTGGGCAGTTCTAAGATTGATTTAGATCTTAGAGGAAAACCCTTCAGTTTAGCTGTGAGTTTGTCATATATGGCCTTTATTATATTAAGGTGTATCACTTTTATACTCACTTTGAGTTTTCATTATAAATGGATGTTGAATTTTGTTTATATAAATTTTGTCCATTAAATGGATGTTGAATTTTGTCTATATAAATTTTGTCCATTAAATGGATGTTGAATTTTGTCTATATACTATACAGTCCATGGAATTCTACAAGCCTGAATGCTGGAGTGGATGCCCTTTCCCTTCTCCAGGGGATTTTCCCAACCCAGGGATTGAACCCAGGTCTCCTGCATTGCAGGCAGATTCTTTACTAGCTGAGCCACAAGAGAAGCCCATTATATATAAACAACCTAGATGTCCATCAGCAGATGAATGGATAAGAAAGCTGTGGTACATATACACAATGGAATATTACTCAGCTATTAGAAAGAATACATTTGAATCAGTTCTAATGAGGTGGGTGAAACTGGAGCCGATTATACAGAGTGAAGTAAGCCAGAAAGAAAAACACTAACGCATATATATGGAATTTAGAAAGATGGTAATGATAACCCTGTATGCGAGACAGCAAAAGAGACACAGATGTATAGAACAGTCTTTTGGACTCTGTGGGAGGGGGCGGGGATGATTTGGGAGAATGGCATTGAAACATGTATAATATCATATAAGAAACAAATCACCAGTCCAGGTTTGATGCAGGATACAGGAAGCTTAGGGCTGGTGCACTGGGATGACCCAGAGGGATGGTATGGGGAGGGAGGTGGTGGGGGCGTTCAGGATTGGGAACACATGTACACCCGTGGCGGGTTCATGTTGATGTATGGCAAAACCAATACAATATTGTAAAGTAATTAGCCTCTAATTAAAATAAATAAATTTAATAAAAAATAAAGTATATAATTTTCATACCCACTTTGAGTTTTCATTGTAAATGGATGTTGAATTTTGTCAAATACTTTTTCTGAATCTACTGAGATGATCATATGACTTATATCCTTTGTTAATGTGCTGTATCACACACATTAATTTGTGGATATTGAAACATTCTTATGTTCCTGGGATAAATCCCCTTTGATCATAGTGTATGGTCCTTTTTATATATTGTTGAATTCAGTTTGCTGGGATGATCTTTCTCTCCTTCAATTCTAAACAATAATCTTGATAACTAGAGTACTCTTGGTTGTAATTTTTTTTTTCCTTTCAGTACTTTGACTATACCATTCCAGTCCCTTCTGATCTATAAAGTTTTTGCTGAAAAATCAGTTGATACTCTTATGGGAGTACCCTGTACCTAACTAGTTGTTTTTCTGTTGCTGCTTTTAAGATTCTATCTTTAACTTTGACATTTTAATGATAATGTGTCTCAGTTCATCTTGTTTGAAACTCTCTGTGCTTCCTGGACTTGGGTGTCTGTTTCCTTGCCTAGATTAAGGAAGTTTTCAGTCATTATTTCTTCAATATGGTTTCTCTGCCTTTATCTATCTCTTCTCCTTCTGGGACCTTTATATAGATAGTGTAACTGTTAGTATGCTAGATATCCCAATATCTCAAGCTATCATCACTTTTGTATTGTTTTTTCTTTTTGCTGTTCTGGTTGAGTTACTACCACTGCCCTATCTAACGAATCACTGATTTGTTCTTTTGAATCATCTAGTATGCTGTTGATTGCTTCTAGCATATTTTTTATTTCACTTGTTGTATTCTTCATTTCTGATTGGTTTCTTTTTAAACTTTTCTGTCTCTTTGTTGAAGTTTTCACTGAGTTTATTCACTGTTCCTCCAAGTTTGGTGAACATCTTTATGACTATTATTTTGAATTCTTCATCTGATAAATTGATCCTCTTTCACTTAGTTCTTTTTTCTGAGGTTTTGTCATTATTCTTTCATTGGAAAGAGAAAGTTCCACCAGATCCCTGCTCCACTGGCTGCTGCTGCTAAGTCGCTTCAGTCATGTCCTACTCTATGCTACCCCATAGACAACAGCCCACCAGGCTCCCCCATCCCTGGGATTCTCCAGGCAAGAATACTGGAGTGGGTTGCCATTTCCTTCTCCAATGCATGAAAGTGAAGAGTGAAAGTGAAGTCGCTTAGTTGTGTCTGACTCTTAGCTACCCCATGGACTGCAGCCCACCAGGCTCCCCCGTCCCTGGGATTCTCCAGGCAAGAACACTGGAGTGGGTTGCCATTTCCTTCTCCAATGCATGAAAGTGAAGAGTGAAAGTGAAGTCGCTCAGTTGTGTCCGACTCGTAGCAACCCCATGGACTGCAGCCCACCAGGCTCCTCCATCCATGGGATTTTCCAGGCAAGAGTACTGCAGTGGGGTGCCATTGCCTTCTCCACATACCCTGAAATTAGCCAGTGTTCTTTCTTCTATGACCCAGGTGTTTTTCAAGCTGCTGTATCTGGAGTGGGACTCAGAGTGAGTTTATAGACACGCCCTTCAGGAGTGGAGTCTGAGTGTCCTACAACCTCTGGCTCTCCTGGACACAGCTCTGCTGGTTACCAAAGTAAGATGTGAGGGGGCTTGTCTTCCTGGTAATGATGGCCTGGGTTAAGGAGCCCAGCATGGGATTTGGACCTCTCACTCTCCACAGGGGAACTTCACAACTGTGACCTTTCCTACTTGTAGGTCACTCTACTGTGGATTCTGCCTGAACCTCTGAGACTCCTCCCTCTCTTAATGTGGCCTTTTCTTTACATCCTTAGTTGCAGAAAATCTATTTTCCTAGTCATCAGGTCACTCAGAAACAGTTCTTCTATACATAGTTGTAGTTTTGGTGTGTCTGTGGGAGGACATGAGCCTAGAATCTTCCTAGTCTGCCCTCTGGAGCTAGACCTTTCTTTTCCTTTTTTTTTTCCTGATAGAACTTCATGGGTCAGGTTGAAGGTAACTGAGAGAATTTTCCTCTCTGGATTCTACATCTGCAGCCATAATTTAAATTTTAAGCCTCTTCTCCTACATCCCTTCTCTCTCATCTCTATCCACTCCACCCCAGGGGTTAGACAGATGTTTGTGATGGCAACAGTAGATGGATAGTGAGCCCTCCTGGGGGTAGTAGTTGTCAAATCAATTAGAAACATTCTACTTAATCTGTCTGTGATTTGATGGCTGCCAGAGTCCCTAAGGTCCTGTCTTGGAAACTTGTTTTCTGAACGGGAGAAATGCTGACATTTTTCCTTTTTAAAAAATGTATTTGCTGTATGTCTGAGTTATCTTGATAGTGCAAGATCCTAGATAATGTGTCAGGGCTTTCACATCCATGGGTCTGCAACACTTTGCATCCTGTAAGTCATTGGATGTTATCATCATTGACAGATTCCTTGATGTCATTCTAATGTTACAGACTGCAGTTCAACCCATTGGAGATAGCTTTTTTGAGGTATTGCTCTGGAATGTACAGAAAAGAACTCACATGTTAAATCTCTGGGCTTTTGCTAGCTGTGCAATTTCAGCTCTGTCAGCAGGTTTGCCCTCTGAAATAGAGCAATGTTCATAATTTTAACTTTTAAAAGTGTACGTCTTCAGTAAAGATCCAGTGACTATCACCTGGGGCCAATTACCTATGAGTTCCAACATGAAAACCTGGGGGGAAATTGGTGTTAGTAGCAAAAATACTGACAGAGGCCAGCCTCCAATGCTGATAGTGATGTGTTATGTTAGGTTCAAGGTAGGGATTCCCCATGATTTTGTACTTTATTGTGTCAAGTCTGCTTCTTTGGAAAGCTTGCCAACAAGAATATACTAGGGTGAGAACCAGACATTTCTGTGATCCTGGCATGTTTGAATGTTGCTGTGTTAGACATGAAAATAAACAATGACAACCTTTCTTCTTCCTAACTGAAAAATTATATAACCCAACAGGATACAGTAGGAGACATTAAATTCAGCAAGACCTGGAGCACTTGGAATCCCTGGGCTTATACATCATCTTGTTTTACCTCTTCCTTTTATAAATGAAGAAACGGTGAATGGGAGAAATTAAGTGATAGCTATACAGCTCCGTGGAAGAAAAGTTATGACCAACCTAGATAGAATATTGAAAAGCAGAGACATTACTTTGCCAACAAAGGTCCGTCTAGTCAAGGCTACGGTTTTTCCTGTGGTCATGTATGGATGTGAGAGTTGGACTGTGAAGAAAGCTGAGTGCTGAAGAATTGATGCGTTTGAACTGTGGTGTTGGAGAAGACTCTTGAGAGTCGCTTGGACTGCAAGGAGATCCAACCAGTCCATTCTGAAGGAGATCAGCCCTGGGATTTCTTTGGAAAGAATGATGCCAAAGCTGAAACTCCAATACTTTGGCCACCTCATAGGAAGAGTTGACTCATTGGAAAAGACTCTGATGCTGGGAGGGATTGGGGGCAGGAGGAGAAGGGGACGACAGAGGATGAGGTGGCTGGATGGCATCACTGACTCGATGGACATGAGTCTGAGTGAATTCTGGGAGTTGGTGATGGACAGGGAGGCCTGGCGTGCTGCGATTCATGGGGTTGCCAAGAGTTGGACACGACTGAGCGACTGAACTGAACTGATACAGCTCCGTAGTTACAGATTTGGAACTGAAACAAAGTTTCCCCAGTTCATTATTCTAGTGTGTTTTTTTCCACATTAAGGCTGATTGATTTTTGAAAAATAGCTTTTCTTCCCTTTCACCAGCCTTGCTCCATGCTTCCTACACTCAGATTTTCAGCATCTATATCTGGTGGTGAGGGAGTGGGCTGGCGGCATTGTTAATACTTGAACAATCTCTCCCTCCCATGCCACAGCTTTCCCTGCCATCAAACAACATCCTCATAATCATATTTGGGTCTATCCTTTCTGGGTAGTAGCCATACTCTGGGTTTTTTAAACACACCAAATAAATACTTGCTCTCTGTTCCATTCCTTCAGAGCCCTTCTGGATGACACTGGAAAACCTGAAAAATTATATTTTTGTTAAATACTTCTATCCATTTACCCAAAGGGTTTGATTAAGTGGACATTCCTAGGATTCCCTCAGGTTGGTGGAAAGAACTTTTGGACACAGAAATCTTTTGATATAACACAAGTTACAAGTTTTCTGCTCCCTTAGAAATCAAATGCTAGCCTTGGTTTTCCTATATTTGATTAAACAGGGAGGGACATGTCTGCTCGAGAGTGTTACAGGGTTTTAACATGAATGTCACTGATACATAATAGCCATGGAGAACTGCTGACCATTATAATAACTGAAGGATTTAGCTCCAAAGGAGAACTGGGTTTTAGAGCCATTGAGACAAGATCAGCTCATAGATACATTTTTTCCCCTTTCCTTTTTGAAGTATAACTTACATAGAGTAAAAGGATGCCAAATGTAAGATACAGCTTGATAATTTTCCCAATGTACATCTTTGTGCAACCTCTTTCCAGGTCAAATTATAAAATATTATCAGCACCCCAGTAGACTTACTCATGGAGATACTTGTTATAATTTTCTCACAGTCCTTTGTAATACCTCTAAAGGTTTATTTGGCCATTGGTGTTGATTTTCTTGGTGGCCATGTGTCTCCTCTTTCACTCCGCCCTCTAAATGTAGGAATGTGCATTCATTATTGGTAATTATTAGGAAAGCAGACAATGTCACCTACTCAGCAAATGAAATACTTAGCTCTGAAATTTTATAACTCATTAAACTTGGTTGCCCTGCTTCATTCCGTATTCTAAGGCTAAATTTGCCTGTTACCCCAGGTGTTTCTTGACTTCCTACTTTTGCATTCCAGTCCCAATAATGAAAAGGATATCTTTTTTGGGTGTTAGTTCTAAAAGTTCTTTTAGGTCTTCATAGAACCATTCAACTTCAGCTTCTTCAGCGTTACTGTTTGGGGCATAGGCTTGGATTACTGTGATATTGAATGGTTTGCCTTGGAAACAAACAGAGATCATTCTGTAGTTTTTGAGATTGCATCCAAGTACTGCATTTCAGACTCTCTTGTTGACCATGATGGCTACTCCATTTCTTCTAAGGGATTCCTGCCCACAGTAGTAGATATAATGGTCATCTGAGTTAAATTCACCCATTCCAGTCTATTTTAGTTTGCTGATTCCTAGAATGTTGACATTAACTCTTGCCATCTCCTGTTTGACCACTTCCAATTTGCCTTGATTCATGGACCTAACATTCCAGGTTCCTATGCAATATTGCTCTTTATAGCATCAGACCTTGCTTCTATCACCAGTCACATCCACAACTGGGTATTGTTTTTGCTCTGGCTCCATGCCCTCATTCTTTCTGGAGTTATTTCTCCACTGATCTCCAGTAGCATATTGGGCACCTACCGAGTTGGGGAGTTCCTCTTTCAGTATCCTATCATTTTGCCTTTTCATACTGTTCGTGGGGTTCTCAAGGAAAGAATATTGAAGTGGTTTGCCATTCCCTTCTCCAGTGGACCACATTCTGTCAGACCTCTCCACCATGACCTGCCAGTCTTGGGTGGCCCCACATGGCATGGCTTAGTTTCATTGAGTTAGACAAGGCTGTGGTCCTAGTGTGATTAGATTGACTAGTTTTCTGTGAGTATGGTTTCAGTGTGTCTGCCCTCTGACGCCCTCTCACAACACCTACCGTCTTACTTGAGTTTCTCTTACCTTGGACATGTATCTCTTCATGGCTGCTCCAGCAAAGCGCAGCCACTGCTCCTTACCTTGGACAAGGGGTATCTCCTCATGGCTGCCCCTCCTGACCTTGAACGTGGAATAGCTCCTCTCAGCCCTCTTGCGCCCGCGCAGCCACCTGGCAAAGGCTAATAGAGTTTTGCCAAGAGAATGCAGTGCTCATAACTAACACCCTCTTCCAACAACACAAGAGAAGACTCTACACATGGACATCACCAGATGGTCAACACTGAAATCAGATTGATAATATTCTTTGCAGCCAAAGATGGAGAAGCTCTATACAGTCAGCGAAAACAAGGCTGGGAGCTGACTGTGGCTCAGATCATGAATTCCTTATTGCCAAATTCAGACTTAAATTTAAGAAAGTAGGGAAAACCACTAGGCCATTCAGTTATGGCCTAAATCATATCCCTTATAATTATACAGTGGAAGTGAGGAATAGATTTAAGGGACTAGATCTGATAGAGTGCCTGATGAACTATGGACAGAGGTTCGTGACATTGTACAGGAGACAGGGACCAAGACCATCCCCATGGAAAATAAATGCAAAACAAAACCAAACAAAATGGCTGTCTGAGGAGGCCTTACAAATAGCTGTGAAAAGAAGAGAAGCAAAAAGCAAAGGAGAAAAGAAAAGATCTAAGCATTTGAATGCAGAGTTCCAAAGAATAGCAAGGAGAGATAAGAAAGACTTCCTCAGCGACCAATGCAAAGAAATAGAAGAAAACAACAGAATGGGAAAGACTAGAGATCTCTTCAAGTATATCAGAGCTACCAAGGGAACATTTCATGGAAAGATGGGCTCAATAAAGGACAGAAATGGTATGGACCTGACAGAAGCATAAGATATTAAAAAGAGGTGGCAAGAATACACAGAAGAACTGTACAAAAAAGATCTTCACGACCCAGATAGTCACGATGGTGTGATCACTCACCTAGAGCCAGACATCCTGGAATGTGAAGTCAAGTGGGCCTGAGAAAGCATCACTACGAACAAAGCTAGTGGAGGTGATGGAATTCCAGTGGAGCTATTTCAAATCCTGAAAGATGATGTTGTGAAAGTGCTGCACTCAATATGCCAGCAAATTTGGAAAACTCAGCAGTGGCCACAGGACTGGAAAAGGTCAGTTTTCGTTCCAATCCCAAAGAAAGGCAATGCCAAAGAATGCTCAAACTACCGCACAATTGCATTTATCTCACAGGCTAAAGTAATGTAGTAAAGTAATGCTCAAAATTCTCCAAGCCAGGCTTCAGCAATACGTGAACTGTGAACTTCCAGATGTTCCAGCTGGTTTTAGAAAAGGCAAAGGACCCAGAGATAATTGCCAACATCCGGTGGATCATTAAAAAAGCAAGAGCCTTCCAGAAAAATTCTATTTCTGCTTATTGACTATGCCAAAGCCTTTGACTGTGTGGATCACAGTAAACTGTGGGAAATCTGAAAGAGATGGGAATACCAGACCACCTGACCTGTCTCTTGAGAAACCTATATGCAGGTTAGGAAACAACAGTTAGAACTGGACATGGAACAACAGGCTGGTTCCAAATAGGAAAAGGAGTACATCAAGGCTGTATATTGTCATCCTGCTTATTTAACTTATATCCAGAGTACGTCATGAGAAACGCTGAGCTGGAATAAGCACAAGCTGGAATCAAGATTGCCGGGAGAAATATCAATAACCTCAGATATGCAGATGACACCACCCTTATGGCAGAAAGTGAAAAGGAACTAAAAAGCCTCTTGATGAAAGTGAAAGAGGAGAGTGAAAAAGTTGGCTTAAAACTCAACAATCAGAAAACTAAGATCATGGCATCTGGTCCCATCACTTCATGGGAAATAGATGGGGAAACAGTGTCAGACTTCATTTTTGGGGGCTCCAAAATCACTGCAGATGGTGATTGCAGCCATGAAATGAAAAGACGCTTACTCCTTGGAAGGAAAGTTATGGCCAACCTAGACAGAATATTCAAAAGCAGAGACATTAGTTTGCCAACAGAGGTCCATCTAGTCAAGACTATAGTTTTTCCAGTAGTCATGTATGGATGTGAGAGTTGGACTGTAAAGAAAGCTGAGCGCCAACGAATTGATGCTTTTGAACTGTGATGTTGGAGAAGACGCTTGACAGTGCCTTGAAGTGCAAGGAGATCCAACCAGTCCATTCTAAAGGAGATCAGCCCTGGGTGTTCTTTGGAAGGACTGATGCTAAAGCTGAAACTCCAATACTTTGGCCACCTCATGTGAAGAGTTGACTCACTGGAAAAGACTCCAATACTTTGGCCACCTCATGCAAAGAGTTGACTCATTGGAAAAGACTCTGAGGGACTGAGGGCAGGAGGAGAAGGGGATGACAGAGGATGAGATGGCTGGATGGCATCACTGACTCAATGGACATGAATTTGAGTAAACTCCTGGAGTTGGTGATGGACAGGGAGGCCTGGTATGTTGCAATTCATGGGGTCGCAAAGAGTTGGACATGACTGAGTGACTGAACTGAACTGAACTAAAACTTGGTTGGCAGTAAGAAGTGGGCCTAATTCTCCTCTAAATACAGTTTTATTCACTGTAGAGGACTTTGCTTTACCATGTTTCTAATAAATCTTGTCTTAATTGTTTCATGCTGTTATAACAAAAGGCCATAACTGGGTGTCTTATAAGAAACAAATTTATCTCTACAGTTTTGGAGGTTGGAAGTCTGAGTTCGTGGTTCTAGCATGGTCAGATGAGAGCCCTCTTCCAGGTCACAAACCTCTCATTGTATCCACACATGGTGGGAGGGGCTAGGGATTTCTCCGGAGCTGCTTTTATAAAGGCTTCAATTTGCTGAGTAGGTGACATTGTCTGCTGTCTAATAATTACTGATAATGAATGCACATTCCTACTTTAGAGGGGGGAGTGAAAGAGGAGACACATGGTCACCAAGACAATCAACACCAATGGCCAAATAAACCTTTAGAGGTGTTACAAAGGACTGTGATAAAATTATAATAAGTATCTCCATGAGTAAGCCTACTGGGGTGGCTGAAACTACTTCTCAAACAGTCCTAATACCATCACACTGGGCATTAAGATTTAACATTTGAATTTTGAGTGGGGATGTGTTCATTCAAGCCATAGCATCTCTATTCACAAATAGCTTTATAGAAATTATTTAATATATATAGCAGATATAGAGACAGTAGTAATACCCTGATTTCAAATTTTACAAGGCTCTAAGGAACTAAAAAACTCTATCATATTAATTCACAGTGTCTTTAGGATGCCTGGAAGGCTTGAATGGAGAGGATTGAGTTGTAGACAATTCAGGGACTTAATATCATAAAGAAAGAATAGCTTAACCCATATAAGAATTTGAGTTTTTTGAGTAATGAAAATATTTAAAATGTTAAAACTAGAGGCTCATTCTTCCAGATTTCACTTGATTCTGCCAGGATTTCTGTCAGATGATCTTCCCTTGACTTTTAAAATCTTGACTATTCATTAAGCTATGAGAGAAACATAGTTTGGCAGTTGACTACGTTTAAGATCTGTGCAAGAGCCGTTTACACCTCACTATTTCTGCTCTAGATAGTGACTCATCTCTTCTAGGAATTTAGCAAACATGAATTCTGCTTTAATGGTTTCCTAATAAAGAAAAACATAAAAAAAATTAAGTTTTGTTTTTGCTGAACATTTTTTCTCCTTGAAATACTGCACAATAGCACATCAAGGTATAAACGCTTTATTGCCTTTAAGACAGTGCTTTGTTTTCTATCTGGGGGATAACTTTTGCTTTTGTCTTCTTTGCTTGAACTTTTCCCACCACAAGGAGAACCCTGTCTAATGTTACAGTAGTATGCTCATTAGCCTCTGAGAGTCTTAAGTAAATGACTGGATTGTATAAATGATGAAATGTTTTTGCTTCACACTATTTAGATTATACAATTGAGATGACTTTCTTAAAGCAATAGGCTTTTTAATAGCATAATTTAAGATTTTTAATTCTGGGCAGGATTGATGAGAGTTGGAAATTCTTTTTTTAAACAAATATTTTTATTTATTTTTGACAGTTGTGGGTCTTTGTTGCTGTGTGGGCTACTCTTCTAGCTGGAGTGTGAGAGCTTCTCACTGTGATATCTTCTCTTGTTGCCAAGCATAGACTCTAGGGCGTGCAGGCTTCAGTAACTGAGGCTTCCAAGCTTTAGAGCGCAGGCTCAGTAGTGGTGGAGCAGGGGCTTAGTTGCTCCGCAGCATGTGAGATCTTCCCGGATCAGGGAACAAACCTTGTCTTTTGTATTGGCAGGCAGGTTCTTTACCACCGAACCACCAGAGAAGCCAAGCAATTGGTCTTTCTATTAGTAAATATCCTAATTGCATTTAAAATTTCTGCTTTTTGGGGACTTCCCTGGCAGTCCAGTGGTTAAGACTCTACTGTTGCACTGCTGGGGATGTGGGTTCAATTTCTGATGGGAGAACTAAGATCCCACATGCCGTGTAGCCAAAAAAAAAAGAAAGATTTTTTTAAAACTTGCTGCTTTTTTTTTTTTTTTTTTGGTAAAATGGAAACTTCAGAGTATTAAACACACACACATATAAATGGATGGCAAAGGTGCTGGTGAAGTTATGCCATTTTCTTAAATTATAAATTTTTTTTACTCATGTTGAAGGGTAGAATATACCACCCCAAAATATGACTTCTTGGCGTAAGGGTTGTTTTGAGCTGTTTATTTTGAGAAATGCAGACACAGAGTAGAAGCGATCCTTTTGTAAGGGAAATTTACATTAGAATGGGGGCATGAACCAGGAAGAGAGCTATTGTAAGAGGGAGATAACTCCACCAAGAGAGACTTATCTGTGTGGTCTGGCAAACTTTATTTAGCAGACATTTTCTTCTCTCCTTTTCCCATGAATTATGCTTCTACCCCAGACCCCTACCCCTTTTCCTAGCTCAGGATGACCTATAAGCCTCAATCATCTGGTGGCCTTTGTAGTATTATGTAGTTGAGAGGCTCCTGTGCATACGTACATAATTAAAACTGTTTTTTCTTCTGTTAATCTGTATTATGTCAATTTAATTCTTAGACCAGCCACAGAGCCTAGAAAGGTAGAAGGGAAAATTTTCCTTCTTCACAATGTTTGACCTGTTGACCACATCCTCAGTATGTCATTCAGTAGAGGGATGGTGAGTTTTGTGCTGTATTCTCATCTGGGAGGTGTGAACTGATAAAGTTGTATTCTATTGTAGAGTCACACTTGAAAAAGCCATTTACAGGCAAGAGAGAGACTAAGAAGGTGGAAAAATTAAAATTCATGGCATGCGAAGTACTGTGGAAGGGACTGGACATATTTAGCTCAAAAAGAAAAAGTGAAGAAGTTATTTTTAAACAATTAAAAGAGTTATTTTTAAACAATTAAAGAGTTATTCTTAAACAATTAAAGGGAAAATGATGATAATAAACATACCTTATTTATGACCCTAAAGGGTAGTGCTGAGATTGGTAGGTGAAGCTAAAGTGTGATAGGTTGGTTTTTGGCTACCTTTACAAGTTTGTTACTCAAATTCAGAGTTTCCTCTGACAGAAGGGACTAATTTGGGAAACTGAGGGTTTCTAATTGTTGCAGGAAGGGAAACCCCCTCCAGGGCCTGAGAGTGGGCTCTTGTCTAACACTTGGAAATGAATCATCTAAGGAGACACATGTGCTGACAAAGCAAAAGACTTCGTTGGGAAGGGGCACCCAGGTGGCGAGCAGGAGGGTAAGGAGGACTACTCTGTCATGTGGCTCACAGTCTCAGGTTTTATGGTGACAGGATTAGTTTCTGAGTTGTCTCTGGTCAATCATTCTGACTCAGGGTCCTTCCTGGTGGCACACACATTGCTCAGCCAAGATGGATGCCTGCGAGGATTCTGGGAAATGGTAGGACCTGTGGTGTCTCCTTTTGACCTTCCCTGAACTCTTCTGGTTGGTGGTGGCATATTAGTTCCACATTCTTTACCAGGACCTCCTGTTGTAAAATAACTTATGCAAATGATTACTATGGTGCCTGGCCAGAGTAGGTGGTTTCAGTCAGTGTGTTTCCCCTAACATAGTCATAAGAAGTACTTGAACATCTGCTAGTCTGTTTGATAGTAGGGAATGTTAGAAAAGTGAGATAATTAATCATTGGTTATGTCTTTATGTTTAAATCTAATTAATAAATCAACAAAAACCTGATTGCTAAGATGTGGCCAACTTTTCTCAACTCTGATAACAGCCATTTCTTTCATATGCTAGATTTCTTTCACTACCATGACTTTGAAGTATCAATCTTCATTTCCATTAAGGTATTGGATCTAGCCAATATCGATTTGGGTTTGATCCCTGGGTTGGGAAGATCCCCTGGAAGAGGGCATGGCAACCTACTCCAGTTTACTTGCCTGGAGAATCCCCATGGACAGAGGAGCCTGGCAGGCTACAGTCTATGGGGTCACAAAGTGACTAAGCACAATATGGATTTAAATTTTCTTTTATTCAAAGTTTCTTAATTTGAGGTAGAAGTATACGTTTGGAGTATAAACTTTAATTACTAATTAAATTTCCCACATCAAATTTTAGTTACTAAATCATTTCTGTTTTTATTCTATAATACTTTTCACTGTTTCTTAATCAAAGCTAATATTCTAGTCCATATCCTCCAATGTTTTCTGATCTGTAGTAAGGTCTCCATTTGTCTCCATTTTTTGAACAATTTCTCCTTCCAATCCAATCTGTACATTGTTTCTAGCTTAATATTTCTAAAGCACACTTCAGTTCAGTTGCTCAGTTGTGTCCAACTCTTTGCGACCCCATGAAATGCAGCATGCCAGACCTCCCTGTCCATCACCAACTCCCGGAGTTCACTCACAGTCATGTCCATCGAGTTGGTGATGCCATCCAGCCATCTCATCCTCTGTTGTCCCCTTCTCCTCCTGCCCCCAATCCCTCCCAGCATCAGAGTCTTTTCCAATGAGTCAACTCTTTGCATGAGGTGGCCAAAGTACTGGAGTTTCAGCTTTAGCATCATTCCTTCCAAAGAACACCCAGGACTGATCTCCTTCAGAATGGACTGGTTGAATCTCCTTGCACTCCAAGGGACTCTCAAGAGTCTTCTCCAACATCACAGTTCAAAAGCATCAATTCTGCAGTGCTCAGCTTTCTTCATAGTCCAACTCTCACATCCATACATGACCACTGGAAAAACCATAGCCTTGACTAGACAGACCTCTGTTGGCAAAGCAATGTCTCTGCTTTTGAAAATGCTATCTAGGTTGGTTATAACTTTTCTTCCAAGGAGTAAGCGTCTTTTCATTTCATGGCTGCAATCACCATCTGCAGTGATTTTGGAGCCCCCAAAAATGAAGTCTGACACTGTTTCCACTGTTTACCCATCTATTTGCCATGAAGTGATGGGACCAGATGCCATGATCTTAGTTTTCCGAATGTTAAGCTTTAAGTCAACTTTTTGACTCTCTTCTTTCACTTTCATCAAGAGGCTTTTTAGTTCCTCTTCACTTTCTGCCATAAGGGTGGTGTCATCTGCATATCTGAGGGTATTGATATTTCTCCCAGCAATCTTGATTCCAGATTGTGCTTCTTCCAGCCCAGCATTTCTCATGATGTACTCTGCATAGAAGTTAAATAAGCAGGGTGACAGTATACAGCCTTGACATACTCCTTTTCCTATTTGGAACCGGTCTGTTGTTCCATGTCCAGTTCTAACTGTTGCTTCCTGACCTGCATATAGGTTTCTCAAGAGGCAGGTCAGGTGGTCTAATATTCCCATCTCTTTCAGATTTTTCACAGTTTATTGTGATCCACACAGTCAAAGGCTTTGGCATAGTCAATAAAGCAGAAATAGATGTTTTTCTGGAACCCTCTTGCTTTTTCCATGATCCAGCGGATGTTGGCCAGAGGAAAAGGCAATTTCCTCTGCCTTTTCTAAAACCAGCTTGAACATCTGGAAGTTCTTGCACAATTATATTACTTCCCTGATCTAAAACTGTCACTTGTTCCCTATTGCTAGCAGTCTTCTAATTGGGTATATGTGTCCCCAGAGATACACAAAGACTTCCTAAGAAATTTCCAGGCCTAGATAGTTTAATGACCCTCAGTTTGTAGATTCTCAATTTTCTCAAATTGATCTACCATCTTTGGAGGTGAGCTGCAAACTGTGGGTTTTCTTTTCCTATGACTTTTTGTACAATGGCTCCTTTCTCATGTGAAAAAAGAAAATGCCTGCCTTATGAGTCATCTTGAATCTTACATGTTAGTTCAGGTTGTGAAATTTTTGAAGTGTTAAGAAAAGGGCAGTTTAATATATTGGAGCTAATTGGGCTCTACTAACTTCTTGATTAGATAATATGTAATTTCTTGATTTAAAATATTAAGATATATCCAATCAAATTGTCAGATGATAAGTAAAAATAATTTTTGATGCTAGAGCATTGTGATTTTCATGTATAACTCAAGATTTATATGTTAGTGATAAATATAAAAGCAAAAAATTGAAGTAGAGTTAATGCTAACTCGGCTTCTGTAATATTCATCCACTGATGCATGAAATAAGCTTTTTTAAAAAGTCCTCATTTTGAAAAAATCATTTATTTATTTTAATTGAAGGATAATTGCTTTACAGAATTGTGTTGGTTTCTGGCAAACATCAACATGAACCAGCCATAGGTATACATGTGTTCCCTCTCTCTTCAGCCTCCCTTCTACCTTCCTCCCCATCCCACCTCTCTAGGTTGTTACAGAGCCCCAGTTTGAGTTCACTGAGTCATACAGCAAATTCCCAGTGGCTGTCTGTTTTACGTATGGTAATATACATTTCCATGTTACTTTCTCCATACATCCATCGTCTCCTCCTCCTGCCCCATGTCCATAAGTCTGTTCTTTATGTCTATGTCTCCATTGCTGCCCTGCAGATAATTTCATCAGTACCATCTTTCTGCATTCCATATATATGCACTATTGTATGTGATATTTGTTTTTCGCTTTCTGACTTACTTCACTCTGTGAAGTAGGCTCTAGGTTCATCCATCTCATTAGAACTGACTCTAATGTGTTCCTTTTTATGGCTGAATAATATTCCATTGAATACATATATCACAGCTTCTTTACTTCATTCATCTGTTGATGGACATCTAGGTTCCTTCCCTGTTCTAGATGTTGTCAGTAGTGCTGCAATGAACTTTGGGGTACATGCGTCTTTTTCAATTTTGATTTCCTCAGGGTATATGCCCAGTAGTGGGATTGCTGGGTCATATAGAGGTTTTATTCCTAGTTTTTTTTTTTTTAAGGAATCTCCATACTATCTTCCATACTGACTGACTGTATCAATTTACATTCCCACCAACAGTGCAGAGGATCCCCTTTTCTCCACATCCTCTCCAGCATTTTGTTTGTAGATTTTTTGATGATAAGGCCTCATTTTTTTAAGGAATACATTTCCATTAATATCTTTATCTTATATTTAATCATTTATTAACATTTAAAAAATATTTGTCTTGATAAATTGGATACTGATGATCATGGAAATGATAATTTAATCTGAAACATTATTGAAATATCATAGCTTTATAAGAGGGAACAAATTATATTCTATTCATATGTTAAATATTTTTTTCCAGAGAAAAGTGAAAGCTTCATCAATATAACTTAAGAATTTTAGGATAAAATTCTGTGGGAGAGAGGTAACAGGAGCAGTTCAAGAAAGAAAAAGAGACAATGGAGAATTTCTGATTACTTCAGAGGCGTGTATACAGATATTTTTAAATGGATGATTGTGAACTACAATAGACATTAAAAGAATTATATGACAATGCTTTTTTTAATGTCAGTATTTATGATGCTGGAAATTACATCCTTGCCACTATTTAAGCTTCAGACAAAAAATTGTAATTATAAATAAAAAATTATGCAAGAACGCGTAGTTTTTTAACCATTCTTCTGGGGGTACTTGAGCAAAGATACTTAAAGACCCTGGAATAGAACCTGAAATCTTTAGCAGAGCAGTGACATTTCCATCTACCTTTTCAACTTTCAGTTTTTTACTTTTATTCTTCATCTACCAATATTTCCAAACTCTCCAATTTAGTGCACTTTCTATTCCTGAAAAATGTTTTACATTCTTCATTGTTTGCACCATTGTCTCCATGTTGAATGGTAGTCTTTCCCCATTTACCACTCTAAAAAGCCTGCCCACATTTCAAAATGCAGATCAAAAGTCTTCTCTTCCCTGAGCTCTTCTTTGTTCTGGTTTCTGATATTCTGGAGCTCTTTTCCTTTTATCTTTCTTATTGCATTTTGACACTGCATCTGATATTATGTGTTTGTCTCACATCTTATCTTCTCTACTAGATTTTAAGGTCTTTAAGGGCACAACCATTCTTGGGATCTCTGATGTTTCCTTTCACACAATAATTGTTCACAAGATATTTGTTTATATGAATTAATATGTTTTATCCATAAGACTTGGTTCCAAATTGGGAAAGGAGTACGTCACAGCTGTATATTACCAGCTTATTTAACTTATATGCAGAGTTCACTTCAGTTGCTCAGTCAGGTCCAATTCTTTGCGACCCCATGGACCTTAGCACACCAGGCTTCCCTGTCCATCACCAGCTCCGGGAACTTGCTCACTCTCATGTCCATCAAGTCAGTGATGCCATCCAATCATCTCATCCTCTTTCGTCCCCTTCTCCTCTTGCCTTCAATCTTGCCCAGCTTCAGAGTCTTTTCCAATGAGTCAGTTCTTTGCATCAGGTGGCCAAAGTATTAGGGTTTCAGCTTTAGCATCAGTCCTTCCAATGACTATTCAGGACTGATTTAATTGAGGATTGACTGGTTGGATCTCCTTGCAGTCCAAGGGACTCTCAAGAGTCTTCTCCAACATCACAGTTCAAAAGCATCAATTCTTCAGTGCTCAACTTTCTTTATAGTCCAGCTTTCACATACATACATGACTACTGGAGAGTACATCATGCAAAATGCCAGGCTGGATGAAGCACAAGCTGGAATCAAGATTGCTGGGAGATATATCAATAACCTCAGATATGCAGATGACACCACCCATATGGCAGAAAGTGAAAAGGAACTGAAGAGCCTCTTGATAAAAGTGAAAGAGGAAAGTGAAAAAGCTGGCTTAGAACTCAACATTCAAGCAACAAAGATCATGGCATCCAGTCTCATCACTTCATGGCAAATAGATGGGGAAACAATGGAAACAGTGTCAGATTTTATTTTCTTGGGCTCCAAAATCTCTGCAGATGGTGACTGCAGCCATGAAATTAAAAGATGCTTGCTCCTTGGAAGAAAAGCTTTGACCAACCTAGACAGCATATTCAAAAGCAGAGACATTGCTTTGCCAACAAAGGTCTGTCTAGTCAAAGCTATGGTTTTTTCAGTAGTAATGTATGGATGTGAGAATTGGACCATAAAGAAAGCTGAGAGCCAAAGAATTGATGCTTTTTAACTGTGATGTTGGAGAAGACTCTTGAGAGTCTCTTGGACTGCAAGGAGATCAAACCAGTCAATCCTCAAGTAAATCAATCCTGAATATTCATTGGAAGGATGGATGCTGAAGCTGAAATTCCAGTACTTTGGCCACCTGATGTGAAGAACTGACTCATTAGAAAAGACCCCGATGCTGGGAAAGATTGAAGGCAGGAGGAGAAGGGGACAACAGAGGATGAGATGGTTGGATGGCATCACCGACTTGATGGACATGAGTTTGAGCAAGCTCTGGGAGCTGGTGATGGACAGGGAAGCCTGGCATGCTGCAGTCCATGGGTTTTCAAAAAGTCAGATAAAACTAAGTGACTGAACTGAACTGAACCATGAGAAGTTTGTTTTTTTTAAAATTTATTCTAATTGTCTATTCAGCCCAATTTTAGCCACTATTACTGTAATGAATGCAGCTGGCCCTTGAACAACATAGGTTTAGACTGAGTGGATTTACTTATACATATATTTTTCCCAATAAATATATGGGAAAACTTTTTTGAGATTTGAAGTAGTTTGAAAAAAATTTCAGATAAACCCCATAGCCTAGAAATATTTTTAAAATTTGTTTAAAAAATTAAATGTTATTAATGCCAAAATATATGTAGATACATCAGGGGAGCCTGGTGGGCTTCCGTCTATGTGGTCACACAGAGTCGGACACGACTGAAGCAACTTAGCAGCAGCATATGTAGATACTAATTTATTTTATTATTTACTACCATGAAGCAGACACAAACCTATTATACAAAGTTAAAATTTATCAAAACTTAGACACACAAAGACTATTATATATGGCACAATTTGCAGTTGAGAGAAATATGAACAAGCATGAAAACAATATTAAATCATGACTGCATAAAATAAACTGTAGCACACACTGTACTACTGTAATAATTTCTCAGCCACTTCCTGTTGCTGTTGCAATGAACTCAAGTGTTGCAAGTTATCTGCTTAAAATGAAATGTGAGGCTAATCACGTCCATGTGAGAAGTTCATCTTTTCACTGGCTTGTTCATCGCAGTAAAAAAAAATGATCTCTTGAGGTTCTTGCTTAGTTTTCATCATGTTTCGTGCAATAGCATAAACCTTGAATAATACCATGGGATCCATGTGACATGCCACTAGTGTTGCTGGAAGTATTCCCAAGAAGCAGGGAAAAGTCATGACTTACAAGAAGAAGTAGAATTGCTTGATTTGTATCATAGATTGAGGTTTGCAGCTGTGCTTGCCCACCATTTCAAGATAAATGAATCCAGTGTAAGAACCATTGTTAAAAAAAAGAAAAGGAAATTCATGAAGCTGTCACTGCAGCTTCACCAGCAAACATGAAAACCTCGACTCTGTGTAAAATATATTTTTATGTCATATCGAAAATGTAGCTTTTATGTGGGGGAAGGATTGCTATAAGAAGGCATACTTATAGACTCTAATATTGAGAAAATCAAAGTCGTTATAATACAATTTAAAGGAAGATGAAGGATCTAAAGGTGGAGATGATTGATGGCTTGATGATTTTAGAATGAGGTTCGGCTTTAAAAATGTCAAGATAACAGGAGACGCAACTTCTGCCAACCCATAGGCAGCAAACGAGTTCCCAGACGCCATTAAGAAAATAAGTGAAGAGGAAAGATCTGACTGAACAGGTTTTTAATACAAACAAAAGTGCTCTATTCTGGAAAAATATATTGTTGCAAAGGGCCATTTATTAGTAAGAAAGACAAACAAGCACCAGGATTTAAGGCAGGAAGGGACAGGCTAACTCTGCAGTTTGGTGCAGATGCATTGGGTTTATAATGACTGCCCCTATCTGTAAAGGTGCTAATACCCCAGCCTTGAGGGAAAAAATAGAAACCGGGTACCAGTCTTTTGGTTGTACAAGAAGCCCTGGACAATGAGATGCTTCTTCTAGATTGGTTCCATCAATGCTTTGTCCCTGAAGTCAGGAGGAACCTTGCCAAATAAGGGACTGTCATCTCAAGTTTTTTAGGTATTGTACTGCCCTTCGCCACCTAAAACTGCCTGAGTTCAACACCAATGATGTCCATGTGATCTACTTGCCCACAACATAACATCTCTAATTTAGCCTCTAGATCAAGGGGTTATAAGGACCTTTAAGGCTTACTACACATGGTATTCTATGGAAAGGATTGTCAGTGGTATGGAAGAAAACCCCATAAAGAGGATGTCATAAAAGTCTGGAAGGATTATACAACTGAAGATGCCTTTTTGGCATTGCCAAAGGAAAAAAACAAACAAATAACAACAGCAGAAAACTAAGCCATCAAGCCAGAAACATTTCCTCCTGGGGAAGTAGGTATGGCCAAAAATGGTGAGGAGGAGGTAAAGGGTTTCAAGATATAGATCTTGGAGCAATCCAGAAGCTAATAAACACCACACTGGAGGAATTAACAGAAGATGACTAGATGGAAGTGAGTTCTTCCAAACCAGTGCCAGATGATGGGGAAGACGATGTAGAAGAATCAGTGCCAGGAAACAGACAATCTGGCAGAAGGTTTCTGATTATTCAAGAGTGGTTTTGACTTCTTTTGTGACATGGACCCTTCTAGGATATGGACACTGAAACTAAAGCGGAAGGTGCAAGAGAGAGATATCCAAAATTATGCTTTATCTCTGTGAAGTTACCCTGAGTGTGCCTTCCTCTCCTGCCTCCCCTTCCATTTTTTCCACCTCCTCCACCTCTGAGACAGCAGGATCAACCACTCCTCTTCCTCCTTCTCCTCAGACTACTCAATGTGAAGATGACGAGGATGAAGATCTTCATGAATGGTAAATAATTATCAGGCCTTTCAGTTAATCAACTTATCTGTTGTGTGTATGCAAGTGTCTTCATGTGAAAATCTAATAACTGAATGGCAAGAACTATATGAGAGGTTCTGTGTCATCATTAATTGCCTAAGATCCTGTAGACCCTTGTGTGCTAGACACTATTGAAGCAGATAGCCTGTCCTTGCATAGGCATAGGAGAGTGATATTTAATATAAAATTAATTGTGTATGTTTCTTCTTACTGTTTTATAAACATTTTCAAAGAATTACATTACAGTATGCCTCTCTCATCATTGGAGAAACTGTGTATCAACTTATCATTGCTGTTGTGTTTTTGTAAAAAATGATAGCAATATTTCTAATACTATATTGTTAATATGACTGTAATACTGTATGCCATAAAATTTTTAATAGCAATTTATCCATTAGTGTATAGGTTAGGCAATGTACAATCAATATGGATTATACTAAGATTGTTGTTGTTCAGTGGCTAAGTTGTGTCAGATTCTTTATGACGCCATGGATTGTAGCATGTTAGGCTCCTCTGTCCTCCACTGTCTCCTAGAGTTTGTTCAAATTCATGTCCATTGTACTAGAATGTCACGAAGAAATCATATTGCTCTGCTTCATTATTAATGCATGAATTATTATACCTGCAAATAAATATGGATTTCATATTACCTTTTCACTTTTAAAAAAGATAGATGATTTACAATATTAGTCTCAGGTGTACAACATAGTCAATCTATTTATAGATTATACTTCATTTAAAGTTATTGTAAAATAGCAACTATATTTCCCCATATTGTATGCTATGTCCGTATTGCTTATCTATTTTATGCATAGTAGTTTGTATCTCTAATTATCAGTAAGGCTTCCTGTCAATGGTAGGCTATTAATAGTTATGTTTTGGGGAGTCAAGTTATAAGTGATTTATCAACTCAGTGGGATTTGCTTCCCAACCCTCAAGTTATTCAAGGATCAACTGTACATTCCTTGAAATGCTAATAAAAGGTAGAAATTGATCTTTGAAGTAGTATCTACTTTGGCAATTAAAAGTATTTTTATCCTTGTATTGGATCCAAAAGAACATTCAGAGATTTTAGTTTTGCAATAGATATTAAAGTCCAGAAAGTTGGAAGCCAGTATATACTCTTGCCTTAACTGATAAGCTGTCAGTTAAGAATAATATATTAATAAACGTTAGTCAGCTGCATTGTGGTTTATATGTGATGAAACAAAAACATCTTCCACTGTTTTTACCAAAGAACCGTGTAAACCAAATGAAATTACTCACCCAGGTCAATTTACCACAGGTGAGTTTCTCTTTAGCATAGTTCTCCATCGGTACCTACCAGGGATTGGTTCCGGACCTCCCTCCCTGCAGTACCAAAACCCACAGATGCCCAAATGCCTTATGCAAGATGGAGCCATAGCACTTTGGGTCCTGCATATCTATGGCTCTTCTATCTGTGGATATGAAATGCCAACTGTGTGTCTCATAACTGTTCATTCATATTTATTGCTCCTTCTAAGAGGGTTTTTTTAAAAGTGGCATCTGCCTCAAATTAGGTGGGTTAATTTTTTCTCTTTCTTGCCTCTCTTCTCCTTAATCTTCTTCAAATCTGTCTCTTTCATGTGTCTTTCTACAAATATTGTATGCAGGTGATTTTCAAGCTCATCTCTGTAGTTATGCTTATCATGTACTGTGTTTTCAGGTCTAGATAACACATGCTCATTTTCAGTCCCATCTCAATGCCTGACTCTAAAGAAGGGTTGTAGTGGTGGGACTGTTTGGAACTGTGTTTCCATGATGAAATAAAGACTTATTTTGAGCTGGATGCAGGCTTTGAAGGACTTAATCCCACCTGCCAGAAGGTAGAGATATTCTTAGATTATCTTACACATGACTTTATGTGAAAGTTATAAGGTAAGAAATGATTTGTATTATAGGAATTTAGGAAGTAAGAATATAATTTCATCTCTGTCATCATCAAAGATGATGGTGTATTGGGCATTAGCTGAAATGTTGTGAAATGAGGGACTTTTCTGGTGGCCCAGTGATTAAGACTTTGCCTTCCAATGTCGGGAGTGCAGACTTGATCCCTAGTTGGGGAGCTAAGATCCCACATGCCTCGCAGCCAAAAACATCAGAACATAAAAAAGAAGAAGCAATATTGTAAGAAGTTCAATGAAGACTTAAAAAAATATTCCACATTAAAAAAATATCTTAAAATAATGTAATGAATCATAAGCTGATCTTCTGGAAAGACAACCACCGTTAGTTCCTCCCATGCCTGCAAGCCTGCGCCATTCTGCTCATCCAATGTGGGATCTTTTTGCCCTTCCCCTGGGGCTTGGCTGACTTCATAACTTGCTTCTACCAACCAAATGGCAGCAGAAGTAAAAGTGTGCCTATTCTGGGCTTGGGCTTAAGAGTCCTGGTGTCTCTGCTTCTCTTTTGAAGCCCTGAGCCAGTTGGTAAAGAATTGCAACTAGCATACTGTGAAGAGTGAGGTATGGTCAGCCTCTAGGTCTTCACACTTCTCAGCTGTGGTTCCAGGCATGTGAGTGAATTGGATTCTTGGGTCCTAGTAGAGCTCCAGTTGACATCACATGAAGCAGAGATGAGGCTGTGCTTGTTGAGCCCTGCGCAAGTTACAGAACCATGAGCAAGTAAATGGTTGTTACTTTTTAAAGTTACTGAATGTTTATATAGTATATTATAACTAAATCGATAAATTAATAGGTATCTGAGCATCCGTATAGATAACTGAAATAGACTGAATGATAGAAACTGAAATTGATGTTGAGATAGCAGCCAGAAGAAAATTTCCTGCATCTAAGGAAAAATAATGAGACACTATATAGAACTTAGTGTGCAGAAAATATAGATAGAGAGACTGGGTTTCTGGACAAATGGAGAAACTAAGGCTGTCATCTTTGGAGAAAGTTCTAAAAGTGAGACCAGTTATTTTTACATAGGGCTAGTCAGTATCCCATGTAAGTGGTACACTGAATTGAGTGGGAAAATCATTCAAGGAAACTGCTCTACCTTTGGGCAGCTCTATAGATAATGTCTCTCTTGAGGCTCACGTGAAGAGCTATATGAATGAACTTGGTTGTCTCAAGAGCCTTCTTTTATCAGCACTTCATGGCCATGTGTAGCATCGTCTGCTCCTATTTTGTTTTTTGTGTTTGTGTGTTCTTTTAGGTTGAGCGGTTCGGAGGACAAGAGAGAAGTTGATATCTAGCTGTATAGGAACTGTTAGCCATCATTTCTTTGTGTAAACTTTGTATTTTGCTTTTAATGGCCTTAGGCAAAACAATTCACTACACTGGAAACTTACAAGTAAAAATTTAGTTATTTAAAATCATTCAAACTACAGTAGGCCTTTAGGGGTTTCAGAAACTGTGTTAAATAGGCAACTTTCTTTGTACAGAGTCATTCTTGAATATATAGGAAATGTGTGACTCTCTTAAGTGCTTAAATTATAGACATTTTCAAACATAGTTGAGATCCTACTAATTTATTTGAAATATTATGGCCCTAAGTGCATTAAAATTGGTTTTAGTTTTTTTTTGTTAATTTTTTGATGTGTCATTCAAAATTGATTGGTGATCGATTTTCTCCTGTTTTGTCCATGTGCTAGAGTATTTGTGGTATAAATATGAAGAAATTGTATTCTTCAAACATGACTAGTTCCCAGCCTATATTTGAAATTTCTGTATTCAATTTAGAAAAAAAAAAAATCAGTGACTTTTAGTATTCCAAACTGTTTCAAACACTGATATTGAGGTCTTTTTCTTTCTTAATTTTCTAACCCAAATACTTTGCTTCTAATTTTGTGAATCCAAACCTCATACCAAGTGGTTTAACTGCATTCTTTCCATCTATTACACACTTACTGCTAACAAAGATCCTATAATCTGGAAAAAATGGATTTGCACCAGATAATACACCAGCTGTGTCTCCTGTTTTATTGATGACGCATTACTCTGTAACAAGGTCCTGCTTACTCACACAAACATTTAGACACGTCTAGTGATGGGAAAATCTAAATGCCAATTCTTTTTGTGCAAAGAGAAAGTCATACTTCACATAGGAAGGTCTGAAAGGGAAGAACTTTTAGAACCTGATGCACTGGAATGAATCTGGGTCACAGTAATGTTTAGAAAACAAAACAAGATGCAAATGGAAATAAGATGCCATGCAATTAGGGTGCCTCAGACAGCAAAAAGCCTGTATTTCGGTGTTGCATTTGCCCACATAGGGGAACGTTCACTTGTCCTGAACCAAAGTTCTAATTGACTGAGACAAGTAGGGATGTGGGTGAAGGGAGACGGAAGTTGTTAACAGTGGGACCCCTGAGGGCAGTGGCAGTGCTATCATTGTCATCCTTGTTCCCTCTTTATGAAAAGCAACATTTACATGTTTTACCTTATTTGTTTCCAATGCTTGCAACAACCCTGCAGTTCGGGTGGGATTATTCTCATTTTACCAGTGATGTAACTGAGCCTCAGAAATGTAAAGTAACTTGCCCAAAGTAACATCCTAGAATGGTAGTCAGACTCAGACCTCTGTGTGTGATCTTATTTCTCAAAAATCTTACATGATTATAAAATTTTAAAAATGGTGAGCATTCTTTAAAAGTTTAGCGAATGAAATGAAAAGCTTTGTGATAGGAGAATTTGCACATCTTCCTAGGTTTTGATTAGGGAAAGAGGGGGTTCTAGAAAAATAATAGCAATAATCATAATGGTCAAGAGTTTGCAGATTGGATGGAACCCAGCTTTGGGGACCATGATTGAAAGAATTCTTAAGACTTTGTTCCTTGAAGTTTTCCCGACTCTTAGGTACAGGGCCATGCCAATTTTAGGGAACACTGAGAAAGAGGCATTTCCTTTGCTAAAAGGACAATGGTTTGGCTTATTCCTTTTCATAAATGGAATTAAAGAATCACAGCATTTGATCTAGAGATAATTTGCATGTTCCAATATACAAGCTGGGTGACTGCTTGACATACAGTGGTTCTTCCTTGGTTTCAAATTCCTTGGGAATTTGTTCTTCATCCTCATATTTGAGACACTTGTTCTGAATGGGACTCAGATCAGATCAGTCGGTCAGTCGTGTCCGACTCTTTGCGACCTCATGAATCGCAGCACGCCAGGCCTCCCTGTCCATCACCAACTCCTGGAGTTCATTCAAACTCACGTCCATCGAGTCAGTGATGCCATCCAGCCATCTCATCCTCTGTCGTCCCCTTCTCCTCTTGCCCCCAATCCCTCCCAGCATCAGAGTCTTTTCCAATGAGTCAATTCTTTGCATGAGGTGGCCAAAGTACTGGAGTTTCAGCTTTAGCATCATTCCTTCCAAAGAAATCCCAGGGCTGATCTCTTTCAGAATGGACTGGTTGGATCTCCTTGCACTCCAAGGGACTCTAAAGAGTCTTCTCCAACACCACAGTTCAAAAGCATCAATTCTTCGACACTCAGCCTTCTTCACAGTCCAACTCTCACATCCATACATGACCACTGGAAAAACCATAGCCTTGACTAGACGAACCTTTGTTGGCAAAGTAATGTCTCTGCTTTTGAACATGCTATCTAGGTTGGTCATAACTTTCCTTCCAAGGAGTAAGCGTCTTTTAATTTCATGGCTGCAGTCACCATCTGTAGTGATTTTGGAGCCCAGAAAAATCAAGTCTGACACTGTTTCCACTGTTTCCCCATCTATTTCCCATGAAGTGGTGGGACCGGATGCCATGATCTTTGTTTTCTGAATGTTGAGCTTTAAGGCAACTTTTTCACTCTCCACTTCTACTTTCATCAAGAGGCTTTTTAGTTCCTCTTCACTTTCTGCCATAAGGGTGGTATCATCTGCATATCTGAGGTTATTGATATTTCTCCCGGCAATCTTGATTCCAGCTTGTGTTTCTTCCAGTCCAGCGTTTCTCATGATGTACTCTGCATAGAAGTTAAATAAGCAGGGTGACAATATACAGCCTTGACGAACTCCTTTTCCTATTTGGAACCAGTCTGTTTTTCCATGTCCAGTTCTAACTGTTGCTTCCTCACCTGCATACAAATTTCTCAAGAGACAGATCAGGTGGTCTGGTATTCCTATCTCTTGCAGAATTTTCCACAGTTTATTGTGATCCACACAGTCAAAGGCTTTGGCATAGTCAATAAAGGAGAAATAGATGTTTTTCTGGAGCTCTCTTGCTTTTTCTATGATCCAGTGGATGTTGGCAATTTGATCTCTGGTTCCTCTGCCTTTTCTAAAACCAGCTTGAAAAAATAAAAGTTTGCTTCTCTGTCAAGTAGCAGTTTGTCATTGTTTAGAGCTAAATGATCAACCCAAGTGGTCCAGTCAAGAAAGGGTGACCATATAATTTATTACTCACATGGAGTCATTTTCCTCTTAACTTTTTATTTTGAAAAATATTGAACCTATAGGAGCATCAAAAGAATAATACAGGGAATATAATCTGTTGAACTATCCAGATTTAGCAGTTTGTTAATATTTTGTGGCATTTGCTCTGTATCTCTCTTTCTCTTTTGATGTAGCCTTGGTTTTTTGTTTTTCCTGAATCATTTGAAAGCAAGACACAGACATTTTGACAGTTTCCCATTACATCCTTTACTGTGTATATCACAGAGCAAAGGCCATTCTTCTACATGGGCACATTACTGCCATCACATGAAGCTGTTCCACAAATTTTCTTTACAGGTATTTCCCCACACCCTGTGGGCTTCCCAGATGGTGCTAGTGGTAAAGGACCCATCTGCCAACACAGGAGACGTAAGAGATGCAGGTTCGATCCCTGAGTCAGGAAGATCTCCTGGAGGAGGAAATGGTAATCCACTCAGGTATTCTTGGCTGGAGAATCCCTTGGACAGAGAAGCCTGGTGGGCTATAGTCCATAGGGTCTCAAAGAATTGGGACACAGCTGTAACAACTTCACACCATTCCTTATGATCATGCATTTCAGTGGGTTTTCTAATCTCCATCTTCTTTAAAAAAAAATCTTTTATGACATTGACATTTTCAAAGCATCCATTATGGTTGTAATAGAATGTCTCACAGTCTAGATATTGCTAATGTTTCCTTATAATTAGCTTCAGATGAAACATTTGGCAAGAATACTACGTAGATAATGTTATGGAAATTAGGGTACTTTAGAGTGGAATTGTACACTGTTGGTCATTATGCTGAGACAACAGGTATTATAAACTGGGCTCCCTGGCTAAACTAATCACAGACCCCACCTGCAGGCAAAGTGGCTAGGCTAGTCCATGTATTGGCACATCCCTAAACTGGGCTAGTCAGAGTTCTCCTCTGAGATATTTTGTATTGATCTGAGGAAAGAGGGTCTCTCAGACTGGTTGCTAAGCTATTTGAAGTTGGGAAATATTGAAATGCAGATAGAAAGAAAGAAAATAGAATAAGTGAATCCTGATGGCATTTATCCTCTGATTCCAGTTGTCTCCAAAATTAGGTTCATTTCTGTTCTTTAAAAAATTATTGAGTGTTTATTATGTGCCAAGCAGTTTTCTAAGGCATTTCACATGGTAAATCATGTGGTTCTCCTAACAGGTCCATGAGATAGTTTTTGTTAAACAAAGAAGGAAAAGCTTAATTCACTCACCACAGATCACACAATTAAAAATGGGTGGAACCAAAATAAGAATCCAGGGACTTCTCTGGTGGTCCAGAAATTACGACTTTACTTTCCAAGGCAGGGGTTGAGGGTTTGAGCCCTGGTTGGGGAGCTAAGATTCCACATGCCTCGTGGCCAAAACACCAAGACATAAAATGAATCAATATTGTAACAGATTCAATGAAAAGATTTCAAAAAAAGCCACGCACGCATCCACACACACACACCCCCAAATAAGATTCCATGATACATGATCTCAACTACAGTAGTAGAATACCATCCACTATTTTCTCCTGTGTGTGACCTTGTTAGCTTGGGTTTCTATCATTTGCAATCTACAGTCCAGGTTAATATTGATATGACCTCCAATCTATAGAAACTGAAGAATCAAATCAAGTCTGAAAAGATGAGATGGGAATGGGAAAAGCCCCCTCCTTAGGCCCTGTTTTTATGTATCTTTCAGAGACAAGTCTTTATGACCAGTAAGGATATACTCTTGATTTAGCGTTTTCCAACACTTTGGTTACAGGGATCTGTAGGATGTTATTGTAATGAGTACATTAATAGTGAAAGAATTTTGGCAAAAGCAAAGTTGAAGCTTTGATAATTAGTGTTTAGTCAAACCAATTAAAAGGTTTACGACATCAATTAAAAGGAAATAATCTTTCACACATTGCATTTTTCACTGCATTATCCCTCTTGGAGCAAATGGTTTTAAGAGGCTCTCTTCTTAATGTGTTGGATGACTGTGTAGTCAGTTTTAAAATATAAAACAGAAGTTCACGTGAAGGAAGCGGTCTTCTTGATGACAACGAAAGATGACAGGGTATTGTGAAATCTTAATGTGTAGCATGATTGGTTGTAAATTGCTTCCATGTTTGCTGAGGTAATTTGTGGATAAGAGATGAGTCAGATCTTCCATTGAGATCATAGCACATTAGAGTGAAAAAACTCAAGGTTTAATTTTGATTTACATTGCTAAGTTGTTTCAGTCATGTCCAATTCTTTGCAACCCCATGTACTGTAGCTTTCCAGGTGCCTCTGTCTGTGGGATTCTCCAGGTAAGAATATTGGAGTGGGTTGCCATTTCCTCCTCCTGGGGATCTTCCTACCCAGGGATCAAACCCATGTCTCTAACATCCCCTGCATTGGCAGACATGTTCTTTACCACTAGTGCCACCTGGGAAACCCAAACTCTTAGATATCAAATAGAGGCAATTCAGTTCTTGAGACCCCAGGTGTCAAGAACTGGGGTCTTTAAATATTTGTATGTTTTTAAGATCAAACATAAAGGGACTTCCCTGGTTGCCCAGTGGTTAAGAGTCCACCTGCCAATGCAAGGGACATGGATTTGATCCCTAGTCCAGGAAGACTCCACATGCCATGGGCCAACTAAGTCCATGGGCCATAACTATAGAGCCTGCACTCTGGAGCCCTTGAGCCGTAACTACTGAAGCCCGTATGCTCTAGAACCAGTGTGCTGCAACAAGAGAAGCCCCTGCAGTGAGAAACTCATACACTGCAACTAGAGAGTAACCCTTTCATGCAGCAACTAAGACCTGGTGTAGCCAAAGAAAATAATAATAAAATGTAAAAATTAAAAAAAATTAAACATAAAACTAAGGTATTATTCACAAGTATAAGTTATTATGATCACTTTTATACCAAATCAGCAGTTTTCCGTGTATACTGAGGGACTTAATGTGCCAGTCACTCTTCTGAGTATTTTTCACACATGAATTTGAAATCAGAGTTGGAAGAAGATTAAAGAACAGTGACAAAAGGGGCTGAAGGAAATCATGTTTCTGTTGATAAGCCAGCTTTCTTAAATCTTTGTTAAGGAGCTGTTGTCACTTTTATTTTACAGGAGGAAAAGTTGAGCCCTCAAGTTACTTGTTTAAAGTGAATTAGTAGATGGTGGTTTGAGATGAGAACTCAGGTCTTTCTTGCTGCAAAGTATAAGTTCTTTCTGTTACCACACACCTGTGTTCAGGAAAGAGTGAATAATGTTGAATGAATAAAAGAAAATAATAAGGGTGAATAGGCTAGGATCTGAGGTGAGCCTTGAGCTATAATATTTGTCCAATGTAGTAAATATATGCTATGCTATGCTATGCTAAGTCACTTCAGTCGTGTCCGACTCTGTGTGATCCCATAGACGGCAGCCCACCAGGCTCCCCCGTCCCTGGGATTCTTCAGGCAAGAACACTGGAGTGGGTTGCCATTTCCTTCTCCAGTGCATTAAAAGTGAAAAGTTAAAGTGAAGTTGCTCAGTCGTGTCCAACTCTTAGCGACCCCATGGACTGCAGCCTACCAGGCTCCTCCGTCCATGGGATTTTCCAGGCAAGAGTACTGGAGTGGGGTGCCATTGCCTTCTCTATGTTTAAACATATATATGTGTGTGCCCAAGGGTTAAGCTGTGTGAGTTTCTCCCAATTAGATTCAGCATAGTTTATTTCCTTTATAAGTAAAGATAACTAACTTTAATGCTGATGGTGATAAACAAAGGTGAGCTGTGTTTCAAAGAATATAGATTAGACTTTAGTATATTTCTAACACTATTGCTATAAAAGCTGAGGCTTAGAATGTTTCTGAGCACATTTTATTCCAGATTCTCTCATTTCTAGGGTCATAGAGGAATGAGGTATTATGATGCTAAGTTGTATTTTCAGTTTGTAGTGGTTTTTCCCCCCGATTGTAGGCTGAAATATTTTAGTCAGTTTTAATACCTCTTAGGGTTTATTTTACTAGGCCTACCCTAATTTTCAAGAGTAGTCTGAATTATTTTTGTACTCATAGCACGTATATACTTTCTCTTATCTGTTTTTCCCTTGTAGAAACAATTTGTTGTCCATTAATTACACAAGAAATATACATTTATTAACCTCCACATTCTCCCTATTACTGTAGTTGTTCTTCAGTTGCTAAGTTGTGTCCCGCTCTTTGCGACGCTATGAAATGCAGCATGCCAGCCTTCCATGTATGCAGTATCTCCCAGGGTTTGCTCAAACACCCGTCCATGGAGTCAGTGATGTCTATTATGTATACATACAAACAGATTTCATCTTAAATGAATCCCTCAAATGCTATCAGAAAAGACATTTTGAACTGCCATGAAGGGATCTAGTGGGTGACCTGAAACTTGAAGACTTGGAACAAGGCTAGAGTGTGGTTCAACCATTGTTAAAAGTTTGTGTCCCTATCATTGCATTCCTGTTTATAATTCCTATAACCAGCCAGCAATGATAGAAGAAAATATGAACTATTTCTTTGCTTTGGCAAAATCACAGTTTAAGAAGACATAGTTTCCTTAGTAATTTTAAAAGCACATTTGTTTACAGTGGTTGATATAGTTAGATTAAAAAAAAATTCAAATAGTTTTTGAACTAAAATAAAAAATCCTTAAAGTGTTTAGTTATGTAACCTTAATGAAACATTGTCTTCTGTCTGCTTGGATATAGGGTACTCTGATGGGATCCGGAGCCAAATGTGATGTAAGCTTCAAACACATTTAACATTCTGTAAGATCTTATACATTTAAGAGATCTGTTTACAAATGCCATGGTTTCTCTTCTTAAATATTTGTGAGATATATATGTATATACACATGGTGTTTTGCTTTACAATTTGTTTGTAAACTTCTGATGCTTATTGAAGGAGCCAGATTAGACACCCATGATCTGTCTGTAATTGGTGTAGTTCCTATGTAATAGTTGGATTGTTGTTGTTCGTTGTTTAGTCACTAAGTCATGTCTGACTCTTTGTGACACTATGTGGGGCTTCCGCCAGTAGCTCAGGGGCAAAGAAACGGCCTGCAGTGCAGGAACTGCAGGAGACATGGGTTCAATCCCTGGGTTGGGAGGAGCCCCTGGAGGAGGACATGGCAGCCCACTCCAGTATTCTTGTCTGGACAATCCCATGGATAGAGAAGCCTGGCAGACTATAATTCATGCAGTTGGAAAGAGTCGGACATGACTGAAGCTACTCAGCATGAAATACAGCCCACTAGGCTTCCCTGTCCTTCAATATCTCCCGGAGTTTGCCCAAACTCAGTCCATTGAGTCAGTCAGTCAGTCAGTTCAGTCGCTCAGTCATGTCTGATTCTTTGTAACCCCATGGACTACAGCACACAAGGCCTCCTTGTCCATCACCAACTCCTAGAGTTTACTTAAACTCATGTCCATTGACTCGGTGATGCCATCCAACCAGCTCATCCTCTGTTGTCCCCTTCTCCTCCTGCCTTCAATCTTTCCCAGCATCAGGGTCTTTCAAATGAGTCAGCTCTTCACATCAGGTGGCCAAAGTTTCAGGTTCAACATCAGTCCTTCCAATGAATATTCAGGACTGATTTCCTTTAGGATGGACAGGTTGGATCTCCTTGCAGTCCAAGGGACTCTCAAGAGTCTTTTCCAACACCACAGTTCAAAAGAATCATTTCTTTGGCGCTCAGCTTTCTTTATAGTCCAACTCTCACATCTGTACATGACTCCTGGAAAAACCATGGCTTTGACTAGACAGAACTTTGTTGACAAAGTAATGTCTCTGCTTTTGAATATGCTGTCTAGGTTGGTCATAACTTTCCTTCCAAGGAGTAAGTGTCTTTTTAATTTCATGGCTGCAGTCACCATCTGCAGTGATTTTTGAGCCCCCCAAAATAAAGTCTCTCATTGTTTCCATTGTTTCCCCATCTAATTGCCATGAAGTGATGGGATTGGTTGCCATGATCTTAGTTTTCTGAATTTTGAGTTTTAAGCCAACTTTTTCACTCTCCTCTTTCACTTTCATCAAGAGGCCCTTTAGTTCTTCTTTGCTTAAGCTGAGCGTCATAATGGTGGTGTGATCTGCATATCTGAGGTTATTGATATTTCTCCTGGCAATCTTAATTCCAACTTGTGCTTCATCCAGCTTAGCATTTCTCATGATGTACTCTGCATATAAGTTAATAAGCAGGTTGACAATATACAGCCTTGATGTACTCCTTTCCTGATTTGGAACCAGTCTGTTGTTCCATGTCCAGTTCTAACTGTTGCTTCCTGACCTACATATAGATTTCTCAGGAGGCAGGTCGGGTGGTCTGGTATTCCCATCTCTTTCAGAATTTTTCACAGTTTATTGTGATCCACACAGTCAAAGGCTTTGGCATAGTCATTAAAGCAGAGGTAAATGTTTTTCTGGTATTCTTTTGCTTTTTCCATGATCCAATGGATGTTGGCAATTTTATTTCTGGTTCCTCTGCCTTTTCTAAATTCAGCTTGAACATCTGGAAGTTCACAGATCATGTACTGTTTCTTGACGTCTGGCTTGGAGAATTTTGAGCATTACTTTACTAGCATGTGAGATGAGTGCGGTAGTTTGAGCATTCTTTGGCATTGCCTTTCTTTGGGATTGGAATGAAAACTGACCTTTTCCAGTCCTGTGGCCACTGCTGAGTTTTCCAAATTTGCTGGCATATTGAGTGCCGCACTTTCACAACATCATCTTTCAGGATTTGAAATAGCTCATTGGAATTCCATCACCTCCACTAGCTTCGGTTGTAATGATGCTTTCTAAGGTCAGCTTGACTTCACATTCCAGGATGTCTGGCTCTAGTTGAGTGATAACACCATTGTGATTATCTGGGTCATGAATATCTTTTTTGCGTAGTTCTTTGGTGTATTTTTTGAGGACATATTTTTTGAGTATTAGTTCTAGAAGGTCTTATAGGTCTTCATTGAACCATTCAACTTCAGCATTCTTCTTCAGCGTTACTGTTTGGGGCATAGACTTGGATTAATGTGATATTGAATGGTTTGTCTTGGAAACAAACAGAGATCATTCTGTCATTTTTGAGATTGCATCCAAGTACTGCATTTCAGACTCTTTTGTTGACTATGATCACTACTCCATTTCTTCTAGGGGATTCTTGCCCACAGTAGTAGATATAATGGTCATCTGAGTTAAATTCACCCATTCTAGTCCATTTTAGTTCACTGATTCATGAAATTTCAATGTTCACTCTCGCCATCTCCTGTTTGACCACTTCCAATATGCCTTGATTCATGGACCTAACATTCCAGGTTCCTATGCAATATTGCTCCTTACAGCATTGGACTTTACTTCTATTACCAGTCACATCCATGACTGGGTGTTGTTTTTGCTTTGGCTCCATCTTTTCATTCTTTCTGGAGTTATTTCTCCACTGATCTCCAGTAGCACATTGGGCACCTACTGACCTGGGGAGTTCATGTTTCTGTGTCCTATCTGTTTGCCTTTTCAACTGACTCATCACTTGAGCCAGTGATGCCATCCAATCATCTCATCCTCTGTATCCTCCTCCTCCTCCTGCCCTCAATCTTTCCCAGTGTCAAGGTCTTTTCTAGTGAGTTGGCTGTTCATATCAGGTGGCCTGAGTATTGGAGTTTCAGCTTCAGCATCAGTTCTTTCTGTAAATATTGAAGATTTATTTCCTTTAAGATTGATTGGTTTGATCTCCTTTTTTGTTCAAGGGACTCACAAGAGCCTTCTTATCGCATATGGTGAACAATGTTAGATTTGTGATAGCCAAAGATTTAGCTTCAGGACCAGGGACCAGGCTTGATTGCTCAAGAGCTTTAGTGTAGCAGAATTTTATTAAAGTATAAAAAGGGACAGAGAAAGCCTCTGACATAGACATCAGAAGGGGTCCAGCAAGTGCCCCACTATAGTGTTATTAAAGCCTTATATACTTTCATCAGACCCAATCCCACAACATTACAAGATTAGAGTTAACAGTAGAAAGGTCTTACCAGACTCACTTCCACATAAGATAACAAGATTAATCATAAGGTTCTTGTTAAAAAGGAGAAACATGTCCGTGAGTAAGATACAGTGTTGTTATATAATCCTTAGTACAGAGTTTAAGTTGAATTGTTTTGTTGTGTAATCATTAGCTCTGGGCTTAAAGGAAATAATATGTGACTAAAACTAAGGAATGTAGAAAAAGAATTTGTCCTTTTCTCCTCCTTGAGGGCCTGGGACTCCTTATCAACCTACCTGAGAATTAGCTTTCTCACTTTTCCAGCACCACAATTTGAAAGCATCAATTCTTTGATGCTTAGCCTTCTTTTTGTTTTCTGACTTTCATATCCATACATGACTACTGGGAAAACCATAGCTTTAACTGTATGGATCTTTGTTGGCAAAGTGATGTCTCTGGTTTTTAATATGCTACATATTTTGAAGTCACTTAGTTGACCCCCTAAGGTTAAACAAACCCCTGTTGAATTTGCCTCAACTGTGATTGAATTCAAGGGGTTGCTTGTGTCTGTTCTGTACCTGAAACAAAACACTGGGCTCACTCTACACTGCTTCATTAACACGAAACATAGGACACATTCTCAAAATTATTTCCCATCTTAATTGCCTTTATTGGAAAATATCTTGTTAATGGTAGTAAACCAAAACATGACATTTCATGACCTTCTGATTCATGTGCTACACCTAAGAACATTTCTGTGTTTGCTTGAGTTCTCAGACGAGCATTCCTTTGGCTCTATAAAACTCCCTCTCTCCAACCCTGATCTCTTTCCCCTGCCAACAAGTTGGGAATGTTCATCTCTATTTGCAACTTCTCTGTCCCTTTATTCCTTTATTAGAAAAACTGTTGCTCATCAGTGAATGTAAGAAATGGAATTTGCTATTGGTGGCTCAGTGGTAAAGAATCTGCCTGTCAATGCAGGAGACATGGATTTGATCCCTGGCCCAGGAACATCCCTTGGAGAAGGAAATGATAATCCACTCCAGTGTTCTTCCTTGGTAAATCCCAGGGACAGAGGAGGCTGGTGGGCTACAGTCCATGGGGTCGTGAAAGAGTCAGACATGACTTAGTGACTAAACAACAAACAGCAGCAACAGGCCTGTGCTTACTGAGGACTTACTTTTCTGAGGGCAAATCATTAGATAAAGGGCTGTTTTTTTCTCTGTTGGAGTGGAAGTGCTTTTTGGTGACTAGACTGTGGCATATGAAACTGGACAACAACAGGAACAGTAATAGCAACAATAACAGCTTTAGAAGTAAATTTAAAAAGTTATTCACAGTTCCTCTGAAAATTACCTAAGTTCATCCATCAGATCAGATCAGTCGCTCAGTCGTGTCCGACTCTTTGCGACCCCATGAATCGCAGCACGCCAGGCCTCCCTGTCCATCACCAACTCCTGGAGTTCACCCAGACTCACGTCCATCGAGTCAGTGATGCCATCCAGCCATCTCATCCTCTGTCGTCCCCTTCTCCTCCTGCCCCCAATCCCTCCCAGCATCAGAGTCTTTTCCAATGAGTCAACTCTTCGCATGAGGTGGCCAAAGTATTGGAGTTTCAGCTTTAGCATCATTCCTTCCAAAGAACACCCAGGGCTGATCTCCTTCAGAATGGACTGGTTGGATCTCCTTGCAGTCCAAGCGACTCTCAAGAGTCTTCTCCAACACCACAGTTCAAAAGCATCAATTCTTCGGCACTCAGCCTTCTTCACAGTCCAACTCTCACATCCATACATGACCACTGGAAAAACCATAGCCTTGACTAGATGAACCTTTGTTGGCAAAGTAATGTCTCTGCTTTTGAACATGCTATCTAGGTTGGTCATAACTTTCCTTCCAAGGAGTAAGCGTCTTTTAATTTCATGGCTGCAGTCACCATCTGCAGTGATTTTGGAGCCCAGAAAAACAAAGTCTGACACTGTTTCCATTCTTTCCCCATCTATTTCCCCATACATTCATAGTATTAGGAAATAATGTATATAACAATAACTGACACCCGATGAGTTCAGGAAGATCTCAAACATTTTTATTCCCACAAAGGTTCAAATTATTAAAACACCTTGAAAATCAGTCTTCTTTCTGTATAACATTGACTGCCAAAAGGAGAAAAATCATGTATAGCCATTGGATATGTGTTCTTTTTACCTTTGCAAGGCAATGTATTAAATTTTTGGAAATGTGAAAGAGAACTGATACAGCTACAAACTTCAGAGTGTGTTATATATGGTGGATTATTGCTGAACTAATCCTGGATGTACAAATTAATAGTACAGGGAAGTTTTGCAGACATACAACTGAAATTCCTGATGGAGCATTTCAGTTTAAACTGTATTGAATCTGAATACTCCCACAACAAAATTTTCAGTCTTGATTCTGTTGGAAAGAATTATTAAAGAAATTTCCAATTGAAGTTGAAATGCTAATTACAAGCCTGTCTCATAACTATGTGGTGAATGTCTAGACTTAGCTCTAATTGGTCTTATTTTAATGCATTTATTGTTTAATTGCTTGTGGGGATGATTTACTCTTTCTTATAACTGAGATTAACGGCAAATGGTGGCTTTATTGGCATTGCTATCACAGAAATTACTAAAAGTCTCAAAATAGAATTGAGAAGACAGATTCTAGGCATGGAGGAATGTCAGACTAAAAAAGCTTCATGAAACTTCGTTTTAGAAGTATTACTACTTCAGTGATTTTGTAATGTGCTCATTAAAACTTTTTAATTCTTGTTTTTAAATGTAGGGAGTTGAGTCCATACAATGGCGTTAAATGTAATTGCCTTTTACAGAGTGTAGGATTGACATTTTAAAAAGGGGGGAAATGCAGCATCTAGAGCTATTAATTTGAAGCCACAGTTTTTTTTTTTTTTTATCCTCTGGATAATAATATTTTTAGTAGGATTTTGGAAACCTATGTAAAAGAATAATGTATTTTGAGTATTCAGTCTTCTTTGATTGCTCTAGGCCTTTTGAATATACATTTGCAATCTACTATTATTTGCTGTACAAATCATGGGTGACATTGTCAATTACACATTTCATCTATTGGTAGACAGGAAAAAAATGATATCTCTTTTATGTATTCATGTTAGTGTTGTGATCTATATCAAATCAGATTTTTGTCTTAACTAACTTTGGAAGGTAGGGATGGAGAAGACTGCCAATTGGTGCACTGTATATTTTTTTGGTATGTATAAATTCATTGTTAAAGTATAGATAAACATGATGAGAAGTCTCATATTTTCCAGAGAATGAAGTTAGATAATACAGGGGAATATATTTAAGTGGGAAAAATATAATTTATAAAATATAAGGAGTTGTATCATATCTATTTGGTATAACAAAATGAATGAGAACATAGGATATTACCAAAAAAAAAAAATAGTACTCTTGGTTTCTATTGTTGTTGTTTTATTTTTATATATGATGAATATATAATAATCATAAAACAGACATTTGTCATGTTGACAAATAGTTCTGGGGTGAACACTGGATAGCACTGAGGTGAAGAAATAGAGGCTGGCCAGTTCCCTCAAACTCCCAACCCCTTTATCCCTCTCTTGGGACAAACTCATCTGTTTGGCCTGATGTATCCATTCTGTGGTATTTTGTCATAAATCTATAAAGAAAGGGGATATTGACACCATTATGGGCATATTTCACTATATGGATATACCACAATATATGGGTTCAATCCCTGGGTTGGGAAGATCCCCTGGAGAAGGAAATGGCAACCCAGTCCAATATTCTTGCCTGGAGAAGTCCATGGATGGAGGAGCCTGGTGGGCTACAGTCCATGGGGTCACAAAGAGTCGGACATGACTGAGTGACTAACACCTACCTACCCACCACAATTTATATGGATCCTAGTGTTGGGATCAGTTCAGTTTAGTCGCTCAGTTGTGTCCGACTATTTGTAAACCGAAGGACTGCAGCATGCCAGGCTTCTCTGTCCATCACGAGGTCCTGGAGCTTATTCAAACTCATGTCCATCGAGTAGGTGATGCCATCCAACCATCTCATCCTCTGTCATCCCCTTCTCCTCCCATCTTCAATCTTTCCCAGCATCAGGGTCTTTTCAAATGAGTCAGTTCTTCGCAGCAGGTGGCCAAAGTACTGGAGTTTCAGCTTCAGCATCAGTCCTTCCAATGAATATTCAGGACTGATTTCCTTTAGGATTGACTGGTTGGATCTCCTTGCAGTCCAAGGGACTCTCAAGAGTCTTCTCCAAAACCACAGTTTAAAAGCATCAATAGGCAAAACCAATGCAATATTGTAAAGTAATTAGCCTCTAATTAAAATAAATAAATTAAAAAAAATAAAAGCATCAATTCTTCGGCACTCAGCTTTCTTTATAGTCCAGCTCTCACATCCATACACGACTCCTGGAAAAACCATAGTTTTGACTAGACGGACCTTTGTTGCCAAAGTAATGTCTCTGCTTTTTAATATGCTGTCTAGGTTGGTCGTAGCTTTTCTTCCAAGAAGCAGGCGTCTTTTACTTTCATTTCATGAAATGAAATTAAGAAATCTTTCCCTACTGTAAGATTATATGGGCATGTTTCTCCTTTACTTTCCAAGATTTATAGTTTTATCCTTCTCATTTTGGTCTTTTCTGATTTATTTTAGTGGATTGTATGAATAAGAGTCTAATTTTCTTTTATCGCACATGAATATCCACTTTTCCTAGCACCATTTACTTAAAAACCTGCCATGTCTTTGCTGATGGTGCTATTTCTGTCATGTGAATGTCCATAACAATGTGGCTTGTTTCCTAGCGGTAACTGAACTAACACCATGCTGCTTTATTTACTTGAGTCTCAAAATGAGTCTTAATATCTGGTAGATCAAGTTTTCCTAACTTGTTCTCCAAAAATATTTTGGTTATTTGTGACCTCTTGAAATTTTGTATATATTTCAGAATTATTTTGTCAACTTCTTCAAAATGACTGTTGAGATTTTGTTTGCAATTATATTGAATCTATATAGCAGGGGAGAATTGCCATTTCTAAATTACAGAGATTTCAACCTATGAAAATATTTTCTGTTTCCTTTTATTTGGCCATTTTTAATATTTTCATAAATTTGCCTTGCAGAAGTCTTATATATTTTTTCATAAATTTATTTTTAGGTAATTTGTATTTTTGATCACTACTGTAAACATGTCATGTTTTAAATTTTATTTCTTGTTAGGAATACATTTTTATATTGATTTTTTTATGTCAAGGAATTGTGCCAAATTCTCATTAACAATTATCTATATAAGTTCTTTTAGATCTTATATATACATAATTATTTCTTCTCCAAATGTTGGCAGTTCTTTTTCTTCTTTTTCCATCTTTGTACTTTTATCTATTTTTCTTACCTTACTGAACTGACCTCAAATGCAATGTGCAGCATGTTTGTAACGCTGGGAAGTTTTATCTTGCTTCTGGCTCAAAGTAAGTGGTTTCATCATTGATTGTGATAAATACCAATAGGCTATGTTTTCTAGATACACTTTGGCTCAAGAGTTGGCAGTCTATGTCTATTGGCCCAATCTGGCCTGCCACCTGGTTTTGTAAGTAAAATTTTATTGGAATGCAACTATGTCATTCATGTAAATACTGTTGTCTACAGCTACTTTTGTATCACGATGGCAAAGTAGTGTAGCAGAGATCAGATGGCCTGCAAAGCTGAATATGTTTATTGTCTGGCTGTTTAACAAGAAAAAGTTTGCCAACCTCTATACTACCAGATTAAGTTGTCATCTTTACTCCTTTTTTTGCTAAATATTTTGTTACCAATGATAAATATTGGATATTATTAAATACTTCTCCTGCATTGAAACAATATGATAATGTTGTGAATTAAATTGTCTTTATCATGTCAAACTAAACATATTCTTGAAATAAATCCTCCTTTCATAAAATGCACTATTCTTTTAATATATTTCTCGATTGAGTTTGCCACTATTTTGTTATGGATTTTGCATTTTTGTATATAGTTAGGCTGAACTGTAAATCTTCTTTCCCTTAGTCTTCTTTTGAGTTTTGGTATGAAATTATGCTGGAGAAGGAAATGACAACCCACCCACTCCAGTGTTCTTGCCTAGGAAATTCCATGACAGAAGGAGCCTGGTGGGCTACAGTCCATGGGGGTCATAATACAATCAGACATGACTGAGTGACTCAGCAACAGCAATTAAGTTATGATAGCCTCTTAGGATAAGCATGAGTATAATTGGTTAACTGGCCAGTGGAACCATTTGTGCCTGGAGTTCAGTTGTGGGAAGACTTTTAATTATTGATTCAGTTTCTTTCATGGCTTCAAGATTATTCATATTTCCTCTTTCTCCTTGAGTCATAGTTATATTTTTTCTGGGAATTTATCCATTTTTCCTAAATTTGTATTTATTGTCATAAGCTGTTCATAACATCCTCTTAATCTCCTTAATGTCTGCAAGATGTTCCTTTTGTCATTTCTAATATGGGTGTGTCGTCTCTTCTTATTTGTTCACTAGCATTTTATCAGTTTTATTTGTCTTTTCAGAAAGCCAACCTTTGCTGGCTTTTCTGTAGGCTTTCTAGTTCATTAATTTCTAAAAGTAGTCTTTCTTCTACTGTTTTTTTAGACTTTAATTTGTCTTTAATTTATTGAAATAAATATTTAGTGCAATTTTTGTTTTTTAAAAAATATCTTCTTTTAAAGATTACAACTTCTTTAAAATAAAAAGATATTTTTAATTTTTCTATTTTGTATTTTAATTTGTTTTCATTTATACTCTTAAGATTTCTACCATGGTTCTAACCCATGGACATTTTCTTATATTTAAGAAATACTGATTTATAGATTGTGTTGTGTTTGTAACACCTTCATATGACTTTTCTTAGAAATTTGTTGATAGTTGGTTTGTGAAAACATATAGTCACAAATGTTCCATGTCAATTTGTAAAGAATGTATGATGCACTGTTATTTATGTCTATTAAGTCAAGTATGTATATCTCTTTGCTCTCTAGTTCTGTATCATTAAATTTTTTATCTGCTTGTTCTATTAATTATTGAGAGAAGCATACTAAAATTTTTATACAAATACATATTTTATATACAAATATAAAAATGTTATAATTGTGGATGTATATATATTTCTTTGTTAAGTTAATTTTTGCTTTAAATATTTGAGGCAATATTATTTTAGGAAAACTAAAGAAGAAAAGAAACAGGGTTGTCTAAGCAGCACCCACTGGAAAACCTTAAAGCAGAATTCAGGATTTAAGTTGAAATCATAATTCTATATATTTACTCAACATGCTTTCACACATATGCTTTCCTTTCATAATTACCAGATCTGTGAATTAAGGTAGATATTAATCAAACCTGATGGTATTCAGTTCAGTTCAGTTCAGTCGCTCAGTTGTGTCCAACTCTTTTGCAATCGCAGCACGCCAGGCCTCCCTGTCCATCACCAACTCCTGGAATTCACTGAGACTCACATTCATCGAGTCGGTGATGCCATCCAGCCATCTCATCCTCTGTCGTCCCCTTTTCCTCTTGCCCCCAATCCCTCCCAGCATCAGAGTCTTTTCCAATGAGTCAACTCTTCGCATGAGGTGGCCAAAGTACTGGAGTTTCAGCTTTAGCATCATTCCTTCCAAAGAAATCCCAGTGCTGATGTCCTTCAGAATGGACTGGTTGGATCTCCTTGCAGTCCAAGGGACTCTCAAGAGTCTTCTCCAACACTACAGTTCAAAAGCATCAGTTCTTCAGTTCTCAGCTTTCTTCACAGTCAAATTCTCACATCCATACATGACCACAGGAAAAACCATAGCCTTGACTAGACGGACCTTTGTTGGCAAAGTAATGTCTCTGCTTTTGAATATGCTATCTAGGTTGGTCATAACTTTCCTTGCAAGGGGTAAGCGTCTTTTAATTTCATGGCTGCAGTCACCATCTGCAGTGATTTTGGAGCCCCCCAAAATAAAGTCTGACACTGTTTCCACTGTTTCCCCACCTATTTCCCATGAAGTGATGGGACCAGATGCCATGATCTTCGTTTTCTGAATGTTGAACTTTAAGTATGGTCAATTAAAAATTGTTTGATCAAGAAATAATTACTGACTTTCTGGGTACAAGGAATTCTTTTTAGCATAATAGAGGGGTACAAACAAGAATAAAACAAGATTGTTGACTTTAGTTTGTAATCTACTTGAGGATATAAGATATACAAAAGATAGAATCTGAAAGTGATATGTAACAAAATGATGATAGAAGAGACATTACAGAACCATGAACAATAAATAGCAAAATATATTATTTAAACAACAAATATTGTTAATTTGTTATGTCATAAATAAATGTCATGGGATTTTTGCTGTTGTTGTTGTTTTGTCGCCCAGTCATGTCCAACTCTTTGCGACCCCATGGACTGCAGCATACCAGGCCTCCCTGTCCTTCACCATGTCCCAGGGTTTGCCCAAGTTCATGTTTATTGCATCAGTGATGCATCTAGTCATTTCATCTTCTGATTCCCCCTTCTCTTTCTGCCCTCAGTCTTTCCCAACATCAGGGACTTTTCCAATGAGTCAGCTGTTAACATCAGAGGACCAAAATATTGGTGCTTCAGCTTCAGCATCATCCTTCCAGTGAATATTCAGGATTGGTCTCCCTTAAGATTGGCTGGTTTGATCTTGCTGTCCAGGGGACTTTCAGGAGTCTTCTCCAGAACCATAGTTCGAAGGCATCAATTCTTTGGCACTGTGCCTTCTTTACGGTCCAGCTTTCACAATTGTACGTGACCACTGGGAAGGTCTTAGCCTTGCCTATAGGGACCTTTGTTGGCAGAGTAATGTCTCTGCTTTTCAACACACTGTCTAGGTTTATCATTGCTTTCCTGCCAAGAAGCAATCATCTTCTGATTTCATGGCTTCAGTAACTGTCCTCAGTGATTTTGGAGCCCAAGAAGAGGAAATCTGTCACTACTTCCACATTTTCCCCTTCTATTTGCCGTGCAGTATTAGGGATGGATGCCATGATCTTAGTTTTTTTAATATTTAGTCTTAAGCCAGATCTTTCACTCTCCTCCTTCACCCTCATCAAGAGGCTCTTTAGTTCCTCTTTGCTCTCTGCCATTAGAGTGATATCATCTGCAAATCTGAGGTTGTTGATGTTTTCTCCCTCCTATCTTGATCCCAGCTTATAACTCACCCAGGCCAGCATTTCTCATGATATGTTCAGCATATAGGTTAAACAAACAGGGTGACAGCAGGCAGCCCTGTTGTACTCCTTTCTTAATCTTGAACAAATCAGTTGTTCCAAACAAGGTTCTAACTGTTGCTTCTTGATCCACATACAGGTTTTGCAGGAGACAGGTAAGATGGTCTCATATCCCATCTCTCTAAGAGCTTTCCACAGTTTGTCATGATCCACTCAGTCCAAGGCTTTAGCATAGTCAATGAAGCAGAGATAAATGTTTTTCTGAAATTCCCTTGCTTTTTCTATAATCCAGCAAATGTTGGCAATTTGATCTCTAGTTCCTTTTCCTTTTCTAAACCCAGCTTGGACATCTGGAAGTTCTTGGTTCACATAATGCTGAAGCCTAGCATGCAAGATTTTAAGCATGGCCTTACTAGCATGGGAGATGTGTGCAGTTGTCCAATGGTTAGCACATCCTTTGGTACCACCCTTCTTGGGAACTGGGATGAGGATTGACCTTTTACAGTCCTGTGGCCACTGCTAGGCCTTCCAGATGTGCTGACATAATGAATGCAAAACCTTGATGATGTCCACCAATGGACATAATTTCATTGCATCCATTAGATTTATTAACCTCAGTGTTTCTTAAGGCCCACTTCACTTCACAATCCAGAATGTCTGGTTCTAGGTGACTAACCACACCATCGTAGTAATCTGGTCCATTAAGATCTTTTTTATACAGTTCTTCCATGTATTCCTTCCATCTCATCTTGATCTGTTCAGGGTCTACTAGGTCTCTACCAATTGTTATTCTTTATTGTGCCTCTCTTTAGGCAGAATGCTCCCTTGAGGTTTCCAGTTTTCCTGAAGAGCTCTCTAGTTTCCTTTTGTTGTTTTCTTCTATTATTATGCACTTTTCATTGAAGAAGGTCCTCTTGTCTCATATAGCTATTCTTTGGAACTCTGTGTTTAATTGAATGTATCTTTCCCTCTCTCCCTTACTTTGCGCTTCTCTTCATTCTTCTGCTATTTATAAAGCCTCCTCAGATAACCACTTTGCCTTCTTGCTTTTCTTTTTCTTTGTGATGGTTTTGTTCACTGCCTCCTATACAGTATTATGGACCTCTGTGATCTAGTGCCTTGAATCTATTCATTACTTCTACTGTGAATTCATATGGGATTTGATTTAAGTCATATCTGGCTGGCCTAGTGTCTTTCCTGATTTTTTTTAGTTTAAGCCTAAATTTTGCTATGAAAAGCTGATTATCTGACCCACAGTCAGCTCCAGGTCTTGTTTTTGCTGATTGTGTATATAGCTTCTTTGTCTTCAGCTACAAAGAATGTAATCAATTTGATTTCGATATTGACCATTTGGTGATGCCCATGTGTAAAGTCATCTCTTGTATTTTTGAAAAAGAGTATTTGCTGTGACTAGTTCATTCTCTTGGCCGATTTCAGTTAGAATTCTTAGTATTACATAAAACATGAAAATTCAAGAGAATATGATCTGGGCACCTTATTGATTGATCCAGGATTGCCTTTTCTGCTAATGAGAGTAGGAAAAAGGAAAGGAGATGTTTACAGTCATCAGAAGAGAGATTGGTAAAACCTAATTTGTTCCCTCCACCAGACCATGAGCATGTCTACTGCAAAAAAAATGAACAAGCCTAAATAAAACAAACTTTATGTGCTTGGAGATAAGATATGAATAAGATAAGAAATGCATTGTATTCATATCTTATCCCCAGGCACATCATTTCAGTTTAGGTCAGTTACTCAGTCCACTCTTTGTGACCCCATGAATCACAGCAGCCTGTCCATCACCAACTCCCAGAGTTTACCCAAACTCATGTCCATCGAGTTGGTGATGCCATCCAGCCATCTCATCCTATGTCGTCCCCTTTACCTCCTGCCCACAAACCCTTCCAGCATCAGGGTCTTTGAAAATGAGTCAACTCTTTGCATGAGGTGGCCAAAGTATTGGAGTTTCAGCTTCAGCATCAGTCCTTCCAATGGACACCCAGGACTGATCTCCATTAGGATGGACTGGTTGGATCTCCTTGCAGTCCAAGGGACTCTCAAGAGTCTTCTCCAACACAACAGTTTAAAAGCATCAATTCTTCGATGCTCAGCTTTCTTCACAGTCCAACTCTCACATCCATACATGATCACTGGAAAAACCATAGCCTTGACTAGATGGACCTTTGTTGGCAAAGTAATGTCTCTGCTTTTGAATATCCTATCTAGGTTGGTCATAACTTTCCTTCCAAGGAGTAAGTCTCTTTTAATTTCATGGCTGCAATCACCATCTGCAGTGATTTTGGAGTCCAAAAAAATCAAGTCTGACACTGTTTCCACTGTTTCCCCATCTATTTGCCATGAAGTGATGGGACCAGATGCCATGATCTTTGTTTTCTGAATGTTGAGCTTTAAGCCAACTTTTTCACTATCCTCTTTCACTTTTATCACGAGGCTTTTTAGTTCCTCTTCACTTTCTGCCATAAGGGTGGTGCCATCTGCATATCTGAGGTTATTGATATTTCTCCCAGCAATCTTGATTTCAGCTTGTGCTTCTTCCAGCCCAGCGTTTCTCATGATGTACTCTGCATATAAGTTAAATAAGCAGGGTGACAATATACAGCCTTGACGTACTCCTTTTCCTATTTGGAACCAGTCTGTTTTTCCATGTCCAGTTCTAACTGTTGCTTCTTGACTTGCATATAGGTTTCTCAAGAGGCAGGTCAGGTGGTCTGGTATTCCCATCTCTCAGTATTTTCTACGGTTTATTGTGATCCACACAGTCAAAGGCTTTGGCATAGTCAATAAAGCAGAAATAGATATTTTTCTGGAACTCTCTTGCTTTTTCCATGATCCCGCAAATGTTGGCAATTTGATCTCTGGTTCCTCTGCCTTTTCTAAAACCAGCTTGAGCATTTGGAAGTTCACAGTTCATGTATTGCTGAAGCCTGGCCTGGAGAATTTTGAGCATTACTTAACTAGCATGTGAGCTGAGTGCAATTGTGCGGTAGTTTGAGCATTCTTTGGCATTGCCTTTCTTTGGGATTGGAATGAAAACTGACCTGTTCCAGTCCTGTGGCCACTGCTGAGTTTTCCAAATTTGCTGGCACATTGAGTGCAGCACTTTCACAGCATCATCTTTCAGGATTTGAAAGAGCTCACCTGGAATTTCATCACCTCCACTAGCTTTGTTCATAGTGATACTTTCTCAGGCCCACTTGACTTCACATGCCAGGATGTCTGGCTCTAGGTGAGTGATCACACCATCATGATTATCTGGGTCATGAAGATCTTTTTTGTACAGTTCTTCTGTATATTCCTGCCACCTCTTCTTAATATCGTCTGCTTCCGTTAGGTCCATACCATTTCTGTCCTTTATTGAGCTCATCTTTGCATGAAGTGTTCCCTTGGTATCTTTAGTTTTCTTGAAGAGATCTCTTGTCTTTCCCATTCTGTTGTTTTCCTCTATTTATTTGGATTGATCACTAAGGAAGGCTTTCTTATCTCTTCTTGCTATTCTTTGGAACTCTGCATTCAGATGTTTATGTCTTTCCTTTTCTCCTTTGCTTTTTGCTTCTCTTCTTTTCACAGCTATTTGTAAGGCCTCCTCAGACAGCCATTTTGCTTTTTTGCATTTCTTTTCCATGAGGATGGTCTTGATCCCTGTCTCCTGTACAATGTCACAAACCTCATTCCATAGTTCATCGGGCACTCTATCAGATCTAGTTGCTTAAATCTATTTCTCACTTCCACTGTATAATCATAAGGGATTTGATTTAGGTCATACCTTAATGGTCCAGTGGTTTCCCCTACTTTCTTCAATTTAAATCTGAATTTGGCAGTAAGGAGTTCATGATCTGAGCCACAGTCAGCTCCTGGTCTTGATTTGCTGACTGTTTAGAGCTTCTGCATCTTTGACTGCAAAGAATATAATCAATCTGGTTTCTGTATTGACCATCTTGTGATGTCCATGTATAGAGTCTTCTGTTGTGTTGGAAGAGGGTGTTTGCTATGACCAGTGCGTTCTCTTGGCAAAACTCAGCCTTTGCCCTGCTTCATTCCATACTCCAAGGCCAAATTTGCCTGGCACATAGGAATCTCTTAAATTTCTATTTAAGATGTTAATTAACCTCTCTTAAGTCTCTGTTGTTTTCTGTAATATTAAGAATTCAGTGACATTTCCTTTCATTTAATCAACTTTCAAAGCCTGAATTTGAGAAATATACTCAGGATATAGGAAAAACAGGTAATAAGTGTTGATATCAGACCTGAATAAAAGGACAGAAAAAAGTTATAAAATATATCCATACTTTTCTATGTTCATATTCTTCCTATTTATCTGTCTGATTAGTGATTGACAATGGTACATCAAGATGTAGGTATCTTGCAGCCATAGTACTTTGTAAAACGTGCTGGTGAATTTAAGTATAGGCTAGTAGATTTATGTACCATTATATCTTAAACTATCATCTGCTTTTTATGCTCCATCTTTTCATTCCGAGAGACAGAGACTTTGGATTAAGAGAGCATGAGAGAGCCCTTAAGAGAGCACTTTGGTTCACTGACAAACCAATAATGGAATTCTTTTCATTAGAATGTTGTCTCCTTCCCTTGTTTAACCAGGACGTGTCTATCTCCTAGTTTTCTAAGCATTATAGTTAAAAGAATTTCTGCACTTGGAATTCAAAGTCAGATCATGTAGAAAAAATCCCCTAATGAAAAAAATATATTAGATTTTTCAAATGGCATGGTAGGTAGAAAGAGGATTGATTTTATTATTACTTAGTCTTCATCGCATTTGACTACAAGATTGATAGTTCCCAGAAAAATAATGATCCTTATATATTTTACACCTAAAAATAAAATCTACCCACCAATTTTTCATTTTTAAGTAAATTTGTAATAAGAATTCCATCATCAATTTCAACAAACTCTACAGCTTGAAATGTTTTAGTTGATTGTACTCTAAATTATATGTTGGCATTAAGATAAAGTTTTCTTTAAAAATTGTTAACTAAATTGTTAAATTGTAAACCAAACAACTAAAATAGTACATTTATTCTTCTAAATTGACCATAAAGCACTCTCAGTTTTTATTTATCATCTGACCTAAGAGCATATCTGGAGCTGTGAGGACTGCTGGTTCCTTAGGGAAGAAATAGATGCCTGCTGAATCCCAATAATCTCCTTTACTATCGATGCTATTAATCAAGGTAGCTTGCTTACTGAAGTTCTTCATGGTGTTTATTTCCGTTTGTATGTTGTGCCCAGTCGCTTCAGTCCTGTCCAATTCTTTGTGACCCTGTGGACTGAAGCCCACCAGGATCCTCTGTTCTTGGGGTTCTCCAGGCAAAAATACTGGAGTGGGTTGCCATGCCCTCCTCCAGGGGATCTTCCGGATCCAGGGATCGAACTTTGGTCTCCTGTGTCTTCTGCTGTGCAGGCAGGTTCTTTACCACTGAGCCGCAGAGGAATCCTCCCATTTGTATATCAATGCCTTGTAATTTTAAATTTTTGTCCCCAACATTTCTCTTGAGATTTCAACTACTTTTCCAAATCTCTGCTCACTATACCCAGTTGGATATTTCACAGGTGCTTCAACATCTCAAATGGAGTTCACCCACTTCCCAACAGACCTGGTTTCTTCCCACTGTTTTTCTATCTCATTTAAGGCCATAGTCAAACACCCAAGGCACGGTTGGATATGTGGGTTTTTTCTTAGTTTTCCCTATTCACAAAATGTTACCAGTTTTCCTTAAATATTCTTGAAATGCTTTTGTTCCTAAGTACTTCATGAATTCCTTCCAATTATTCTGACTTCCAGCTTTACAACTTACTTCATTACTGTATTGCTCTATTACTTTTAGGCAAATTACTTTACCAGTTTTTACTTCATCCATAAAATGGGGATAGTAATAGGTCTTACGTTATGGGATTTTCTTAGCATTTAATGAGTTAAAATCTGTTAATTGCTTAAAAGAGTGCCTAGAACAGAGCAAGTGCCACAATATGTTAAAGTTGTTGTTATTATCGTTACTACTAACATGTTCTGATCAACTGCTATCTGGACTATTTCATCTGCCTCCTACACTTCCTTCTGCAACTATTCCGGTCAAATTTGACTTCAACAAAGCCTTCCAGTTACCCTATCTAAAACATAAATTGAATCCTTTGGCCATGCTGCTTAAAATCCTCTGATATCTTATTCAAAGGATTGAATCTGTATTTCTTATCCCAGCATACACAAAGCCTTCCATAAATTGCCCTGGTCTGCTCTCCCTCAACCTCACCATGCTGCATCTTAACTGCGTTTCTGCATTACTTCTGATCTGCCAGCATTCCCCTACCCACATATGGCTTAGGGGAATGCTACCATATGCCCTGCCACAGTACCTTTGCTTATGCTGCTTTTGTGCTCACATGAAGCTCTCTGTTTTCTCTTTCCTACTCTCTTTGGCCAAATCAGCTTCAAAGGCTCACCAGGTGACTTAGTTCCCTCCCTAGGCATTCCTATAATCCTTCCACGTAGGTGGGGCTAAGGCTGCACCTCTGAGTTCCCCTGTCTCTCCTAGAGTAAAACAAGTCTAAAAATTTTTGTTTCTCCCAGAACAAATCAGTTCATCTCTCTCTCTCTCTCTCACTTAAAATCCCCCTCTAGCCTCTCTTTGTGAATAGAATGCAATTGAAATATAACATCACATTTCCCAAAGGCCCCAGTCTTTATCTGTGATTGTCCACGAAAGTCTCTATCACTTACCCTGAGCTAGTCATGATCATCCAGTCAAACTTGACTTCTTTGTCCCTTAAATATATGGGGCTCTTACCACCTCAGGGTTTTGGCCATTACTGTTTGGATCCTCATTCCCCATATATTCACATGGCTGCTTTCTTCTCATTTATTTCTCAGTTTAAATGTTATATCCTCTTAAGTGATCTTCACTAACTGTTGCTGTTGCATAACACAAGTTTGTGTGCCCAACAACCACTGAGGCCAAACCATACTGAAATGTTTGCCATAGAGAAAAAATGGCAATGTTTATTACATGGCTGTGCAAGGAGACAGACGACTCATGCCCCCAAATCCCCAACTCCCCAAAAGATTTCAACAAATCATTTTAAAAGGTAAGGTTGAGAGAGGGCTTTGTTTATTTGTTTCAAACTTCTTGGTCTAGTAATCTTTTATTCTGGCAATGTAAGTCTGGTCACAGTATTTCTATAAACCTGCAACAAGACAGTTGTTATTTTCTGTTCTGCAACTTTTTACCTCTATATGAATGGAAAGTGCTACACCTTTAAAGGTCAGAACCTTGAGAATAGGCTGTCCTGTATATTTGAAGCTACAGACAATACTCTTTTACAAAAGTGTAGAGCCAGCATGAATAAGCACAGGAAAAGGAACAGATCTAATATGGAGTCAGATTTGTTCTTCTCTGTTACATTGCTACCAAACTCTTCCTGTCCTCTGTTCATTTACTGAGTTATACTCCATCCAGTTACCACTTTCAAAAATCTAGTGCTTTTTGAAATTTTTGCATATTCATTTGATGGCATGTTTATCATCTATGCCTCCCACCAGAATGTAAACTCCGTTTATATTCTTCATCAGTCTTGTTCGTTTATGAACCATAGTTCCTGAAAATAGTAAATTCCTAATTAACAGTTGCTGAAAAGATTCAGTCAATGAGCAAATGAATAATAACTCTTATGTAGCAGAGTTTCAATAAATGGCATTCGAATTATAAATAAATGATTGAAATAATTGGACTTGTATTTAAATTTGCAGTATAATTGCTTGTAAGTTTTCAAGTTTGTTGTTATATTTTTCCTAATTATTTTTACTATATAGTCTTTTTTTTTTTTACATAAAGTTAAGACTCAAAATCAAAATCTAACTTACAATTAATCTTGTACTGATTCTTCTTGGGGCTCTGTACTTGGTGATCTCCTCTGTCAACTTCTAATTATTTTTTTCACTTTGTGAAAGGCTGTGCTTCTAATTGTGGCAAACACCTTCTTTTTTTTCTAAATTTCTGTCTGGATGTGTTTTTTCTAGTGCAGTTAGTTTCACTCTTGGTCTTTTTTTCCATCCATGGCAAAATGAACATCATACAATAGTGTTAGTCATGTTTGCAAGCACAGTGTGGCTTCCTCTCAATCATTATTCTAATCTGTCCTAGATGTACCTTTCATATTTGGGTCCACTAATTATTCACCTCAATATGCATATGTGCACATCCCAAGAAAATAACATTCTAATCAGTGAGCAACATCAAAAGCTGGCCATTTTTCGAACTCTGAAAAAGCCAAAGTTGGCCTTCCCCTTTTCTCCTTTCATTGTCCTGCCTTTTTTTCTTTTACTTTTTCCTACCTTGTGATATAATCCAGGTAAAGCCTTCCTTGCAGCTATATTTCTTTCTAAAGTAAATGAATGCTACATGGTATTGACTTTGCCTAGGATATTTGCATTTTGATTGGAAAATTCTGAGAGATGGAATACTTTCCAGGGCCAAATGACTATTACATTGGTATAATTTAAGGCACAGATGCTAAGATATCTTCTCACAATAGGTCCTTCCTGGAAATCTCAAGTCATAAGGAAAATGTATTGATAGATATGGCTCACATTTTTACTCATTATGAAATCCTACAGCTTGCAAACTTTAAGAGCATAGCCTGGTTCTATATTGTGCTTCTGTCTACAGAGTACCAAGAGCACAGGAAAGATGACCAGAGAATGAAGAAAACAAAGAAAATAATAGGTGAGATTGAGAGAGAAAATTTGGGCCTAAAGTATTCTTCACATCAACATCCCCTTCACCCAGTTTGTAACAATCAACTATGTGTATTCAATCCCCAAATATGTCTTGAATTGACTAATTTTTCCCCCATGTCTTCACCACCTTCTTACTTAGTCTATTCCATCAGCATCTCTTCACTGTATCACTGGAAGAGCTTCCTAATTGGTTTTCCCCCTCCCACTCTTATCTCCGTCTATCTTCACATCAGTATTCATAGTGATTTATTTAAGATGCAAATAAGATCATGTCATCTCCTTGCTTATCATCTCTCAAGGGTCCCTCATTGCACTTAGGATAAAATATAGATACTTAACATTGCCTTTGAAAATGCACTGGTCATAGCAAACACCTACTTCCAACAAGACAAGACTCTACACATGGACATCATCAGATGGTCAACACCGAAATCAGATTGATTATATTCTTTGCAGCCAAAGATGGAGAAGTTCTATACAGTCAACAAAAACAAGACCAGGAGCTGACTGTGGCTCAGATCATGAATACTTTATTGCCAAATTCAGACTTAAATTGAAGAAAGTAGGGGAAACCACTAAACCATTCAGGTATGACCTAAATCAAATCCCTTATGATTATACAGTGGAAGTGAGAAATAGATTTAAGTGACTAGATCTCATAGACAGAGTGCCTGATGAACTATGGATGGAGGTTCATGACATTGTACAGGAGACAGGGATCAAGACCATCCCCATGGAAAAGAAATGCAAAAAAGCAAAATGGCTGTCTGGGGAGGTCTTACAAATAGCTGTGAAAAGAAGAGAAGTGAAAAGCAGAGGAGAAAAGGAAAGATATAAGCATCTGAATGCAGAGTTCCAAAGAATAGCAAGAAGAGATAAGAAAGCCTTCCTCAGAGATCAGTGCAAAGAAATAGAGGAAAACAACAGAATGGGAAAGACGAGAGATCTCTTCAAGAAATTAGAGATACCAAGGGAACATTTCATGCAAAGATGGGCTCTATAAAGGACAGAAATGGTATGGACCTAACAGAAGCAGAAGATATTAAGAAGAGGTGGCAGGAATACACAGAAGAACTGTACAAAAAAGATCTTCACAACCAAGATAATCACGATGGTGTGATCACTCACCTAGAGCCAGACATCCAGGAATGTGAAGTCAAGTGGGCCTTAGAAAGCATCACTATGAACAAAGCTAGTGGAGGTGATGGAATTCCAGTTGAGCTATTTCAAATCCTGAAAGATGATGCTGTGAAAGTGCTTCACTCAACATACCAGCAAATTTGGAAAACTCAGCAGTGGCCACAGGACTGGAAAAGGTCAGTTTTCATTCCAATCCCAAAGAAAGGCAATGCCAAAGAATGCTCAAACTACTGCACAATTGCACTCATCTCACACACTAAATTCTCCAGGCCAGGCTTCAGCAATATGTGAACTGTGAGCTTCCAGATGTTCAAGCTGGTTTTAGAAAAGGCAGAGGAACCAGAGATCAAATTGCCAACATCTGCTGGATCATGAAAAAACCAAGAGAGTTCCAGAAAAACATCTATTTCTGCTTTATTGACTATACCAAATCCTTTGACTGTGTAGATCACTATAAACTGTGGAAAATTCTTCAAGAGATGGGAATACCAGATTACCTGACCTGCCTCTTGAGAAATCTGTATGCAGGTCAGGAAGCAATAGTTAGAACTGGACATGGAACAACAGACTGGTTGCAAATAGGAAAAGGAGTACATCAAGGCTGTATATTGTCACCCTGTTTATTTAACTTATATGCAGAGTACATCATGAGAAACACTGGACTGGAAGAAACACAAGCTAGAATCAAAATTGCCGGGAGAAATATCAATAACCTCAGATATGCAAATGATACCACCCTTATAGCAGAAAGTGAAGAGGAACTAAAAAGCCTCTTGATGAAAGTGAAAGTGGAGAATGAAAAAGTTAGCTGAAAGCTCAACATTCAGAAAACGAAGATCACGGCATCTGGTCCCATCACTTCATGGGAAATAGATGGGGAAACAGTGGAAACAGTGTCAGACTTTATTTTTCTGGGCTCCAAAATCACTGCAGATGGTGACTTCAGCCATGAAATTAAAAGACACTTACTCCTTGGAAGGAAAGTTATGACCAACCTAGATAGCATATTCAAAAGCAGAGACATTACTTTGCCAACAAAGTTTCATCTAGTCAAGGCTATGGTTTTTCCTGTGGTCATGTATAGATGTGAGAGTTGGACTGTGAAGAAGGTTGAGCGCCGCAGAATTGATGCTTTTGAACTGTGGTGTTGGAGAAGACTCTTGAGAGTCGCTTGGACTGCAAGGAGATCCAACCAGTTCATTCTTAAGGAGATCAGCCCTGGGATTTTTTTGGTAGGAATGATGCTAAAGCTGAAACTCCAGTACTTTGGCCACCTCATGCGAAGAGTTGACTCATTGGAAAAGACTCTGATGCTGGGAGGGATTGGGGGCAAGAGGAGAAGGGGACGACAGAGGATGAGATGCTGGATGGCTTCACTGACTCGATGGACGTGAGTCTGAGTGAACTCCGGGAGTTGGAGATGGACAGGGAGGCCTGGCATGCTGCGATTCATGGGGTCGCAAAGAGTCGGACACAACGGAGCGACTGATCTGATCTGATCTGATCTGTACCTATGTGGTGGAGTACATTGACATTTTGACATAGTACCAATTTTATGTAACTTCATTCTTTAAAGAGTTAATTCTCTAAATGCAAAAACACCTCTGATTCACATTTTGTTTTTACTCATTCAAGGTGAAAAATTTGTGTGTCAATTTTTGCAAAAGGTAAAGATCTCTTACCCTGCCCTGGGTTTCCATTTTTGTTTCAGAATTATGGGCTGTGTTATTTATGCCAGCAAAAGGGAATGAAAGGAACCAAAAGTGAAAGGTCATTGAGGACAGACTTGAGCAAGAAACACAGTTTCCAGACCTTCATTGGAGCGGGTGGGGCAGGGAGGGGAGAGACAGAGAAGGAGGGGGTAGGCGGAGGCAAAGAGGGAGGGAGGACAGAAAAGCAGGGAGAAGAAGAGAGGGAGAAAAAGGAGGTGTCGGGAATAATGGGGAAGTTCAGTCTCAGAAATAACATGCTTTGAAGGAGAAGGAGCTTTTGAAGATGCTTAACATTTCTTAGCTGTTTGACATGTCAATTAATCTCTCTGGTTCTCAGCTCCTTTTCCTTGCAGATAAAAGGACTAAACTCCATTAGATACACTTTCCTGCCTTCGGGTTCTTAGATCCTTGTTTTCTCTGTAATTGTGGGAGCACAAGTGTAGATCCGGGAAAAAAAGGATGGGGAAAAGAGGATTTGTTGTTGCAGAACAGAAAGATGCAGAAGAGAGACATGGATGGTGGTTGTGAAAGGGAAAGCACATCAGAAAGTCAGCTTGTTTATTTAACAAATATTTATTAGTGCTAGTGAATACTTACATAACATTACTAAGTGCCAGCTCTTGTTCGAAGGGCTTTACAAAGATGAACTTATTCGAAACTCAGGAGAAAAGTGCTACTATGATGCCTATGTTATTGATGAGGAAACTGAGGCACAATTTGGTGACACAACTTACCCCAAGTCAGATAATTAGTCAGGGCTGGGGCTGGATTCCAAACCCTGGCAGGCTGGCTCCAGAGTCATGCTCTTCAAATGCTTCTTTTACTGTTAGAATTTACCATACATTTTCCTCAGTGAAAAATCTCCACATCAAAAACAAAAACTTATTGCACTGTAACAAAAATAATAAATCACTCCAGACATATTCAGGCTAACATATACCCTATTTATTTCTATGTAATTACACTTTTTTCAAGAATCAGCCACATTAGGTATTCCTGTTTTCTTATGAACCCATCAAGCAAGACTAATGCAAAATAGAGAGGCTGGTTCTATGTTCAGCTGCAAACCAGGTGGCACCAAGCCCAGAGAAGGAATCCGGGCTTAGTTCTGGGGAACGTGTGAAGGGAACGGACAAAGGCAAGCTCAGGCATGCCTGGCATTCAGTTAGGAAGCATTTTTATCTAAAGGCCTGCAAGCTTTGAAAAATTTGAAGCATATATACTATTTTCTTTCCATCACCCTAACTGAAAACAAGAAACATTTCAAAATGCAAGACAACTAAAATAATATTGTTTGGTTTTGCCATTAGGAAACATTTCATCTTCAAGAGCTGTGTTTGTCTTGTACTGTAGGAGGCAGCATCTCATTAATAAAACAATCACCATGTGATTCCTTTCCCCCTGGATATATATATGCTGCTGCTAAGTCGCTTCAGTCGTGTCCGACTCTGTGCGACCCCATAGACGGCAGCCCAGCAGGCTGCCTCGTCCCTGAGATTCTCCAGGCAAGAACACTGGAGTGGGTTGCCATTTCCTTCTCCAATGCATGAACGTGAAAAGTGAAAGTGAAGTCTCTTAGTCGTGTCCGACTATTAGCGACCCCATGGACTGCAGCCTACCAGGCTCCTCTGTCCATGGGATTTTCCAGGCAAGAGTACTGGAGGGGGGTGCCATTGCCTTCTCCCGGATATATATATATATATATATATATATATATATATATATATAATTTTTTTTTTTGGTGGGGGGAGGGCAATGTAACTATGTAACTGTCCCATTCTCCATATAGCTTGGCTCCTTTTTTAAAAAAAACTTTTTGTTTTATACTGGAATATAGCCGATTAACAATGTTGTGATAGTTTTAGGTGGACAGCAAAGAGTCTCAGCCATACATATACATGTATCCATTCTCCCCCAAACTCCCCTCCTATCCAGCAGAGTTCCCTGTGAAATACAGCTTGGTTTCTAATCAGAAAGGGAAGAACTTACACATTTTATAAAAGGGTAGATCTAAGGATGGGTTGTTGTCTGTTTATGTAACATTAAATCCTCATCTTTCCTTATTTTTTCAATCTATTGTTAAATTTAATTTCTTGAACTTATCATATTCAAGAATTTAGCACCTTAGGTGGTGACAGTGGTAAAAAAAAAAAAAACCCATCTGCTTTGCAGGAGACGTGGGTTTGCTCCCTAGGTCAGGAAAATCCCCTGGAGAATGAAATAGGACCCCACTCCAGTATTTTTGCCTGGAAAATCCAAGGGACAGAGGAGCCTGACAGGCTACAGTCCATGGACCCACGAAGTGTTGAACATGACTGAGCATAGCGCCACACATTTATCATAAGTTAATTGTTGAAGTCCTAACCCCTACTGGCTCAGATGGTAAAGAGTCTGCCTGCAGTGTGGGAGACCCGGGTTTGATCCCTGGGTCGGTTAAATCCCCTGGAGAAGGAAATGACATCCCACTCTAGTATTCTTGCCTGGAAAATTCCATGGACAGATAAGCCTGGCGGGCTACAGTCCATGGGGCTGCAAAGAGTTGGACACGACTAAGCACATTAGCACCTTACAGTTGGAAGAAAGTAGATCATTCTTTTGACTGAATTTTCTCATTTTACAGATATGGAAGTAAGATCAGAATGGTTAAATGGCTTGCCCAGGACAGCCAGTGGCTTAACCAGGATTGGCTGCCAGGCTATTCATTGCTGATTCTGTGCCCTGCACAGGAGACCAAGCTTAACAGTTTCTTTAGTCTGGGGTTCAAAGTCCTGAAAACGCACTCTCTTTTTCCCTCCCCAACACAAACCACACATCTTTCACCACATCTCCTTTTATTTCTCTTTTTTTCCAGTTCACTGTGTTTTAGAAGAAGATTAATGTATCTGGGGAGTTAATGTTGGTGTCTAGGGGGCTGTTCTCTCAGCTGGGTCTCTCTCAGCTTCAAGCAGTGGGGTGTGTAGAGAGCATGTAACAGTTGCTTTGGGGCTGTACTTGTAGACAGAGATGTCCTGACTGCTGGGGGCTGGGGTTTCCCTTACTCCGGGGGATTGCAATCTTGCTGTCAGTGTGTGTTAGGACTTAGCTTCATGCCTCTGGTCTTGCTGCCCTGCTGTCCCCTCCCACTCCTCTTCTTTCAATATTTTATTTAAATTCACATGTAATTTGTATTAATATTCTCATTCCTGTATCTGCACTCTTAAGACTTAGACTTGGCATCCAAGGAGAGACACTGACCTCCTCTTCTCTCCAGAGTGCCCATTTTGTAAATTCCTGCAGTTGCTTTTTACCGTAAAAAAAAAAAAATTGTATATTTCACTCATCAAGTTTCATTCAGAAGGCCCCAGTCCTGGTAACCTTGATTTCCTTTAACCTAGAACATTGAACATCTGCATCAATTGCTAGCTCTCTGTTACTTTTTCATGTTCAGAGTCTGACCTCTCCAACTAGATTGCCACCCACTCTAGGGCTTACTCACATGAGTCTTGCTCCTGAGTATAGGTATCTGACTAGGCAATTCACTAATGCAAGCCCCCGCTCTTTGTCCTAACCCTTCTTCCTAACCTCATTCTGGTGCTAAAGTACTACATTGTGGTTAATTTGATTGATCAGATTTCAGGGTGCTGATTAAACCGGAGTTGCCTGAGAGTTAATATTGGCTGAGAGGTCACTTGTGACCTTCACTGGTGGCTCAGATGGTAAAGAATCTGCCTACAATGCAGGAGACCCAGGTTTGGTTGATCCCTGGGTCAGGAAGATTTCCTGGAAAAGGGAATGGCAACCCACTCCAGTATTCTTGCCTGGAGAATTCCATGGAGAGAGGAGCCTGGTGGGCTGCAGTCCATGAGGTCTCAGAAGAGTCGGACACAACTAAGTGACTAACACTCGCACTTTTCACCTGTGAGTGTGCCCCTTCCAGGTGGCAAACTGACCCAGAGGACAGGTTTGGCACCCTGACTCTCTTCATTTTCAAGAGTCAGGGTGATATGTCTGCCTGATAATGACATCTAGATTTGGGAACAGGTGGCAGGAGAAGTTTCCCCATAAGCCTTGAACCCAGTTTACCCGAGAGTTCTGCCCTGGGGTTGCAGGCATGACCTGAGCCAAAAATAACAATGCCCTTTGATTTCCCCATGAGACTTTGCTTCCATGAGATTTTTTGGAGAAAAAAGTCTCTATGAGATTTTTATGGCAGACAGTGTGTTTGATCCAAGGCAGGATTTGGGCATTTTTTAAGACATTTTTTTAAAGTGAGTATATAAGGATTTATCTTTTCTTCTTTTAACATCCCTGTGACCTATTTATTTTAAAACTGGAGATTTGTACCTTTTGACTCCTGTCACCCATTCTGTCTCCTGCCCCAAAGCTTCTGGCAATTACCAACTTGTACTCTGTATCTATGAAGCTTAGTTAGTTTTTGGTTCTTATTGTTTGATTAATTATCCATATAATTGAAATCATATAGAATTTGGCTTGTTTCACTGAGCATAATGCCCTCAAGATCCATTCATATTATCATATGTGTGTGTGTGCATTCTTTATTTTCTTTATCTACTCATCAATAGATGGACACTTAGGTTTTTCCCATAGCTTGACTATTATTTCTAATGTTTTAATGAAAGAGCCAGAAGTAAGATAAATCTGGCTCAGAGGAGTATAGTGGAGGAGTACGCTATGGGAGAATAGCATAGGAGTACAGTGGCATATTTTTAGTCACTGAAAGAATGAATACTGAATGAATGATTGTTCAATTAGGTACAGTTCCAGTTAATGTCTAAAAAGCAATTGAAGTATATATATAATATACTTATAATATTGAAGTATATATATATATAAGTATATATAGTGAAGTATATATATTGAAGTATATATATAATATATATAATATAATATATAATTGAAGTATATATACAATATACTTATAATATATATAATATAATATATATATATAAATTATTATATAAGTATATAATATTGAATTGGCCAAAAAGTTCATTTGGGTTTTTCCTTAAGATGTCATGGAAAAACCCAAACAAACTTTTTGGCCACCCAATAGTTGGGGTTATCTTTTTTCCCCTATCAGATAGGAGTCATTTGCATCTTTCTTAGATGAAATCTCTACTAAAAAAAATTATTTTTACTGGATTCTTATTGGACAAGAATCATTCTTATTGGACAATAAAAAAAATTTATTTTTACTGGATTCTTATTGGACAAGAATCATCACTTAAAATCATTTGCATCATTTTAAGTTCTCTACAAGTTCACATCTATCCAGAGTTGTAAAATATTCTAATCAATAGTAAGAAAGTGATGTGAAGTTGCTCAGTCGTGTCCTACTCTTTGTGATCCCATGGACTGTAGTCTAGCAGGCTTCTCTGTCCATGGGATTTTCCAGGCAAGAGTACTGGAGTGGGGTGCCATTTCCTTCTCCAGGGGATCTTCCTGACCCAGGGATCGAGCCCAGATCTCCTGCATTGCAGGCAGGCACTTTACCCTCTGAGCCACCAGGGAAGCATAGTAAGTCAAATGTACATACTCTAGAGAATTAAATAAACCTTAGATATGTTTATTAGACAAGTTGCAGCAAGACACTGAAAAGAAATGTGGCCTTTTTTTTTTTTTTTTAAATAGTCATCCATTTGCTCCTTTCCATGTTTTGGATACTTTTTCCTTAATAGTTCCAACTTATCACAATAATCACAAATAATATTCAAAGTTAATTCTTGATTACAAAACTCATTCTGGTATCATTGTGTTCTAATCTGGTTCATTTCCAAAGCCATGGCAAAATATTGATTAATGTATATAAGCCACCCTGGCTATGCACAGTCTCTCAGTTGTGTCCGACTCTTTGTGACCCCATGAACTGTAGCTTGCCAGGCTTCTCTTTCCATGGAATTTTCCAGGGAAGAATACTGGAGTGGGTTGCCATTTCCTCCTCCAGAGGATCTTCCTGGCCCAGGGATTGAACCTGTGTCTCTTGCATCTCCTGCATTGGCAGGCAGATTCTTTACCACTAGTGCCAACTGGAAAGCCCTGTGATGTGGTCAGCAACTATAGTGACTAGAGTGCTAAGCAACTACTAAGCCAGAAAATTAACTTCTTTCTACAGGTTTCATAAAAAAAATTAAGATTGTATTTTTAATAGGCAGTGTTCAGAGATTTTTGAAAGGTTTTTAAGTAAAATTTCAAACATATGCAAAAGTCACAAACTTTTCCCCTATCTTCAATTATTATCATCCCAAGGCTAATCTTATTTTTTTCATAGTCAAACCACTTCATTCCATTACTGGATTATTTAAAAAATTTCTTATATCTTTACTGAGGTATAAATGAGTACAATACAATATACATGTTTAAAATGTACATTTCATCAGTTTTGACATATACAACTGTGAAATCATCACTGAAATCCAGATACAAACCATTTTCAGCATCTTCAAAAATTTCCTTTGCCCATTTGTAATCTGTCCTCACATATTCGCCTACAACCAGTGATCTACTTCCTATTATAGACTGATTTGTGTTTTCTAAAAATTTATGTAAATTCAGCCAGTATATACTCTTTTTCTTTGCTTGGCTTCTTTCACTAAGCATGATATTTGATATTCATCCACATAATTGTATATCTCAATAGTTTTATGTTTTATTGTATAGATCCACCATAATTTGTTTATCCATGTTGATGGGCATTTGGGCTGTTTCCTGTTTTTGACTGTTAAGTAAAAACAAATCTGTTACGAGCATTCATGTACAGGTTTTTATGTCTTGGATCCTCTTGTATAAATATCTAGCAGTAGGATGGTTAGGGTATATGGCAAAACCCTTTGATTTAAAAAAAAAACAAAACTGCCAACTGTTTCCTAAAGTGGATGTACTATTCTACCTCCTCACCAGCAGTATATGAGAATTCCACTTGCTCCACATCTCACAAAGTCTTGGTAAGAGTATTTTTAAAAATTTGGTCATTCTCTTCGAAGTGTACTTTGTATCTTACTGTAGCTATAATTTGCAATTCCCTGGTGACTGGTGATGTTGAGCATCTTTTCATAAGCTTTATTCATATATCATCTTTCTTGATGTGTCTATTCACATCTTTTGTCCACTTTTAAACTTGGGTTTATTGCCTCAGTATCAAGTTATGAGTTCTTTAGATATTCTGAACCTGAGTCCTGTGTCTTATGTGTGTGTTAGAAAAAAATCTTTCCTAGTCAATGTTTGGCCTTTTCCTTCCATGAATGCTCTTTCAAACCACACATTTTTAAATGTTGACAAAGCCTAATTTATCAACTTTTGATGGTTGTGTTCTTTGTGTTCTAAGAAATTTTGCTTATCCAGAAGTCTTATAGGTATTAAAATAATATCTATGCTTTCACTGTTGTTGGTTTCCAACTTAAAAATTCTATATTGTGGTCAGAGAATATACACTCAGATTTGGATATTTTAAAATTTATTGAGAACAGTTTTGTGGCCCTTTGTTCTATCTTGGTGAATGTACATGCACATGTACACATGAAAATAATATGTATTTTGTGTTTGCTGATTCGGTAAATATAAATTATGTTATAGTGGTTAATGGTACTTTTCAGATTACTTATCTCTTTACTGAATTTGTGTCTAGTTGTTTTATCAGTTGCTAAGATATGAATGAGTGTTAACCTCTCCGAATTTGATTGTAGAATAGTATGTTTCTCCCTTTAATTCTGCAATTTTAGGTTAATACATATTTATGCTTTCCTTTATTATTTTTATTTTCTCTTCGAAGACTAACTTATCTGCTATTAATATAGGTACTCTAGCCTTATTATATATATTCTGATTTTTGGCTTGGTATATATATTTTAACGTCCATTTAACTTCAACTTACTTATTTTTTTTAATGTAGAAACTGTGTCTCTTTGGGGGCTAATAACAATTCATCAGGGTATCTTGGCTAAAGCAAGGGGAAATGTTTTTGTAAAATTCTCCTAAGGTGATTCTGATTTCGCTCTAAATCCTCAGGTTAGAGAGTGTGAGTGTTTACTTTGTTGCATTTGATTGCTTATGGCAAAAGTGAAAAGATGCAGAAGATTTTTCCCCAAGGGTGATTGTGGACTTTGTTTTTGTTGCAAGAGGAATAGAGAATCATCTGGCTCAAATAGTTAGGGCATTAATGTGGCAGAATACTGCATTCAATCAGTTCCTTGAGGATTTTCTCTTGTTTATGACTTTAAAGTCATTAGAATAGTTACTTCTGAATGCCTGTCTGCTAAGCAAACACATAAGAAGCCACAGTTATATGACTTATTGATTTTTCTTGAATTGAGAGTATAGGGTGTCACCATTCTTGGTGGCTCAGTGGTAATAGAATCTGCCTGCCAAACAGGAGATGTGGGTTTGATTCCTGGGTTGGGACGATCCCCTGGAGTAGGAAATGGCAACCCACTCCAGTATTTTTGCCTGGGAAATCCCATGGACAGAGGAAACTGGCGAGCTATCATCCATGGGGTCACAAAAGTGTTGGACACAACTGAGTGAGCACGCTCAGACACACACACACACACACACACACACATGTGCATTGTGTCACCATGACAAGAAAAGGGTGAGGTCTAAGGTCAGAATTGTTTCTATTAATGTTCAGGAGAATTGATAAATTAATAAGTTTGTTATTGGTAATGAAGGGAGACCTAGGTTCTAGTGACAGAGGAGCTCTGGGTTTTGGACAAATCACTTGATTTCTCTGTTCCCTAGATTCCTCATGTGTAAAACAAGTGGCTTGGACTAAAGCATAGCTTTTAAATGATGCTATAGCAGGACTCTTTGAATGAAATCGGAAAAGGAAGCTGAATATGAGAAACAGAAGAAAAGGGAGTCTGCATTGGTTGAAGGCCAGGTGTTGTCTGCTAGGCTTCCCTGTGTTTTTAAGTTGGCTCCTCAGGAAAAGGGTTTTGCCATCTCTTTCTGATTTTACTAGTTTGTGAACGACCATTTGAGAACTGTTTCTCTGAGGTCCCTTCAAAATCCAAAGATCAGCAAATCTTTTGTTTCTGAGTTGTAAGAAAGGTTGAAAGTTTATAGGATGGATGGAAATTTCACCTTTTATTTCTGTTCACTAATTCTCAATTAAATTCTTGAGGAGGTGGAATCTCTACTTCTATCTGAATCTGATTCCTTAATCTGACTGCTGCCTCCTCCAACACTTACTTCGTCAATTATCTCCTCTTTATCCGGTAATCCTGAATTTTTAGTGATTTCTTTCATATGGCTCAGACTTCTTTCACTCCACTTCCTCTGTCTCTCACTCACACTAAAGCAAGTAAAGTTGCCCTCTCCACTGACACTTCATCCTCTTTTACACACCATCCTAGAGAAAAAAAACAACAAAAAATAGGAAACCTGTTTTCTGTCTTTGTATCCTCACTTACTCATATTTTGATCCATGAAGTTTGGCTTTCATGATTACCCTTACATTGACACACATGACTTAGCAACTAAAACTTCGCTTCACTGAAAGTTCTTTTACTAAGTTTACCTTTTAATTGTCAAATCAACTAAAAAAATGCAGGTTTTCTTTTAATACTTGAGGTTATTTAACACTCGCTCATCCTCTTAACCATAAATCTGTTATCTTGTGATCTTTTTGCTAGTTTGTCTTATGGGCTTTCTTCCCTCCTCTTCTTTTTCCTGTGTTCTATTTTCCTTTATCTTTGGCATTTTTCAAATAACAAATTTTCTATGGAGAGTTACATCCATGCCCAAGGCTTTGTGACATACCTGTTGCCAAACCTAAAAATCTGTACCTCAAGCTCACATCTGTCTCCAAATTTCAAGACTCGTTTTCCAATAGGAGACCCCAGTTCAGTTCAGTTGCTCACTTGTGTCCGACTCTTTGTGATCCCATGGACTACAGTATGCCAGGCCTCCCTGTCCATCACCAACTCCTGGATTTTACTCAAACTCATGTCCATTGAGTCAGTGATGCTGTCCAACCATATCATCCTCTGTCATCCCCTTCTCCTCCCACCTTCAATCTTTCCCAGCATCAGGGTCTTTTCCAGTGAGTCAGTTCTTTGCATCAGGTGGTCAAAGTATTGGAGTTTCAGCTTCAGCATCAGTCCTTCCAAAGAATATTTAGGACTGATCTCCTTTAGGATGGACTGGTTGGATCTCCTTGCAGTCCAAGAGACTCTCAAGAGTCTTATCCAACACCACAGTTCAAAAGCATCAACTCTTCAGTGCCCAGCTTTCTTTATAGTCAAACTCTCACATCCATATCTGACCACTGGAAAAACCATAGCCTTGACTAGACGGACCTTTGTTGACAAAGTAATATCTCTGCTTTTTAATATGCTGTCTAGGTTGGTCATAACTTTTCTTCCAAGGAGTAAGCGTCTTTTCATTTCACGGCTGCAGTCACCATTTGCAGTGATTTTGGAGTCCCCCAAAATAAAGTCTGACACTGTTTCCACTGTTTTGCCATCTATTTGCTATGAAGTGATGCGACCAGATGCCATGATCTTTGTTTTCTGAATGTTGAGTTTTAAGCCAACTTTTTTACTCTCCTCTTTCACCTTCATCAAGGGGCTCGTTAGTTCTTCTTTGCTTTCTGCCATAGGCGTGGTGTCATCTGCATATCTGAGGTTACTGATATTTCTCCTGGCAATCTTAATTCCAGCTTGTGATTCTTCCAGCCTAGCATTTTTCATGATGTACTCTGCATATAAATTAAAAAAGCAGGGTGACAATATACAGTCTTGACATACTCCTTTCCCTATTTGGAACCAATCTGTTGTTCCATGTCCAGTTCTAATTATTGCTTCCTGATCTTCATACACATTTCTCAAGAGGCAGGTCAGGTAGTCTGGTATCCCATCTCTTTCAGAATTTTCTAGTTTATTGTGATCCACACAGTCAAAGGCTTTGGCATAATCAATAAAGCAGATGTTTTTCTGGAACTCTCTTGCTTTTTCCATAATCCTGCAGAAGTTGGCAATTTGATCTCTGGTTCCTCTCTGCCTTTACTGAAACCATCTTGAACATCTGGAAGTTCACAGTTCACGTACTGCTGAAGCCTAGCTTGGAGAATTTTGAGTATTAGTTTACTAGCATGTGAGATAAGTGAAATTGTGTGGTAGTTTGAGTATTATACAGTGGAAGTGAGAAATAGATTTAAGGGCCTAGATCTGATAGATAGAGTGTCTGATGAACTATGGAATGAGGTTCGTGATATTGTACAGGAGACAGGGATCAAGACCATCTACATGGAAAAGAAATGCAAAAAAGCAAAATGGCTGCCTGGAGAGGCCTTACAAATAGCTGTGAAAAGAAGAGAAGCGAAAAGCAGAGGAGAAAAGGAAAGATATAAGCATCTGAATGCAGAGTTCCAAAGAATAGCAAGAAGAGATAAGAAAGCCTTCTTCAGTGATCAATGCAAAGAAATAGAGGAAAATAACAGAATGGGAAAGACTAGAGATTTCTTCAAGAAAATTACAGATACCAAGGGAACATTTCATGCAAAGATGGTCCGATAAAGGACAGATATGGTATGGACCTAACAGAAGCAGAAGATATTAAGAAGAGGTGGCAAGAATACACATAAAAATTGTATAAAAAAGATCTTCAAAAAAAAAAAAAAAAGATCTTCATGACCCAGATAATCACGATGGTGTGATCACTGACCTAGAGCCAGACATCCTGGAGTGTAAAGTCAAGTGGGCCTTAGAAAACATCACTATGAACAAAGCTAGTGGAGGTGATGGAATTCCAGTTGAGCTATTCCAAATCCTGAAAGATGATACTGTGAAAATGCTGCACTCAATATGCCAACAAATTTGGCAAACTCAGCAGTGGCCATAGGACTGGAAAAGGTCAGTTTTCATTCCAATCCCAAAGAAAGGCAATGCCAAAGAATGCTCAAACTACCACACAATTGCACTCATCTCACATGCTAGTAAAGTAGTGCTCAAAATTCTCCAAGCCAGGCTTCAGCAATATGTGAACCGTAAACTTCCTGATGTTCGAACTGGTTTTAGAAAAGGCAGAGGAACCAGAGATCAAATTGCCAACATCCACCGGATCATCAAAAAAGCAAGAGAGTTCCAGAAAAACATCTATTTCTGCTTTATTGACTATGCCAAAGCCTTTGACTGTGTGCATCACAATAAACTGTGGAAAATTCTGAAAGAGATGGGAAAACCAGACCACCTGACCTGCCTCTTGAGAAATCTGTATGCAGATCAGGAAGCAACAGGTAGAACTGGACATGGAACAACAAACTGGTTCCAAATAGGAAAAGGAGTACGTCAAGGCTGTATATTGTCACCCAGCTTATTTAACTTATATGCAGAGTACATCATGAGAAATGCTGGGCTGGAGGAATCACAAGCTGGAATCAAGATTGCCAGGAGAAATATCAATAACCTCAGATATGCAGACAACACCACACTTATGGCAAAAAGTGAAGAGGAATTAAAAAGCCTCTTGATGAAAGTGAAAGTGGAGAGTGAAAAAGTTGGCTTAAAGCTCAACATTCAGAAAACGAAGATTATGGCATCTGGTCCCATCACTTCATGGGAAATAGATGGGGAAACAGTGGAAACAGTGTCAGACTGTATTTTTGGGGGGTCCAAAATCACTGCAGATGTTGACTGCAGCCATGAAATGAAAAGACGCTTACTCCTTGGAAGGAAAGTTATGACCAATCTAGATAGCATATTGAAAAGCAGAGACATTACTTTGCCAACAAAGGTTCGTCTAGTCAAGGCTATGGTTTTTCCTTTGGTCATGTATGGTTGTGAGAGTTGGACTGTGAGGAAAGCTGAGCACTGAAGATATGATGCTTTTGAACTGTGGTGTTGGAGAAGACTCTTGAGAGTCCCTTGGACTGCAAGGAGATCCAACCAGTCCATTCTGAAGGAGATCAGCCCTGGGATTTCTTTGGAAGGAATGATGCTAAAGCTGAAACTCCAGTACTTTGGCCACCTCATGCAAAGAGTTGACTCATTGGAAAAGACTCGGATGCTGGGAGGGATTGGGGGCAGGAGATGAAGGGGATGACAGAAGATGAGATGGCTGTATGGCATTACTAACTCAATGGATGTGAGTCTGAGTGAACTCTGGGAGTTGGTGATAGACAGGAAGGCCTGGCGTGCTGCGATTCATGGTGTCACAAAAAGTCAGACACGACTGAGTGACTGAACTGAACTGAACTTGAGTATTATTTGACATTGCCTTTCTTTGGGATTGGAATGAAAACTGACCTTTTCCAGTCCTGTGGCCAGTGCTGCGTTTTCCAAATTTGCTGGCATGTTGAGTGCAGCATTTTCACAGCATCATCTTTTAGGATTTGATAGAGCTCAACTGGAATTCCAGCGCCTCTACTAGCTTTGTTTGCAATGATGCTTCCTAAGGCCCACTTGGCTTTGCATTCCAGGATGTCTGGCTCTAGGTTGGTGATCACACCATCATGATTATCTGGGTCATCTTTTTTTGTACATTTCTTCTGTGAATTCTTGCCATCTCTTCTTAATATCGTCTGCTTCTGTTAGGTCCATACCATTTCTGTCCTTTATTGTGCCCATCTTTGCATGAAATGTTCCCTTGGTATCTTTAATTTTCTTGAAGAGATCTCTAGTCTTTCTCATTCTACTGTTTCCCTCTATTTCTTTGCGTTGATCTCTGAAGAAGGCTTTTTTATCTCTTCTTGCTATTCTTTGGAACTCTGCATTGAAATGGGTATATCTTTTCTCCTTTGCTTTTTGCAAAGCAAAAGAGGAGACTCCAAAGGCATCACATACTCAAAATTTCCATAATAGAATTCACTTTCTCCCTGCACATACCGTGTCAGTTCTTAATTAATTGCTTCTCAGCCCCAAATCCATTCTTCATTGTTTTCTCTTTGACAATGACACAGCTGGAACCTGGAAATATTTTTCCTTTACCAACTGACTAGATGGCAGAAGAAAGTGTTGAAGGACACCACTGGGGGTAGGGCTATCTCTTCCATAGCTCCTTCCCCTTGATAGGCTCACCATAGCCAGCAACAAACAGCACTTTCCCACGGGTGTGCTTCCTTGATGCTCCGTGGGTAGCTTTCTGGTGAATCCCACAGCGTGGCGCCTCCGCGTGGATGGCTTCCTCCAGTACCTCAGAGATTAAAGTCTTAATCTCTGATTAAGTGGTCTGCTGGCATGATGTGCATGTGTGCTAAGTTGCTCAGTCATGTCCGCGTCTATGCAACCCATGGACTGTAGCCCGCCAAGCTCCTCTGTCCATGGGATTCTCTAGGCAAGAATACTGGAGTGGGTTGCCATGTCCTCCTCCAGGGGATCTTCCCAACCCAGGAATCGAACTGATGGCTCCTGTGTCTCCTGCATTGACAGATGGATTCTTTACTACTAGCACCACCTGGGAAGCTGGCATGACAGCTCTTCATAATATTGGGTTGATCAAAAAGTTTATTTGGTTTCTCCATAAATTGCTACAAAACCTGAACAAACTTTTTGTCCAACTCAATACTTGGTCATCACTGGGCCCTCGCTGCCCTTCTCCACTGAATTCTGGAATTCAACCTTGGTGGGAGATAGGGGTTTCTTTCAGACTTTCTTCTATCCTTGAGTATTTTGCTTGAGCTCAAGAGTTAGTGACTACTCCATGTATCTGTTATTTTGTAATCTTTAAAGTTTCTTTTCCTTTTAGTAGGATATCCCCTTGATATTGTTGTTGTTCAGTTGCTAAGTCATGTCCAAATCTTTGCAACCCCACGGACTGCAGCATGCCAGGCCTCCCGATCCCTCACCCCGTCCCTCACCATTGTGACACATATCATATAGGTTACCCCCATTTTACTTAAATTTTCTTTCTTCAAATTACCACATGGTCGCTGTCTCATTAGACCCAGATACAAACACAGAACTCCTCTTGGCTTTCCTCATCAGAGATCATCATGACCAGCACTCCTTCTCATTCCTAAGATCTGTCAATCAACAGGTCCAATTAGTCTTTTAAATAGTTTTCTTATGCCTGTCTCCTCTACCCCTGATGTCTTCGTCCATATCTTCTGTTATTTGTGCTCTTCTGTAGCATCCCTCTTGATATTCTTGCATATTCAGTCACAATGTCATTACAGTTAGCTTTCTAACCCATACATATCATGTCCATCCTCCTTTGTATGCTATGAAACACCTGTGGTGATTGGATTCCTACTTGTCTGCTTGGCTCATATTCCAGCTCTCATAACCCACACCCTTTTGCTGGTGGCCCAGATGGTAGAGAATCTGCCTCCAGTGCAGGAGACCTGGAGAAGGGAATGGCAACCCACTCCAGTATTCTTGCCTGGAGAATTCCATGGACAGAGGAGGCTGGCAGGCTACAGTCCATGGGGTCCCAAAGAGTCAGACACGACTGAGCGACTAACACTTTCACCTTACTCCAGTAGTGCTTCTGGTTTTATAGTTTCATCCTCTGTGCTTTGAGTATTCTTGTTCTTCTCCTTGAAATTCTCCTGACCATCTAGAAAACACTTGCAACCATGAACCTTCTTCAGTTTTCTGATACAGGTATGGCTGATTCTTTGTCTAGAATCCCACTGTATAATCCTCCAATGCAACAGGTATTTTGGTGTTATAATTGTCCCCAATTCTGTCTATTCAGTCATTTTTGAGTATCTTAAGGAGAAAGACTTCTGTATTTTCCTGGATTTGTGTCCTGACAGTGCCTGGGGGCTTTTAGGCATTTAATACATATTTGCCAACACACTGAATTATAGTGACATTTTTATAAAAGAAATTTCAAAACACAAATTAAGGTTTCTGAACTTCCATTGTGGGAGACTGTTTTGACCCAAAGTTCTATAAGGACTCAGTGAGAAAAAAGCAATTGTATCTTTTAAAAATGGCATTTATTTTATTAAAAACTTAAAAAAAATTTTTTTTGGCCATGCTGTGCAGCATGTGGGATCTTAATTCCCCAACCAGAGATTGAAGCCCTGCTTCCTGCATTGAAAGAATGGAGTCTTAACCACTGGACTGCCCAAGGAAGTTCCCCTAAAAGCATTTATTACTTTCCTTTTTGTACTAGGAGAACGCAAAGACGATAGAAAGGAAAGGAAAAACATATATATAACCCATCCTTTACCTCTTGCATTACTTCAGTCACTGAGTTCAGTTCAGTCTCTCAATCATGCCCGACTCTTTGTGACCCCATAGACTGCAGCACGCCAGGCTTCCCTGTCCATCACCAACTCCCAGAGCTTGCTCAAACTCATGCCCATCAAGTTGGTGATGGCATCCAACCATCTCATCCTCTGTCATCCCCTTCTCCTCCTGCCTTCAGTCTTTCCCATCAGCAGGGTCTTTTCCAGTGAATCAATTCTTTGCATCAGGTGGCCAAAGTATTGGAGCTTCAGCTTCAGCATCAGTCCTTCCAATGAATATTCAGGACTGATTTCCTTTAAAATTGAGTCCAAGGGACTCTCAAGAGTCTTCTCCAACACCACAGTTCAAAAGCATCATTTTTTTGGTGCTCAGCTTTCATTATGGTCCAACTCTCACATCCGTACATGATTGCTAGAAAAACCATAGATCTGACTAGATGGACCTTTGTTGGCAAAGAAATGTCATTGCTTTTTGATATGTTATCTAGGTTGGTCATAGCTTTTCTTCCAAAGAGCAAGCCTCTTTTAATTTCATGGCTGCAGTCATCATCTGCAGTGATTTTTGGAGCCCAAGAAAAGAAAGTCTGTCATTGTTTGCCTTGTTTCCCCATCTATTTGCCATGAAGTGATGGGACCAGATGCCATGATCTTAGTTTTTTGAATGTTGAGTTTTAAGCCAGCTTTTTCACTCTCATCTTCACTTTCATCAGGAGGCTCTTCAGTTCCTCTTCACTTTCTGCCATAAGGGTGGTGTTATTTGCATATCTGAGGTTATTGATATTTCTCCTGGCAATCTTGATTCCAGCTTGTGCTTCATCCAGCCCAACGTTTCCCATGATGTACTCTGCATATAAAATAAATAAGCAGGGTGATAATATAAAGCCTTGATGTACTCCTTTTGCAATTTGGAACCAGTCCATTGTTCCATGCCATACTTTTGCAGATTAAAGAAAGGAGATCCCACAAATTGTAGTAACATTTCAGCTCTTCAGGCACAGAGTTATAGCTAAGAGATAACATTTTTTGAAATCTTATCATGTATCACATACTATGTCTGCAACCTATACAGGCATTATCTCTCTCTCCACCATCTGGAAGGTAGGCAATTTTAAGCTCTCCATTCACAAGTGAGGAAGGTAAGTGTTAGGTCATTCAATTGTGTCTGACTCTTTTTGACCCCTTTGGTGGTAACCTGCCAGTCTCCTCTGTTCATGGAATTCTCCAGGCACGCATACTGGAGTCGGTAGCCATTCCCTTCTCCAGGGGATCTTCCCAACACAAGGATTGAACCAAATCTCCTGCATCGCAGGCAGATTCTTTACCGTCTAAGTCACCTATATATTTCTTACCTTAAAGATGTATACTGAAGATATAAATTAAGTACTTTTGAAAAAGTCATGGAGTAGTTACAATGTATTGTGGGGATTTAAGGACTTAAATCCCCAAGTATAAGGTCAGTCTCTGGTGTCTCCAAATGTATTACTGCATTAAAACTTATTCTAATGTAACAGTCATTTAGTATTTCTCTTATTAGTTTTATAAATTATACTTACTTAGTTTTCCTGGACATATTTTATGTTACATAAAAATGATTCCATTTTAATTTTGTGAAGGCCTTACAGTATGCATCTGAAGTGTTATGCAGAATTTACTTGTGACTGGTGAGCTTAGTTGTTTAGAGCTCTGATAATGAAGTCTTGAGTCCACACTTACCTCAACACATTTATTTTACTTGAGAGCATCATAACAGAGTGCTGAAGAGCATGGGCTCTGAAGCTAGTATCTGTTTTGAATCTTGGTTCTGCTCCTCACCAGATACATGACTTAGGGCGAAATATGTAGTTTCTTTGTGTTTCAGTTTTTCTCTTTAAAGTGGAGATAATGATATCACTTAACTCATGAAGTTGTAATGAGGATTAAATGACTATCAGTGTTTTTTTTAGAGTCTTAGAACATTTTCTGGTGCTCAAAAAAAGTTATCCATTATTATTGTTGGTGTTGTTATTACAATCATTTGATAAACAGAAACTCTGTTTTTCAACAATATATGTAATGTTTTGCTACTTGTCTTTCCATGTTCAGTGGTGATGATGATATGGAAGGTGACCAGTCACTGCTTTAGGCTCAAACTCACTTCTATTATCTTGGCAACAGCCCATAGTGCCCTGAACCAACAGTGATGAGGAACAAGTGAGTGAGTGTGAATAAATTAGTATGAACTGACCATCATTACTGGAAAACCAACTCAAAGAGCACAGAGAGACAAACATGTGTACTGTTTTTTAATACAAAGGGCTTTTTTTTTCTCCTTTCTCAGAAAAAGTTGATTGAATAGCCTGCTGATTTCTCTCTGGCCGCAAGTCTCTGGATAGTATATTTTTTAAAATGTACTAGATGTTTTCTATTTTCTAATTTAGAGGGTACTTCTTAAAGCATTCTACATTTCATCATTAAGCACAAGATTTCACTTAGCACAAGATGTCATGTTAGAAAACATTTCGGGGAAGTTAAGAAAGAAGATTGCCTGAGTCCATCTCATTGACAGGGGCTTTATTAATTTTTGGGAAAAAGTTAGCTAGAGCTGTAATTAGTTAATTACTTGACATTTGTCAAAAAATGGCTGATGAGCCTTCTGGCGATTCCAGATAACTCCTATGACTGACAGCAAAGCTAGCAGGAAACCAGCAGAACATCTGGTCACATGAAAATTACTTATTTTATATAGGTTTTTTCAACCAGCTCTCACACACATCATTCCAGTACTGGAAAGAAAGTCTGTATAAGACAACAGACTAGTTGTTCCCAGTGGGAAATGGGAAGAGGGAAGCAGCAAGATAGGGGTAGGGGATTAAGAGATATAAACTGCTATGTATAAAATAGATAAGCAGCAAGGATACATGATGTAGCACAAGGAAATATAGTCATTATATTGTAATAACTTTAAATGGAGTAGAAGCTATAAAATTATTGATTCACTATGCCGTGCATAGTGAATATGTTGTAAATCAACTATCAATAAAAGTCTATGTAGAAAAGCTACGAGAAAACAAGGACGACTGGAATTGAGAAATTTTTTCATGATGTAAAGAGAGTTGGAAAGTCTGTCCTTTATTATATGGAATACCTATATTTAGTTACAGTGTGATCTTTAGTACTTTATTAATTTCCAAAGTTAAATTACTTGACATTATAGAATTTTCTTCTCTGAGTATTTTTCATAATGTGTTTATTCACTCTGCTACTGCTGCGAAGTCACTTCAGTCGTGTCTGACTCTGTGCGACCCCAGAGATGGCAGCCCACCAGGCCCCGCCGTCCCTGGGATTCTCCAGGCAAGAACACTGGAGTGGGCTGCCATTTCCTTCTCCAATGCATGAAGGTGAAAAGTGAAAGTGGAGTTGCTCAGTGGTGTCCGACTCTTAGCGACCCCATGGACTGCAGCCTACCAGGCCCCTCTGTCCATGGGATTTTCCAGGCAAGAGTACTGGAGTGGGGTGCCATTGCCTTCTCCATTTAGTTGCTCAGACATGTCCAATTCTTTGTGACCCAATGGACTGTAGCCCACCTGGCTGCTCTGTCCTTGGGGATTCTCCAGGCAAGAATGCTGGAGTGGATTGCCATCCCCTTCTCCAGGGGATCTTCCAAACCCAGGGATTGAACCCAGGTCTCCCGCATTGCAGAGACAGATTCTTTATCGTCTGAGCTACCAGGGAAACCCGAGAATACTGGAATGGGTAGCCTATCCCTTCTCCAGGATATCCACCTGGGAATCGAACTGGGGTCTCCTGCATTGCAGGCAGATTCTTTACCAGCTGACCTACCAGGGAAGCCCAAATGGTAGGTCTCTTGGAAATTGAGGGATTCACACTCAAATATTGTTATATCCCCAGATGGGAATGGGGGAGGATTACAGAAAACATGATGGTGATGGGTCCTGATTTCTAAGACACACTTGCCTATGAATGGCAAGTGCAAAGCAGATTTTAAAAGACTTGTTAACCTTTTCTATTATTTACATAATTAATAAGTACCCACCTTCCTCCAGGTAAATAATGATTCCTTTTACTAAATGATGGAGAAGACTGATAGAAAAATCCTACTCTCTGCCATCTGCTTAGTATATTTTTCTTTTAGTAAGAAATACATTTATGTGATATGCTTGTGTGTATGTATGAATGGCTCTCCAAATCTCATGTGAATGAGAATTACTCAGGAAGCTTGTTGAAAATTCACAGTTGTATATCCCATCTTCCGAAACTAACCCAGTAACTTTGGTCTAGAGTCTGCAGATAATTCTAGTGAAAGAACTTAGTAGACCATACTTTCAGAAAAACTGGTTTATGGGCTAGAGAGGGGAGAAACTGAATAATCTCAAATAAAAAAGAGAGGTGATCTTCTGACTGTTTTGTGGCAACAATGCTTGTTGTTGTTCAGTTGTTAAGTTGTGTCCCACTCTTTTGCAACCCCATGGACTGTAGCTTGCCAGGATTCTCTGTCCACAGGATTTCCCAGGCAAGAATACTAGAGTGGGCTGCCATTTCCTTCTCCAGGGGCTCTTCCTGAGCCAGGGATCAAATCTGCATCTCTTACACTGGCAAGCAGATTCTTTATCACTGGGCCACCAGGGAGGCCCAGTTCTAAGGATTCAAAGATTAATAAAATGCTGTCACAGAAAAGATAAAGCTTGAACTATGCTCGCCTTTGGTAGCACTAGTAGGAAAAATAGAGCTCTGGCCAGTTTCCTGTAGAATTATTTAATAAAAGCAGAATAACTTCAGGGTCTCACAGGTTTATTAAGCAGTATTCTTCAGCAATACTCTTATCTCTTCTTGATCCAGGCTATGGTTAATTTTAAATTGTAGACATTTTTATGTGTGTAATACAACCCATGTTGAACTTGAATATAATGACTGTAGGCTGATGAATGAATTCACTTGGGTTTGTTACCCATACTTTGAATTAATTCCTCATTATGCAAATGTATACAAAATAAAAACCTTTTGCGCCAAGGACACTTTTCTCTCTTTTTTAAAAAAAGACTTAAAACGTAAATGAAATCAAGTTCAAGAACATGAACATCAGGGCAACATATGACTGTCACATCTGCTGTCCTTCTGAGGAAGCTTCTTTGCAGGACTTGAGAGTCACTGCAGGAGCCCTTGGTGTAGAAACAACCTGAAAATTCCAAGCAGCGCTCCATGCCTTCATCAGAGCTCAGCAAGCTTGCAGCATCCAGGAATGATTTTTCTGTTGGCTCAAGACCCACATCTTGATGCTTTAGACTTACTTTAAAAATTAAAGACGGAAGAAAAAGAATTAATGAGCAAGTTTTTGAAGGCTGGTGAATAACCTTCCAGAAGAGCTTATAGTTTTAGTCCTGTCTTTTGGGAAAAGAGATCTGAGAAGGGAATGCTCTTCTTCATTTTCTCTGCCATTTACTCTAAATATTCCATATTGATGCTGTTTATTGGAGGAAAAAATCCTTTAATTCTGAGTCTCTTCATTTCAAGAAATGTGTTTCTGATTTAATCTCATTTTTTCCCAAACAAATTAAGAAATGAGTCAACCTAACTCAAAAATAGCCCTCAGTAGATGAGCTTATGCCCCAGTATACTATGAGTCAGGTAAAACACCATTTTACCTACACTGTGGTATATGTGTCTGTTTATTAGATGTGATGCTCAGTTGTGTCTGATGCTTGTGACCCCATGGACTATAGCCCATGAGGCTCCTCCATCCATGGGATTTCCCAGGCAAGAATAATGGAGTGGATTGCCATTTCTACTTCAGGGGATCTTCGCCGCCCAGGGATTGTACTCGCATCTCTTGCATCTCCTGCACTGGCAGACAGATTTTTTTCTACTGTGCCACTGGGGAAGCCTGAGGCAGGTAAAGTACCATTTTACATACAATATGGTATATGTGTCTACTTATTGGTCAGTCAAGAGTAATGTATTGGATATGTACTATAGCCTCAATTCTGTGACTGACACAGAGGATATATTTGCCTTTCCCAACTAGTTTATTCTCAGTTGAGAAGAAATATCATGAAACATAAAAAGTAAGAGTTCACTAAAAACAAAACAAAACCCACCCCCTCTCCCAAAATACTCCAGCCAAAAACCAAATAAATGATGCAAATGATAAGAAATCATACTCAAGGCCAAGGAAGTCCTGGGGTTATCTGAGAATATGCAGTGGAGTAGCAGAAAGCTTGAAGCACACCTTAAAGGATGATTTGAAATTAAACAGTTTTGGATGCTATTATAAAGGCACTTTGAAAAATGGTGGGCAGTGGTCAACTTTAACAGAGTTGTTGGAATCCAGTACGCACAGGGACAGCAGAGGATGATTCAGGAACATAAACGGTGATGTTACCAGCACTAAACAGATGATAGGAGGAACCAGAGATAAAAGCAAGAATATACATTTTGCTTTTTTTTTAAATATATTTTTTTATCAGAGTATAATTCTTTTACAATCTTTTGTTAGTTTCTGCTGTAGAAAAGAGTGAATCAGCTCTATTAAAGTGGTTACTGTGCTTTGTTGATGACAACTACAAATGCAGTTCTTATCCAGAGGATAATAGGAGTGTGCCAACATTCATTCAATTCCTAGTCATTTAAAATTTACTTTTCAGAATTTTATAATGTACATGAAAATACCTTATCTTACACCTATATATTTTCATGAACTTTTTAGGCTGTAATCATTGCATTCCTAGAGCAATATTTATCCCTCTCTTTCTCTTCCTCTAAAGGTTTTATTGTTTTCAAGCTTTACTGGGGTATTATTAATAAATAAAAACCATATTTATTTAAGTTTTTTAAACATGATGTTTTTACACTGAATTCAAGGTAACAGAAAATAGAAAGGTGGTTACCAAGGCCTGTCATATATAGGAAATAGGTAGATATTAGTCAAAGGATACAGACTTACAGAAATAAGATGAATAGGTTCTAGGGATCTAATAATTTTTATACCAAAATCATCATTGATAAACAGTAACAAGTGGAGTAGGACAAAAGTAGGACACTTTGACACAATCCATAGTCATCTTCGTTGTATCCAGTGGAGAAAGAAATTTCTCAAGGACACCTGTTTTATTCTTTGTGAACACGTGGGTACCTCAGAACATGTGTGATAAGAGCAAGGTGACAGGCTCAACTTCATGAGAAGCTTATTGATGTCACTCTGTTACTTCATATTTATCCATCCAACATTCAATCTGCATTTGTTCATAATGGTGAGGAACTGTGAATGGATTAATCTAACTCTGCCAGCTTTTCTAGAAGAATCCCATATTAGCCAAGCTCTGGTAACTTAGATTTCTCTTGTGAAGGACAGCAATTTGAATTATTTGGTTAACAGGTAAAAATCCTTTTTTGAAAAAACTTTTATTGGAGTAGAGTTGATTTACAATGTTGTGTTAGTTTCTGTTATGCAGCAAAGTGAACCAGTTATACATAAACATGATCCACTTTCTTTTAGATTATTTTCCCACATAGGTCATTAGAGAGTATTGAGTAGACTTCCCTGTTCTGTACAGTAAGTTCTTATCAGTTATCCTTTTTTTATATAGTTGTTTGTATATGTAAAAGACAGGTAAAGAGGGTCTCCTAATTACCTTGAAATTTTCTTTTCAAAATGTTGCAAACCTGAAGTAGAAACAAGCCTGAGAGTATCCTTTAAAAATCAATTTTAAGTTATTGAACACAAAGTAGTTATATAGATAATGTGAGAGGGAATTCACTTAGTAACTCTGATTAATTAAGAGTGAATTAAAAGTAACCTCTAAAGATGGAAATATGAAACTGAGCCGGAGAGATTACCAGCCAAAATTTTTGTGGGCCGAAGAGGGAAACAAGAGATAAATAATTAAATGTAACCTATAACCATGATTGCAATGAATATATTGGTCAAAGCTCACTAGAGCAAATATTATTATGATAGTTTCTGCCCAAAGGAAAAAAAAATCTAAGTCATAGTTTAAGATCCATCTTTTAAAGTACTATTACAGTGCCAAAAAAGATTTACAGTGTAGCCAACTAATTTTAACCATTCCAAAGTGTTTACTGTCATAGGATTTCTAGTGAAATAAAAACACAGAATTGTAATAGGTATTATCATTTTGTCATTGAATGACATGAGAGAAATTAGCCTAAAACTCAACAAAGAGCATGCAATTCAGAAATACTATTTGATATTATTACTAATTGACCCTGCTATTGTAGACATAAAAAGAAGGACAATGTTAGTGGTGATAATAAAAATGTTATGTGCTAGAATAAAAATATTCTTCAGTGAATTGAACTGTATTTCCATCCTTATAAGGACAGAGCAGAAATCTTCCTCTTTCTCCTCCACTTCCTTCTCCAATGATGATATGGTGATTGAAATGAACAGCGTGTGAGATTTTTCTTAAAATGCAAATGCTTCAATTAAATATTAAAGTTGACAATATTTTGATGAAAGTAGAGGACATTTTTGTAATACATACATGAAAGGATGTGCTTGAGTGTATCCAATTTTTAATTTCTGGATGGGTGTACTAAAATTTCTCTAACAAGTCATAGGCATGAAATTTCAAACATGAAATGGTTAAAAACATAGATGGTTGGAATCACAGTATATTCTGTCTTCTAGAATTCTCATGAGTAGTTCAGAAATGCTACCACAGCACATTAAATGTTATCATACTGATTATTTATCACATGGTTAATTATGCCTAATGCAAAGTGAGAGTTTACTGCAGCTGATTATAATTGGATGTATTTGGCTGCAGTTAGAATTTGTAATGGTGCAAGGTTTATATTTTAGCTTGGTGCGAGAAAGGGAAAAGCTTTGGTAATGAATTTATAGCAATAATTAGGTCATGATTTACTGCTAAAAGCATTGCAGTTAGGCATTTCTATATATATCTTTCAAGACTGAATGCATACACACATATTTATCTGTAAAACATATAACCAAAGACATTGCAATGCTAACACAAATTGATTTCCTTTTACTACATGATTTTTGTGTTATCATTTTGAAGACTCTTTGAGATCACTTTGAGAGGTGTAACTGGAAGTCTTTTTATGTATTCAAAATTTCAAAACAAATTGATATTGTTAGTAGACTAGTATCAAATTTAGTTACACATTTTTCAGTAGTCTGAGCATCTATGTAAGTAAAAATCTAAGTAAGCATATTAGGTGGAAAGAGTTATAGAATAATACATCTTAAATTTCCTTGCACAGAACAAAAGATGCTTTCCATAAGGATATCAGCATACTCCTTGTTCTTCAACTTTTCTGTAGTCAATAATACTAAGTTGAGAAACAGTGAATTTGCTCAAGTTGGCAACCATGGATATCTCTAATCCTATTACAGTTATAATTGAATAGACTTTTATTCTCTCATATGCAAGAAGCAAATTCACTACAAAATTCACATCATGAAGGACATTTTGAATTTTACTTTTTGGCACATAATTTAAATGAAATTCAACATTTTAATTTTATATATTTAAGTGCTGAAATTTTGACAATATTTTGCCCTTTACCCTATCCTGTTTAGTATTGAATATTTTGGTTATTATTTGACTTAAATAATGGGAAAGATGGCTTAAAGCTAGAAAGAATAGCTAATACTTAAAATGGCAAAATAAGATTAAAAAAAGTACTAGAGAGGAAACACTACTTTGTAATGTAACAAGGATAAATATAAAGTCTGAAAACTAGTTTAAGGATGCTTGGGGCTAGTGCACTGGGATGACCCAGAGGGATGGTATGGGGAGGGAGGAGGGAGGAGGGTTCAGGATGGGGAACACATGTATACCTGTGGTGGATTCATTTTGATATTTGGCAAAACTAATACAATTATGTAAAGTTTAAAAATAAAATAAAATTAAAAAAATAAAAATACTTTATCTGGACAGAAAAAAAAAAGAAAAAAAAATTAACAGGAATATAATGGAGAAGTCTTAATTTTATAGGAAAATGTCAAAAACGCCTTTGGGTTTTACTGGACCATGGTTTTAAAAATAGCCAGATAGTGCTAGCAAAATCTAAAACTAAGAGGACTGAACTCAGGTCAAAGATGTTTGTAGAAGACCCTCGGCTTTCTGGTGTTTGGATCAAGTCTCCTGGCCTGTGTTAGGACCTGGGTACCTCAGGAGCATTCCGATCATTGAGGACCATCTGGGTGGGATGGGGAGAGAGGAGGTAGAAAGACTTCTGAGGTGGTTGAAGTAAGCCTGTGCAGTTGAGCGACGGATTGGTAAGACCTGACCTCTGAGGGAGTGTTGAGGTCACCGCACATCCTCAGTCTGAGAAAGAGTTGCTTAACGGAGACTCGACTGTGTGCAAAATGTTGAAGGTTATAATTTAGAAGCGGAAATGAGTTTATTGGTTAGTATTCTAGGAAACCTAAAGGTGAAAAGAATAAGAACATTCATACAAAGTTACAAGTGAAAGTTGCTTGTGTCCTACTCTTTGCGACCCCCATGGACTATAGTCGCTGCAATTCTCCAGGCCAGAATACTGGGGTGGGTAGCCATTCCTTTCTCCAGGGCATCTTCCCAACCCAGGGATCAAACTGGGTCTCCTGCATTGCAGGCAGATTCTTTTTTTTTTTTTTTTTTTAATTTTATTTTATTTTTAAACTTTACATAATTGTATTAGTTTTGTTACCAGCTGAGCCAACAGGGAAGCCCAAGAACATTCATAGTATATGTAAATTATTATATATATTTCTTATGCAAGAAACTTTCCCCAAATACAAACCAACCAACATAGGGATTGTCAGCCTCAGTGGGTGAGTCTCTTAATCTCTGAAATATGCAAGTAGGAGCTAAATTTTTAATGATTCTTTGCAACTTCATGGACTATAACTCACTAAGCTCCTCTGTCCAAGGATTTCTCTAGGCAAGAGTACTGGAGTGGGTTGCCATTCCCTTTTCCAGGTACCCTCCCTACCCAGGGATAGAACCTAGATCTCCTGTGTTGCAGGTGGATTCTTTACAGTCTGAGCCACCAGGAAAGTCTTATGTAAAGGGTTCTTGGCTCCTATGACCCACAAAGTCCCAAGCTTCTTTACGTTCTCTCTGGGCATTTGAAGAAGTATATTTTATTTCTGTGTTCAACCATAACAAAAGTTAATCAGTATTGCATTTGGGAAATCAGGAACAGAATTGTGAGCTATTCAAGACCAAAAAGTGTCTAACAAGTGATGAAAGTTTCTAACTTAAGATTCCTCTGTTTGGTCCTATGTATCATGCAGATTTCTGGGGGTGATTGCTCTCACTTGCAAATTTGTAATTTGCAGAATTGGGTTGAAATGATGGAACACAGAAAAAGAAGACGACCTCAAAATGTTAGGCTTTGCATGAATTTTAATGATTTATTAGCATATGTACAAAGCTTGAATGTTAACTATGGCAAATTGATTGATTTGAGGCAAATTTCCAAAAGGGGAAACGTGTTTCTCTCTCTTCTTCAGATAACATATGTTATGTAGTAGAGATTCCAGAAAAAAGGTGAGAGGTACTGAGTCTGCACTGTTGACTTGGAGGAAATAAGCTATTTGGAAACCAAGAACAGGAAATGGAAGGATGGTGCTCATGTGGGGATTATGAATGGATTTGGGTCCAACTAAAGCTGTATATTGTCACCGTGCTTATTTAACTTATATGCAGAGTACATCATGAGAAATGCTGGGCTGGAAGCACAAGCTGGAATCAAGATTGCCGAGAGAAATATCAATAACTTCAGATATGCAGATGACACAACCCTTATGGCAGAGAGCGAAGAGGAACTAAAAAGCCTCTTGATGAAGGTGAAAGAGGAGAGTGAAGAAGTTGGCTTAAAACTCAACATTCAGAAAATGAAGATCATGGCATCCAGTCCCATCACTTCATGGCAAATAGATGAGGAAACAGTGGAAACAGTGTCAGACTTTATTTTTGGGGCTCCAAAATCACTGCAGATGGTGACTGCAGCCATGAAATTAAAAGATGCTTACTCCTTGGAAGAAAAGTTATGACCAACCTAGATAGCATATTGAAAAGCAGAGACACTACTTTGCCAACAAAGGTCCATCTAGTCAAGGCTATGGTTTTTCCAGTGGTCGTGTATGGATGTGAGATTTGGACTGTGAAGAAAGCTGAATGCTGAAGAACTGATGCTTTTGAACTGTGATGTTGGAGAAGACTCTTGAGAGTCCCTTGGACTGCAAGGAGATCCAACCAGTCCATTCTGAAGGAGATCAGCCCTGGGATTTCTTTGGAAGGAATGATGCTAAAGCTGAAACTCCAGTACTTTGACCACCTCATGCGAAGAGTTGACTCATTGGAAAAGACTCTGATGCTGGGAGGGATTGGGGGCAGGAGGAGAAGGGGATGACAGAGGATGAGATGGCTGGATGGCATCACTGACTCGATGGACGTGAGTCTAAGTGAACTCCGGGAGTTGGTGATGGACAGGAAGGCCTGGCGTGCTGTGATTCATGGGGTTGCTAAGAGTCAGACACGACTAAGTGACTGAACTGAACTGACTGAACTGAGAATGCGAAAGTAAGTGAATTCATTGGATCCCTGCAGATGGTGGTGGCAGTAGTCGTGGTGGTGGTAGGGTGGGGTTGGAGCTGGGAGATGAATCACCCTTGGCACCTAAAAACATGCAGAAGGAGAGAAGCAATGAAACCTTACAACCAAGAGAATATCAGTGGAGGGTCATCTGAAATGATATGAGTCTAGGCCTTTGTAGGGGTAGCTGAGGCATGGCTGTGGATTAAACTTTTGGCAGAACTAGCTGTGGGAAAACATATGAGTGGTGGTGTCAGCAGGTGGGGGACCTCAGGCTTAAGTTGTACATGGTGGTATTTCTGGCTACCGACATCAGAGTGAAAGAGAACTTTTCAGCCTTTTTTTTTTCTTTAAATTGAAGTATATTTGATGTATAATATTGTGTTAGTTTCAGGTGTGAAGTGATTCGGTTCTTTCTCTATATTTTCAATTCTTTTCTGTTATAGGTTACTACAAGATATTAAATGTAGTTCCTTGTGCTGTACAGTAGGTCATTGTGGGTTATTAGTTTATATACAATGGTGTGGTATCTGTTGATCCCAAACACCTGATCTCTCTCTCCACCCCTTTTCCCTTTGGTAACCATAAGTTTTCTATGTCTGTGAATCTGTTTCTGTTTTGTAAATAAGTTCATTTGTGTTATTTGTTAGATTCCACATGTAAGTTATCTAATATTCGTCTTTCTCTGTCTGACATACTTCACTCAGTGTGATGATCTCTAAGTTCACCTACGTCGCTGCAATATTTCATTCTTTTTTATGGCTGAGTAATATTCCACAGCAGATATATGACCCGTCTCCTTTATCCATTCATCTGTCAGTGGACATTTAGATTTGCTTCCTTGTCTTGGCTATTGTAAATAGTGGTGCTTTGAATGTTGTGGTGCCTATACCTTTTCTAATTCGAGTTTTTGTCTTTTCTAGATATGTACCCAGAAGTGGGATTAGTGGGTCATATGGTAGGTCCATTTTAAAAAGAACCCCTATGCTACAAAACTTATAAACCTTCAGGTTCTTGAGGTTCTCTTGGGAAGCAGGTAACCCTAAAGAGAGGAGTAACAGGGAGTCTTATGGTTGGTTTACTAACAGCTGGCAGATATGTGTTTGTGTGTACGTGTGTGTATGTTTCTGTGTGGAGCCCTTTAGAACAATTGCTTAAGGAGCAACTATAAATAAAAACAAAACAAACATTATAAAAACAAACAGTGGGGGAGGGTGACTGTTCTCTCCCAATCTATCCTCAGTAAGTGTCCTCATCTCTGTTAGCATCTGGAAATCTTCATCCATGTCTCTTCCTTCACCATGCCCTGTCCTTAGTACCACAAGCTTCTTTATCAAGTGTTTCTGCCACTCTCTAATTTAGGCAAGTCATCTCTTGACAGGATCATCGCTATACCTTCTAATTGGCCTCATTAACTTAATTCTCCATCCTGCAGTCAAAGTGATCTTTTGAAAAGGCAAAACAGATCAGTTCAGTTCAGTTCAGGCGCTCAGTAATGTCTGACTCTTTGCGAGCCCATGAACCACAGCATACCAGGCCTCCCTGTCCATCACCAACTCCCAGAGTTTACCCAAACCCACGTCCATGGAGTCGGTAATGCCATCAAACCATCTCATCCTCTGTCGTCCCCTTCTCCTCCTGCCCTCAATCTTTCCCAGGATCAGGGTCTTTTCAAATGAGTCAGCTCTTTGCATCAGGTGGCCAAAGTATTGGAGTTCCAGCTTCAGCATCAGTCCTTCCAATGAACACCCAGGACTGATCTCCTTTAGGATGGACTGGTTGGATCTCCTTGCAGTCCAAGGGACTTTCAAGAGTCTTCTCCAGCACCACAGTTCAAAAGCATCAATTCTTGGGCACTCAGATTTCTTTATAGTCCAACTCTCAAATCCATACATGACCACTGGAAAATCCATAGCCTTGACTAAACAGACCTTTGTTGGCAAAGTAATGTCTCTGCTTTTGAATATGCTGTCTAGGTTGGTCATAACTTTCCTTCTAAGGAGTAAGTGTCTTTTAATTTCATGGCTGCAGTCACCATCTGCAGTGATTTTGGAGCCCAAAAAAGTAAAGTCAGCCACTGTTTCCACTGTTTCCCCATCTATTTGCCATGAAGTGATGGGACCAGATGCCTTGATCTTAGTTTTCTAAATGTTGAATATTAAGCCAACTTTTTCACTCTCCTCTTTCACTTTCATCAAGAGGCTCTTTAGTTCTTCACTTTCTGCCATAAGGGTGGTGTCATCTGCCTATCTGAGGTTATTGATATTTCTCCCGGCAATCTTGATTCCAGCTAGTGCTTCCTCCAGCCCAATGTTTCTCACTATGTACTCTGCATATAAGTTAAATAAGCAGGGTAACAATATATAGCCTTGACATACTCCTTTTCCTATTTGGAACCAGTCTGTTGTTCCATGTTCAGTTCTAACTGTTGCTTCCTGACCTGCATATAGATTTCTCAAGAGGCAGGTCAGGTGGTCTGGTATTCCTATCTCTTTCAGAATTTTCCACAGTTTATTTTGATTCACACAGTCAAAGGCTTTGGCATAGTCAATAAAGCAGAAATAGATGTTTTTCTGGAACTCTCACTTTTTCTATGATCCAGCGGATGTTGGCAATTTGATCTCTGGTTCCTCTGCCTTTTCTAAAAACAGCTTGAACATCTGGAAGTTCACGGTTCACATATTGCTGAAGCCTGGTTATATCATCCTTATTTTTTTTAATTGAAGTATTCAGTATTGATTTGAAGTGTTATGCTAGTTTCTGGTTTATAGCAAAGTGATTCATATGTATATATATTATTTCTCATTATGGCTTATTACCAGACATTAAATACAGTTCCCTGCACTATAGAGTAGGATCTTGTTATCTATTTTGTATATACTAGTGTGTGTCTGCTAATCCCAAACTCCTAATTTCTGCCTCTCCTCTTTCCTCTTTGGTAAACAAAAGTTTGTTTTCTGTGTGTTTGAACCTGTTTCTGTTTTGTAAATGCAAGATAAAGGAGTCTATCTGGGGCTTAAATTAGGAAGAGAAAGAACCAGTAGTACAATTGCAACAAAGAAACACGGGATTCTATCAGGATCTCACTTTTCAGTAATATGAGTAAGTGCTGGATCTAATGTACAGCATGAGGAATACAGTTAACAATACTGTATTATATAGTTGAATATTGCTCTGAGAGTAGTCTTAAAAGTTCTCACTGTAGCAACAACAACAAAATGGTAATTATGTACAGTGAAGGATGTGTTAATTAACCTCATTTCAGTGAACGTGTTCACAATATACACATGTATTAAATCATCATACTGTACACTTAAGCTGGATATTTTCCCCACCCAGGGATCAAACCCAAGTATCCTGCATTGCAGGTGGATTCTTTACCATCTGAGCCACCATGGAAGCCCTTATGTTATGTGTCAATTATATTTTGAGACGGTTGGCAAAAATAACATAAAAAATAACAGGAGCAGTTGTAATTAAAAAAAAAAAACCTGAAATCTCAGTGGTTAAAACAATAAGAATATGTTTTTTGCTCACACAAAGTCCATATAAAATGCTTTGGATGGCTTTCCACACAGTGATTCAGCGACTCGGGCTTATTCTCTCCCCTGGCTTTGCCCTCCCGCTGCAGACCTTAGAGTCCTATAGTTTCAGCCAGAAGATGAGGAAAGAGTGGTGGGGAAGGAAGCCACACTTGCTATTTAACCACTTCAGCCTAGAAGTGACTCACTTTGGCTTACACGCCATTGGTGAGGACCAGTCATGTGGCCTCATCTAAATACAAAGAGCGCTGATTGGGTAAATGCTTTCCAGAAGCAACTCAATACCATGGAAGGACAACAGGCATCTTTGGTAGAGAGCTGGCCATCTGCCACAGGCATAGAATGAAATATAGTATTTCATGTGTTAATTTCTATCCATTATTTTGCATTGTTGTTTTTTCCCTCAGCAGCTGTTACTAAATTTATGTTGTATTTGTTGATTGTATCTAAGACCAGTTGAACTCTTTCTGGCCAGGGGGGAGAGGCTGATAGGATTTCCCTTTATGAAAAAGTTTCTCCATATGGTTTTTATCTGTCGAATGGTTGAGCCTTCCATTTTTCTCATTGTGGTAATGATAGGGTGGTAGTAAATTGGTGAGATTCTCATTTGCTTGACATCTGACTTGTCCTCCCACTTTGACCCAAGTTGAATGACTTCACAACATTTTATAATAATTACACATGTGTTTCAAGGGCTTGGTGGAGATATTGTTTACACATATGGGTTTGTGTATCTGAATATAATAGGAAGTCATGCTGTTGAGTATATAGTCATTTGCTTTAAAGTAGCATAAGACAAGTTTATTTTGGAATCCTCTTTTGCTGGGCAGACAGAGTGGTAACTAAAATGTTTGAGGTTGAAATAAGTTAGGAGCACATTGGGGAAAATGATCTATTCTGCTGAGTAAGAACTGTCTTCCAATGCAGTAGGCCAGACCAGAGAAAGTGAGTGCAGTGTTCCTACAGGACAGTCAGGAGGTAGCACACACTTGGTGGGTGCAGAGCCTGTTCACTTGTTCTCTGACTTTCCTTGTTCCCTTTCACAACTACATCCAAGTAAGCAGATAAAAGCTTTGAGAGAACTGCCCCTCTCTTCAACAATGTCAAGAAGAACAAACTCAAAGAGCCATTTATCTGTCTTTCTCTGATGTTGCTTCTTCATCTTTGAGCTATTAGAAGGAGAGATAGTATATGCTCTTAATAAAAGCAAGTGAATTTTCTGTGACTAAAATTTGGGGGTAGAGGAGAGGGAGGGAGCAGAATATCTGCTAGGAAAGAAATTAAAGAAATACTGATTCATCAGTTGAAATTTTATTCAAATCCTATGCACCTGTCTAAGGTGCCTTTTGGTGACTGGTACAGGTTATAGTAATTATTTTTCTGAGATTTTTTTTCCCTCAAATAAGAAATAGATGAAAAGATCTTGTCCTACTGTTGGTATCCAGATTTATATTTAGCCCAGCCTCATGGAGGTGGTGATTTGCTATGAAATACGTGACTGGTCTGAGCAGAAGACTGTCTGTGAGATGTAGAAATAGCGGGATTAGGCTGACACCAGGGTGACTGTGTAAATTCAGAGGTTACATTTCTTCCTTTTAATACAAGGTCTATCTGCTGAGGGATAGGCCATCAGAGAGTTTTATGTACTCTCTGAGGGTTTTATTATCCTTCAGAACACAAACCTTGAGCCAAGTAATAGAAATTAGTAGTACACACACTTTTGTGAGTATTAATGACTAAAACTTCAAAACACTGGCCAGCTGTCTCAGATGAAACTGGCCATCTTGTATTTTGGAGTTATCCTTTATACTCCATAATGGTCACATTTAATCATGTTCCTATTGGGGTTTCCTGGAGAATCCCAGGGACGGGGGAGCCTGGTGGGCTGCCGTCTATGGGGTCGCACAGAGTTGAACATGATTGAAGTGACTTAGCATAGCATAGCATTGGGGTTTCAACCGGATGACTTTTGAAAGGCTGAATATGCATACAATGACCAGGCTATCTGTAAAAACTGTACTGTGACCCACAGTCTACAGCAGCCAACCCAAGAAACCAATCCAATATCTACAGTGACCAGCCCAAGAAGGTGACCTTACTATCTAAAACAAACACACTATCTCTAGCAGTAATAACTCCTGTAACATTCGACCCCATAGAGCCAGAACTTGATTAATAACTAAGAACTTCCCTAATTTTTGTCCACTCTTCTGACTTAGGACCAACCAGAGAAAGTCAACTATGTATCCCTAACCAGTCACACAGGATGCCTTGCTTTGAATTAGTTCATCTACGCTTTCCCCTGCCAGCAGCCTCCAATCAGGGCAAATCTGGAAGCCATCTCTTTCTCATAATAAATTTTTTCCACTCCTCTGTCTGCCTTTGAGGTTCTCTAAAAAACAGAGGTGTTGCTGGCTGACCCTGTTGTTATAGCAAGCTCTGAATAAATAGCGTTTGGTGGGTCTCATTTGGTTGATCTTAATGTATTTCCACATTTCTAATGACTCTCTGATACCTAGATTCTAAAAAATCTAAGTAACAAGAATCCTAATGACAAATGAGTGTGCAACTAGTCCTTCTCAGAGTCTCAGTACCTTTATCACATCACTGTTCCCAGGTTTTCTGGCTCATAGCATCGTGGGCACGGTGGTAGTGTAAAGAGCCCAGGTTGAAGTGGACGGCTTGGTTTTGCATTTATTTTCCTGTGAAGGAGACAAACAGAATTAGCTGGCTTACCTTTTAACTAGGTTTCCCCTAGGAAAGGAATACACCATTAGAAGGTCTGTCAGTCGCAGCCCTGTCTTTCATTTTTTGTTCACCCCTTCTTTTTATCTTGCATTTGCCCCTCCCATATATTCTAAATCACGATTTATATAGACTGGAGAGTCATATTCAATTACACATAGCCTACACTCACATAAAGTGTCATCCATTTATGTGTAGTCCTAAGAAACACTGAACTACTTGCACAGATATGGGGATGCACACAGTCATGGAAGTATCACACAGGATGAAGGAAGAAGTGGCGAGTAAGATGAGAGGATGCCATGTTTAGTACAGAGAAAAGAATTAGAGTAGGTCCAGAGGAGTCTACTTCCTTCCCTCCTCTTAGAATTGGGTCCAAATGGCACGCCACTCCAGTACTCTTGCCTGGAAAACCCCAGGAGGAGCCTGGTGGGCTGCAGTCCATGGGGTCGCGAAGAGTCAGACACGACTGAGCGACTTCAGTTTCACTTTTCACTTTCGTGCATTGGAGAAGGAAACGGCAACCCACTCCAGTGTTCTTGCCTGGAGAATCCCAGGGACGGGGGAGCCTGGTGGGCTGCCGTCTATGGGGTCACACAGAGTCGGACACGACTGAAGCGACTTAGCATTAGCATTGTCCCCGTGTTCTGTTGCTGTAACTTAATATCGCATTCATTCTATTTTATTTTGTATTACAATCCTCTCTTTCTTTTATGAGAGGGTGATTTTATAGGTCTGTGCTGCTCAATATGGTAACCACTAGCCACGTTGTCACTGATACTTCCAAACTCAACATACACTCCAGATTCTGAAGACTTGATAAGAAAAAAAAGTAAAATTTATCATTAATAAGTTTTACATTTAACGTGTTGAAATGTTAATTTTCATATATGTAGTTAAAGTTTACAATTGAACTTAATTTTACCTTTTCCTTTTCCCTTTTTTAATATAACTACTAGAAAAACTGAAAGTGCACATTTGCTTTCACTCATGACTGTCATTATCTTTTTATTGGAGAGTGCTGGTTATAAATGGCAGTGATTGTGCAGTTTTCCAACTTGTGTAAAATATTGCACAGTATTCTCAGGCAATAGATGATAAATATTTGTTGGAATTGAGAAAGTAGTTGGGGGGCTTGGTGAAAGTGAATGAATGAATGCGTGGTACAGTGCTTAAAGATTTTATTTAATTCAGAGGGTTACCATTTGCTGTCAGGCACTCAGGAATCTAGGTATTGAGTTGACCAAAACGTTCATTTGGGTTTTGCTGCCATAGCAGAACAAACTTTCTGGCCACCTAATATTACTAGACAGAATGAAGACATGGAGACAAGATCTCTATTATAAACAAAGGCATGGGTTGGTAGGAAAGAAAATGTGACAATGATGGCATTCTTAAAATAGTCAACAAATATTTACAGAGGACCCATTAGACACCAATATCCTGTTTTAAGCATCAATGATAAAAAATGATTCTGGCATCCCACTGAACCACCCTCAAGCTCAGGTGAGGGTAGAAAGGCACACAGCTGATTATAGTCCAGTCAGGATTCCTAGTCACAGTAGACTGTATTTGCTGCAACACCATGTAGAGACATGGAAAATTGTTGGCAGCCAAATGGCAATTAGATGAGAATTGAATCATGTGAATGCAAGGTAAGAGCCCCACAGAGGTTGTCCTGAAGTTCCCACTGTTTGTTTTGCTTGGAAGAGTTCCATGGGTAACAGGCTTTTCAACAGAAGGGCATTCTGGAACTATTATCTGTGAGAGTTTTTAACTAACTGTTTATCAACAGCACTTTAGGGCCACAGAAAATGTGTTAAGTGTAGATGACTAAGTGTGCATTTTAAGCATGAGTTGAATTTCTAACTGCCTAACAACGGGAAAACAAGTACCTGGACGATATGCTAGGCCTTCCCTCTGTGTACTTTGTTTAGGTTTATTTGGTTTTGTTTGAGAGAAGAATCCATTTTTTCCCCCAAAGCTGGTTTTTTTTTTTTAATTATAAAAATATCTAAAATATTGTTAAATTATTCAAGAGAAACAAACTACTATGTAAAAATAGATAAGCAACAAGGATACATAGTACAGTACAGGAAAATATAGTCATTATTTTGTAATAATTTTAGAGTATAATCTATAAGTGTATTGAGTCATTATGTATACCTGAATTTAATGTAATGTTGTAAATCTATACTTCAATTAAAAAATAAGGAAAAAGATATAAATACTAAAAATTAGAAATGATAAAGGGCTAAGGCATAGAAAAAGGGAATGCTAAGAAGGTGAATGCTTTCATTTGTACCCTGTAGCTTTCCTCCAGGTTATAGTTGCTGCAAAGATTTATAGAAAATATTTTTTAAGAAGTAGGTTCCATCTGCTGTGCTTTATGCAGAAAGTCTCAGAGAACTGACTCATTTGAAAAGATGCTGATGCTGGGAAAGATTGAAGGCAGGAGGAGAAGGGGACAACAGAGGATGAGATGGTTGGATGGTATCACCAACTCAACGGACATGAGATTGAGTAAACTCCAGGAGTTGGTGATGGGCAGGGAGGCCTGGCATATTGCAGTCCATGGGGTCACAAAGAGTCGGACATGACTGAGCGACTGAACTGAACTGAATATAATCCAAATAATTACTTTACTATAATGTGTCCCCATAATTTTTTTCATCTGTGTTCTCCCTAAGAGAAAATTTTAATTTATTCTTTATTTGTTCAGTTGCCAAGTCTTGTCCCACCTTTGTGACCCCATGAACTGCAGCGTGCCAGGCTTTTCTGTTCCTCACCATCTCAAGTTTGCCCATGTTCATATTTATTGAATTGATGATGCCATCTTCTTAGGAAGAGAAATTTAATTCTGAGGCAAAATATGTCTTGTTTTAATTATCATAAACCAGATTTCTTTAGTGCATATTGTTTACTTTCAACATATAGATTCAAGTCTTTCTTTAATTTCAGAAAAGTTCTTTCATAATTGTGCCTGAAAGTATTTGCTCTGTCCTACTACAAAGCTTTTCTTCTTTAGAGACTCTGATTGTAGGTGTGTCAGCTCTGCATTATACATCTTCTATCTACTATCATTTTCATATAGTACTTTAAAAATATATTTTTCATTGTTCTTATTTAATTTTGGCCATTAGAGGAACCAATTTTCAAGGTAAAGCAGGTGCATCAACATATTCTGAGTAATGGCTGTGTGTGTAGTAACCAAATTTACTGCGTCCTTGTTCTATTTTCTGGCTGCAAAGGTGATGTCCTCTCTTGTGTGCCTGGCAACAACTATCCCATTATCTTGTTCAGTTTTATGCCCTTTCTAAGTGCGACCTTTGATTTGGTGACATTGCCAAAGCAATGTGTAAGGAAACTAGTTCATATGATATTCATTAAAGTCACACGGCTAACATTTCTGCCCACTTCTTTTGTGAGAACTAAATAGAGAAAAAACACTTTGCCTTCTTTCAAAAGAGACATAAAACAGAGATCTGGACCACTTGTGGATATGGAAACACTTCTATGGTCTCATGTTAGGGGTGGTTTATTGCCTGCATTGTCCTGGCAAATCTTACACTGCCTCAGTTATGCTCCCCAAGAGTTTTTCTTTCAATTCATGGTTCTGAACCCAGAACTCCATGATCCCATCTATAGAATGATGATATAGGTGACTGAAATTCTTATTTACCTAACTGATTTACAGAGTTGCTATGAATACATTTCCAGTTCAACTTAAATATTTTCATTGCCTACTATTTACTTTTTCACTTATGTATTTCTATACATAAGAAAATTCTATGAAAGAGGGACTATTATATTTAATGAAAGAAGAAACTGAGACCCAGAGACATGAAATAATGTCCATTGTTGCCCAGATAAATTTGCAAGCTTCTAATTAGATCTCAGGATCTTGGATACTAAAGCTAATGTCTTTCTTCTATACCATGTAACCACTTGTTAACTGCAGGTGAAGGAAGGCTTGTTAGGTAAATCTTGACTCATGTCAATCTTGACGTTCATTTTCCTAGTGACCTCAATATGTCATTTACTTTTCAGATCCATTAAAAGAGAGAAAACAAGTTTGTTTTTTTTTTTCACTGAAGAATGCAACATTAGAAAGTTTTCTGTTTTTAAACAGGGAATATAGTGACTAGAATATATTTCTGAAGAAATTCCGGCAAAATAACAATGCAGGATGTGACTTGACAATATAGATTTTTATTTTCTGCAAGAAAATACACACACACACAAATCCTGCTATTTTGAACCTGATAGAATCTTACATATTAGCTATTTTTTTGACTGAAATGCTTAAGCACACAAAAATAAATTATTTTGAAATTTCCCTAGAAAGGATGCAAAAACTACAGAACTTCTATAAAATTCTCATTCCCCAGAACAATCCCGAATAGTCAACTCTCACCTTTGGCGCCTTTCTAGTTTCTATTTTAGTTGCCCTTGTTCTAGCTGGGATTTCTGTTCCAACCAGCTGATAACTGTGTTTCTCAATCTTAGTGGACCTTTTTCTCATGCAGAAGTATTATAGTACTCAGGTGTCATTTGTTAATAATAAGTATTATTATAAGTAATATAATAATAAGTAAGTATTATAATAAGTAAGTAATAATATAATAAGTAATATCATATAATAATATATTAAGTAATAATTATAATAATATAATAAGCAAGTAATAATTATAATAAGTAATATAATAATAAGTAAGTATTATAAGTAAAGTTTGAAATTAAGTAAAATAATCACAGGACCAAAAACTTGGTTAAATATTTGAAAAAATACTTATTATTATTTTTTTTTTTTTTTTAATTTAGACTCTGCAATGATGAGCCCTAAAGGGATATAACTACTGTGGATCCTGCCCTCAAATAGATCAAAGAAAATGGAGAAAGAAATGAAAACAAGTATTACTGTGTGGTAAACACAAAAGACATAGCTGAGAGAAGGGAGTAATTAATTATAAAGAGAAAGTTGGAAGGGTTCCTCAAAGACTTGATAGAAATGTCATGTATATGACATTTGGATAGATGATTTCAAGGTGATATTTGCAGAGGGAGGGAAATAATGAACAGAATACTGTGATTGAATATAGCATTTGGATGTAAATCTCTAATAAGCATTAGGTGATGTGATTCTAACGAAGGAACTCTTTGGGGATGTGATTGGGTGTTTTTTTCCTCCTCAAATCCTCTCAGGCTGTTTTTGATTAACAAATGGGATGGGAAAAAATATTTTGCAATATTCGATTGGAATTTTATGTTGCTAAATTTGTTTTTACTTAAACATTATCAATATACATTTACTGAGTTCATGTAGTAAATGGCATTCCAAAGCAGGCATTAGCCTTGATTAGATATTCTTTATGATGTTGCTGTTGATCTCACCAAAGTATCTTTATAAAATTTCTTAAAGATAAATTTTTTAGAAATAACTACAGTTGGAATGAATATCACCTTGACAAGCCTTAGCAGTGACTCTGAAGTGGGGAGTCAGAAGAGAAATATTTATAGGGCATTGGAGGTCTGGGTTCACATTCGTTAAAGGATAATTTTTTTCAGCTTTTTATCTTATATTTGAATATAGTTGATTAACAATGCGTGATAGTTTCAGGTGGACAGCAAAGGGACTCAGTCATACATGTATATGTATCCATTCAAGAAGAGAATCTTTTAAGATGGGGAAACTGATTAGGATTGGGCCAAGTTTGTGATATATCAGACTGTTTAAAAAATAAAGATTACAAGAGAAATCCGCACTATCACCAAATCATATGAAAATATACACTTTTTTTTAATCTTGATTTTATTTTATTTTTTAACTTTACAATATTGTATTGGTTTTGCCATATATCGAAATGAATCTGCCACAGGTATACATGTGTTCCCCATCCTGAACCCTCCTCCCTCCTCCCTCCCCATACCATCCCTCTGGGTCATCCCAGTACACCAGCCCCAAGCATCCAGTATCGTGCATCGAACCTGGACTGGCGACTCGTTTCATATATACACTTTACTCAGCAATTTACATAAATTTATTTATATACCACAAATACAAGTAACTTGCAGCAATGTTCTGAAAATATCTTCTGATATCTCATCAGGAACTAGTAAAATCTTTGGCCTGCTGGGCTAAGGGAATTATCAATGCTCTGGTCTGTTTCAGGTTTTCTTCTCTTGTCATCCTATTCTTAACTAATTGTACATACCTTGCTGCTTTGACTTTAATGTGGTCTGGCTGAGATAGTCACTTCTTTGAATCAGGGCATATATTACTATTTACAGGCAATCTCAGGATGTAATTGCTCAAAAACCAAATTTTCAGTGCAGAGTCTTAGTCATCTGTATACAAATGCATTTAGCCATTCCCTTCTCTAGATCCATTATTCAAAAATGGCCACATTCCCTTCCTGGTGCCAGGTGCTGGTGGTGGTTATTACTAGTCTGTTCTAGTTGGTATCTTCCATCCGAATACTAACCAGGCCCGACCCTGCTTAGCTTCTGAGATCAGACGAGATCGGGCATGTTCAGGGTGGTATGGCCATAGACCTAGTTGGTATCTATAGTTCTGTTGTTTCTGTTCTATCATTGAGGAAATGGGATGTGTTTCATGTTATGTATTTACTTAAAAACATTTAAACTTCAACAGTATGCTGTATAATGTGTATTACTTATCCATTAAACGTAGTTAAACAGCATTTAAAACACCTGTTCAATAATATCCAGTGAAATTAGGCTTGATTGGAAGGTTTTAGGGCTTCCCTTGTGACTCAAATGGTAAAGAATCCCTCTGCAATATGGGAGACCTGGGTTCGATCCCTGGGTTGGGAAGATCCCCTGAAGAATGGAAAGTCTACTCCAGCATTCTGGCCTGGAGAAGTCCATGGACTAATCCAGTGCTTCTCTTTGTCTATAAATTGGAATCACCTAGGGAGGTTTGAAAAATACTATTGACTGGATCCCACCCCTAGAAACTCTGATTTTACTGGCCTGGATTGTGGCCTAGGCTTTGGGATTTAAAAACTCTCCAGAGATGATTTGAGTATATGGCATGGTTGAGAACCACTACTCTTACTAGACTCTAAAACTCACAAGGTTACTAAACTTCAACTATTTTTACTTGAGGTCAGCTCTAGGGTATTTATAAATTAGCATAAGTGAAGTTATATTTTATTTTGTATTGATGAAATGAGTGATATTCAAGACATACTGATTAGCTAGAAATATATAACACTTCAGCTGTGCTCAACAGAACCTAAGAATCTCTATCTGTTGTTCAAATCCAAGTTACTGTCCCCCTTGCACAGTCAGGCCAAACAAACTGAAACATGGGAGTTTGGAGTGGATAAAGATTTATTGAGAGGGTCAAGCAAGAGAATGGGACAGTTTATGCTCAAAAGGCCCCCAGTAGGTTTCAGGGAAGCATTTTAAAAATTTTATTTACTTATTTTAATTGGAGGATAATTACTTTACAATATTGTGATGGTTTTTTGCTATACATCAATATGAATTGGCCATAGGTATACATGTGTCCCCTCCATCTTGAACCCCCCTGCCATCTTACTCCCCACTCCATCCCTCTAGTTTGTCACAGAGCGCCAGCTTTGGATACTCAGGGAAGAATTTTTAAGGCAAGATGCGGGAGTGGAGTTTCAGGGTTCATGGTCAACTCAGGCACAGTTCTCTGATCTGTTGATGGTAAGGTCGAATGGCAGTATCACAGGGGTTAAAGTTACCCTCATGCTCCAGCCAGTCTGAGGGATATGTGCTCACTGTCATCATGTAGTTAACTTTCTCCATTCAGTGGGGGCTTTAGTGTCTGTAAAACAATTCAAGCATGGTATCAGATACTGTTATTTTTTGTACTTCAGGGAGGAACTAAAGATTCTGTTCTGCCATTTTTGATTGAGAGTATCCCCTGGAGAAGGGGATGGCAAACCATTCCAGTATTCTTGCCTAGAGAATCCCATGGACAGAGGAGCCTAGTGGGTTACAGTTCATGGGATTTCAAAGAGTCAGACATGACTGAGTGACTAGGCACAGCACAGCAGTTTTCAGTTTTTAACTTCCATCTGCAGTAGAATTCCTCATAAGCAGTAGTGGAATCATCATAAAGCTGGCACTCCTGATGTAGTGGTATCAAAATCTACTTTGGGTGGGTTTTTAGAATATGTCATTTGGACTCTATGCTATGTTACCCAATGATGTGATAATTTGAGGGAAAATGTCTTATAAATCTAATATGGAATCCTGGGCTTTCTATCACCTCCATGTGCTGTGTGCATAGTCACTCAGCCATGTCTGACTCTTTGTGACCCCATGGACTGCAGCCCGCCATGCTCCTCTGTCCATGGGGATTCTCCAGGCAAGAATATTGGAGTGGGTTGCCATGCCCTCCTCCAGGGAACCTTCCCAACCCAGGGATTGAACTCAGGTCTCTCACACTGCAGAGAGATTCTTTATCATCTGAGCCACCAGGGAATGCAGCCATTGCATCCATATGATAAGTATATTGAAATCATCTACATAGAGTAAAAGGCACAAATTTAATTGCACAGTTCCATTAATACTGAAAAATGAATATGTCTGTGTCACAAGCATTTTTATGTAGATATAGACTATTGCCACCACCCTAGAAAGTGGACTTATTGCCCCTTTCCATGAAATAAACCCCCTCACACACATGCACCAAGTGATCACTAATTAATCAGTTTTACCTAATCTAGTACTTTATTTAAATGGAATCAGATTGCACACACTCTTTATATCTGGCTCATTTTCTTTAGCATAATGTTTTTGAGATGCATCCATGTTCCTTTTTATTGCTGAGAAGTATGCATGTGTGCATGCGGGCTAAGTCACTTCAGTCATGTCCTACTCTTTGTGATCCTATGGACTGTAGCCTGCCAGGCTCCCCTGTCCTTGGAATTCTCCAGGCAAGACTATTGGAGTGGGTTGCCATCCCCTCCTTCAGCGAATCTTCCTGACCCAGGAATTGAACATGTGTCTCTAGAGTCTCCTGAATTGCGGCGGATTCTTTACTGCTGAACCACCAGGGAAGTCACTGAGAAGTATACCATAGAAAAAATATACAGTTTATTTATCTGTTTTCCTGGTGTTGGACACTGATATGTTTCCAGTTTGTGGTTATTATGACTAAAATCACAATAAACATTTGTACACAAGTCTTTTTGAAGACATATGTTTTCATTTCTCTTGGATAAATATCTATGAGTGGAACTGTTGGATCATAGAGTGAATGGAATTGGACCATTTAAATTTCCACTAGCAAGGTAGGAGAATACTACAAGGTCCACATTTTGAGAAATGCAGACAGTGTATTAAAAAGTAGAGACATCATTTGGCCAACATAGGTCCATATAGTCAATGCTGTGATTTTTTCCAGTAGTCATGTACGATAGTGAGAGGTGGACCATAAAGAAGGCTGAGCACCGAAGAACTGATGCTTTTGAAGTCTAGTGCTGGAGAAGACCCTTGATAATTCCTTGGATAGCATGGAGCTCAAACTAGTCAATCCTAAAGGAAATCAACACTGAATATTCATTGGAAGGACTAATGTTGAAGCTGAAGCTCCAATACTTTGGCCACCTGATGTGAAGAGCTGACTCACTGGAAAAGACCCTGATGCTGGGAAAGATTGAGGGCAGGAGAAGAAGGGGTGACAGAGGATGAGATGGTTGGATGACATCATTGACTCAATGGACATAAACTTGAGCAAACTCTAGGACATAAGTGTAAGTGTAAGTTCTGGTGGCTCTATGGTGGGGTTAATTGCGACCTCCTCCAAGAGGGCTTATGCCATGCTCAGGTCTGTTGCACCCAGAGACCCTGCCCCTGAGGCAGGCCACTACTGACCCATACCTCCACAGGAGACACTCTAACTCAGTCTCTGTGGGGTTTCCTGGTGCGCACAAGGTTTTGTTTGAGCCCTCCAAACATCTCTGGCAGGTATGGGATTTGATCCTAAATGCCATTTCACCCCTCCCACCGTCTTGCTGGGGCTTCTCCTTTGCATTTTCATTCAAACCCCAAAGAAGGGCAATGCCACAGAATGTTCAAACTACCAGACAATTTCATTTATCTCACACGTTAGCAAGGTAATGCTCAACATTCTTCAAGCCAGGCTTCAACAGTACGTGAACTGTGAACTTCCAGATGTTCAAGATGGTTTTAGAAAAGGCAGAGGATCCAGAGATAGAATTGCCAACATCTGTTGGATCATCGAAAAAGCAAGAGAGTTCCAGAAAAACATCTACTTCTGCTTTATTGACTATGCCAAAGCCTTTGACTGTGTGGATCACAACAAACTGTGGAGAATTCTTCAAGAGATGGGAATACCAAACCACCTGACCTGCCTCCTGAGAAATCTGTATGCAGGTCAGGAAGCAACAGTTAGAACTGGACATGGAACAACAGACTGGTTCCAAATCAGGAAAGGAATGTGTCAAGGCTATATACTGTCACCCTGCTTATTTAACTTCTGTAAAAAGTACATCATGCAAAACACCAGGCTGGATGAAGTATAAGCTGGAATCAAGATTGCTGGGAGAAACATCAATAACCTCAGATGTGCAGATGACACCACCCTTATGGCAGAAAGCGAAGAAGAACTAAAGAGCCTCTTGATGAAAGTGAAAGAGGAGAGTGAAAAAGTTGGCTTAAAACTTCACATTCAGAAAACTAAGATCATGGCATCTGGTTCCACCACTTCATGGCAAATAGATGGGGAAACAGTGAGAGACTTTATTTTTGGGGGCTCCAAAATCACTACAGATGGTGACTGCAGCCATGAAATAAAAAGATGCTTGCTCCTTGGAAGAAAAGCTATGACCAACCCAGACAGCATATTAAAAAGCAGAGACATTACTTTGCCAACAAAGGTCCATCTAGTCAAAGCTATGGTGTTTCTAGTAGTCATGTATGAATGTGAGAGTTGGACCATAAAGAAAGCTGAATACTGAAGAATTGATGCTTTTGAACTGTGGTGTTGGAAAAGACTCTTTAGAGTCCCTTGGACTGCAAGGAGATCAAACCAGTCAATCCTAAAGGAGATCAGTCCCGGATATCCATTGGAAGGACTGGTGCTGAAGCTGGAGCTCCAATACTTTGTCCACCTGATGCGAAGAACTGACTCATTTGAAAAGACCCTGATTCTGTGAAAGATTGAAGGTGGGAGGAGAAGTGGATGACAGAGGATGAGATGGTTGGATGGCATCACCTATTTGATGGACCTGAGTTTGAGTAAGCTCCAGGAGTTGGCGATGGACAGGGAAGCCTGGCATGCTGCAGTCCGTGGGGTCGCAAAGAGTCGGACTTGACTGAGTGACTGAACTGAAATGAACTAGGACATAGTGAAGTACAGGGAAGTCTGATGTGCTGCAGAGCATGTTGTTTCAAAGAGTCAGACAACTGAGCTATTGAACAACAGCCACATCATTAATAGTATTTGTATTCATTCTTTTTCATTTTTAACTGTTTCAGTGGTTGTGTAGTGGTTTGTTATTTCTCGTTTTGGTTTTAATTTGCTTTTCCCTGATGACTGGTAATATTGAGCACTTTTTAATGTACTTATTAGACTTTGTATTTATTTTTTTTCCTTACAGAAACATTTGGTTGTGAAAGGGCTGGGATTAGACAAAAGTCTGAGTTGAAATAAGGTGACAGAGTAGAGATTCCTTCACTTGGCCAGACCTCATAGAGACTGGAAGCAGCTTTTGCAAAATAGAGATTCCCAGGATCTACTAAGATCCAGTGTATCCTCAATGGGTTTTTTTTTGTTGTTGTTGTTGTTACTTTTAACAAAATTTATTTATTTTTCAATTGAAGGATAATTGCTTTACAGAATTTTGTTGTTTTCTGTCAAACCTCAACATGAATCAGCCATAGGTATACATATATCCCCTCCCTTTGGAACTTTGCTCCCATCTCCCTCCCCATCCCATCCCTCTAGGTTAATACAGAGCCCCTGTTTGAGTTTCCTGAGACATACAGAAAATTCTTTTTGGCTATCTATTTTACATATGGTAATGTAAGTTTCCGTGTTAGTCTTTCCATACATCTCACCCTCTCCTCCCCTCTCCCCACCTCTCCCCATGTCCATAAATCTATTCTCTATGTCTGTTTCTCCAGGCAGAAGCAACCTAGATGTGCATCAACAGATGAATGGATAAAAAATTTTGGTACATATACACAATAGAATATTAGTTAGCCATAAAAAGGAACACATTTGAGTCAGTTCTAATGAGGTAGATGAACCTCGAGCCTATTATGCAGGGTAAAGTAAGTCATAAAGACAAAGATATTACTGTATTTTAATGCATATATATGGAATCTAGAAAAATGGTACTGAAGAATTTATTTACAGGGCAGCAGTGGAGAAACAGACTCAGCAGTCTTCTTTTAGGAATACATTTGCCTATTTTTAAATTGAGTTGCCTGTCGTTTTGTCATTGAATTGTACAAGTTATTTATATATTCGGAATTAAAATCTTTCATCAATTACATGAGTTGTGAATATTATCACCTTAGTGTGTGATTTGCCTATTTATTTTCTTAATAGGGTTGTTTTATTTTGTTTGAAAACAAGTTTTTAATTTTAATTAGTAAGATTTATCAATTTTTTCTTTCATCACTAATGCTTCCACACTATTACCTAAGAAATATTTGCCTTTCTCAAAATTGAAAGACATAGTTTTATATTTCTTCTTCTAGTATTTTAATTTGAGTTTTTATGGTTGCATATGTGAGCTGTCTTGAAATAATTTTTGCATAGGTAACTTTCCTTTTCCCTTTGACTTAATTTGGTACTCTTGTTAAAATAATTTGATAGTACAATTTGTGGGTTATATTTTGATAAACAAATTTAGTAGCCATGAAATATTACTAGAGTTTACAATTAAATGGTAAACTGTGCTATAGACTCTCAACAATAAAAAACTTTTTTCTTGTCACATAGCAGAAGACAAACATCTTGCCATAGTTTTTAAATTTCTCATTAAAATATCTAGGAAACATGAAAACACATGAAATTTTTGACTACCTTTATCCAGTCCCCCCTCCCCAAACCCCGCACCTCTAGTAACCACAAATTTGATCTCTTTTTCTATGACTTTGTTTTTGAGGAATAATTGACCTACAACACTATGGTAGTTCCTGGTACACAACATAGTGATTCCATATTTCTATATATTTCAAAATGGTTTCCACAATAAGTCTTGGGTAGTCAGATGGCTGGTTAACTTTGTCATTAGGAGATCATACATGTTAGTACTTGTAGGGCTTCATCTCTAGTTTCTCTAGCAAAGGACCTGCAGTCTTTGGCTTGGAGATATCAATCTAGCTGCTTCTATTCTGGAACCAGGTGGGATGGGTTTGGGGTGTGACTCAGTGGTTGAGTTTTAGACTTAACCACTGTTTTTGGTACGGCCTCTGACTCTGGCCTTCTCCATGCCTGGAGCTCGGGGCTACTCTTGGTAAACTGCCCACATAACAAACCCTTGGTCTCTTGCTAATCTTCTAAAAATTCTACATTTGGGCTGCAGATCTAAGTGCCTCTTCTATCACCTGACTTTTCGTTGGTTTCCACCTTTCATAGTTGCTTAGGTTTGACTCTTTTCCTACTTGTTAAGCCATTGATTTAATCTATTAATATTTCCACATTTATATGAATAGTTTGTTTTTCACATGGTCTCATTTGCATTGATGATGGAATTGGTTTTATGTTTCATGTTATCCCCATTATTTTGGGGTGATTCTTTGAGAAGTGAAAAAAGTGAAAATGTTTTAAACTCCGCTTTTTGAAACTACACATCTCATTGATTTTTAAGAAAGAAAAAAACCTCTCAAACTAATATAACAAAAGGAAAAACATATCTATTCCATCTTATTCTGTTTGTTCAAACTAAAGTACTAAGATATAAGCATCAAACTTTACATGAATAAGTCTGAAACCCATAAATGAAGATGAGTATAAATAGAACTTGTTTCTGATAAAGAATGACTGATGCATAATGGTAAGCATGAATGTATTAAAAGTCCTAATTCACAGTAGAATATATTATCATTCCTGTTCATTTCTTGGATTAGATATTTTGTATCCTTGTTGCATTTTTACACTGTATCTACATAGACAAGCGTTTATTACCACCTTTACTTCTAAAAAAACAAGTTAAAACTATTACCATCTTAGCATATTGTGTTAGTCACTCAGTTATGTCTGACTCTTTGTGAGCCCACCAGGATTCTCTGTCCATGTAATTCTCCAGGCAAGAATACTGGAGTAGTTTGCTGTTTCCTCCTCCAGGGATCTTCCCAACCCAAGGATCGAACCCAGGTCTCCTGCATTGTGGGTAGATTCTTTACCGTCTGAGCCACCAGGGAAGCCTGTCTTAGCATATTAGGTGGCAGTGAAAATCCATTCTATTTTGTACAGTGCATCCTGAGACAGCACTAGAGACAAAATGTAGTGCTCACAAGATTAATTTTATTTTCTAAAATAGATTCCCTGTTCTATCACATAGTAAAATAATCCTTAAAATATTTTTCCAATCTACAGGAGTCTTGGTACATATTATCTTTCAAATATTCTACAAATCAGCTTAAATTAGAAAATAAGTTTATGCTGGCAGATAGATTTACAATTTACGAAAGAAAGGTTTTTTCTCTTTTATTTTAGTTAAATTATTTGTTTAAATGCTAGTGGGAGAGTTGACTAGATAAATGGCTAAGAGAATGATAAGGGTGTTAGTTTTATTGAGCCCTCAGTACTTTCCTTCTTATGAACTGTTCAAGAGGGGTATCTGATTTCTTGAGAGCCAAGACCTGGCAATGCCTTCTTCTAATAACAACAGAAGCTGGTGGAGTGAGAAGGTAAACAGATTGTCCATGGACACTTTTGGGGGATGATGTTTAAGAGATATAGCAGTAATATTTGGATATTGCTGCAAACTTATACTATGCCATCAATCTCTAATCAATCAAGATGGGAAGATAAGCTTGACACAGTAGTATTAAAACCCAGCAAGGCCAGCACCTTACAGAAGGTAATAAGAGTGGGGAGAACACCAGAATTTAAAAGGAAACATTGCAAATATGGCTGAGAAAATCCCATGCTCCAAAAAACAATTAGGTCAACCTAATTTTTCTTGCCTGATGTAGGTTAAAAAAAAAAAAAAAGACTCCTGCCAAAGAAAAATTAACCTTAACAAACATATGGGATGGATCATTAAAAACTGTGTCTGTATCTACTACAGCCAAAAGCAAACAAACAAATTAGAGTTTGGAGGTTGGATGATTTAAGATGAGAAAAAACCACAACTAGAGATAATTCAAATTAGGCTTAATATGCTGGTAAGTGCATTACTTATCATTTGAGACAATTTTTATAATAGATTATAGTGATAGATTTATTTTGGAAAGTAAAAGGAAAGAAAAATTACTCAGTGATGATTATGGTACAGTTTAAGGGTTAATTGAAATTTTCTTGTAATCTAAGATGTTACTATACCTGAAAGTGTTAGTCACTCAGTCATGTCCGTCTCTTTGCGACCTCATGGTAATTATTCAGCAGATTATATAAAGTAACTGATTCAGTGTTCTAATAATGAAAAAAAATTAACTTTGTTACTATGTTAAGAGAAACTCAATTAACTTAATGCTTTGCCATACACTTTATAAGAGTTTCATTTTTTGTTGTTGCATGTGGCAACAGTTTAAGAGTATGGAACGATCTGTGTGTGGGAACCACTGTTGTGCTGATTTTTTTTAAAAATTAATTTATTTTGATTGGAGGCTAATTACTTTGCAATATTGTAGTGGTTTTTGCCATACATTGATATGAATCAGCCATGGGTGTACATGTGTTCCCCATCCTGACCCTCCCCCCCACCTCCCTCCCCATCCCATCCCTCAGGCTCATCCCAGTGCACCAGCCCTGAGCACCCTGTCTCATGCATCGAACCTGGACTGGTGATCTATTTCACATACGATAATATACGTGTTTCAATGCTATTCTCTTAAATCATCCCACCCTCGCCTTCTCCCACAGAGTCCAAAAGTCTGTTCTTTAACATCTGTGTCTCTCTTGCTGTCTTGTATATAGGGTCATCATTACCATCTTTCTAAATTCCATATATATGCGTTGATATACTGTATTGGTGTTTTTCTTTCTGACTTACTTCACTCTGTATAATAGGCTCCAGTTTCATCCACCTCATTAGAACTGATTCAAATGCATTCTTTTTAATAGCTGAGTAATATTCCATTGTGTATATGTATCACAGCTTTCTTATCCATTCATCTGCTGATGGACATCTAGGTTGCTTCCATGTCCTGGCTATTGTAAACAGTGCTGTGATGAACATTGGGGTACACATGTCTCTTTCAATTCTGGTTTCCTTGGTGTGTATGCCCAGCAGTGGGATTGCTGGGTTGTATGGCAATTCTATTTCCAGTGTTTTAAGGAATCTCTACACTATTCTCCATGATTTCTTAAAGGAATAAGAAAAATATACATTGCCTTGAAATCAAGTTTTAATTAAAATATGGCAACTTCATTTAATAGTTTTCCAACATAGTCTGTTCAGCCATTGAATTTTGGAGAATAAAAAATAAATAGTAGCAAGGAATCAATATTTGTTTGCTGTTATTTAACTGTGATACTTTTCACTCTATGGAAGATCTTTTTAGAGACATAAAACCCAATACATCTATCAGCATTCTCCATTACAGTATATGGGAAAGAACAAACTTGCTGTCATCTCTGACACTGGAAATGATCAAGAGCAGTGATTTAGAAGCGACTTTATAGACAAAGACATGTAGAATTACAAGAAAATTAAGGGACCATCTCTCAGCTAATACTTATTTGGTATTTAAGGCTGTCCGACTGTGGCTCTATGGACTGTAGCCCTCCGGGTTCCTCAGTCCATGAGATTTCCCAGGCAGTAATACTGAGTAGGTTGCCATTTCCTTCTCCAGGGGATCTTTCCATCCCAGGGATCGAACCCATGTCTACTGCTTGGCGGGCAGATTCTTTACTGCTGAGCCACCTGGGAAGCTCCTCTCAGCTAAAACTACTTAGATCATTACCCTTCTAAATAATATAGTCCCTGTCCATTTGATAAAGTACAATTAAATACTTTTTGAGGTTAAAATTTACCCTTACCAGGTGCATTCTAATAGATTCTAATAATATGTATATTAATATGTTGGCTATTTTAAGGTTATCAGTTTTTTTTTCTTTTTTAACTTTACAATATTGTATTGGTTTTGCCATATATCAACATGAATCCGCCACAGGTATACACATGTTCCAGTTTTATCCCTAAGGGAGGAATATCCTTCTTCCTTTTAAAGGTCTGCCCTTCTACCTGTATTGTCCTTTTCATCTGTTTCTTGATAGTGCCTCCATTAATTAGTCTCCTTTTATCAGACCTCCTCACATGTTCCCCTTCATCAACTTTGAATTATTGTCCTTGTCTTTTTATCTTCTTTAATTGTTGAATGATCTAGCGTTTTATTTCCACTCATTGGGAAACTCCTGTCTTCCAGTATCAGCAGAAAGTCTCCTAAAAGTTCCCACATTCTATGTACCAAGCCCAGTGACGGCTTTCTGCGTTCATCATATTCTGATGCTCTGTGGTACACTGTGTTTCTCAGTGACAGTCGTATCTCACACATGGCAATTCCCAGCATGGCATTAGCCTCTTACAAGCTGCCTCCAGGCTCTTTTCTTGAACTCCCCCTGAACCATCTCCTAGTTCTTCATTCTCCTGTGGCCCAGCCACTTACATACATGGACAGTTATACCTTCTTTTTTATGCTCTCTTCTACTGAGACTGCCATTTTCCTATCACTGTTATATAGCCCTGAAATTTTATTCATCTTTCAACTCCCAATACCATTTCCTCCAAAAACCTAACCTTCTGTCGTTCCATTGAGAATTAATTAATGGGCCTTTCTTGTACACTTTCAGATATTGTATTTTATTATAGCTCTTACATTTATCTATTCTTTATGCTGGGTCAACAAGACACATGATATAGAGAGCTCATATTCCAGTGAAAAAAGAAGATACTCCAAAAAAGATTTTAAAATGCTGTTAAGTACTCTTGGAGAGGTATGCATATTTTCTCTGGGAGCGTAAAGGAGAGGCTAATAAAATTGTCTGGGGGTCCTGAGTAGGGCTTCCTCAAAGAAGGAAACATGAGTTGGAGTTTCCCTAGTAGAAATATGGGAAGAGTTTTCTAGGGATTCACTCATTTAGTCAAAAAACTTTTACATGACACCTAGTGTGTGCCAGGCATTGTGCTGGACACTTAAGATTAAAAAAAAAAAAAGATCAAAACAACAACAAAACAATGATAAAAAAATACTATCAATCCCTTCTTTTTTTCTAAAGAAGACAAAGGGCCTCATGAAAATAATGTTTTTATCTCAGGACAACCATCGAGTGTCTACTGAATGCCCTTTATGTACTAGAGTTATATGTATTGGCACATAATAGTAGACACTCCAAACTTTTCATTGAAAAATTGAGAAGATATATGAATGTATGTGTGTGTGTGTGTTAGTTGCTCAGTTATGTTCAACTCTTTGCTACCCCATGGACTGTAGCCCATCAGGCTCCTTTGTCCATGGGATTCTCCAGGCAAGAATACTGGAGTGGGTTGCCATTCCTGTCTCCAAAGGATCTTCCCAACCCAGGGATTGAACTGAGGTCTTCGTCAGTGCAAGTGGATTCCTTTAACACTTGAGATACCACAGAAGCCTTCATAAACACTTAATAGTCCAGTGTAACATACACATATATGTACACATATAGCTGTACATCTGGACAGTAACTCTTTTGTAGAGGATAAGAAGGGCTGATAATAGCTCAAACACAAGAGTCTTAACCTAAGGACCTAAAATCCTAGCACTTAGGATCAGGTAACCCAACCTTGGTGAAGCCACAAAAGGCCAACATAAATAAATAAATAAATAGATAGATAAAAATAGGAATACCTTAAAAAAATAAAGTAAATGTGTAGAGAGTTCCTTTAGAAGCAAAGAGTATGAAATACCTTTATTTTTTTTAATGTTTAATTGGAAGATAATTGCTTTACAATATTGTGTTGGTTTCTGCTGTACAATAACATGAATCAACCATAAATATACATGTGCACCTTCCCTGCTTGAGCCTCCTTCCCACCCACCCCCCTCCTACCCTTCTAGGTTGTCACAGAGCGCCAGGCTGGACTCCCTGTATTTTACAGCAACTTCCCACTAGCTATCTGTTTGTCACATGGTATTATATATATTTGAATACTGCTCTCTCAGTTCATCCCACCCTCTTTTCCCCAGTGTCCACAAGTCCATTCTTTATGTCTGTGTCTCTATTCTTGCCCTGCAAAGAAGCTCATCAGTACCATTTTTCTAGATTCAATACATATGCATTTATATAGGATATATATATTTTTTCTTTCTGACTTCACTCCATATGACAAGCTCTAGGTTCATCCATGTCAGTTCAGTTGGCTCTAATTTGTTCATTTTTATGTCTGAGTAATATTCCATTGTATATGTATACCACAACTTCTCTATCCATTCATCTGTTAATGGACATCTAGGTTGCTTCCATGACCTGGATATTGTAACCAGTGCTGCAGTGAACTTTGGGGTACATGTGTCTTTTTGAATTATGGTTTTGTCAGGGCATTTGCCCAGTAGTGGGATTGCCAGGTCATATGGTCATTTTATTCCTAATTTTTAAAGGAATCTCTACATTGTTCTCCATAGTGATATATCAATTTACATTCCCACCAACAGTGCAAGAGGGTTCTCTTTTTCCACATCCTCTCCAGCATTTACTGTTTGTAGATTTTTTTTTTTTTTTTTGATGATGGCCATTCTGACTGGTGGGACTTCCCAGGTGGTGCTAGTGGTAAAGGACCCACCTACCAATGCAGGAGACGTAAGAAACCCAGGTTTGATTCTTTTGTTGGTAACATCCCCTGGATTAGGAAATGACAACCCACTCCAGTATTCTTGTCTTGGAGAATTCCATGGCCAGAGGAGCCTGGCTGGCTATAGTCCATGGGGTCACAAAGAGTCGGACATGACTGAAGAGACATAGCACAGCGCAGTGCTGTGTGCTGAACACTTTCTGACTTGTGTGAAGTGATACCACACTGTAGTTTTGATTTGTGTGGCTCAGAGGGTAAAGAATCTGCCTGCTATGCAGGAGACGCAGGAGATGTGGGTTCGATCCCTGGGTCAGGAAGATCATCTGGAGGAGGGCATGGCAACCCACTCCAGTATTCTTGTCTTGGAAATCCTATGGACAGAAGGAAAATGTTGGGTTATGTTACAGTCCACTGGGTCACAAAGAGTCAGATAAGCCTGAAGCGACCGAGCGCAAACATAGCACCCAAGAATGTGCAATGCTGAGCGTCTTTTCATGTTAAACACAATTCTATGCTCTGGAAGAGGTTAATATCTTGGCATGGCTGGGGCTTAGGGGCAATGTGTATAAAGATTTGCTGAAGAACCATTCTTAGGTTGCATTGCTGTTGCTCCTTTGATTATGGAAACTGACTGCTGAGCAGTTATCTGTCCTCTCGCCTTGGAGCCCCAGACACCTGTGGGTAAAGTTTTTAAGGATGGTTTGAGGTTTGCATTTGGAAAAAAATCAATATGACTGTATTGTGGAGGCTAGATTGTAGACTGGAAAGTGAAGATTCAGTAAAACCAGTTAGATCATCTCTATCTTCGTGAGAGATGTATACCATGGTAAATGTATTGAGATAAAATCAACAGGTTTGTTGTTAGGTAGGATGTGGGGCCTGAGGATGATAAAAATGACAGAGACCTTTTATTTTGTGTCTTGTGAACCTGGGTGGATGGTAGAGCATATAGGGGAAGGAATTTGTTTGAAAAAACCTTAAATTTTGTATTGGGCCTGTTGTTTTTCTGTGCTTTCATATCTATAGAAGTTTGTAGGTAGCAAACTATTCAATGGTAGTGCTTTATGCTCAAGGACTATCTTATAGCAGATGATCAAAGTACAAGAATTCTCTTATAAATGCCATTTTTCTTTGCAATAAGAGAATATTTCTCAGCCCTGGTGTTGGATTTTGGTTGCTCTACATTGGGACATAAATATATCTTCTACAATTTAAAATGCTCTAGTTTCATTATAAAATATTGATACTCGAAGGGAATTTTCCCTTTGACTTAGTTCTTATTCTTTCTTTGTTCCTGAGTGGTAAAATAAGAAACTTAATTACAAAATCTGTTCTAATTAGGATTAATCCATGATTATGATTTCATGAAGCTTAATTGGTAAGGAAAAGAGAACTTTTTAGGTATTGGAGTTCATGAATTAGACATTTAATATGTAATCTAGAGTTTTTTTTTTTTTTTTTTTTAAACCAGTTTGAATCTCTCCATTCATAACACAAGTAAGGGAGAAGCAGAAATAATGTTGAATAAACAACAAGATATTGTGCCTTTAAGGCAGCAGAAGTTTCTCACTTATTGATTGCCTCTCTGTCAGGAATGCTAATCTTTTACAAATCCACAGCCCACAGTTTCTGGTGACGCAGTTTGAAGATACACAAATAAACCCATACTAAACCCAGGGAAATCAATGTCTCAGGGGTAACTCCTAGCTGGCAAACAGCAAGGACGTTCTAATATTTGTTGCCAGCAGTTATTCAAACGACTCCTTTTATGGCTGGATACCTGATGTCACAGTGGGAGTGAATTATTCTTACTGACTATGGGTTAAGGAACCATAGAACATAAGATATTACACAGAACAAATTTCAAGAACTATCGAAGATGGATGAAGTACTGGGTAAGAGAAAGATGGACAAAGATAAATTTGTCACTTGGTTTTATCTGAAGAAACACTGTATGTAACTAGTATGTCAGTTTCAGGTTGCTGCTGCTGCTATGTCACTTCAGTCATGTCCGACTCTGTGTGACCCCATAGACGGCAGCCCACCAGGCTCCCCCGTCCCTGGGATTCTCCAGGCAAGAACACTGGAGTCGGTTGCCATTTCCTTCTCCAATGCATGAAAGTGAAAAGTGAAGTCGCTCAGTCGTGTCCAACTCTTCTCGATCCCATGGACTGCAGCCTACCAGGCTGCTCCATCCATGGGATTTTCCAAGCAAGAGTACTGGAGTGGGGTGCCATTGCCTTCTCTGGTCAGTTTCAGGAGCCACTGTTTAATAATGCTAGATATGTTCATCACGTCTTTCATCCACCCTCTGCAAAACATTTTCTCATGCTATGATACAAGTCTCTCTGGTGCAATTATTATTTTTTTTTTCAGTCATCTCACCAGGAAATGATTTTTTGCATGCCCTGTGGAAGTGCATATATTGCCCTTTCTCTTCTGCTTTCCTGAGTATTCCAGCACTACAGAACCCTGCTGCTGTTTACAAAAGGAGAGACAGCTTTGACAAAGACAACCAGGATGATGAATGGAATTTAATTTATGCAACATTCATGTAGGGCGAGTCCTCTGGGTAAATCAACATGGTAGCACTTCCCCCCTCCCCAGCCATAATATGTTCCACTTGGCTGCCCCAGTTCCCTCTGAAAAGCTTGGTACTTAAAGTTATGTAAGCACCACGCTGATGTTCAAATATTCATCACAAGAATGACACATGAAAAGAAAAAGAAAACAAAAAATGGAAGGAGGAGTCTGGGGTAAATATCTACCCAGATCAGCTAGGAGAAGCTGAAGAATTCATAGTTATTTGGAGACCTAATTTGGAATTAGGGATTTAGTCCCAGAGGGGATTTATCAAATGGATTTGAGCCATGTGTAGAGTGCTGGAGTGTTATTGATTGGCCTTTAGCCCAAACTGATTTCAGCTCTTCCCTCCTGCTGCTCAATAAAGCCAAGGAAAATTATTTTATTTCACCTTAGAAAAATAAGTTTCTTCCCTTTATAAAAGGTTAGCTAATTACTGTCATTTGACCTATATTTTTCCTTCTTACTGACATAGCCATTCAATTTATATTGTGAATTGCTAACTATCCTCGAAGGTTTTGCCAGTGATAAGAATCAGAGCAGACAGCAAATGCCCAACTGTGAGTACTAAAGGATTATTAAGTAATTTGGGCCTGTCTGCAGAGATGATTTAGGATAAAGAATCTATTTTACTCACTTTCTAATAAGGAAAATATTCTAGCCATGAGACTAAGCCCTTTATAAACCAACAAATAAATTAATGAACAAGGAACTTGACTCTGAAATGAAAAGTTTTAGTCTGTGTCACACTGTGTGCATTAATTTCACTTATAATTAATGTCACTGAAGAATCTCAATTCAGTGGAGGGTTATAAATGCCTAGGCATGCTAATTTTCTTTCCTTGAACTGATTGGGAAATATAGATGAACACTGTTATAGTGCTAAAAACTCCTTGGATAGATCAGCACTGATATTCTTATTGATAGAGAAGAGGAATAATGCTTAGTAAATTTTATTTTGTTTTGTTTATCTGTTATTTATGTACGGCCACACTATGTGACATGTAGGAAGTTCCCTAATCAGGCATTGAACCCGCGCCCTTTGCAGTGGAGAATCCCATGGACAGAGGAGCCTGGCAGACTACAGTCCATGGGATTGCTAAGAGTTGGACACAACTGAGCAACTAACAACACACAAAGGATTGTGAGCAAAAAAGAGGGACAAAACATGAAGCTATTTTGCTGATGTAAAGTTAGAGTTGGATATACTAAGGGCTGCAGTGGGGCAGGATGTCTCTTTCCATTGCCATCACCCTAGTACAGGCCACTCTTATCTCTTATCTAGACTATTTCCCTTGATCCCTAATTGTTCTCCTTGCTACTACTTTTGTCTTCCTCCTATCCATTTTTTACTAAAAGTCAGTGATTTTTTTTTAAGGTTTATTTATTTATTTTGGCTGTGCTGTGTCTTTGTTGCTGTGTGCAGGCTTTCTCTAGTTGTGGTGAGCAGGGGCTAGTCTTCATTGAGTTGCAAGTTTCTCATTGCAGTGATTTCTCTTGTTGCGGCGCACAGGCTCAGTAGTTGCGGTGCATGGACTTAATTGTTCTGTGGCCTGTGGGATCTTCCCAGACTAGGATTTGAACCCTTGTCCCCGCATTGGCAGACAGATTATTAACCCCTGGACCACTAGGGAAGTCCAAAGTGAGTGATTTTTGTGGGAAAAAAAAAAAAAAGCTTCAAATATGTGATCTGATTGTTTTATTCTGCACTTCTCACTCACTTCAGTGACTGCCTAAGGCACTGAGAATAAAATCCAAACCCCTTCCCATCTCTCCAGCCCCTGGTGGTCTAGCCCCTAACTGCTTCTCCAGTGTAAATTCTGGCCCCTGTCCTTTCACTGGACTCCAGCTACATTTATCTCCTTTCACTTTTGGAAATACCCAAGGATTTTTTTCCTTAGGGCTGCATGCATATTTTAGTCCTTTTGCTTAGACTATTATTCCCAAAGTCAACTTGTCTTCAAAATCACCTATAACCAAAATTTCTGAAGCAAATTCATGACTTTTTATCTTCTCCATCCTTCCACTGCCAATATTCATTTTTGTGGTACCCAGTAAGATTTTATAGTTCTTATTACAATTTTATAATAATTCTATTTAAGTATTTTTGTTTTTTCCTTCCCACCAAACTGTGTCATCTCTGAAACTCTTGTGCAGGCTTGAGGGTAGATATTGAGGGAAAAAAGAAGGAGAGAGGGAGAGGAAAGTGGTGGAGAAGACAGCATAAAAGAGGAATTTAAAAAATTGAGTAAATAGTTGGTGATATGTACAAAATATTTAGTTTTAAAAGTTTGATGATAGAATAAATTACAGATTTAAAGCTAGCTTTAAAAGCCACTGGTTATATGTTTTTGAATATCTTCTTAGAAATGGAAAGATCAGAAATTAAAACAAGTGAAAAAAGATAAATAATGACTCAGGGTACATTCAAACAAAGTTTGAAGGAATTCAACATTGTGGATGCTTATCTGATGCAAATGTGCAAACGTCTCAGAGTTCAGCCATTACTCACAATTAAACCGACAGCAGAGTTCCCCAACACTGTCTGACCGCCTTCTGGATCAACACTTTCAATCACTCTCTGGAATTTCTTTTAGTGCTTCCGGGCATTTCGGTGGGTTGCTTACTCATTTCTGCAATTCCAATTTAAAATAAATTATACAATATGATCAGCAGCTTTCTTTTAAAGGAATTTTTTTTTTCAGGGTGGACTAGGAGAGACTATTGTGCCATTTCTCCTTCTTTTTTAAAGTTCATAAGATAAATGCTCCATTGAATTTAGCATTATAATCATGTAGCTATTTTGGCAAACATATATACTACATTCTCAGACTCACCACAAATAACTTTTGGTTTGATGCCAATTCAGTGGATTTTTCATGGTAAGAAAAGGAAAATGTAGCTTGCTGATAAACATGCAAGCAATTACCCCTTTGGTTTTGCACACTACAACTGCTTATCATTGCAAGCATCTAAAAAATACACCAGGTAACAATTCTGGGAATGTCTGATTTGGCACTAAGTCAAAGATACTAAATAATTTGATGTTTGAATTCTTTAATTATGATTTGAGAAACCTCTTTTAATTGATTTTTCTTTTTTTGTCATACAAGAATAATGAGTCCCCAAAAATGTTGGCAAAAATAACTTTTTTGTGGGTGTCCATAGATGCTATTCTCTTGTCTCAGAAAGGAATATCTTTTTTCAAAGAAACTTAATTCAGATTTGCCCTCAAATTATTTTTATGTTGATTGTGGTTAAGTAATTTGCTCTCTTGCTGCTTGATTAGGTTCTTAAACTGGTTTTCCCAACTTCCTATCTCTATCCTTCAGGATTTCTGTGCTTGCCCCATAGCAGTACTGAGTTTGAATACATTGCCCATTTTGGTAGTACATTGTATTACACCTGGTGCTACCAAGTTTCCACCTTCTTCAAACCTAATTGACTGCTTGTCTTTTTCAATGAGAGTTAATAGTTAAACGACTCATATTCAAGAGCTTTAGTTTTTTGTTTTTTGTTTTCATTGATTTGCCCTTTAGCTATACAAACCCCCAACTTTAAATCAATATAAGCAATTCCTTCTGCTTCTGTGTGATGGCTGGCAGGACCAGTGATGAAAAGTCACACAGCTGTGTGAATTGATGCCACTGCAAATGTATGGTTTCCAATCTCAGCTGGCCCTGCAATTTAGGTCGATAATCCTTTTAACAATCTCTGGTCAGTTCCCACGTCCATTAACCTCAGTCAGCATTCCAAACTTGAACCACTCTTCTCATACCCTTTCTGGGCCCTTTAGCCATGAAAAATGACCTTGCTTATTATCACTTAAAAAAAAAAATCAGACCATAAACTTTTAACTTTAAATTCTTTCTCAGCCTTAATGTCATTTCTCTTTTGAGTGTTTCCGCCAAGGTGATAAACATATAAATCTCTCAGCCAAATAGCAAATCCCACTGACCCCTTACTTTCTCTCCCTGGGTTGTGAGTATGTTGTGTGTGTATGTGGAGGGGGAATGTGTATGAAAGGAATCCTGGGCTTTCTGCACTTGGATGTCATCTGGTTGCAGAGGCATCTTCTGAGCTGTCTATCTTCCACCAGGTTCTTGATCAGACACTGATGCAGATTTTCACGGGTATATTCTTTTCTTTGGAATCGGGATCATTCCACTACTGCTGTGCAACTTTTAGACCCATGTTGTGAATGCTTTCTGTTTCTCTCTTGCAATAAACAGGAACGGCTGGGGGATTGCCTGAGGCTCCATCTGCTTAGATTTGCAGTTCTCAGCCCCCCTTGAACAGAAAGACCACCTGAGGAGCTTTAAAGCTACAAGTACCTGGGAAAGGGATCTCACAGTGCAGTCCAGAAGCAGCAATATTCAGCCTTACCTGATGACTGATTAGAAACTGAAATTCTAGGTACATCCCACATTTACTGAATTAGGAACTTTTTGGATAGTATCCAAATAGATAGTTTTGGATTTTTTTTTTTTTTTTTGAGTATGCTGGAGGTGATTTTGGTACATGTTAAAGTTTGAAAACCATGCCCTGGATAGGAATTTGAGTGTTGGAACAGTTCCCAGCTGGTCTCTCTGTGTGTGTATGCTCAGTTGCTAAGTCGTGGCTGACTCTTCTGAGACCCTACGGACTGTAGCCCGCCAGGCTCCTCTGCCCATGGGATTTCCCAGGTAAGATTACTGGAGTGGGTTGCCATTTCCTTCTCTAAGGGATCTTCCTGACCCAGGGATCAAACCCCATTTCTCTTCCATTGGCGGGCAGATTCTTTACCCCTGAGCCAGTATGGAGTATATGGAATCAACGTTTAGCTGGGGATGAGAACCACTGGCCTAGACATGTCCGGCAGCCACTGCTCTTTTAGGTTTTGCCACCTCCCTAAGACTCTCCTGGGAAGATGGGATGTAAATCTGTTTTTGAACCCACAGACTTACCTGGGGTTTTGCTTCCTCTCTGGACTAGCTCAGGAAAATGTATCCAGGACCCCCGTCTCTTTGAGTCCTACCAATGTCCTACTCTTCTTCTGGCTCTCTTACTTCTCCATCATCTACATAATCCTTTTCCTGTCTTGGAGAGTCGTTTCAGGAAAAAGAGCATCATCCTTACTCATGATGTTTTGCCAAATGATTTAATATGAGCCATAAGTCTTCCTTTCTGCTCTCTTAAGTGTTTACAATTGTGACATTCAGAAGCCAGGTGGGACCTCCCTCCAACACCATCCTCCAATTTCCTATTGTCACCATCCTCCAACTTTCAGTGCAGCCAGAATACTGAGGTGGATAGCCTTTCCCTTCTCCAGGTGATCTTCCCAACCCAGGGATTGAACCCAGGTCTCCTGCATTGTGGGAAATTCTTTACCAGATGAGTCACAAGGGCAGCCCAAGAATACTGCAGCAGGTAGCCTATCCCTTCTCCAGCAGATCTTCCCAATGCAGAAATCAAACAGGTCTCCTCCACTGCAGGCAGATTCTTTACCAACTGAACTATTAGGGAAGCCCCCAAGAGTGCAGCAGAAGTAGTTAATTTTTTTTTTCTACAATTCAGTTACATATTTAATTTGTACTCCATTCCTTAAAGTGGTGGTGATTTCATGAATTTCCCTCCCACCATACTTTACCTTTGTAAAGTTGTATATCAGTATTTTGGAGGGGAGTAGGGTGCAGGGGTGAGGGGAGCTTATGTAAGGCCAGGTTGTTACTAGGATGGACAGCAGCAAACCTGAGAAACTATGTGAAGGGAGGACGAGGACTGTTTCTTCAGGGATCTGCATGGAAGGGCATGGCCACCCACTCCAGGATTCTTGCCTGGAGAAATTCAGGGACAGAGGAGCTTGGGGGTCTACAGTCCATGGGGTTTCAAAGAGACAGACGCGACTGAAGCGACTATGCACATGTGCACTGTGTGGGATGCTGACACCGGTCATGTTGGCGCCTCTAGGTTTCTCCACTGTAAAGTCATCACTTCTCCCTGAGTATATTAATACTAATCTCAGTACTTTGTGGGGAAGATACCCTAAGATTATGCCCATATCCTGTTGTCATCAAACCTCTACTACCTTTAAGCCTTCTATTGACAACCAGTACTTGCATACAGCTCAGTATCATGGTTGCTAAATGTCAATTTTTTCTTACAGTCTACATTTATTTGTTGACATTCCAGTATAGAGAAGAAATTTCTCTTGTCATTTATTTATTTTTGAATTTAATCAGCCTAGTCTCATGGATTCCTATTCATTGTTTTGTCATTACTATGAATTGTCATACTATGTCATATTATTACTATGAATTTTGACATTATGAATTTTGACATTATGAATTCTGACATTCAAATATGCCCCAGATGTGGCCAGTAGGAACTCCATTCAAGGCTCCTGCGTCTTTTTGACATGTACTTGTTGTTTGAATGCTTTCTTAATTTCTGCCTCCAAAATATGTTCCTGCTTTATATTATATTTTCCCTGCCCCAATCCTGGAATCAGTTACCCAGCCAAGAAGTTCTGGTTCTAAGACCTGAATTCTCGATGTATTCATTGCTAGTAAGATGCCATCATTTCTCAGCTCTCTCAACAGAAAAAACTAGAAAGTGTAAGCATATTTATAATATTTCTATATTTATTTGAATATATGTACATTATATGTATATACATACACATACACATACATACACATAAAAATATACATGAGTTCATATGCATACATGTTAAGTTGCTTCAGTCATGTCTGACTCTTTGTAATCCCATGGACTGTAACTCACTGGACTCTTGTGTCCATGGAATTCTCCAGGCAAGAATACTGGAGTGGGTTGCCCTGTTCTCCTCCAGAGGATCTTCCCAACCCTGCGATTGAACCTGTATCTCTTATAGCTCCTTCATTGGCAGGCAGGTTCTTTACCACTAGCAGCACCTGGAACACCTCTAATTTCCGAACAGCACTTCAGAGTACTCTTTCTAGACCCTCTTCTTTACGATGTGTATAAATGCATTTGCCAGTGAGAAACTCAGTTCTCATTATTCTCAACAATTTAATTTAGTCAGTACAACCAGTTTATCATCCAATTTTGCCAGCTCCAGCTCCAGACCTCCACTCCCCATGCCCTGCCACCTAAGATGTCAGCAGGCACACTCCCTTGAATTGAAATGGATCTGTCTTCCGCTTGGGTCCCTCCCATCCCCCATTTCTCACTTTCTCAGGCACCTGTAGATACACTGATACAAATCTTTGTAAGTCCCCCTGCTACCCTCCATGATATTGTGCAGTTGACATATTGTGGGGAATGGGGGGAATGGGAAAATGATCAGGAAAAGGCTCACATTCATTTCACTCATTTCTTTACAAGTGTTTCTTCCCTTTCCAGACCAGAGATTCTTGATATGATGGCAGAAATTAAAATTCTATAAACTTTGAATTCCTTGTCCCTTATACACTGTCTTGCATACAATAGGCAGCAGTGAATTGCTGATGAATTAGTAAACTTGTCTTTCCTCTGAATTCATACTCTTGGCTCACTTTGGCCATTTCCTCTCACAGTAACCATCTGGGAGACCTTGCTGATGACTGTCTTGATTTGAATGTTGAGCTGATGAGTATACTTTGGGTTTAGATGCCTGGAGTGGTAGGAGGATTGTTAGGGCAGAGTGGAAGGATGGATGCTTCATGTGAACTCCAAACTCCTTTCATGTTTTCTTTGATGCAAAATATGCTCAGAATCCCTTTGGGTCTCCTCCAATGAGACATAAGCAGCCAGCTTTCAAGTAATTCTAGTCCTGATTCATTGATTTTGTTTATTCAGAGAAGGATTTGGGAGTATTTCTAAGTCCTTAATTTGAAAAGTAATAGTTTTCTCAAATTTAATAATTTCTGCTATAGTTACAAATTGTACACATTATTGTTTTGTGCATATTAATTTGTCCTATATAATTAGTTGAATATACTGTGCATATTAAATTGTCTTATGTAATTAGTTGAATATTTGATCTCTTCTACTAAATCATAAGGTTTTGAAGACAGAGACCAGGTTGTGTTCATTTTAAAGTGCACCACAATAACTGTTCTACTTTTGTCTAATTCTTAGAATAATGCTTGAGAATGACTAGATACCCAATAAATATTTATTGAAATAAATGAAATATTGTTGTGTGCTCTGGAATACAACTGATTTTCGTCTATCACACCATGAAAACATAGATGATGTTAAATAGAATATAAGTCAACATTTAATAAAAGGGCTGATTGTCCAATTTGGATTATCCACACCCTTTAGGACCCATTCTCTATTCTGATAAATTCTAGATGTTTCTGTTCTGGTTAAGTGATAAATGAACTTCTGTCTATTTCTTACTTCAAGTAAAGTCATATGTTGGGGGAGATACCATGGATATTTGTCAGAGTAATAAATGAATCTGCTGGTATGGAAAGAGGTGCCATGGCGGGGGTGAGGGGGAAGCTCTAGCAACTACAGATAGGAGATAGTAACAAAAAAAATCCAGAATCTTCAAATTCTCTTAAAACATTATTTATTTGGCTTTAGTAAGAGACAGGGAACTGTAATTTTTATATTTAAACAACAATTGATTGCAGAAACTCATGCCATAGGTAGGATAGTATATTTGATGCATGTTCTAACCACTCTTCATGGCAGATATTATCAGTCCATTCTTGCATTCTTTCTTTCTGATCTTAGATTCTTCTTCCAAAGTTTTCTCAACATAAGGTTCTAGGGAAATACTACCAATCAATTAGAATTGATACTTGAGTTGAAACCTTTCTGTATGCCTCCCATAGCATTTTAGAACTACACATTGTCTCTGCCCCACCAGACTTGTATGTCTTCATCATCAGGTCTAGAATCAGTTCAGTTCAGTCTCTCAGTAGTGTCTGACTCTTTGCAACCCCATGAATCGCAGCACGCCAGGCCTCCCTGTCCAACACCAACTCCCAGAGTTCACTCAGACTCACGTCCATCGAGTCAGTGATGCCGTCCAACCATCTCATCCTCTGTTGTCCCCTTCTCCTCCTGCCCCCAATCCTTCCCAGCATCAGAGTCTTTTCCAATGAGTCAACTCTTCGCAATGAGTCAACTTCCCTGGTGGCTCAGACGGTAAAACATCTGTCTACAATGTGAGAGACCTCGGTTCGATCCCTGGGCTGGGAAGATTCCCTGGAGAAGGAAATGGCAACATACTCCAGTACTCTTGCCTTGAAAATCCCATGGATGGAGGAGCTTGGTGCAGGCTACTATCCATGGGGTCCCAAAGAGTGGGGCACGACTGAGTGACTTCATTTTCACTTTCTTTCTTTCAACTCTTCGCATGAGGTGGCCAAAATATTGGAGTTTCAGCTTTAGCATCAGTCCTTCCAAAGAACACCCAGGGCTGATCTCCTTTAGAATGGACTGATTGGATCTCCTTGAGTCCACAGGACTCTCAAGAGTCTTCTCCAACACCACAGTTCAAAAGCATCAATTCTTCAGCACTCAGCTTTCTTCACAGTCCAACTCTCACATCCATACATGATCACTGGAAAAACCATAGCCTTGACTAGACAGAACTTTGTTGGCAAAGTAATGTCTCTGCTTTTCAATATGCTATCTAGGTTGGTCATAACTTTTCTTCCAAGGAGTAAGGGTCTTTTAATTTCATGGCTGAAGTCACCATCTGCAGTGATTTTGGAGTCCCCCCCCCAAAATAAAGTCTGACACTGTTTCCACTGTTTCCCCATCTATTTCCCATGAAGTGATGGGACCAGATGCCATGATATTCATTTTCTGAATGTTGAGCTTTAAGCCAACTTTTTCACTCTCCTCTTTCACTTTCATCAAGAGGCTTTTTAGTTCCTCTTCACTTTCTGCCATAAGGGTGGTGTCATCTGCATATCTGAGGGTATTGATATTTCTCCCGACAATCTTGATTCCAGCTTGTGCTTCTTCCAGCCCAGCGTTTCTCATAATGTACACTGCATAGAAGTTAAATAAGCAGGGTGACAATATACAGCCTTGATGTACTCCTTTTCCTATTTGGAACCAGTCTATTGTTCCATGTCCAGTTCTAACTGTTGCTTCCTGACCTGCATATAGGTTTCTCAAGAGACAGGTCAGGTGGTCTGGTGTTCCCATCTTTTCAGAATTTTCCAGTTTATTGTGATTCACACAGTCAAAGGCTTTGGCATAGTCCATAAAGCAGAAATAGATGTTTTCCTGGAACTTTCTTGCTTTTCCCATGATCCAGTGGATGTTGGCAATTTGATATGGTTCCTCTGCCTTTTCTAAAACCAGCTTGAACATCCGGAAGTTCACAGTTCACGTATTGCTGAAGCCTGGCTTAGAGAATTTTGAGCATTACTTTACTAGCGTGTGAGATGAGTGCAATTGTGTGGTAGTTTGAGCATTCTTTGGCATTGCCTTTCTTTGGGATTGGAATGAAAACTGACCTGTTCCAGTCCTGTGGCCACTGCTGAGTTTTCCAAATTTGCTGGCATATTGAGTGCAGCACTTTCACAGCATCATCCTTCAGGATTTGAAAGAGCTCAACTGGAATTCCATCACCTCCACTAGCTTTGTTTGTAGTGATGCTTTCTAAGGTCAGCTTGACTTCACATTCCAGGATGTCTGGCTCTAGGTGAGTGATCACACCATCATGATTATCTGGGTCATGAAGATCATTTTTGTACAGTTCTTCTGTGTAATCTTGCCATCTCTTCTTAATATCTTCTGCTTCTGTTAGGTCCATACCATTTCTGTCCTTTATCGAGCCCATCTTTACATGAAATGTTCCCTTGGTATCTCTAATTTTCTCGAAGAGATCTCTAGTCTTTCCCATTCTGTTGTTTTCCTCTATTTCTTTGCATTGATCACTGAGGAAGGCTTTCATATTTCTTCTTGCTATTCTTTGGAACTCTGCATTCAGATGCTTATATCTTTCCTTTTCTCCTTTGCTTTTCACTTCTCTTCTTTTCATAGCTATTTGTAAGGCCTCCCCTGTCACTAAAAACCCTATTTACCACAGAACATCTCATTTTCTCTGTATTGTTAAGGCTGCACTAATGTCAGCTTTTCTAATTTTTGAAGGTTTCAGATTTGGAAGGTTATAGATAGCACAGCTTTTGGTGTAAAAACTGATCGTTCTCTTTTGTTTCCCCACTCTTTAATACCATTTGTGAAAACTCCACCATTCTGATGCAGTATAAGGCTTTTCATATTTAATCATCATAAAGGTTGAGCCATGATAGAACTTGACTGAGAGTATTCATGGCAAATCTTATTTTAAAATGTGTATCCTGACTATTGAATTGATTATACAGGTATAAATAAAAAGATATTTAAACATGCAATGTGGTTTTGCTTTTTTGCCTTGCCTTTGCTGGCATCTGGGATCAATCAAACAAGCATGCAGCTGTGGAGAGGTAAAATATGTTATGCATAACATATTTCTTTTCTGCTTTTTTGCAGTATTGTATGGAAGTGACTCTTTCATTATTTATCATCCTCACCCAAGAGAAAACCAACCTCCCAGAAGTGATATGACTGATTGTTGGACCACAATAAATGTAGGTAGTGTCACAAAGGATTTGTCCATGTAAGTCGGGCTGACTAACTGTTAGTTAAAATCAATCAGCTAAATTGTATTGCACATTTGCTCTTGCTCAGTTGAGCTTTTAGGACTTTTCATATAGTAATGGTGATTCTTTCCAACTGTGGGCCAGTTGTAATCAATAGCCAGGGCATTGTTCCACATAAGGGTGATGAAGTAAATAGAATGCCCTTCATTTGCTTTAATCAAGGTTTATGACAAGGCTGAGGAGACAGTTCTTCACAAGAACATCTGGCAGCCAGAGTGGTTATATAGGTTGGCTTCAGATGGGAATGTTTGGAATCGCTTAGTTGAAACAACACAATGTGTCGGCATTAGCCCACATATAATCAAAACAGTTCCTGCGATGTGCCGGGAAACTGAATAGGTGAGAGCCACATGGTAGTCTGCCTTTATGGCTAGAAGCCCAGAAACGCTAATGGGAACTGTGCACATTGACTGGAGGAGAAGATGTGACCTGCCCAGTGTATTGAGGTTCCAAAGCTTCACTTGGTAGATCTAGAAGGTTTAAATATAAATTGTATATTGATGTGGTATTGGAGAAGGACTCTTGGGAGTCCCTTGGACTGCAAGGAGATCCAACCAGTCCATCCTAAAGGAGATCAGCTCTGGGTGTTCTTTGGAAGGAATGATGCTAAAGTTGAAACTCCAGTACTTTGGCCACCTCATGCGAAGAGTTGACTCATTGGAAAAGACTCTGATGCTGGGAGGGATTGGGGGCAGGAGGAGAAGGGGACGACAGAGGATGAGATGGCTGGGTGGCATCACTGACTCGATGGACGTGAGTCTGAGTGAACTCTGGGAGATGGTGATGGACAGGGAAGCCTGGCGTGCTGCGATTCATCGGGTTGCAAAGAGTCGGACACGGCTGAGCGACTGAACTGAACTGAACTGAACTGAATGCTGACGTTCATTCAGTTCTTACATGGAAAACAAAAAAAGAAAAAAAGTAGCAACTATGGCTCTTCATGGCCCTTTCACCAAAAGTAATTTGTGACAATAAGGTATTTATTTATTTTTAATATTTTTTATTTACTTAAAAATTTTTTAAAATTTATTTGGCTATATATTTTTTTGAATTTATTTGGCTATATCAAGTCTTAGTTGCAGCATGCAGGATCTTACTTGCATCATGTGAGATCTTTTGTTGCGGCACACAGACTCTCTAGTTGTGGCATGCAGATTCAGTAGCAGCTTATGGGCTTCATTGCCCCTTGGCATGTGGGATCTTAGTTCCTCAACCAGGGGTTGAACCTGTGTCCCCTGCATTGGAAGGTGGATTCTTAACCACTGGACCACCAGGGAAGTCCCCACAATAAGATATCTTAGTTATACCTCCTTTAATAGGAATTTTTAGCTAGTAGTATAAGAGAAAAATGATTGCTTAGGTTGCCATGGGGGCCCTCTAAGTACCCTGGATATTTATTTGGTTGTGCTTTTTAGGTAGTAACAGAGGTCATCCTTAAGTTTGAAGCCTAGTTTACTCTTAATCCTACTTCAATCCTAGGAAATGTTAAAAAAAAAAATTAAGTGAGGTAGAATATGAAGAATTATACTATGGATTTAAACTTTTAAAAAGTCAATAAAAGATGAGGTTGATTAAGACCAAGATTGAGGCTTTGGGAACTATAAACCACAACAAAAGGCTTAGTGGGTCTTCTCTAGTCCATTCTCTGTCTTGAGCAAGATTCTCTTCTCTGCTTGTTTACTGTTTAATTTTTAAGATTTTTTTGGTCATAAATTTTCCTTTGTTGCTGAGTCAGTATTACTTTTTGCTACACATAATTGAAATGTGACTACAGTACCATATGAAGCAGAATTGTACTTTTACATGTCAAAAGAAATCTGGAGATGGGCAACTCGAGGTGGTACAATGGCTTGAAGTGATTGAACTGTTACTGAACCAAACTTGAATCCACTCTCCTGCATGCAGTATAATCAGTCTACTGACTGGTTTCCAGTGAAGGGAAGCACAGTGTTGTTTTTTTTTTTTTTTTTTAATTGGAGGGTACCAAACAAAGACAACTGATAGATCATGCTCAAAAAATTTGAACTTCCTGATGGCTTTCAAGAAAAGGGTTCTAAACACAGTGTAAGGGAGGGGCCGCAGGGTGCCGCATCAGCTTGTGCTCAGTTCTCGGTTTGGTTGGCATCAGGTGAAGTTTTGAGCATCATCAGCCTTCTGGTTTCAACTGATCTGGGGTCTCCATGTTCGCAGTCAGCACTTTTCATCTAGTGGGGGCCTGCTTCCTGTAAAAACCACTTAGGAATGTTTATCAGATGTTCTGTGTCTTTCAGGAAGCTAGGAATTTGGTGATTCTGCCATGTGATGGATAGTCTAAATGTTATCAGTTTCCTGGCCCAATATACATTCTTTGTTTCTACATCTTCATATTTCCTAATCATTAACTCTGGAGACAGCTTTTTGAGACTCAAGGGAGCTTTGGGAGACTAAAGCAAAAGCCTTTGATTTCAAAGGACAGGAGACACAAGGATTTGTACATGGATTCTGAACCATTAAGGACCCTGATTCTTTTTGTATTTCCATGTTACCATCATTTGTGTGTGGCTTTATCTTGAAGTTTATGATATGATGGCTCCATCTCTAGCTATCATGTTTATGTTTCAGGCAGAAAGAAGGAGCAGGGTTGTACAGAAAGGCATGTGTTCACCATGGATCATTTTTTAATCAGGAAAACAACAGATTTTACAGAAACTCCTTTCAGTAGACTTCCCCTTAAATCTTATCAGGCATAACTATGGTTCTATGGCTTTAGCATCAAATGAGATTTTTGAGGGAGATAAGCACTTTTAATTTGGCCCCTTGCCACTCCAAAGAAAATACTAATTCTGTCAGTGGTGATGAGAGGGAATAGAGATAGTATGCAGGCAGCTAGCAGCATTGGTCCCAGTTGTTAACTAAAGTCAGCTTCAGAACATTCTTGTTTCCCATAAGGAACTTGGCCTGTATAATAGCAAATTGCAGGGGGCTTCCCTGATGGCTCAGTGGTAAAGAATCTGCTTACTAATGTGGGAAACACAGGTTCAATCCCTGATCTGAAAAGATCCCATATGCCTCGGAGCAAATAAGCCCATGTTCCCCACCCATTGAACCTGTGTTCTAGAGCCTGGGACCCACAACTACTAAAGCCTGGGTACCCTACAGTCCATGCTCCACAAGAGAAGCCACTGCAATAAGAAGAACGTGCACTGCAACTAGAGAGGAGCCCCTGCTCACTGCAACTAGAGAAAAGCCCATCCAGCAACAAACACCCAGCCCAACCAAAGATAAATAAACAAATATAGTTATTTTTTTAAAAAACAAATTGCAGGGATCTCTTAACCCAATGAAGTCGTTCTTGATGCTTCCACAAGTTCTCTTTCAAAACCATAGATCTGATGTCACTCCCAATACCTTCAGGTAGCAATCTGGATTCCTTTAACACAGCATACATGCTTTGGCTCTGCTTCCCTTCCCAGCCTCTCTTCCTGCCACTCACCTATGCATGCTCTGTGCACAATGTCATATTGAACAGCCACATACCCTTTCATGACTCCATGTATTCACACGGGCTGCTTCCTGTGCTTGCATTCTCTGTCCCCACTGTGTCCATTGTGAAATAAGTATTCTTTCTTTTTTTGCAAGGCTCTGCACCATCTCATCCCTGACTTGTGGGCCCAGTTGGCTACTGCTTCCTCTGTCACTGTACAGTGTTTTAAATCTGAATCTGTTATGTGTTCTCTTAGCCTTTTCAAGTTGTTTGTCAGCCCCACTTCACTGTGAGTTGAAAAAGGGATCAAATCTTATTTACTCACATCTTGTTCATATGATTAATGCAGTGCCTGGCATAAGGTAACAACAATGGCTTTTTTTGCGTTTGGCTGCATCAGGTCTTAGCTGTAGCACACAGGGTTTTCATTGCAGTGCGTGGGCTCTGGCTTCTCTCTAGCTGTGGTGTGCAGGCGCTTGACCTCAGTAGTTGCAGTTCACAGGCTTAGTTGCCCTGCAGCATGTGGGATCTTAGTTTCCTGATCAAGGATTGAACCCATGTCCCCTGCATTGCGAGGCAGATTCTTAACCACTGGACCACTAGAGAAGTCCCTGATAACTGCTCCTTGGATGAGTGAATGAGTCAACTAATCAGCAGTACTTATCATTGGTTTAAGGGTCTCTGCCTCCATGTAAAATCTCATGCTTTATAGTAAAATTAGAGTTAACCTACATAAATGCTCTTCATGACTGTGTTCATTTCTGTGTAATTGTTATGATATATCTTTGTATAAACATATTATATAAGTACTATGTGATGCTTACAAGACCTATTCTTTAATGTTTTCTATAGCACATGTTTAAAGATCTTAGGTATAGTATTTAGGATCTACAGTGGTCATGTAGAACAGGGAGAATGCCACCTGAAGCTTAAGAAAGCCAAGGTCCAGGAGAAGGGAGTGACAGAGGTTGAGATGGTTGGATGGCATCACCAACTCAATGGACATGAGTTTGAGAAAACTCCAGGAGAGAGTGAAGGACAGGGAAGCCTGGCATGCTGCAGTCCATGGGGTTGCAAAGAGTCACAAAGAGTCAGACACAATTGAGCAACTGAATAACAACACATCACTAGGTCCAAAAACTGCATACATATTTGCTTTTCTTGCTCAAATCCTGAAATGCAACAGCAGAAATTGGGTAGAAGTTCCACTATTCACTCATCTGCTTAGAGAAAGTCAAATATTCTTAGGGCTTTATTAGGTAGTTTTTATTTATACACATTTTTAGATATTATTCTGAATTCTATTTTTAAGAAACTGTGCTGAGAATTACTCAATAACATCTTCCATATCAGTAATGCTTTGAAATATTTTCACCTTCATTATCTTGCAGAATACTCTCCTATGTTTTTTCCTCTTTATGTTCATTTAAAAAATTCCTCTGAAAATATTTATGAAAAAAAAAGTGAAAGTGTTAGTTGCTCAGTCATGTCTGACTCTTTGCTGACCCCACAACTGTAGCCCACCAGGCTTCTCTGTCCTTGGGATTCTCCAGGCAAGAATACTGGAGTGGGTTGCCATTCCTTTCTGCAGGAGATCTTCCCAACCCAGGGATCGAACCCAGGTCTCCTGCATTGCAGGTAGATTCTTTACCAGCTGAGCCACATTTATCTCTTTGTGCAATTGTTTGTGTTTAGTTCAAGGAGTTGTTTCTGTGCTTTCATTTAGGAAATGGTAGCTCTGGCATAAATTCTTGTGAGACTAATAATAAGTTCAAAGTCTCAGATTTTACCATAGGAGCCATGTTTGGGAAAACCTAGAGGAAGGAAACTACAAGCCTTAGTTACAGGGGAAGAAAAGTCTGTACTTTTGATTCTTCTGTTTCTGGTGACACTGAATACATCTGGCTCACAAGAACTTTGAGATATTTTCTCAGAAATAAAATTTGGAATGGTGTGTGTATCTGTGAAAAGGAGCATATAGGTGACCCTTGGAAAACATGATTTTGAACTGTATGGTTTCACTCATATAGGGATATTTTTCAATAATAAATACTATAGTACCACATGGTCTGTTGAATGGTTGGTTGAATCTGAGGAAACAAAGGGCCAAGTGTGAGTTCAGTTCAGTTGCTGAGTCGTGTCTGACTCTGCAACCCCATGGACTGCAGTGCACCAGGCTTTCCTGTCTTTCACCATCTCCTGGAGCTTGCTCAAACTCACATCCATTCAGTTGGTGACACCATCCAACCATCTAGTCCTGTCGTCTCCTTCTCCCCTTACCTACAATCTTCCCCAGTTACACTTGGATTAATTCTCCACCTTGTTCAAGGGTCAACTTTACTTCTTTCTTTGGCACTGAATGTAATGACTTCAGAAGAAAACATTAGCTGGAAGACAAGAAGAGTTCTCTTTCTTTTTCTACACATGTGTACATAGCATGTGATATTGGAAAGAAAGAATTAAACAAGATATTTCACGTTATTGCAACACTATCAAGTTTCAAAGCTTTCTTTTTACTTTCTTCTTTTCCTATCATTAATACAATTCAAGTCACTCTAGCCTAATTAATTTTCTTCTTTCTAACTCTTAGAGTACTTGGTCTGTATCATAAACCTCATCCTTTCTATGTATTACTTTATTATTACTTTTTGTTTTCTAGTTTAAATTTTTGTCTAGATGTTATTGAATGTCAAAGATGGAACAAGGCTAGTTTCAGAGTGGGCCTTTTTTTCTTGAACACATCCATTTGTGGATATGGGATAGACATTACGTAATGATTTTAATGAATGACATTTCCATGGTACTTACCTTCAGAATTTCAAAATGCTCCTTTTAGGGGACAGAAATAAAGATTGCAGATTGCATTTGCTTTAATAAACCTCATTATTTTACAGAGGAGCAGATTGGAGCTACTTGTCTTTGATTGTATAGCTAGTATTAGAAATGCAAGAAGTTTCAAGTTTCCTGACTTTTGAAGCTAAACCAAACTAATATCAGCTTGGGGAGTTGCATGGGTTCACTTGAACAGGTTTCAGACAAGCTCTGGTGCCAGCTCATTGCCAAGATTGGTAATATAGACACTCATACTGTGGTTTCTGAAAGACACAGTGAGATGAATGTGCTTGGTCAAAGCCTGAGAGAAGCTTGGTAACATTCCATTTGCAAACAGATTGCTGGTGCTTGACTTCACACACACATGAAAAAAAGTAAACTATAGCCAACTCCATTTCACAAAATAATCCTTAAATCAACAAGCCACAAGGGAAATTTAGAAAGCATTTTTTTTTTCTGGCCTTCCACTCATGATAGCTCCCAAGAGGGATCTTGGCTTTCTGAAAAGCTCTGTGATCGAGATTTTTTTTCTAGTCATTTGAAGAGCAAATTGTTGTAGAATTTATGAAAATGCCAATAATTATCAATGTTATTTAAACACATTGGCAACAATTAGCTTAACACATCTCATGACTTCAAACTAACTGGACTAAGAACCCAAGGTAGGAAAAAGCCAAAAAACCATTCAAAAATACTGTGCTTAATATTAAGAAATGATCAAACTAATAAGTTGAAATTCCATCTAAACTGAATAATCAATCTTAAAATATTCATAAGTGCACATATACAGTGCTTTCTGAATATGCACAATATGATCTTATTTATTATTTCTGGACTTTAAAGCTCAAAGAGAAATTCTATAAACATTTGCATTCATTTTGATCCTTATAAAACACTGGGAGGGGTAGATTAGGTATTAATATCTCTACATATGAATGTGTGCTATGTTGCTTCATGGTGTCCAACTCTGTGCGACCTGATGGGACAGACTCCTCTGTCCATGGGATTCTCCAGGCAAGAATACTAGAGTGGGTTGCCATGCCCTCCTCCAGGGAATCTTCTGGACCCAGGGGTCTAACCTCGGGTCTTAAGTTTCTTGCATTGGCAGGTGGGTTCCTTACCACTAGCTTCACATGGGAAGCCCAAGTGAAGGATCTGCCCTCAAATGGAGACAAACAATTTCTCAAGATCAAACAGAGGGTGGTGGGTGGTTATTGTTTGATTGTTTCCTCTGAGACTTGCTCTATTTCACCTACTCTGCCTTTCTTTAATTTCTCTTCCAGATGAAAAATAGGCTTCCTGCCTATTATTTCTGCCCCGTTGTCTATACCTTTATTACTGAATGTTCCCTCTCTCTTTATATGTTAATTACTTCAAATGCCACATGCAGATAGTAAGAGTACTTACCTCTTAAAACTGTCAGGTGAGGACATGAAATAAAATGCACTCTATACTGGGATGCTGTGATTTATGTCCACTTTTGCTTCACACTCACCCCCACTTGCCCACACCAGGCATGCATGCAACATGCAAAATGGGTGCACACACATCCCATTCATACTACAGTCTGATCAGCCGTGGTGCTGCTGTGGCTGGGTAGAGTCAAGCCTCCGCTTTTCTGTGAAAATTAACACAATAGCACCTGCAACAGCCATTCTCAAACTTTTTGTCTCAGTCACCTCTTATAGTTTTTCCTTTTTGGCATGCTGTGTAGCCTGTGGGATCTTAGTTCTTCAACCAGGGATTGAAACCATGCCCCCTGCATTGGGAACAAATAATCTTAACCACTGGGGACCACCAGGGAAGTGATGGAGAAGGTAATGACAACCCACTCCTGTACTCTTGTCTGGAAAATCCCATGGACAGAGGAGCCTGGTAGGCCACAGTCCATGGGGTCGCTAAGAGTCGGATATGACTGAGCGACTTCACTTTCACTTTTCACTTTTATGCACTGGAGAAGGAAATGGCAACCCACTCCAGTGTTCTTGCCTGGAGAATCCCAGGGACAGGGGAGCCTGGTGGGCTGCCATCTATGGGGTCGCTCAGAGTCGGACACGACTGAAGCGACTTAGCAGCAGCAGGGAAGTGTAGCCCCTTTTACAGTCTTAAAAGTTACTCAAAATCCCCAGAGGTCCCTTGATTTTTGTGGTCTATATCTATTAATATTATACATTAAATGTTAGAAATTAAAACTGAGAACATTTTTGAATGTCTTTATATTTATTTATAAACAAAAGTGATAAATCTATTCCATGTTATCCTAGACAACTTTTTTCCTTCTTTTTTTATTGAAGTGTAGTTAATTTACCATGTTGTATTAGTTTCGGATATACAACCAAGTGATTCAGTTATATATATTATCTATCTATTTGTTTTCAGATTATTTTCCCTTATAGAATGTTACAAGATATTGACTATATTTCTCTGTGCTATATAGTAGGTCCTTGTTGGTTATCTATTTTATAGACAATAGTGTGTATCTGTTAATCCTAAATTTTTAATTTATTCTCCTGGCCTCTTCCCCTTTGGCGAGCATAAGTTTGTTTTCTATGTCTGTGACTCTATTTCTGTGTTGTAGGTAACTTCATTTGTATCCGTTTTTAAAACTTTACATGTAAGTGATATCATATATTTCTCTTTCTCCATCTGGCTTACTTCCTTAGTATGATAATCTCTAGGTTAGACAACTTTACTCAAAGAGACAACTATATATTTTTTGAAACAAAGGAATTCAATAAGAAAATTTGGCTGAGGCTTTCAGAAATTTGCTCTCTGCGCTCACAGGAAAGGAGCCCAAGAGGCCTTGCCATGGCTGTGACACATTTAAACATGCAGAGACGGACATATCTCTTACAAATGTGTCTCTGTGATTGGGTACACACCGCACAGTTATACAAATAAAGCATGTGAAACTTGTTAATGGTGCCATATGATTTGTTTATTCACTCTGCTAAAAAATCACAGGGAGGCCTTCCTTCCATTATATTTGAGATTTAATATCCTGTAACTGAATTTTAGATTATAATGGTGATTCTAAATATAAAATAGCTGAGAAATGGTGCTTCCATGAATCAGTAACACTAAAAATGTGACAAGAATACAAAAATGGAGAACATTCTAAATTATATTTTGTGGAAATAAACAAGTGGCGCTAGAGATAAAGAACCCACCTGCCAATGCAGGAGGCTTAAGAGACGCAGGTTCCATCCCTGGGTCAGAGGGCATGGCAACTCACTCCAGTTTTCTTGCCTGGAGAATCCCACAGATAGAGGAGCCTGACAGGCTACAGTCCATAGGGTCGCTAAGAGTTGGACATGACTGAAGCATTAAGCTACACACACACACACACACACACACAGTTTACATAATATGTATTTTTCTTTCTCTTTATTTTATCTTTTTGGCTGTTCAGTGATGTGTAGGATCTTAGTCCCCCAACCAGGGATCAGACCCATACCCCCTACATTGGCAACATGGAGTCTCAACCACTAGACCACCAGGGAAGTCCCAATGTATTTTTATGTATTTCAGTTATATTTTAAAGAAAGTGAGATAGATACTGGTCTTCTCATGGCCTAATAGTGATGGCTTATGTTTACATACTGCATGCCAGTCATTGTTTTAAATGCTTTCCATGTTTTAATCCATTTATTGTCACAATAGCCCAATGAATTGGGCACTATTATTATAGTTCTATAACCTTGGATAATTTCTTTGATCTTTCTGTGAGTAATATGAGTTGCCTCATTTGAAGGATAACAGATGAGAGAGTCTAGCAGATGTTCTAGCACAAACTAGATGCTTAACAAACAGTCATTATTATTCCCTCCCTGTTCCCTACTTTTCAGTGTAGAGTTGTCCAAGCAGTAAGCTCTCATGAAAGCAATGCTTTGATACACTCACACTGAAATGGAATAGAAAGAAGAGAAAATAATATACAGGTTTTTTCCAGTCTCTCTTTCCTGCTTAGCTCTTGATTTCTTTTCAGTCTGTGTCCCTAGTCCTGTGCTTATTTTTCCAACTCTTAGTATAAACATATCTTGACATCTGTGTTGCACAATCACAAGTACTTAAATAAAGAAAAAAAAGTCCCTGCATTTATTTCATTTATAGAGACCAATCTTTCCTTTGAGAATGTAATTGCTAACGTTTGGAATAAACGTTGAGAATTTCCGCAAAGCTGCTTGTATTTAAAATATTTTTCAAAAAACATATGTGTATGTTTGTTTAAGCATATGCTGTATTTTTCTTTATCAAAAGCTGTTGATTAATATTTACATAAATAGAGCCTGCAGAGACATCAGTCACTTTTCTCGGAGGCAGATATGCCTAGAAAAGATCACTCTGTTACCATTTGAGCATGTTTACTATTGGCAGGAGGATAGCAAAGTCTATTTGTTTGACTTCTGGGGATTTAGATGTGTCTATTGGTGGGCAGAACTTGCCTCTATGAATCTTAATTTAGACTGAGTTGACATTGTCAAAAACAGCAAATCCCCAAAGAGTTTGGTATTTTGAGCTTTCTGAATGTTCACAAATTGCATGCAGTCCTATCACCTGTGTAGAAATTACATAATAAAAAGAAATAGATAAAATTAAATGAGGGCCATTTGGGTTGATTTTAAAACCTGGCATCTCATATTTTTCAGGCTCAGACCTTATAATCAATTTCACTAAATGTCAAATCTTCCCCCTCTGGCTTTTTCTCTAAGGGCTCTGGCTGCAGCCCCGTATAAAGTATGTTATCACCAAGGAACTCTGTGTTTTGGTTCATTGATCCAATCTCTTAGAAAATTAAATATGCACCATACTGCCAAGTGGCTTCCCCCGTGGCTCAGGGGTAAAGAATCTGCCTGCCAGTGCAGGAACTGCAGGAGACACAGGTTCATTCCCTGGGTGGGGAAGATCCTCAGAGGTGGAAATGGCAGCCCACTCCAGTATTCTTGCTGGGATAATCCTATGGACAGAGGAGCCTGGCAGGTTACAGTTCATACCGTCACAAAGAGTTGGACACTACTGAGCAACTGAGCATGCACGCAGACTGCTAAGCTCTCAATGCCTACTCAGTGGGCACTGATTTAAATTTCTAGTCTTCATGCTGGCTACTCCCAGTGCTATAGCCAATCACTGTTACTCTTTCTCATTATTTAGTGAGTTTTATGTCTCTGTGGCTTTGCATTTTGTGATTCTCATCGAGATTATACTGTCATAAAGTCCATCTCAAATGAAATATGTTCTTTAGCTTTTTCTTCTTTGCTCGCCTCATGATCTGTTGCAATATTTTCTTCCTTTAAACTCCTAGCTCTATTTTAGTGGAACACTCTTATGACACTTCTTATCTTATTATGCCTTATTGTTTAAAACATACCTTGGAGATATTATCGTTTCAATTTCAGACCACCACAATAAAACAAATATCACAATTGAGTCACATGAATTTTCTGGTCTCCTGCTGCTTATGATGATTATGTTTACCCTATACAGCAGTCTATTAAGTGCACAATAGCATTATGTAGGTCTAAAAAACAATGTATTTACCTTAATTAAAGGCTACATTATTGGGACTTCCCTGGTTCAAGAAACTAAGATCCTGGATGCCATGTAGGATGGCCTAAAAAAAAATTATTGGTAAAAAAATGCTAACCATCATTTGAGACTTCAGTGAGGCATAGCAGTAACATCAAAAGTCACAGATCACAGGTCACCATAACAAATATGAAAAGGTTTGAAATATCATAATGTGACACAGAGACAAAAATTGAACAAATTAAAAAAATGCAGTATCTGTGAAGTGCAATAAAATGAGGTCTGCCTGTTATTATTTTCTTGTCTGATTTCTCCTCAGTTCAGTTAAGTTCAGTTGCTCAGTCATGTCCAACTCTTCATGACCCCGTGGACTGCAGCACTCCAGACTTTCCTGTCCATCACCAACTCCTGGAGCTTGCTCAAACTCATGTCCATTGAGTTGGTGATGCCATCCAACCATCTCATCTTCTGTCATCCCCTTCTTCTCCTGCCTTCAATCTTTCCCAGCATCAGGGTCTTTTCAAATGAGTCAGTTCTTCACATCAGGTGGCCAAAGTATTGGCTTCATCATCAGTCCTTCCAATGAATATTCAGGACTGACTTCCTTTAGGATGGACTGATTGGATCTCCTTGCAGTCCAAGGGACTCTCAAGAGTCTTCTCCAACACCACAGTTCAAAATCAGGAATTCTTCAGTGCTTAGCTTTCTTTATGGTCCAACTCTCACATCCATACATGACTATTGGAAAAACCAGTACTAAATTTCAAATACTTCGGTGGCTCAGAAGGTAAAGAATCTGCCTGCAATGCAGGAGACCTGGGTTCAGTCCCTGGATCAGGAAGATCCCTTGGAGAAGGGAATGGCAACCCACTCCAGTGGATTCTAGGCGGGAGAATCCCATGGACAGAGCAGTCTGGCAGGCTACAGTTCATGGGGTTGCAAAGAGTTGGACATTACTGAGTGACTAACACACCAGAATCTGAGTTCTCAGTCTTCTTATCTTTATATTAGCTACATGGTTTGGTGCAAAGCTATCCATAGAATAAAAACAAAAAAGATTTGCCTAATTCATTGTTGCCTAAATTTGTCCAATAATCATCAATCTAGTAAAAATTCAAATTCTCAGGCATTTCCTTGAGTAATTCTGACGCATGAGATTTAGATGGCAGCCCAAGAATCCAGACTTTTAATAAGCTTTCCAAATGGTTCTGATGATTAACTAAATTTGAAAAACAGGGTCAGTTGAATAAAAATGAATCTTTATGTCTCCTCATAACTTTTTGAGAAGGAATATTTTTCAGAAAGGCTAGATTCTTAACATGCTTATTGATGAAAACATATTTAAGCAAGGTCTTTTACAGGTAAATGGAATGTTATAATTTGTCCACATAATTTACTCTGAAGTCCTTTAAAACAAACACTGTTGGGTTTTATTTTGTTGTTCTTTGTCTTTATGAGAGGGCATTTTGCCATGATGGCATTTGACCAGTTTGTTGTCAGGATCTAAGCTGGGAAGGCAGAAATTAGAGGAGGAATGTTGGTGCTTGAAAGAAAAGAGGATCAGCTGCAGGGGGAAGTGTCTGAAGACTATTTTTCTAGAACCATGCTTGCCCTGTGGAGCAGCATGTACCCTTGAGTGAACTCTGATTTGGCCAAGAGGCCCATGGCCCTGGATCTCTCACTGACCTCCACATGGCAGTTTTCAGCCGCTGGCGAGTGCTCTGGAGGGCGAGCCCATGATGTCCTGTCCTCAAAGTGATGACTTCAGGCTTTTATCTGATGCTGCATTCAGCACCAAGAGGATTCTGGGACCTGTACTTGCTGATCCTAGTGCTGGTGTTGGCTGCTTTGGCCGAAGGCATGAAGAGGAAGAATTTGCTCCTTTTATGTACAAATAAAAATGTCCAATAACATAGGGAAACCATGGGAATTTCTTCTATAGAAAAATATTGCAAAAGAAAAATCCAGGATTAATGAGTATAAATGGTCTCCTTGCAGTAAATTTTTCTGAATATGACTTGTGTAATAACTTTGAAACCAAATATTTTGGGGACAAAAAAAGCATCTTAATTTAATTGGCCCTTCTGGCAAGGATACTGTTCATGGAGCAGCTGTCTTTTTCCTAGCTTCCCTGAACATGTTGATAGCAAGCAACATGTCTTTCCTTTGATTGGAAATAGGGTAGTTAATACAACTTTAGGAACTGGATCCTTGATTTTCTAACAACGTTTTAATGATTATTTTTGTCAGCAGGTTTTTCGTGTGTGTGTAAAGAAAGGGTGTCTCTTGATGTGTGTGCCTTTCTGGTCCTCTTCAGAGTCCCAAGGAAAATGAAATGTTTTGGAACCTACATGAATTATTTCCTGATTTAAGCTTGCGTTTGGGTATCAACATTTCCCAGGTGGCACTAGTGGTAAAGAACCCTTGCCTGCCAATGCAGGAGACATAAAAGCCGCTGGTTCCATCCTTGGCTTGGGAAGATCCTCTAGAGGAGGTCATGCAACCCATTCCAGTATTCTTTCCTGGAGAATCCCATGGACAGAGGAGCCTGGTGGGCTACAGTCCATGCGTTCGCAAAGAGTTGGACACGACTGAAGTGACTTACCATGCAAGCACACGGTACTGCCCCCAGTGGTGATGAACTGGGCAGAGGACAGGTGGAAAGGGCAGTGGCTTTAGTGCATGATGGGTTTGAGTTCATATCTTATGTGGCTTTGGGAAAGCTACTCCACTTCTCTGTGACATAGAAAAAGAAAATAGTACTTAATTTTTTGGGTTATTTTGAAAATTCAGTGATGACATTTGCAAAAATGTCTTAATATGTGTTTTATGTCAAATGTTAAATAGTCACTGTGTCCTGGAACTCACAAACATGGGGGAAGATCAAGTTGGAAAAATGTAACATAAGGTCCAGAGAAGGCACTTGCATGCTCAAGATTGCCAGGAATACCCACTTGGTATGAAAAGAAAGCAATCCTTAGAGCACCCAGGGCCTTGCAGAAGGAAAATGTGCTGTTTTTGTTGTTGCTATTTAGTCGCTAAGTTGTGTGTGACTCTTAGTGACCCCGTGGACTGTAGCCCACCATTTTCCTTTGCTCATGGGATTTCTCAGGCAAGAATACTGGAGTGGGTTGTCATTTCCTTCTCCAAGGGGACTTCCTGACCCAGGGATTGAACCTGCATTTCCTGCATTGGCAGGTGGATTCTTTACCACTGAGCCACCTGGGAATCCTTATGGTGCTTTATCCTAGCTAAAAATTGAGACAAAATAATCAAGACTTTCAAATGAAGCATTTACAGTACTAAAGTAAGTCAAAAGTGAAATGAAAGTAATAGAGTAAAATTTTTAGAATAACACAGTAAGTTATTTATTTATATTTCATAAGAAAAAATAGTAATGCTTTTGAGGCTTCAGTTTTTTTGGTGGTTTCTAAATACTGAGCCATTTCTGCCTTTGCCTATAAGCAAATTATTTAGTATGCTCATTTTACAAGTTTTTGATTACTTGTATATTTCTAGGCCACTGTCAGAGTAGCTTTGTTTGGTGACATCTCTATATTTTATAAGGCTATTGTGAATCGAGTGTTACCAATTCAGAAAACTCAGGTCTACAGCAACCACAGTTTGTTAATTAATAATGCTGCAGGGCTGAGATTCGGAGAAGGCAATGGCAACCCACTCCAGTACTCTTGCCTGGAAAATCCCATGGATGGAGGAGCCTGGTAGGCTGCAGTCCATGGGGTCATAAAGATTCGGACACAACTGAGCAACTTCACTTTCACGCATTGGAAAAGGAAATGGCAACCCACTCCAGTGTTCTTGCCTGGAGAATCCCAGGGACGGCAGAGCCAGGTGGGCTGCTGTTTATGGGGTCGCACAGAGTCAGACATGACTGAAGAGATTAGGATTTGGAGAGTGATGCTGGGTCTTGTGCGTGCAGAGTTGAACCTGCTCCATGGTTAGCAGAACAATGGCCCCCAACGATGACTAAAACCCATTCATTGAAACCTTTGAGTATCTTATCCTAAGTGGCAAAAAAGACTGCAGATGGGATTAAGTAAAGGACCTTGATATGGGGACATTGTATTGGATTGATTGGATTGGATTGGATGGGTTCAATATAACCATGTGTCCTTAAAAATGAAAGTGGGAAGGCTTCCCTTATGTCTCAAAGGTAAAGAATCCTCCTGCCAATGCAGGAGACACAGATTCAATCTCTGATCCAGGAAGATCCCAGGTGCTTTGGAGCAACTAAATCCATGCATGCTCAGTCACGCATGACAGGCTTCTCTGTCCATGGAATTTTTCAGGCAAGACTACTGGAGTGAGTTGCCATTTCCTACTTCAGGGGATTTTCCCGACTGAAGGATCAAACCTGCATCTCCTATGTCTCCTACATTGACACTTGGATTCTTTACTGCTGCACCACCTGGGAAGCCCTTATTATTCCTGGAGATCTTAGAATGGGATAATCTGAGTGTGTTTCTGATGTTGAATTTTATAGCTCTGTTTTATCACCTGTGTGAAGGAACTTTTCAATGTCACTCAATTTCAGTGATTTCCTTACTTTGAGAATAGTGTCTTCTACCGCTTGGGCAACCCTAGGTTGAATTAGGGTTCAATTCCAGACTTGTGTCATAAACTGCAGTCCTGTTTATGTTACTAGAGAAAGATCCAGCTCACTATTTTCATTTAGCACCAGAGTATATGATACCACAGTTCTACACTGAAACTAACTTGTGTGGAGAGAAACAACGACAAAGTAGCAGCAGCAATAACAATACCATTTACTGGATACATATTGAATTTTCACATAATCCTCAAAACAGCTCTGCATGGCCTGTTATCTCCATTTCACACATGAGGAAACCGAGGCTTAGAGAGAGAATAAATAAGTAGGGCCTGCCATATACCAGGTACTTTTTTTTCTTTCAGTGTGGTGTAACTCCTTGGAGAAGGCAATGGCACCCCACTCCAGTACTCTTGCCTGGAAAATCCCATGGACAGAGGAGCCTGGTGGGCTGCAGTCCATGGGGTCGCTACGAGTCGGGCACGACTGAGCGACTTCACATTCACTTTTCACTTTCCTGCATTGGAGATGGAAATGGCAACCCACTCAAGTGTTCTTGCCTGGAGAATCTCAGGGACGGGGGAGCCTGGTGGGCTCCTGTCTATGGGGTCACACAGAGTCGGACACAACTGAAGCGACTTAGCAGCAGCAGCAGCAGCAGTGTAACTCCTTGTGGTTTTTATTTTTATTTTTTAATTAAAAAAATTATTGAAGTAAAGTTGATTTACCATGTGTTAGTTTCAGGTGTACAGCAAAGTGAATCAGTTATGCATACAGATATTTGTTCTTGTTGTTCAGCTGCTAAGTCCTGTCTGACTCTTTGTGACCCCTTGGACTGCAGCATACCAGGCTTCCCTCTCCTTCACTGTCTCCCAGAGTTTTTTCAAACTCCTATCCATTGAGGTGTCCACTCATTTTTACATTTTTTCCTCACATAGGCCATTACAGAGTATTAAGTAGAGTTTCCCAAGAGCTTTAAATATATCCCTTCCTTTAATCCACCACAATTCTAAGAGGCATTGTATCATTCATTTTGCATACAAGGAAATTGAGGCCTAAAACAGTTAAGCAACTTTACTAAGGTCGCCTACCTATTAGATGGTCGCCTACCTATTAGGGGGAAAATGTGACTTAATTGGTCAAAGTCATGCTGGTGGTAAAGAAATTGAGGAATAGGAATACAGACCTAGATCTTTCCAATTTAAAAATGCCATCTTCTTTTACCTATGCTAGGTGTCCCCGAGAACTTTAAACCAAATTCACACTTATCTAATTGATCTTATAAGGTCAGTTACCTCTTCCCCTTCTTTGCTTTCTTGTTGTCTGCCTTTTTGACAAATTCCAGGCACAGCTGACAAAGTTTCATTGCCTGGGACTCACCACATGGATGCAAACACCATACCCTGAAGGTCTCCCTTGTTTGCTCCTAATCCTTGCAGCACATGTGGCAAAGGGGTAAATTGCTTTTCTCAGAGAGGATTTACAATCCTGACAGCCCGGCTTAAGCAAATCTTTATGGCCCTAATGCCTTGGGAAAGATATTATCTGACCAGGGTGGGTAGTTGATAATGCTGTTACATGAATTTGTCATTGTGTTAAAGTACAGCCAGTTGAATTTGTTTTACTCTACTTAGCAACACTCAGGAATATCTTTAAAGGGGCACTTAAAAGTGAAGGTCATTTTGAAAATTCAACTCAGTTTTTTAATGGTTTTCCTATGAGATTTCGTCTACGAGTGGCATTCAAATATGAAAAGTTTTATTTTTTTTGAGTCATTAAGTTACTGACTGAATTTAGGTGTTTTATTTAATTGTTAGAACGTGAAAAAGGAGTCCAAAATGGCAGTGGCTAAAAGACAAAGAAAGGGAAAAGCCCACGAAAATGGAACAAAAGAAAATCCAAAGATGGGAATGAGAACCTCAGGAGAAACAAACAGCCCTCCTGGCTATCCCACTTTACATAGGGCAGGCTCAGGGGGAGGAGGCAGCTCATATAAAAAGAGGAGCCAAGATGAGCCCCCTCTCTTTTTATATGTGGCCTGGCCTCATGCCTCGACAGTGTACTACACTTTCCTTGCTGAATAAAACTGAGTTGTAACCGAGTTGTAACACTAGTATGCCATTTCAAATCTTTGCTGTGGTGAGACAGAACTGAGGAAATTACACACTCCCCCGGCATAATGACACATTTTCAATCTTTCTGTTCCCTTTTTGATTTTAACCTTAAGTTTATTTTGGAAGGTGCATTATAGAAATGATTTTTGGTCAATGTATATTTTAAACAATATAAAACAGACAATGACTGTAGTAACCTTTCCTCTAAGGTCAAACACATATATCTTAAGATGAATATTAATTTCATATACATCAAAATATTGATTCCCTTGGATGGTTATGCTTTTACACATTTAATGTTTATTTATTTTCAATCTTTATTTTAAAATGAAATGAAGATGAATATTTTTAATGACATATGGTACAATTCATAAAGAAGACAGATATCATAAACCATTAGACACCTAACAACAAAGAAACAAAGATACGTAAAGCCACATTTAATATTTATTAATGCTGGACAGAGGGTATCAATTTTGTAGCAAAGTTCAGTTCAGTCATGTCCGAATCTTTGCGACCCCATGGACTGCAGCATGCCAAACTTTCCTGTCCATTACCAACTCCAAGAGCTTGCTCAAACTCATGTCCATTGAGTAGGTGATGCCATCCAACCATCTTATCCTCTGTTGTCCCCTTCTCTTCCTGCCTTCAATCTTTCCCAGCATCAGGGTCTTTGTCAGTGAGTCAGGTCTTCGCATCAAGTGGCCAAAGTATTCATGCTTCAGCTTTGGCATCAGTCCTTCCAATGAATATTCAGGAGTGATTTCCTTTAGGATTGACTGGTTTGATCTCCTTGCAGTTCAAGGGACTCTCAAGAGTCTTCTCCAACATCACAGTTCAAAAGCATTAATTCTTCAGCGCTCAGCTTTCTTTATAGTCCAACTCTCACATCCATACGTGACTACTGGAAAAACCATAGCTTTGACTAGATGGATCTTTGTTGGAAAAGTAATGTCTCTGCTTTTTAATATGCTGTCTAGGTTGGTCATAGCTTTCCTTTCAAGGAACAAGTGTCTTTTGATTTCATGGCTGCAATCATCATCTGCAGTGATTTTGGAGCTCCCCAAAATAAAGTCTATCACTGTTTCCACTGTTTCCCCATCTATTTGCCATGAAGTGATGGGACTGGATGCCATGATCTTAGTTTTTGAATGTTGAGTTTTAAGCCAGCTTTTTCACTCTCCTCTTTTACTTTCATCAAGAGGGTCGTTAGTTCCTCTTCACTTTCTGCCATTAGGGTGGTGTCATCTACATATCTGAGGTTATTGATATTTCTCCGGCAATCTTGATTCCAGCTAATGCTTCATCCAGCCTGGCCTTTCGCATGATGTATTCTGCAAATAAGTTAAATAAGGAGGGTGACAATATACAACTTTGACATACTCCTTTCCCAAATTGGAACCAATCTGTTGTTCCATGTCTTGTTCTAACTGTTGCTTCTTGACCTGCATACAGATTTCTCAGGAGGCAGGAGAGGTGGTCTGGTATTCCCATCTCTTGAAGAATTTTTCAGTTTGTTGTGATCCACACAGTCAAAGGCTTTGGCATAGTCAATAAAGCAGAAGTAGATGTTTTTCTGGAATGCTCTTGCTTTTTTGATGATCCAGTGGATGTTGGCAATTTGGTCTCTGATTCCTCTGCTTTTTCTAAATCCAGCTTGAGCATTTGGAAGTTCTCGGTTCATGTATTGTTGAAGTGTGGCTTGGGGAATTTTGAGCATTACTTTGCTAGTGTGTGAGAAGAGTACAATTATGTTGTAGTTTGAGCATTCTTTGGCATTGCCTTTGTTTAGGATTAGAATGAAAACTGACCTTTTCCAGTCCTGTGGCCACTGCTGAGTTTTCCAAATTTGCTGCCATATTGAGTGCAGCACTTTCACAGCATCATCTTTCGGGATTTGAAATAGCTCAGCTGGAATTCCTTCACCTCCACTAGCTTTGTTCATAGCGATGCTTTGTAGCATAAAGCCATCATAATTTAAAGAAATGTGAAGAAAACTGTTGAGTCCAAAGACCCGATTTTGGTCTCGTTTCACTAGCTATAGAACTGTACTTTACTGGGTCTCAATTTACCCTTCTTTAAAGTGAAATTAATTAGATATAACCTTCCTGTTTTGTAGGGTGGATTAAAGAATAAAATGAGATAAAGACAAGTTGAAGAAAAATAGTATAAAATACTCTACGTAATTAAATCATTGAGGTTTATTTTTCCTGGGACTAACATACTGGTTTCATATTCTGATTTGGTCACATTGTAATTTATTTCATTTACATGATAATATTAATTTTGGATTTTTTAAAATATGTATTGAACAAGTGATAATGAAATGAAGAGCATCTAATATCAGGAAAAAGTTTTCTCTTTTGAGAAGTAGATTAAACTGGCATTCAGTGCCTTGCCTTTGGCTCTGTGTTCAGTGAGATTTGGTGCCTAGATTCTAGCCTTGTTTTTTGCTTTCTGCAATATGCACTATGTAGGATCTTAGTTCCCCAGCCAGGGACTGAACACACGCCCTCTGTCTTGGAAGCAAAGGGTCTTAACCACTGGACCACCAGGGAAGTCCCATCCAGACCTATTTTTGTTAGAGATCACTTTACCTCTTAAGGCTTCCATTTTCTCCTAAGTGAAAAATATGGAGATTATACAAAATAATACCTGAAGCCCATTCTAGATCTATTTACTTTCTTCTACTGTCTTAGATTTTAAGTTTTAATGTCAGTTTTGGTTATTGAGGAGCCTATTAAAGAATAAATATATTAGTGGCTGGTAAAGAATCTGCCTGCATTGTGGAAGACCTGAGTTTGATCCCTGGGTTGGAAAGACCCTCTGGAGAAGGAAAAGGCTACCCACTTCAGTACTCTGGCCTGGAGAATTCCATGGATTGTATAGTCCATAGGGTTGCAAAGAGTTGGACACAGCTGAGTGACTTTCACTTTCATCTCTAATTTTGCTTAAAAATGTTAAAAGAGAACTGACTTAAAAAGATATATTTGAATGCACTAACAATTTTGTAAGACTCATTCACGTAATTTAAATTTGGCATCACTAGCTTCATCAAATTCATGTTTAGTATTACTATTTAAAAATAGCTAACAATTGCTAAGCATTATCTTTGAGTGAGGCACGTTGATGAACACTTTTTGTACATTAAATTAGATAATCCTAAATAATCATAAGTAGTGAGTGTGACGATTACTTCTGCTTTAGAGATGAAGAGACTAAACCTTAAAAGTGTTAAATAGACCATAAAGGTCATATAATTTCTAAGGGCCATCTGTAGTTTGAGTCCAGATCTTTCTTATACATTATGTCATATAAGAGAATAAATTCTAATTCATGAATTGTCTACTGATAGCAGGTTTCTTAACTAATCAAATAGAATCTCTGGCTTAAAATATGAAGGACAATTTTTAAAATTTTATTTCATTATAGTCCCCCCCCATGGATTCACTTTTTATTTATTTATTTATTTTAAATATAAATTTATTTCTTTTAATTGGAGGTTAATTACGTTATAATATTGTGTTGGTTTTTTAAGGGTCTTAGTTGCAGCACATAAGATCTTTCATTGCAGCAGATGGGCTCTCTAGTTGTCACATGAGGGCTTAGTTCCTCTACAGCATGTGGGATCTTCATTCACTGATCAGGGATCAAACCTGTGTCTTCTGCAATGCACAGTGGGTTCTGAACCACTGGATCATCAGGAAGGTCCTTGAAGGACCATATTTAAACATCTGGACCTAAATTCCTTACCCATTGATTTGACTAAAGAAAGTTTTTTTTTTTTTTTTTGTATTTAGTTGATTTTATTAACTACAAATAATTTTTAAAAATACATTCATTAAAATAATTTTCCATGATTTGAATTGACTCATGTAGATAAAACAATTCTACAACTAATGAATTCAGCTAGGTATCTTTTTCTATTCATAAAGAAGTGATGTTCTACCAATATGTTCTCCTGTAGTTAGTATCTTTTTAAAATTTCATTCAGTATTAGGAATGGTATTAAAAATATTAATTTGCTTTTTCATGCTTGTTTTCTTTTCTTTTTAAAAATTCTTATTCCTCTCCCACTGCTGAACTTTGAAACTTGAAAAATTTTTTTTCTTTTTCTAATTTCAATTTTAATTCTCACACACAACCATTTTGGCTCCACTAGCCTAAAGCTTTATTTTTTTAACGTAAATTTATTTATTTTAATTGGAGGTTAATTACTTTACAATATTTTATTGGTTTTGCCATACATCAACATGAATCCACCACGGGTATACACATGTTCCCCATCCTGAACCCCCTCCCACCTCCCTCCCCGTACCATCCTTCTGGGTCACCAGTCCATGTTCGATGCATGATACTGGATGCTTGGGGCTGGTGACTGGGAAGAAAGAATTTTTAAATCCTACTTTGAAGTAAGAATGACATCTGTTCTTTTGCTATAGTAGTTTTAGATCCCCCCAGTTATTTTTTAAAATCCTACTTTAATTGAATAATTGTAGTCAGATATTATGGCGTGCAAGATAATGGTGATTGCAGCAATGAAATTAAAAGACGCTTGCTCCTTGGAAGGAAAGTTATGACCAACTAGATAGCATATTAAAAAGCAGAGACATTACTTTTCCAACAAAGGTCCGTCTAGTCAAGGCTATGGTTTTTCCAGTGGACATGTATGGATGTGAGAGTTAGACTATAAAGAAAGCTGAGTGCGGAAGAATTGATGCTTTTGAACTGTGGTGTTGGAGAAGACTCTTGAGAGTCTCTTGGACTGCAAGGAGATCCAACCAGTCCATCCAAAAGGAGATCAGTTCTGGGTGTTCATTGGAAGGATTGATGTTGAAGCTGAAACTCCAATACATTGGCCACCTCATGTGAAGAGTTGACTCATTGGAAAAGACTGTGATGCTGGGAAAGATTGAGGGCAGGAGGAGAAGGGGACAACAGAGGATGAGATGGTTGAATGGCATCACTGACTCAGTGGACATGGGTTTGGGTGGACTCTGGGAGTTGGTGATGGACAGGGAGGCCTGGCATGCTGCAGTTTATGGGGTTGCAAAAAGTTGGACATGACTGAATGACTGAACTGAACTGAACTGAAGATAAAAATATTTAATTTTACTTATGTTCTACATTCAGCATGAACTAGAATAGAGCAGTTATACAGCAAGATTAGTCAAAGCAGAGGTCATGTGAGATTTTTCTTCTACAACAGAGTTATAGATTGACATTAGGCTAATTGATTTAGGTCACCATGTCACTTGACTATGTAACCACAACTTTAGGCACATACATTAATGGTAGTTTGTAATACCATCCAATAGAAGAAGATTGTATAACAGCTATTGTCATTTTTAATTTCATATTTTTTATAACTTCCCAACCCACTCCAGTATTCTTGCCTGGAAAATCCCATGGATAGAGGAGTTTGGCAGGCTACAGTCCATGGGGTCGCAAAGAATTGGACATGACTGAGAGACTTCATAGCATTCTAATGGACTGTATCAAGAGCAAGTTAATCTATTTTTTCTCCTGAAAAGTTACTGTTATTATTTTTATGCTGATCATTAACTTTTTATTAAGTTTATGCTTTTGATTCTGTTTCATTGTTATTTGTACATCTTGGTTGTAGCCTGTAGTCTAGTATGAAATCTATGACTAAATATATAAGTAAAATCTATTTATTTCTACATTTATTGGCTTGGCCTAAGGGTGACTTGGGCTTCCTAGGTGGTGTTAGTGGTGAAGAACCCACCTGCCAATGCAAGAGATGTGGGTTCAGTCCATAGGTCAGGAAGATCCCTGGGAGGAGGGCATGGCAACTCACTCCAGTATTTTTGCCTGGAGAATCTCATGGACAGAGGAGCTTGGCAGACTACAGTCTATAGAGTCACAAAGAGTCAGACACAACATAAGGATGATCTAGGGCTTCCCAGGTGGTGCTAGTGGTAAAGAATCTGCCTGCCCAATGTAGGAGATACATGAGATGTGGGCTCTATGCCTGGGTCAGAAAGGTCCCCTAACATAGGAAATAGCAACCTGCTCTAGTACTTGGAGAAGGCAATGGCATCCCACTCCAGTACTCCTCCTGGAAAATCCCGTGGATGGAGGAGCCTGGTAGGCTGCAGTCCATGGGGTCGCTGAGGGTCAGGCATGACTTGAGCGACTTTACTTTCACTTTTCACTTTCATGCATTGGAGAAGGAAATGGCAACCCACACCGGGCTGCCATCTATGGGGTCACACAGAGTCGGACACGACTGCAGTGACTTAGCAGCAGCAGCTAGTACTCTTGCCTGGAAAATTCCGTAGACAGAGGAGCCTGGCAGGCTCTAGTCCATGGAGTCACAAAGAGTCAGACATGACTGAGCAACTGAGCACAAGGATGACTTGGAAGGTTTAAAGTCAGTATCAGACAGAACAAAACGAAGTCCACAATTTTAGGTGTGGATCCTCTTTGTATAATTAGTTATCTTTGCCTTATGTGTAGTTTTAATTATTTCCTAATTTTCGATTAAACTGTGTATGAAAACTTATCTTAATGTTACTCTGCCAATTTAAAAAATGAATTAGAATTTAAAAAACTCAACAATGCATATTTAAGATTTAGCAAATTTGATTTATGGTATATACAGAAAAAATATTTGGAATATATCTAAATCATCCTGGAAGATAGTTTGTAATGAAGAAATTGGCATGTGCAAGGTGACTTCTGAGAATGCTTAGGCATAGTCCTGTTAAAATTGTAACACTTTTTGGTTGTAAATGGGTTATGGTATTTTTATGACTTACAAACTTCTCATTTTCTTTGTTTCATATGTTTTGAAGTCACATTGTGTCACATAACAGGGAATGGTTTTATTTATTTATTTAACAGGAGAAAATAAAATAGTTAGATAACATTGGAGAGACCCAGAAGAACTGAGTAACTCCAGGAACAATTTTCTTGCAGTGTTTGTTAATACCACTTAATGAGTGAAGTTCTCAGTGGGTATTTCAAGTTGATTTATGATGCTTTCTTTCTCCCCTTTTTAAAAAATTTAAGCAATCATGGAACAAAGTCCAGGGAGCTTCCTCTCATCTTTTGTAAACATGGGCTTCCTTAAAATGTGTTGGAAAGAGCAAATAACTAGAACTCAAAAGACGGGCTCTAGACTTTATATCACTGTGTCCTAGTCATTTGACTCTGCCTCTCCAAGACTCAGCTTCCATTTTGTAAAATGAGATTAACAGTGCCTGGCCTGTTCTCGTAAGCTCAAACGGAAAAGTTCTTTGTAAATTTTAAAATATTTTATTAACATAACTTCAAATTAAGGGCAGCACATTTTTCATGCTTCTCTGACCAAGATAAATGTACACAATAATTTCACATTCCTGAAGAAAGTTACGATTTGTCACCCTACATATTTACAAGAATTTCCTGGGAGTTGCTGACTCTGAACCACTTGAGAAATTTTGCCATTATATCCATCGTTGAAGCATCACAGTGTTAGATCAAATTTGCAAGCAGCAATGACTATTTCAAATCCTGGCTTCACTACTTATTAGGTATAAGACCTTGGGCAAATTTCTTAATCTTGTTAAACCTCAGTTTCCTTTGGAAAGGGGATAATAGTACCTACTTGAAATGTTTGTTGTGAGAATTAAATGAGGTCTGTTTTTAAAAGCACCCAGAGCACAGGAGACTTCAATGAATGGTGACTGTTTGATGATAATGATCATGAGATGATGATGTTGATAAAGACGCATAATAAGAGGAAGGTGACTATTGACACCTGACCCAGGCCATCTAGATATTAATGCATGCCCAGTTGCTTCAGTTGTGTCTGACTCTGTGACCCTATGGACTGTAGCCCTCCAGGCTCCTCTGTCCCTGAGATTCTCCAGGCAAGAATACTGGAGTGGGTTGCCCTGCCCTTCTCCAGGGGATCTTCCCAACCTGGGTATTGAACCCACATCTCCTGTGTCTCCTGCATTGCAGGTGGATTCTTTACCCAAAGAGCCACCTGGGAACTTCCCCTAGTTATTAATATTAAGCTCACTGGGATAGAGTGGAGATGGCGAAGGTCTTAGTAATGGGCAATTAACTATGTTATGAGTTATTACAAATTTTCCATTCTAGGTAGATTTTCCATGCCAAATACATATACATCATCCCTTTGTTAGCATGGACAGCTTTTGAACATGAACAGAATTTTTTTCTAACTTCTTTAAAAATTATTTTGAAAATGCTTTACTTAAACAAGTGAATCTAAACAGATTTTATACTTGATATCACAACATATATGCTTGAAACATGCAAGAAACATGCTTGAAACATGTTTCATTCACAGATCAATACATTTGTGGTTGTTCCTAAATAAAATTAACCTGGAGAGGAAGGTGTTAATCTTTAAAATTGCAATAACTGCCTGGTGACATCACGAATAAAGTATCTCATTCTTATGGTCAAAGGTTATCTTTTTCTTCCCTCTGGAGATTGTCATAATGCTCAAACATTTATAAGCTAAGCCAATATAACTTTTCTCAAATATGGGCAATATTTGCTCATTTGGGAACTTACAGTCCTCTGGCTCTTGTCTTTGTTTTCTTATTCGCCTGTCTTTGGGGGTATTTTAACAGTCATTAGTGTGACAGTGACAGAGTAGGGAGGAAACATAAGGGATCAAAATTAAAATCAGTATGACACTTTCATACATCACCCTTATGATGTAAGTCATCACAAGATTTTTCATAAGACACATTAAAGCCCCAAAACTTTTCTGAAAAGTCCTGCAACTAATTCTAGCTATGAAAATGATATTTTGCAGAGTATGTGTTGGGAGAAAAAAATGGATGAGAAGGTGACCTATGAAATTGTGGGGGAGATTTTTCAAATGACATTGTAACTCTCTGGAAAACTGAGAACCTCAGGGCCAGAAAGAAAAACAGAGGAGCAGAGAGGGCAAGAAGAGACAGACAGGCTGACTTCAGGCTTGTTGAGTGTTCTGGGGACATGATCTTTCTGCAGGTATCTGCTCATGAACTCAGTTTTTTCCAGACTAAACCATAGGATTTCTTGGAGTAGAGGAGCAGAGAAACAAGCATAACTGCAGTAAGATAGGGTATGCAAAAGTACTCCGGAAGAATAAATGTGGGAAAGCAGGAGAAAATCTACAGTGTAGCACAACTCACAAAGCCAGCCAAGTATGTTTCATAAATATGTGTTGAAGGTGTCAAGTGAATGATTTTGCAACATCAAGGAGAGCAGATAGGATAGGGGGAGAGAGAGAGAGAGAGACCACAGAAGAGGAACTAACAAGTTTAGAAGAAAGAGGAACACAAGGGATGGTAGACATAAAGGTTTAATAATGCAAGATTGTTGGAAAGCAGGGAGAATCCATAAATCTCTGGGGAACCATACGTATACCTGTAAGCATGGAAGAAAGAAAAGGCAAGCTGATGGAAATGGAGAGGAGGAGGGACAGATTGAGACTCAGATTTAGCCGTCCTAGTTCAAAAAATCAGAGAAGGCAATGGCAACCCACTCCAGTACTCTTGCCTGGAAAATCCCATGGACAGAGAAGCCTCCGTGGGCTGCAGTCCATGGGGTCCCTAAGAGTCGGGCACGACTGAGCGACTTCACTTTCACTCATTGGAGAAGGAAATGGCAACCCACTCCAGTGTTCTTGCCTGGAGAATCCCAGGGATGGGGGAGCCTGGTGGGCTGCCATCTGTGGGGTCGCACAGAGTCGGACACGACTGAAGCAACTTAGTAGCAGTAGCAGCAGCAGCAGCAGTTGTTCAAAAAACGATCCTGAGTGTACTGTGGTAGGAGGTGTCATTGCTCATAATTTAGGTCACAATTGCCAGAAGGCTAGATTTATAGGTGGACAGATGTTTCAGGTGTACAGCAAAGTGATTCAGATATATATATATATATATACACACACACACCCTTTTTCAGATTGTTTCCATTATACATTATTACAAGATATTGAATATAGTTTCCTGTGGTATACAGTAGGTTGTTTATTTTCTATATACCAATGTGTATCCATTAGTAAGGGGCTTCCCAGTTGGCTCAGTGGTAAAAAAATCCATCTGCCAGTACAGGAGCTGCAGGAGACTTGGGTTTCGTCCCTGGGTTGGGAAGATCCTCTGGAGAAGGAAATGGCAATCCACTGCAGTGTTCTTGCCTGGGAAATCTCATGGACAGAGGAGCCTGGCAGGCTACAGTTTATGGAGTTGCAAAAGAGTCGGACATGACTTAGCAACTGAACAACAATTTATTAGTAAGACATAATTGAAATGTTTAGTGAATTCATATATTGTTATTTCCATAATCTAGAATTAAGTAATAACAAGTTAGTCCTTTTTCTTAGTTTAAATTCTAGTCTAAGAAAAAAAAAGTTAACAATGACATCAATAAATAGGAAGGCAGCAGAGTATCCATTTTACTGTTCTTTTTTCTGTTACAGTGGTTTTTTTGAATGTAAGGTGTTAAGGTTTGTTGAACTGAACTAAATGGAGATACAGCTGAACTTTTTCTACCTCTGGCATCTATGTAACTTTTCACTGTATTCTCAGATGCTGACTAGCTCACTCAGCATTGGGGTCAGCTGGGTCAGTGTGGGAAGTTGCATAGTTTGGAGCCCTGGAATGTGTTGTTTATGCTAATAAGCACACAAGCTATCTTCTCCCCCACAGTGAGACTGCCACTCAATATCAATTAGCGCTCTTACCAGGCATGCTCTTTATGCATTTATAGTCTCAGGATACATCCTGGACTCTGCTTCTGAGGCCTGGTGAGTTCTAAATAACAGTCAGCTATTTTGTTTTGTTTTAAATCATATTCTGCTTATCTGAGGGCAAGTATAATGTTTTCTTTATTCACTATCGCTTAGATAGGGTTCACCTGCTTGCCAGCAGTAAGTCATCAGAGCCCAGTAAACAATATCCCTATTTAGCTTCCTCTCATTAGTTTGTCTGTTTTCTATCAAAGAGTTGTCACATTGCAGACAGATTGACATTGCTGCAAAGCTCATTTACTTTTGATTACTAAAGGGTATGGTAAAGAGTGTGATTTTAAAATGATTTTCCACGTTCAGTTCAGTTCAGTTCATTTAAGTCTCTCAGTCATGTCCGACTCTTTGCGACCCCATGCCTGCAGCACGCCAGGCCTCCCTGTCCATCACCAACTCCCGGGGTCCACCCAAACTCATGTCCACTGAGTCGGTGATGCCATCCAACCATCTCATCCTCTGCCATCTCACCATCTCATCCTCTGCCATCCCCTTCTCCTCCTGCCTTCAATCTTTCCCAGCATCAGGGTCTTTTCAAATGAGTCAGCTCTTTGCATCAGGTGGCCAAAGTATTGGAGTTTCAGCTTCAACATCAGTCCTTCCAATGAACATTCAGGACTGATTTCCTTTAGGATGGACTGGTTGGATCTCCTTGCAGTCCAAGGGACTCTCAAGAGTCTTCTCCAACACCACAGTTCAAAAGCATAAATTCTTCAGCACTCAGCTTTCTTTATAGTCCAACTCTCACATCCATACATGATTACTGGAAAAACCATAGCCTTGACTAGATGGACCTTTGTTGGCAAAGTAATGTCTCTGCATTTTAATACGCTGTCTCACTTCAGTTCAGTTCAGTCACTCAGTCGTGTCCGACTCTTTGCAACCCCATGAAAGAAGCACGCCAGGCCTCCCTGTCCATCACCAACTACCAGAGTTTACCCAGACCCATGCCCATTGAGTTGGTGATGCCATCCAGCCATCTCATCCTCTGTTGTCCCCTTCTCCTCCTGCCTTCAAACTTTCCCAGCATCAGGGTCTTTTTCAAGGAGTTGGCTCTTTCCATCAGGTGGCCAAAGTATTTGGAGCTTCAGCATCAGTCCTTCTAATGAATATTCAGGGTTGATTTTCTTTAGGATTGACTGGTTTGATCTCTTTGCTGTCCAAGGGACTCTCAAGAGTCTTCTCCACCACCACAGTTCAAAAGCATCAGTTGTTCGGTGCTCAGCCTTCTTTATGGTCCAAGTTTCACATCTGTACATGGTTACTGGAAAAACCATAGCTTTGACTATATGGACCTGTGTCAGGAAAGTGATGTCTCTACTTTTTAATATACTGTCTAGGTTTGTCTCACCTTTCTTCCAAGTACCTAGTGTCTTTCAATTTCATGGCTGCAGTCACCATCTGCAGTGATTTTGGAGCCCAAGAAAATAAAATCTGTAACTGCTTCTACTTTTCCCCATCTATTTGCCATGAAGCAATGGGACCAGATGCCATGATCTTAGTTTTTTGAATGTTAAGTTTTAAGCCAGCTCTTTCACTTTCCTCCTTCACCTTCATCTTCACTTTCTGCCATTAAAATGGTATCATCTACATGTCTGATGTTGTTGATATTTCTCCCAGAAATCCTGATTCCAGCTTGTGATTCATCCAGCCCAGCATTTTGCATGAGGTACTCTGCATATAAGTTAAACAAACAGGGTGACAATATATAGCCTTGGCATACTCCTTTCCCAGTTTTGAACCAGTCCATTGTTCCATGTCTGGTTCTGTTACTTCTTGACCTGCATTCAGATTTCTCAGGGAGAGGTAAGGTATTCTGGTATTCCTATGTCTTTAAGAATTTTCCATGAGAAAAAGAGATCAGGAGTAGGTGTGAGTACACTAGATAAAGGCAGTCAAAAGGTACAAACTTCTAATTATAAGATAAAGAAGTATTCTGGGGATGTGATGTACAATACGAGAACAATAATTAACCCTGCTGTATGTTATATATGAAAGTTGCTAGGAGAGTGAATCCTAAGAGTTTTTATTACAATGAAAAAAATGTTTTTCTATTTCTCTAACTTTCTGTCTATATGAAATATTGAGTGTTCACTAAACTTATTGTAGTAATCATTTCATTATGTATGTAAGTCAAATCATTATGTTGTACACAGTTACAGAATGCAGTATGCCAATTATATCTCAATAAAACCGGCTGAATAAGTTAATATAAAATTACTTACATGAGTAATTTTAAAGCATTTTAAGAATCTGCTAACAAAGGCTGTGAGTTGAACTAGTTGAATACCCAAAGTGTTTAGATATTAGACATGGGTCTTTCCTTCTGTGCTCTTCCTTGTAGAGTGAGATTATTTTTGTTATATTCACACTAGAAACATATATTAAGTAGCCAGCATACATTGATTTTTGAGCTAAGAAGAAGAGATTAATAAAATGAAAAGACAAATTTGAAAGATATCTTCCACATGCTCCTACAACCAAGTGAAAGAATCTATCTGCATTTTATGTGAATATTCTGCTTCTCTTCCAATTGCAATGAATAAATCATATGTGATTCTAAGGTTCTCTGAATTCAGTCCTGTTTATGTACTTTGCTGTTGCTGTTACACTCTTTTCTGGCATCAGACATTTCCCTCTTTATTGCATCGTATCTATTAGCAAATAAACATGCTGAAATATATCTCACTTTTAGAAAACATTGTAGACTGCTTGTCTTGTATTATTGTTTGTTGCTCAGTTGCTCAGTCGTATCCAACTCTTTGCACCCCTTGGACTGCAGCACTCCAGGCTTCCCTGTTTTTCACCATCTCCTGAAGCTTGCTCAAACTCATGTCCATTGAATCGATGATGCCATCCAACCATCTCATCCTCTGTCATCCCCTTCTCCTCCTGCCTTCAGTGTTTCCCAGCATCAGGGTCTTTTCCAATGAGTCAGCTATTTGCATCAGCTGGCCAAAGTATTGGAGCTTCAGCATTGGCATTAGTCCTTCCAGTGAATATTCAAGGTTGATTTCCTTTAGGATTGACTGGTTGAATCTCCTTGCTATCCAAGGGACTCTCAAGAACTTTCTCCAGCACCACAATTTGAAGGCATCAATTTAACAGCTTGTTAAAAGATAATTTTCAAAAATAAAAAGTAAAAACAGGGACTTGCCTTGTGGCCCAGTGGCTAAGATTCCACACTCAATGCAGGGGGCTTGGGTTTGATTCCCTGGTCAGGAAACTAGATCCCACTTTCCACAGCTAAAAGATCCCACATGTCACAACTAAGGATCTTACATTCGGCAACTGAGACCCGGCTTAGCCAAGAGAAAAAATTTGAAAAAAGTAAAAATATTGTTCTCCTACAAAGCGAGCAAACATTATAGTTTTAACTTATTGTTTAGAAGAGGATCAGTAAGATACTACAGGCAGTCAGATAAGATTCTAGCTACTTGGCCACTTTGCATTCATTAGGGTGATGGGCTACTAAAAAAAAAAAAAAAAAAAAAACAAAACAAAAACCCAAACTCAAATTGGTGAGGATGTGAGGAAATTGGAATCATTGTATGCTGTTAGTGCAGATGTAAAATGGTGCAGCTGCTATAGAAAACAACATGGTCATTCCTCAAGAAATTAAAGATAAAATCACTGTATGATTCAGCAGTCCCCCTTCTGGGTCTCTACCCAGAAGAATTGAAAGCAGAGTGTTAAGGAGATGGTTGTACTCCTATGTTCACAGCAGCATTGTTCATGGATGTGTGGAAGTAACTCAGATATCCCTTGATGGATGACTAAATAAGCAAAATGTGTATATACATACAATGCAGTATTATTCTGCCTGAAAAAGGAGGAAATTCTGACACATGCTACACTGTGGATGAACCTTCAGGATATGCTAGGTGGAATCCTTGTGCTTAGTCGCTCAGTTGTGTCTGACTCTTTGCTACCCTATGAACTGTAGCCCACCTGGCTCCTCTGTCCATGGAATTTTGGGGCAAGATTACTGGAATGGGTTACCATTTCCTTCTCCAGGGAATCTTCCCAACCCAGGCCTCAAACCCACGTGTTATTCTTGGCAGACAGTTTCTTTACCACTGAGCCACCTGGGAATCCCAGTTATCATATTGTATCAATGCATTAATTCTGCATAAATTGTTTATTTTATAACTGGAAGTCTACCTTTTGACCACCTTTATCAGTTTCGCCTACCCTCTACTCCTTTAACTCTAGCAACCACCAATCTGTTCTCTGTATGTAGGAGTTTGTATTTTGTTTGTTTTCAGACCTTACAAATAAGTGAGATCATACAGTACTTGCCTTTCTCTGTCTTATTCATTTAACATAATGTCTTCAAGGTCTATCCATGGTGTCACAAGGCACATGATTTCATTCTTCTTTATGGTTGAATAATATTCCATGTGTGTGTGTGTGTGCATATGCACATGCATGTGTATAGAAGAAATGTGATTTCTTTTATCCACTTATCTACTGATACACACTTAGATAGCTTCAATGTCCTGATTATTGTAAAAAATGCTTCAGTGACCATGGGGTGCATTTATCTTTTTATAGTGTTTCTAGTCCCCTTAGATAAATACTTAGAAGTGAAGTTACTGGATCACATGGTAGTTCTATTTGAGGAACCTTCATAATATTTTCCATAGTAGCTGCACCAATTTATATTTCCACCAACAGTGAACAAGGGTAAGGATATATGATTTGCAAATATTTCCTTCCATTCGATAGATTGCCTTTTCATTCTGTTGATGGTTTCCTCTCTTGTTCAGAAGATGTTTAGCTTGATGTAGCCCCTCTTCTTAATTTTTGCTTTTCTTGTGGTACCAGATGCGAACAATCATTATTATCAAGACCTAAGTCAAATGCTTACCCACCAATGTTTTCTTCCAGGAACTTGTGGTTTCAGGTCTTACCTTCAAGTCTTTAGTCCATCTTGAGTCAATTTTTGTGTTTGGTATAAGATATTAATAGGAGTCCAATTTCATTCTTCTGTGTGTAGTTGTCCGGTTTCCCCAGCACCATTTATTGAAGAGACTGCCCTTTCCCTGTTGTATATTCTTGATTCCTTTCTTGTAAATTAAACACTTGGTGTTTATTCATGGGTTTACTTCTGAGTTCTCTAGTCTTTTCCATTGATTTGATTTATGTTTTATGCCAATAACATATTGTTTTGATAATTACTGTTTTGTGATATAGTTTGAAATCAGGGAGCATGATGCCTCTGGCTTTTGTCTTTCTGAGGATTGCTTTGGCTATTCAGGATCTTTATGTTTTGATACAAATGTTAGGATTGTTTGTTCTATTCACCAGGCTTCCTTTAAGTATGCCAAATACATGTTCTTGATTAGTGTGTTGATTATCTTCTCATCTCTAGGAATGATATTAGAATCAGAAGAATTCATCTCACTAATATTAGAATGTGTTAGACTTTGGTGCTTTTGAAAATATCTAATACATTCTGAAAACTGGAGGTGGAAATCAGTGTTTTTTTGGCAATGCATGATTTCCTCTAAAAAATACATGAGTATACAAATTCTTTAAAGAAGGTTGGTAAATATTAAATCTCCTTTTGACAGAAACAGAATCATATAAGGTACAGAAAATAAAAGTTGCTCAGTCGTGTCTGACTCTTTGTGACCCTATGGACTATACAGTTCATGGAATTCTCCAGGCCAGAATATTAGAGTGGGTAGCCTTTCCCTTCTCCAGGGGATCTTACCAACCCAGGGATCAAGCCTAGGTATCCTGAATTGCAGGTGGATTCTTTACCAGCTGAGCCACAAGGTAAGCCCCTATATTAGGTGTGTTCAGTTCAGTTCAGTTCAGTTGCTCAGTTGTGTCTGACTCTTTGCGACCCCATGAACCGCAGCACACCAGGCCTCCCTGTCCAACACCAACTGCCAGAGTTTACTCAAACTCATGTCCATTGAGTCAGTGATGCCATCCAGCCATCTCATCCTTTGTCGTCCCCTTCTCCTCCTGCCCCCAATCCCTCCCAGCATCGGGGCCTTTTCCAATGAGTCAACTCTTTGCGTGAGGTGGCAAAAGTATTGGAGTTTCAGCTTTAGCATCAGTCCTTCCAATGAACACCCAGGACTGATCTCCTTTAGGATGGACTAATTGACCTCCTTGCAGTCCAAGGGACTCTCAAGAGTATTGTCTAACACCATAGTTGAAAAGCATCAATTCTTCGGCGCTCAGACTTCTTCACAGTCCAACTCTCACATCCATACATGACCACAGGAAAAACCATAGCCTCGACTAGATGGACCTTTGTTGGCAAAGTAATGCCTTTGTTTTTGAGTATGCTATCTAGATTGGTCATAACTTTCCTTCCAAGGAGTAAGCGTCTTTTAATTTCATGGCTGCAGTCACCATCTGCAGTGATTTTGGAGCCCCAAAAAATAAAGTCTGACACTGTTTCCACTGTTTCCCCATCTATTTCCCATGAAGTGATGGGATCAGATGCCATGATCTTAGTTTTCTGAATGTTGAGCTTTAAGCCAACTTTTTCACTCTCCACTTTCACTTTCATCAAGAGGCTTTTTAGTTCCTCTTCACTTTCTGCCATAAGGGTGGTGTCATCTGCATATATGAGGTTATTGATATTTCTCCTGGCAATCTTGATTCCAGCTTCTGTTTCTTCCAGCCCAACATTTCTCATGATGTACTCTGTGTATAAGTTAAATAAGCAAAGCCTTGGAAAACCTCTGAAGGCATCCAGGGATGCAGGTCCTTTTATAGGAAGATCACTTTTATACACATAGTGGTGCTTACAGAAGCTCACACAGTTAAATGATAGGTATTACCAGGACAAACTAAATTATAAGATTCATAATTTGGGGAAATTAGATTCCAATACAGTATATATGTGTGTGTGTGTGTATATATACACACACACATATATATATTATGTGAATATATACCTTCAAAGTGTACCATTATAAATGGAATCTAATTTCCCCAAGTTATGAATCTTATAGTTTATCCTGGTAATACCTATCTTTTACCTGTGTGAGCTTCTGTAAGCACCACTATGTCTATAAAAGTGATCTTCCTATAGAAGGACCTGCATCCCTGGATGCCTTCAGAGGTTTTCCAAGGCTTAGCTGTCACTGAGAGTCTTAAGGTAATCAGTATCCTGACTCTTGACTGCTAAGTGTACTCTTTCCTAAAATTTATGAAAAAGCCTGAGTTCTTCTGTGATAGAGCACAAACTTTCTCTTCCTACCTTCTTTCCATTCACAATCTCCTTCTTCATACCTTACAAAGGCATAATTATCACACATCCTGAATTAGTATATGGTCCAGGGTATAAAATCCAACTGAGGGACAAAAGACTGTTATGTTTATAGAGTTTGTTCTTGAGAAAGTAAATGGCTTTCATGACAGGTAACATGTAAGTCCTTTTCTAAGATGTGGAAGTTTCCAATTCTTTGCTTTCCAGAAAAAAACTTTTAATGAATGAATAAATAGAGATCCTATGCAAATCAACTGATCTATACTATTTCTAATTGACTAATAATTAACATACAATATTATATTAGTTTCAAGTGTCCAGCATAGTGATTTAATATTTTTACACATTATGAAATAATCATCACAAAGATCTAGTTACCATCTGTCACCATACAAAGCTGTTAAGTATTATTGACTCTATTCCCTATGCTGTACATTACATCCTCATGACTTTATTTTATAGCTGGAGATTGTATCTCCTAATCCCCTTTACCTATTTAGTTTCCTTCCCCATACCCCTCCCCTCTGGCAACTACCAGTTTGTTCTGTGTTGTATCTATGAGTTGTTTCTGTTTTGATTTATTCATTCATTTTGTTTTCCCTATATAGTGAAGTCATACAGTATTTGTTTTTCTCTGTCTGACCTATTTCATTTAGCATAATACCCTCCAGATTCTCCTATGTTGCCGCAAATGGCAAGATTTCATTCTTTTTTATAGCTGAGTATTATTTCTCTATGTGTGTATGTGTGTGTACATTTGACATGTCCTCTTTGTTCACTCATCTGTCTATACACAGTTAAGTTGCTTGTATATCTTGGCTATTGTAAATAGTACTGCAATGAATATAGGGGTACACATATCTTTTTGAACTAGTGTTTTTAATTCTTTGCATAAATACCCAGAAGTGGAATTGTTGGATCATATGGTATAGCTGTATTTTAAGTTTTTTAAAAAACTTTCATACTGTTTTCAGGAGAGGCAGTACCAATTTACATTCTTATCAACAGTGTAGGAAGGTTCCTTTTTCATCACATCCTCACTAACACTTACTGTTTCTTGCTTTTTTTGTTAGTAGCTAGTCTGACAGATGGAAAAGGCAATGACAACCCACTCCAGTACTCTTGCCTGGAAAATCCCACGGACGGAGGATCCTGGTAGGCTGCAGTCCATGGGGTCACTAAGAGTCGGGCACGACTGAGTGACTTCACTTTCACTTTTCACTTTCATGCATTGGAGAAGGAAATGGCAACCTACTCCAGTGTTCTTACGTGGAGAATCCCAGGGACTGGGGAGCCTGGTGGGCTGCTGTCTATGGGGTCGCACAGAGTCGGACATGACTGAAGCGACTTAGCAGCAGCAGCAGCAGCAGTCTGACAGATGTGAGATGGTATCTCATTTTGGTTTTGATTTGCTTTTTCCTGATGATTAGTGAATTTGTACATATTTTCATTTGCCTTTTGCCCATTTGTATGTCTTGTTTGGAAAAATGTCTCTTTAGGTCCTCTGCTTCTTTTTAAATTGAGTTCTTTTTTTTTGATATTATGTGAGTTTTTATGTATTTTGGATGTCAACGCCTTATCAAATATATTACTTGCAGATATATTCTCCCATTCAATAGGATACTTTATTGTTTTGTTGTTGATTTCCTTCTCTATACAGAAGATTTTTAGGATGGTGTCACCCCATTTGTTTGTTTTTATTTCCCTTCTGAGAAGACATATCAAAAAAAAGTATTTCTAAGACTGATGTCAAAGAGATTACTGCCTATGTTTTCTTCTAGGAGTTTTATGGTTTCACATCTTACAGTTAAGTCTATAATCCATTTTGAATTTATTTTTGTACATGGTGTAAGGCTGTCCAGTTTCACAACATCATTTATTGAAGAGACTGTCTTTTTCCCGTTGTATATTTTTTCTTCCATTGTTGTAGATTAACTGAATATATGAGTATGGGTTTACTTGTGGGCACTGTACTCTGTTCCATTAATCTGCCAGTACCTTACTCTTCTAAAGTTTTGTATAACAATGCAAGTCTGGGAACATAATACTTAAAGTTTTTTCTTCTTTCTTAAGATTACTTTGGCTCTTCAGGGTCTTTTGCATCTTCATCCAGATTTTAAAATTATTTGCTCTAGTTTGGGGCATTCCTGCCTTTTCATTTCTGGGGAATAATTTTGAGAAGGATATGTATGAGTTCTTCTTTAAATGTTTGGAAGAATTTCCCTGTATAGCCATCTGGACCTGGACTTATGTTTGTTGGGGGTTTTCTTTGCTGATTCAAGTTCATTACTAGTAATTTGTGTCAGACTTTATTTTTGGGGGGCTCCAAAATCACTGCAGATGGTGACTGGCAGCCATGAAATTAAAAGACGCTTACTCCTTGGAAGGAAAGTTATGACCAACCTAGACAGCATATTAAAAAGCAGAGAGATTACTTTGTCAACAAAGGTCCGTCTAGTCAAGGCTATGGTTTTTCCAGTGGTCATGTATGGATGTGAGAGTTGGACTGTGAAGAAAGCTGAGCACTGAAGAATTGATGCTTTTGAACTGTGGTGTTGGAGAAGACTCTTGAGAGTCCCTTGGACTGCAAGGAGATCGAATCAGTCCATCCTAAAGGAGATCAGCCCTGGGTGTTCTTTGGAAGGAATGATGCTAAAGTTGAAACTCCAATACTTTGGCCACCTGATGCAAAGAGTTGACTCATTGGAAAAGACTCTGATGCTGGGAGGGATTGGGGGCAGAAGGAGAAGGGGACAACAGAGGATGAGATGGCTGGATGGCATCACTGACTCGATGGACGTGAGTCTGAGTGAACTCTGGGAGTTGGTGATGGACAGGGAGGCCTGGCATGCTGTGATTCATGGGGTCGCAAAGAGTTGGACACGACTGAGCGACTGAACTGAACTGAACTGAACCAAATTGGCTTATTAAAACTTTCTATTTCCTCCTGATTCAGTCTTGGATGATTACAAGTTTCCAGGAATTTATCCATTTCTTCTAGTTGTCTAATTTTTTGTAACATTATTGTTCATAGTATTCTCTTATGGTCTTTTGTATTTCTCTGGTATCAATTGTAATTTCTCCACTATTATTTATTATTTTCTTTATTTGGGCTATTTTTTCTCAATGACTCTTGCTAAAGGTTTATCAATTTTATCACTTCAAAGAACCAACGTTTAGTTTCATTGATTTAAAAAAAATTTATAATTCAGTTATATATATATATATGTACACAGATTTTTTTCCACTACAGATTATTAAAAGATATTAAATATATTTTCTTGTGCTGTATAGTAAATCCTTGTTTATTTTATATATAGTTCTGTGTATTATTTTTAGTTTCCATAAGATATACTCCCACTGTGATTTTTATTCTTTTATTCTTTCTGCTAACTTTGAGCTTTGCTTATATATTTCTAGTTCCTTTAAATGTAAATTTAGATTGCTTATTTGAGATTTTTCTTGTTTCCTGAGGTAGGCCTTCATCTATGTTTTTGTAATCTCACCCAAAGTTCAAAACTTGATGTTGCTTTCACAAAATTCTCTATTCTCAACTATTTTTTTTGTATTTTTAAAAATTAATTTATTTTTAATTGAAGTATCCTTTTGTTTTCTGTCAAACCTCAACATGTATCAGCCATTCAATTCAGTTCAGTTCAGTTGCTCAGTGGTGTCCGACTCTTTGCGACCTCATGAATCGCAGCACGCCAGGCCTCCCTGTCCATCACCAACTCCTGGAGTTCACTCAAACTCATGTCCATCGAGTCGGTGATGCCATCCAGCCATCTCATCCTCTGTTTTCTCCTTCTCCTCCTGCCCCCAATCCCTCCCAGCATCAGGGTCTTTTCCAATGAGTCAACTCTTCACATGAGGTGGCCAAAGTATTGGAGTTTCAACTTTAGCATCAGTCCTTCCAGTGAACACCCAGGACTGATCTCCTTTAGAATGGACTGGTTGGATCTCCTTGCAGTCCAAGAGACTCTCAAGAGTCTTCTCCAACACCACAGTTCAAAAGCATCAGTTCTTTGGCACGCAGCTTTCTACACAGTCCAACTCTCACATCCATACATGACCACTGGAAAAACCATAGCCTTGACTAGACGGACCTTTGTTGACAAAGTAATATCTCTGCTTTTCAATATGCTATCTAGGTTGGTCATAACTTTCCTTCCAAGGAATAAGCATCTTTTAATTTCATGGCTGCAATCACCATGTGCAGTGATTTTGGAGCCCAAAAATCTGCCATAGGTATACACATATCTCCTCCCTCTTGAACCTCCCTCCCATCTCCCTCTCCATCCCACCCCTCTAGGTTGATATAAAGCAATGTACAATTTGACAATGATTTGATGTATTATTTATTGTGAAAGAATTCCCATCATTTGAGTGGATCAACATATCCACTACTTCACTCACCTTGCATATTTACCTTTTTTTCAGTTATACATTGATATCAACTGTGATCACCATATTATCCATTAGATCCTCAGACCTCCCAACCACTTCTATGTGATCAAGTTTTTTTTATGGTTATATTTATAGAAATTGAAAATAGGAGTAAAATTGATTCTGAATTCTGTATGATTATAGCTATAAAATTTTTTTATTCACTGATAGCTACTCTTTTTTTTAAAAGTACCACATATCTGAATAAGAAATATTCCAATTAAATATGATTTTTTAGGTTTAAATATTTCCTAATTTGTAATATATGTGATTTTGATTTCATACTATTATAAATGATAATAACTCAATTCAGAACTTTTTTCTAACACTTAGAGCTTTATGGCCAGAGAATATAAAATACTGTTTCATCCCAGTGCACCAGCCCCAAGGTACAGGGAGGAAGGAGGGAGGAGGGTTCAGGATGGGGAACACATGTATACCTGTGGTGGTTGATATATGGCAAAACCAATACAATAGTGTAAAGTTAAAAAATAAAAAAAAAATGAAAAAAAATACTGTTTCATACATATATATGATGGAGTTATAAATAAAATACTTTTAACCTTAATGTATAGTATTAAAAATCAGTGGGAGATGAACAGAAAAAAAAGAGTTCAATAACTAAAAGGAACCACGTAATACTTGTCTTAAAGCAATGTTTTTTCATGAATTTTTGTTTGTTTTTTAACTGACCTTTTTCTTTAGAGCAGTTTTAGGTTCACAGCAAAATTGAGTAGAATGTATGGAGAGTTCCCATGTACCCCTTGCTCCAGCACACACATCACCTCCTCCACCACCAACATTCTGCCTTAGAGTGGTACATTTGTTACAAGAACCCACACTGACCTGTCCCTTTCACCCAAGTCTATAGTTTACATTAGGGTTCACTCTTGATATACATTCTCTGGGTTTTGACAAATGCATAAGGCCATGCATATGTTATTATAGTATCATATGGAATAATTTCATTGCCTTAAAAATCGTATGATATAGTTTATATGGGGAATCTAAAAAAAGTGAAACAAATGAACTTATTTACAACATAGAAACAGACTTGGAGGATGAACTTATGATTAACCAAGGGTAGGGGGAGGAAGAGTCCAGGAGAGGGATAGATTGGGAGTTTGGGACTGACATGTATACAGAGCTTTATTTAATGTATAACCAGCTAGGACCTACTGTATAACACAGGGAATTCTGCTCAATATTTTATAATAACCTAAATGGGAAAGGAATTTGGAAAAGAATAGATACATGTATATGTATAACTGAATCATTTTGCTGTACACCTGAAACTAACATAACATTTTTAATCAACTATAATCCAATATAAAATAAAATTTTTAAGAAAAATAATTTTATTGGCTCTCAAAATCAATAATTTAGTACAGTCTTGAATCATTATTTTTTCCCTATAGTCAAAAAATTTGAAATGTTCAGTATAGTAATAGTATTTTGAGGACATGTTTATACCTCTGTCTTATGGTTTTGCTTTGTCTGGATTGCTTCATGATAACTACTAAACTAATTTAGTTATAGAAGTCTCATCCATAGTGCTGAGATCCTTATATTAAATAAATACTGAGCAGTTTGATGTATTACCAGTGTGTCCAAATTATGTCCTACAAGATTTCACAATAAGATTATCTTTAGCATGGAAATAATTGCTCTGTACTCTGCTGACTCACCCCTGCCTACTGCCTAACTCCTGGCAATCACTGATCTCTTTACTGTCCCCATAGTTTTGCCTTTTCCAGAATGTTATGTATTTGGAGTTACACAGTATGTAGCCTTTTCAGATTTGCTTCTTTCACTTAGTAATATGCGTTTAATACCTCTCCATGTCTTTTCATAGCTTGATAGCTCATCTCTTGTTAGTACTGAATAATATTCCATTCTATGGATGTGCCACAATTTATCCCTCACCTACTGAAGGACATCCTAGCTGTCTCCGAATTTGGTAATTTTTCATTTAGTTTTAAAAAGGATTGTTGTTCAGTTGCTCAGTCGTGTCCAACACTGCCATCCCATGGGCTGCAGCATGCCAGGCTTCCCTGTCCTTCACCATCTCTAATGGATACCAAATTGCTGTGAACTGATTCAGGGCATTGGAAAGAATCAACTGTGCAGGAGCAACAAATGTGTTAGGCTTTCAATGAAACTGAAATTTTCTTGGGACCAGGCTGCATCTTACTTACCTTTTATCCTGGTACAGGTTGTAAAAAGTGTATTGAAACTTCTTTCCATCAGCATTGTCTCTTTCTTCCTGCTCAAATCTGGTCTGCCTAGATGACTGTGTCAGAAATACTGTGTCCCTAAGATCACTGGAAAAGAAATGCAAAAAGGCAAAATGGTTGTCTGAGGAGGCCTTGCAAATAGCTGAGAAAAGAAAAGCCAAAAGGCAAAGGAGGAAAGGAAAGATATATACCCATTTGAATGCAGAGTTCCAAAGAATAGCCAGGAGAGATAAGAAAGCCTTTCTCAGTGATCAAGGCAAAGAAATAGAGGAAAACAATTGAATGGGGAAGACTAGAGATCTCTTCAAGAAAATTAGAGACACCAAGGGAACATTTCATGGAAAGATGGGCTTGATAAAGGACAGAAACAGTAGGGACCTACCGTAATATTAAGATATTAATAAGAAGCAGAAGATATTAAGAAGAGGTGGCAAGAATACACAGAAGAACTGTACAAAAAAGATCTTCATGACCCAGATAATCATGATGGTGTGATCACTAACCTAGAGCCAAACATCCTGGAATGTGAAGTCAAGTGGGCCTTAGGAAGAATTACTATGAACAAAGCTAGTGGAGGTGATGGAATTCCAGTTGAGCTATTTCAAATCCTGAAATATGATGCTGTGAAAGTGCTGCACTCAATATGTCAGCAAATTTGGAAAACTCAGCAGTGGCCACAGGACTGGAAAAGGTCAGTTTTCATTCCAATCCCAAAGAAAGGCAATGCCAAAGAATGCTCAAACTACGCACAATTGCACTCATCTCATACGCTAGTCAAGTAATGCTCAAAATTCTCCAAGCCAGACTTCAACAAACAGTACATGAACCATGAACTTCCAGATGCTCAAGCTGGATTTAGAAAAGGCAGAGGAACCAGAGATCAAATTGCCAGCATCTGTCGGATCATCAAAAAAGGAAGAGAATTCTAGAAAAACATCTATTTCTGGTTTATTGACTATGCCAAAACCTTTGACTGTGTGGATCACAATAAACTGTGGAAAATTCTGAAAGACATGGGAATACCAGACCGCCTGACCTGCCTCCTGAGAAATCTGTATGCAGGTAAGGAAGAAACACTTAGAACAAGACATGGAACAACAGACTGGTTCCAATTTGAGAAAGGAGTATGTCAAAGTTGTATATTGTCACCCTCCTTATTTAACTTATATACAGAGTACATCATGCGAAAGGCCAGGCTGGATGAAGCATAAGCTGGAATCAAGATTGCCGGAGAAATATCAATAACCTCAGATATGCAGATGACACCACCCTAATGGCAGAAAGTGAAGAGGAACTAAAGAGCCTCCTGATGAAAGTGAAAGAGGAGAGTGAAAAAGCTGGCTTAAAACTCAGCATTCAAAAACTAAGATCATGGCATCCAGTCCCATCACTTCATGGCAAATAGATGGGGAAACTGTGGAAACAATGACAGACTTTATTTTGGGGAGCTCCAAAATCACTGCAGATGATGATTGCAGCCATGAAATCAAAAGACACTTGTTCCTTGAAAGAAAAGCTATGACCAACCTAGACAGCATATTAAAAAGCAGAGACATTACTTTGCCAACAAAGGTCCACCTAGTCAAAGCTATGGTTTTTCCAGTAGTCACGTATGGATGTGAGAGTTGGACTATAAAGAAAGCTGAGCGCTGAAGAATTTATGCTTTTGAACTGTGGTGTTGGAGAAGACTCTTGAGAGTCTCTAGGACTTCAAGGAGATCCATCCAGTCCATCATAAAAGAAGTCAGTCCTGAATACTCATTGGAAGGACTGATGAAACTCCAGTTCATCAGTTTCAGTTGAACTTGAAACTCCAATACTTTGGCCACTTGATACAAAGAACTGACTCTTTGGAAAAGACCCTGATGCTGGGAAAGATTGAAGGCAGGAGCAGAAGGGGACAACAGAGGATGAGATGGCTGGATGGCATCAATGACTCAATGGACATGAGTCTGAATAAACTCCAGGAGTTAGTGATGAACAGGGAGGCCTGGTATGCTGCAGTCCATGGGATCACAAAGAGTCAGACACGACTGAGCGACTGAACTGAACTGACTGAAGCTCACTCTGCATTCTTCCAGCTACAGCTCTCCAACCTTAATGTTGCATGGACTTATTTGATTTTTCTCCAGTATAATGATTGCATTGTTATACAAAAACAAAACCCTTTACTATAAATGCTTGCTGAATAAGCCAAAATGAATAAGTGACCACAGTGCATTCTCACTTATTCATTTTCGTTTATTCATTTGGCTGGAATGCAAACATTTAAGGTAACAGGTTTTTTTTGTTGTTTTGTTTTTTCATAAAGTAGCATTGGCATATATATACTACCATGTGTAAGATAGATAGCTGGTGAGGTGTTGGTATATACACAGGGAGCCCAGCCTGGCACTTTGTGATGACCTAGAAGGGTGAGATGTGGAGAGAGAAGGGAGGCTCAAGAGGGAGTCATGGATGTATAACTATGGTTCATTTGCATATACGGATGTGAGAGTTGGACTATAAAGAAAGCTGAGCGCTGAAGAATTGATGCTTTTAAACTGTGGTGTTGGAGAAGACTCTTGAGAGTCCCTTGGACTGCAAAGAGATCCAACCAGTCCATCCTAAAGGAGATCAGTCCTGGGTGTTCATTGGAAGGACTGATGTTGAAGCTGAAACTCCAAAACTTTGGCCACCTGATGCGAAGAGCTGACTCATTTGAAAAGACCCTGATGCTGGGAAAAATTGAGGGCAGGAGGAGAAGGGGATGGCAGAGGATGAGATGGTTGGATGGCGTCACCGGCTCAATGGACATGGGTTTGGGTGAACTCCAGGAGTTGGTGATGGACAGGGAGGCCTGGCGTGCTGCAGTTCATGACTGAGCGATTGAACTGAACTGAACTGATGACAGAAACCAATTGCATGATATCGTAAAGCAATTTTCCTCCAATTCAAAAGTAAGCTTAAAAAATGAATAAGTGAAAGAATAAATGAAAAATTTAAGGAACTTATTAGAAAATGACATTTTCATTAGTCACCTTGAGAGCCAGCTTCATTAAGAGCCCTCAGTTCTACATCATATAAGTTTCATCATGTCTCCCTGTCTGTTGTAAAGACATTTCAAGAAGCTAGCTCACACCACTTTGATTTAGTTTTGCAAAATTAATACAACTTGAGGGAGAGAAGGGCTGCTGAGTTTAAAAGTTAACTTAAATCTTTATTATTTTTTTTTTGGTAATTAACAATCTTTTTTAGCAATATCTTTTTCAAACAAGAAAATCTCATACACAATGGGAAAGCAAAAAAAAATTCATTAGTTTCTATTTTATCAGACAGTGGTTGAAAGTATGTTCTGCTGAAACATATCCTCTGGTTAAAAGAACTATGCACATAGTTATAGTAAGTAGATGCTTAACTTGCTACCAAAATATTAATACAGATTTGGAAAACAATTGGCTTCTAAAAATTCTTCATGGTAATGACATATTCATAGACATGAGATTAAGAAAAATTAGTCTATCTTGTAGTAATCACGGAAATCAAGATTGATTTAATCATGTGGGACTGTTTCAGAAATTTGATGGCAGAGAAAAGACAATTGATAGGACAATTAAAACTGGTCCATTTTCTTTGTAAAAACATTTGTATACAGAATGATGCATAGAAAACTGATAGTCAGTTAAAAATTAGTAACAGAATGTTTTCAAAGTTTTTTTTCTTTTTTATTGTAAAGCTAGTCTTTATGAGATCATTATAAAAGTTTGTGATCTTGTGGAAATCTGAAGGCCACAGCCTCGATCTTTTGGTACAAGAGAAAAGGAAACGTTGGCCGTGTGTATGCCATATGAACTGAATGCAAAACTATTTCAGTTTCATCAAAGGCGATTCTGTTTCACCATATCTCACTGGGATCAAAGGCATTTTGGTTATTTGTGTCAAAAATGGTGCATGAGGTGATTTTCAGTGGAATGGTGTTGGCTGCCAAATTTGGGGACCTTGGAAAGATTGTAAGTGGGTGATATCTGTTTTCAACATTCTTAAAGTTCCTTTCTGAAATGCCTGTCCTCAGGCTAAGTAGGACAATTACCTCAATTCCTGTTTTCCTCTATTCAGTTGATGTTGGGTTAAATGTTGAGGTAAGCAGTCTGAGTATTGCATTCAGTTCAGTTTAGTTCAGTCGCTCAGTTGTGTCCGACTCTTTGTAACTCCAAGAATCGCAGCACGCCAGGCCTCCCTGTCCATCACCAACTCCCGTGTTTACCCAAACTCATGTCCATCGAGTCGGTGATGCCATCCAGCCATCTCATCCTCTGTTGTCCCCTTCTCCTCCTGCCCCCAATCCCTCCCAGCATCAGGGTCTTTTCCAGTGAGTCAACTCTTCGCATGAGGTGGCCAAAGTATTGGAGTATTGCATTAGACTCTCTTAATCCTCCAGGGAAAGCTTTTTAACCTAGGAACTCAACAGGGATTGAATGCTTTTAATGGGTCTAAAAAACTTCTTCATGGTCTTTGTATTAATTTTGTGAATCCAGGCTTTCATTAAACACCACGATACAAAATATTTTAACAGTCACTGATCAAAATCTTTATGTTTGTATTTTTCTTCTTTTTAATCAGCTTTATAAGCTATCACATGTTAAAAAAATTTACTCATTTTAAGGATATAGTTCAATGGCTTTTTGACACATATATGCAGTCATGTAAATACCACCAAAACAAGACATAGAACATTCATTTACCCCCCAAAATTCCTTCCTGCCTCTTGGCAGTTGGTCTTCTCTTCTCCTTCCAGTTATCTGCTTTGTGGAATTATGGTTTTTGCCTTTTCTAGATTTTTATATAAATGGAATCAGACCAACTGTAGTCTTATATCTTTTTTTTTTTTTTCACCCAAAATAATGCTTTAGAGATTTATCTATGCTGTTGCATGTGTCAGTAGCTTCTTTCTTTTTCTTTTCCTGAGTACTATTCTATTGTTGTGGACATGTTCTGTTGATAAACTTTTGTGTTGCTTCTGATTTACAGATAGAAAGCTTCTGTGAACATTCATATACAGGTCTTTGCATGGATACATGTTTCCATTTTCAAGTGAAATTGGCAGATTGCATACTACATGTATGTCTAACTTTACAAGAAATTTTCAAATAGCTTTTATAAGAAATTTTTAAATAGTTTTTCTCTCTGTATCTTATATATATATATATATATATATATATAATATATTATTTGTATATATATTATATATTATATGTATGTTTGCGACCCCATGGACTGTAGCCTGCCAGGCTCCTCCATCCATGGGATTCTCCAGGCAAGAATACCAGAGTGGGTTGCCATTTCCTTCTCCAGGGGATCTTCCTGACCCAGGGATGAACCCACGTCTCCTGCATTGCAGACAGACGCTTTAACCTCTGAGCCACCAGGGAATAAGCCATGTAATATATAGAGATATGAAATAGTAGTTTCTTAGACTGAGGATTTTTTGTATAAATTATATAACATCTATTTACATATATTATATAATATCTATTTATATAATATATATTATATATATTATATAAACATATATTTGGTGGCTCAGATGGTAAAGCATCTGCCTGCAATGCGGGAGACCCAGGTTCAATTCCTGGGTTGGGAAGATCCCCTGGAGAAGGAAATGGCAATCCATGCCAGCAGTCTTGCCTGGAAAATCCCATGGACGGAGGAGCCTGGTAGGCTACAGTCCATGGGGTTGCAAAGAGTTGGACACGACTGAGCAACTTCACTCACTCACTTCACTCATGTACATACATATTAAATAGTGATTTTTAGACTGAGAATCTTTTTAACAAAAATATGTGATAGAGAAATTTATGAGGAGAATATCTTCACCATTTCAGACTTCCTCTACAAGGTCAGGATCTAAGCAAACATATGCAAATATGGATAACAGGGGAAGAACCTGGTACCCCATTAAGACAGGCTGCCAGTAGAGTTTTGAAGAGTTGCCAACATGCCTGTATGGAGATAAAATTAATCAGAATCTCTGGGTGCAAAATAACCATCTTAAGACTGGCTAGAAAGCAATGTAAGGGGCAAGTTACACAAAACTTGGTTAGGGATACTAGAACATTAAAAAGAAATGTGAATTTTATTCAAGGAAATATAATTTTATTGTCAAATGTAATCTTTGTTTTTACAGCTAAATTGAAATAGTCATGCCTTAATCCACAGTTTGGCAAGAGAACTTAGGAAGATAGCATGGCAAGTTTTAGCAAATAATTCACTCATCGGGTAAAAGATATTTGTGATGAAATGGTTATCTTAGTTTGTTCCTAAAATATTTCTAGTACTTATTAGATGTTGAAGGAGACTTTTTAAAAGATTTTTATTTTTTTGATGTGGATCATTTTTAAAGTCTTTATTGAATTTGTTACAATGTTACTTCTGTTTTATGTTTTTTGGTTTTCTGGCCATGAGACATGTGGGATTTTAGCTCTTGGACCAGGAATCAAACTGACACTCCTGCCATTGAAAGGCAAAGTCTTAACCACTGGACCACCAGGGAAGTCCCAAGGGATACTTTTATTATGAAGTGTGTTCTCTGAGGAGCTACTGTTTTTATTTTTATATTTGTTTGACATGACTCTTCTTGCTGCTTCTTTACCATAAACTGTCTTCAATCACCTTGTTCACTATTTTTAAAAGTGATTAAGAAAGAAGCATATAAAGCAGGATTTTCTTCTGGATCCTTGAAATAGCAAAGAGCAGTAGAACACTTCAATTCATAGAGTAATTATTTGTGTGATGACTCTTCCACTTTCCCCTGAATTATGCTTACCACTCACTCCTCAGCACTAATGAGAGGCTAGCAGGCTATGGAAAGAAAATATTAATGATCTACTTAGGTACATTCATGGGGTTTTCTCCTGGTTGGTTTACTCTAATTTTATTTTATTTTTTAAGCCCTCAAGTGTCTTTATTTTATGCCTCATAAATATGATGGAAGCTGGCAGGTGGAAATTGCCAACAGGAAAATGGAAGTTCTATGACCTCAGACAGCCACTGCTACATCCCTTGCCATGCAGGTCCCTTCTTAGAGACTCACAGAGGACTGTATGTGAGGACTCAAAGACCTTTCTTTGAGTCTATCCTGGCACCCTCAGATTGAGTTAGTACTTGGATCACAGCTCTGTGTGTTAGAGTGAGATGTTATGCCCCTCAGGATATTCTCCTCCTTCATCTTGCTAACACTTATTACCTAAGTAAAATCATTAAAAATTTATTGAAAGATTTCAGTTCAGTCACTCAGTCTTGTCCGACTCTTTGCGACCCCATGAATCGCAGCACGCCAGGCCTCCCTGTCCATCACCAACTTCTGGAGTTCACCCTGACTCACGTCCATCGAGTCAGTGATGCCATCCAGCCACCTCATCCTCTGCCGTCCCCCTCTCCTCCTGCCCCCAATCCCTCCCAGCATCAGAGTCTTTTCCAATGAGTCAACTCTTCACATGAGGTGGCCAAAGTACTGGAGTTTCAGCTTTAGCATCATTCCTTCCAAAGAAATCCCAGGGCTGATCTCCTTTAGGATGGACTGGTTGGATCTCCTTGCAGTCCAAGCGACTCTCAAGAGTCTTCTCCAACACCACAGTTCAAAAGCATCAATTCTTTGGCCCTCAGCTTTCTTCACAGTCCAACTCTCACATCCATACATGACCACTGGAAAAACCATAGCCTTGACTAGGTGGACCTTTGTTGGCAAAGTAATGTCTCTGCTTTTCAATATGCTATCTAGGTTGGTTATAACTTTCCTTCCAAGGAGTAAGCATCTTTTAATTTCATGGCTGCCAGTCACCATCTGCAGTGATTTTGGAGCCCAGAAAAATAAAGTCTGACACTCTTTCCACTATTTCCCCATCTATTTCCCATGAAGTGATGGGACCGGATGCCATGATCTTTGTTTTCTGAATGTTGAGCTTTAACCCAACTTTTTCACTCTCCTTTTTCACTTTCATCAAGAGGCTTTTGAGTTCCTCTTCACTTTCTGCCATAAGGGTGGTGTCATCTGCATATCTGAGGTTATTGATATTTCTCTCAGCAATCTTGATTCCAGCTTGTGTTTCTTCCAGCCCAGCATTTCTCATGATGTACTCTGCATATAAGTTCATGTGTATATATAAAACTGTTCTAAAAGACTGTGCTTCTGAGGATTGTAGGCTACGGTAGGAGTGGGAGTGGTTGTAATGGAAATGTCAGTAGAGTGATTTTAGCATCAGATACTTTCTCATGTTGCTCACTAATATAGGAACAATATCTAAAATTGGTAACTATGTAACAAAAAAATTTTTAATTGGAAGGTAGTTGCTTTACAATATTGGTTTCTACCATACATTAACAGGAATCAGCCATAGGTATACATATGTCCCCTCCTCCTTGAACCTCCCTCCCACTTCCGACCCCATCCCACCCCTCTAGGTTGTCATGAATATGGAACTTCCCTGGTGGTTCAGCAAAGTATGCCTGCCAATGCAGGGGACACTGGTTCAATCCCTGGTCTGGAAAGATTCCACGTGCCATGGAACAACTAAGCCCACGAGCCACAATTACTGAGCTTGCATGCCACAACTGCTGAAGCCCAGGTGCTCTAGGGCCTGCAAGCTGCAACTACGGAGCCCATATGCTGCAACTACTGGAGTCCATGAGCCTAGAGCCTGTGCTCCACAACAGAAGCTACCGCAGTGAGAAGCCTGAGCGCTGCAATAAAGAGTAACCTTCACTTACCAAAACTAGAGAAAGTGCATGCAAAGCCATGAAGACCCAGCGCAGTTAAAAATAAAATAAAATGAAATAAATTTAAAAAATAAATATGAATATGGCTGTTGGAAAAACTATCTACAAAAGGTATATTTCTAGGCCACTGTTTTAGGCCTGTGTATTGTTTCCCTGCACAGGTATGCTACTACACAAAAGCTAAAACTGTAGGCCCTTTTAAGTTTAAAGCCAAGGTCAAATAAGCGGTTGGTTCTACTTCCTTTCCTGTGTTTAAGTGAAAAGGATGTCATCAAATAAGGTGGTGTCCAATGAAATGGTGCCATGAATTCAAGACGAAAAGGTGTTATTCAAGTTGTTACATGTGCAGCATGTTTCCCTTCTGTCTCAGCCCTCTCTCACCCTACATCTCCACCAACCAGCATTTCATAAGGTTTGACTTTCTGTAGTTTATGCTATAAAAATAAGAGTTCCCTTCCTGTTCCACTACCGACAATATTGTCTTATTGTAAATACACTTTACCTAACTACACATGCTTCCCTGGAAATTTTGACCTGAAACTCTTTATCTCTTCTAGTTTCTTTCAGCATGGCTGGTTTAAGGTAAGATTAGGTGGCAATACCATCATTCTGGAAAAACTGTAACCTTACAGGCAAGGAAAAAATAAGGAAATGGATATAAGGAAATGAATGCAAGTAACTATGTCTTCTAAACAGGTCTTCTGAGTGATGTCACATTTTTCTTCATCAACTAGCAAACAATAAAGTGGAAACTCTTTGATGTTTGTGAAGAGATTTCCCTTGTTTGCTGTAGAACTAAGATTTTTTAAACAAAGGAGGTTACAGAGGGATGGTGGATCATAAACCATGTGCATTTCTTGGACCACATAATGTTTTATTGATTGAATTATAGGTAGGGATTTATTGAAATTGTGGTTTAACACTCCTTTAAACGTCTTTTATTACTTGACCATTGATGGAACAAATGGGCTAAAACACTTTTAGAGTTTAATCATTTACCTAGGTAATGGGGTGGGGGTAAATGGGAAAGATGGGGAGGGCTAGAGCATTAATGAATGCTACTCCATGTAGAAAGGAGAATTGATTGGTAGCATTCTTATCGGCGACCCACTCCAGTATTCTGGCCTGGATAATTCCATGGACTGCAGTCCACGGGGTCTCAAAGAGTCAGACACGATTGAGTGATTTTCACTTTCACTTACTGTTTTGATAAACTGGCTAACATATATAGTTGTGCATTGTGAAATTCTAGGGGGAACCATTCATATTTGTAGTTATTATGAACTTCTGTATTTGAAATGGCAATTTTTTAGCAGACATGAATACATTGTCTTAAGAAAATGTCTATTTCTTCAAACTTCTGCAAAGATGATTTGGATTAGTTGAAGAGTTGCCCACCTGCCAATGAAGGAGACATAAGAGACACAGATTTGATCCCTGGGTTAGAAAGATACCCTGGAGGATAGTATGACAACTCACTCCAATATTCTTGCCTAGAGAATCCCATGGACAGAGGAGGCTGGTGGGCCACAGTCCATAGAGCTGCAAAGAGTCAGACAGGATTGAAACAACTTAGAAGGCACTGGCACCCCACTCCAGTACTCTTGCCTGGAGAATCCCACGGATGGAGGATCCTGGTGGGCTGCAGTCCATGGGGTCGAGAAGAGTCGGACACGACTGAGCGACTTCACTTTCACTTTTCACTTTCCTGCATTGGAGAAGGAAATGGCAACCCACTCCAGTGTTCTTGCCTGGAGAACCCAGGGACGGGGGATCCTGGTGGGCTGCCGTCTATGGGGTCACACAGAGTCTGACACTACTGAAGTGACTTAGCAGCAGCAGCAGCAGCAGCACACAATAATCAGTGATGTTGAATATCTTTTCATGGGTTTGTTGGCTCTATGTATGTCTTCTTTGGAGTAATGTCTATTTAGATTTTCTGCCCATTTTTTGATTGGGTTGTCTGTTTTTTTTGACATTGAGCTGCATGAGATGTTTGCATATTTTGGAGATCAATGCCTTGTCATTTTCTTCATTTGCAAATATTTTCTCCCTTTCTGAGAGGTATCTTTTTGTCTTGTCTATGGTTTAATTTGCTGTGAAAGAGCTTCTAAGTTGAATTAGATCCCATTTGTCTATTTTGTTTTTATATTCTTTAGGAAGCAGGGCAAAACTTTTTTTGCTGTGATTTATGTCAAAGAGTGTCCTACCTTTTGTTTTCCTCTAAGAGTTTTACAGTTTTTGGCCTTACATTTAGGTCTTTAATTCTTAAATCCATTTTGAGTTCATCTCCGTATATGGTGTCAGGGAGTGTTCTAATTACTTTCTTTTATGTGTAGCTGTCTAGTTTTCCCAGTGTCACTTATTGAAGAGATTGTTTTTTCTTCATTGTCTATTCTTACCTCCTTTGTCATAGATTTGGTTATGATAGGTGCGTGAGTTTATGCCTGGGGTTTCTGTCCTGTTCCATTGATCTATATTTCTGTTTTTGTGCCAATACCAAATTGTCTTGATTACTGTAGCTTTGTAGTATAGTCTGGAGTCAGGAAGCCTGATTCTTTCAGCTCTGCTTTTGTTTTTCAAGATTGCTTTGGCTATTCAGGGTAATTTGATAGGGATTGCATTGAATCTATAGATTGCTTTAGGTAGTGTAGTCATTTTGACAATGTTGATTCTCCCAATCCAAGAACATGATATATCTCTCCATTCTTTATGTTATCTTTGATTTTTTTTAATCAGTATCTTATAGTTTTCTGAGAACAGATTTTTTTTGTCTCCTTAGGTAGATTTATTCCTGGTGTCCAACTCTTATAACCCCATGGACTGTAGCCATCGGGCTTCTCTGTCCATGGAATTCTCTAGGCAAGAATACTGGAGTGTGTTGGCATTTACTTCTCCAGGGGATCTTCCCAACTCAGGAAATGAACCTGGGTCTCCTGTATTGCAGGCAGATTCTACCAACTGAGCCAACACGGAAGCCCACAGATTTATTCCTAGGTATTTTATTCTTTTCATTGCAATGATAAATGTGATTGTTTCTTTAATTTCTCTTTCGGATCTTTAATTGTTAGTGTAAAGGGATACAAGAGATTTCTATGTATTAATTTTGTATCCTGCAACTTTACCAAGTTCATTGATTAGCTTTGATAGTCTCCTGATGCCATCTTTAGGGTTTTCTATGTATAGTATCATGTCATCTGCCAACAGTGACAGTTTTACTTCTTTCCCAATTTGTATTCCTTATCTTTCTTTTCCTCTGTAATTGCCATGATTGGAATTTCCAAAGCTATGTTGAATAGTAGTGGCAAGAGTGGATATCCTTGTCTTATTCCTGATCTTAGAGGAAATGCTTTCAGTTTTTCACCATTGACAGTGATGTTTCAGTGGCTTTGTCATATATGGCCTTTGTTATGCTGAGGTAGGTTCCCTCCATGCCCACTTTCTGGAGAGGTTTTTTTTTTTTTTTTTTATCATAAATGGATATTGAATTTTGTCAAAAGCTTCCTCTGCATCTATTGAGATGATCATATTGTTTTTATTCTTCAATTTGTTGATTTAGTATATCACATTCATTGACTTGTGTATATTGAAGAATCCTTGCATCCCTGGGATAAATACCACTTGATCATGGTGTATGATCTTTTTAATGTGTTGTTTGATTCTATTTGCTAGTATTTTGTTGAGGGCTTTTGCATCTATGTTCATCAATGATTTTGGACTATAATTTTCTTTTTTGTGTGTGTGATATCTTTGTCTTGTTTTTGTATCAGGGTGATGGTGGCCTTGAAGACTGAGCTTAAGAGTGTTCCACCGTCTGCAATTTTCTGGAAGAGTTTGAGAAGAAGACTTGTTAGCTCTTCTCTAAATATTTGATAGAATTTGCCCGTAAAGCCATCTGGACCTGGAATTTTGTTTGTTGGAAGATTTTTAATCACATTTTTAATTTCATTACCTGTGATTGGTCTGTTTATATTTTGTATTTCTTCCTGGTTCAGTGTTGGAAGGTTATGCCTTCTTAAAAATTTCTCCATTTCTTCCATGTTATTCATTTTATTGGCATATAGTTGCTTATAGTAGTCTCTTGTCCTTTGTATTTCTGCAGTGTCAGTTGTAATTTTTCAATTTTCATTTCTAATTTTATTGATCTGAGTCCTTTCCCTTTTTTTCTTAGTAAAAGTCTATCAATTTTATCTTCTCAAATAAACAGTTTTTAGTTTCACTGATTTTTGCTATTGTTTTCTTCATTTCTATTTCATTTATTTCTGCTCTGATATTTATGATTTTTTTTTTACTAACTTTTTGTTTCTTTCATTCTTTTTTTAGTTGCTTTAGATGTAAGGTTAGGTTGTTTATTTGAGATTTTTCTCTTTTCTTGAGGTAGGATTGTGTTGCTATAAATTTCCTTTTTAGAATTGCTTTTCCTGCATCCTATAGGTTTTGGGTTGTTGTGTTTTCATTGTCATTTGTTTCTCGTTATTTTTTTATTCCCTCTTTGATTGTCATCCCAGAGGCCTCAGAAACTGTTCTCATTTATTTTCATTTCTTTTTTTTTTAATCTTCTCCATGGCAGTTATTTCCATCATGCTATCTTCTAGCTCATGTATCCATGCTTCTGCCTTAGTTGTTCTGCTGTTGATTTCTTCTAGTGTATTTTTCATTTCAGTTATTGTATTGTTCATTACTGTTTGTTCTTTAATTCTTCAGTTCCTTATCAAACATTTCTTTTATCTTGATCTGTACCTCCATTCTATTTCCAAGATCTTGAATCATCTTTACTGTCATTATTCTGAATTCTTTTTCAGGTAGATTGCATTTTCTCTTCATTCATTTGGTCTTGTGGATTTTTACCTTGCTCCTTCATCTGCAGTATATTTCTCTGTCATCTCATTTTGTCTAACTTACTGTGTTTGTGGTTTCTTTTCTACAGGCTGCAGGACCATAGTTCCTCTTGTTTCTGATATCTGATCCCTGGTGGGTGAGGTTGGTTCAGGGGCTTGTGTAGGATTCCTGTTGGGAAGGACTGGTGCCTTCACTCTGGTGGGTGGAGCTGAGTGTTTTCTCTCAGATGGGCAGGACCATGTCAGGTGGTGTGTTTTGGGGTGTCTATGAGCTTAGTTCAGTTTCAAGCAGCTTGTCTGCTGATGGGTGTGGCTGTGTTACTGTCTTGCTGGTTGTTCGGAGTAAGGCATTCAGCGCTGGAGCCTATGAGCAGTTGAGTGGAACTGAGTCTTGGTGTTGAGATGAAGACCTCTGGGAGAATTCATGCCAGTTTATATTTCCTGAAGCCAGGATTATCTGGTGGTCCAGCATTTTGGACTTGGTTCTCTTACATTGAAGGCTCAGGCCTGACCCCTGGCTGGGAACCAAGACCCAGCAAACTGTACAGCACAGCAGCCCCCCCCCCCCCCAAAAAAAAGAAAACAAAACAGAGACCAACCAACCAAACAAAATAACTCCAAAATAAAAACAAACAATGAAAACAAAAGTTAACAAAAACAAAACAAAAACAGAAAAACTTCTGTTCCCCACCAGGGGTACTGGTCCCTTCTTGTTTCCTCCTTTTTAAAAAAAATTCTTTCATCCTACCTGGTTGCATGGGGATTTTTCTTGTCCTTTTAGGTGTCTGAGGGCTTTTGCTAGTGTTCAACAGGTGCTCTGTGAGAACTGTTACATTCGTAGATTTATTCTTGTTGTACTTGTGAGGAGAGGTAAATTCCTCATCCTTCAATTCCACCATTTTAACTCCTCCCCTCAGCTTCATATTTTTTAAATCATAACAACTTGGCTCAGAGGATAAAGCGTCTGCCTGCAATTTGGGAGACCTGGGTTCAATCCCTGGGTTGGGAAGATCCCCTGGAGAAGGAAATGGCAATCCTCTCCAGTATTCTTGCCTGGAGAATCCCATGAATGGAGGAACCCAGTAGGCTACAGTCCATGGGGTTGCAAAGAGTTGGACATAACTGAGTGACTTCACTTTCACTTTCTATAATAACTCACCAATTAGTAATAGATGAATGATCCCAACAGCCAAATCTTCACCTAGGAAGGAGTTGGTTCAGGACTGGGAGACTGGTTGATGCCAGCAGCTGTCCATTCCACAGCAATGGTCATGTCACCACAATGGTCACCAGTTGAGAGCAGCTGCTGGTGTCAGTACCACTGGTTCTAGGACCCCTCAGCTGGAACTGGTGATGTTGTTCCTGCTGGCTGCTGCCACCATAGACAACCCAGTACTCCTGGTCCTGATGATGCAGGTTGCCACTCACTCTCTTGGTAATTTAAGCTCAGAGCTCAGAGACTGAATTAGACAGCAATGGACACCCTACCTGTAAGTTAAAGAGAGCTGGAGATAGGAAGCTAGATTCACTTGAAAGCTGCTCTCATGGAGAAAGAAAAAAAAAAAAAACAAACTGCATTGCAGAAGATGGTCTAAAAGGGAAATAAAGAAGTTGCCTGAAAGGTGGAAAAATTGCCTTAAGAGTTTGTTGTTGTTGTTGTTGTTGTTGTTGTTGAGTCACCAAGTTGTGTCTGACTCATTGTGACCCCATGGACTATAGTCGGTGGCATGCTACAACACACCAGGCTTCGCTCCCTCACCATCTCCTGGAGTTTGCCCAAGTTCATGTTCATTGAATCAGTGATGCCATCCAACCATCTCATCCTCTGTTGCTCCCTTTCTCCTCCTGCCTTCAGTTTTTCCCAGCATGATAGTCTTTTCCAGTGAGTCAGCCCTTCACATCAGCTGGCCAAAGTATTGGAGCTTCAGCCCCAGCAACAGTCCTTCCAATGAATATTCAGTGTTGATTTTCTTTAAGATTGATCTTAAAGAAGGTTTGCTCTTCTTGCTGTCCAACAGTCTTCTCCAGCACCACAGTTCAAAAGCATCAAAACCTAAATATAATTTCTATATTTGGCTACTAGATAAAGAATCTTTTTTATTCCTTAAGAACTGAACATTTAGAACTAAAATTTCTTTTCTGGCTTACATTACATTTTGTAAACCTCAGTATAGTTTTTTTCCTTTACTAATTAATGAAGTAGTTGGCCGGATCTTGTAGTATAACACAAAGGGTTCCATCCCCATATGGAATTTATATTGCTATCCTTGTGGGAAGTTTTCTAAGGCTAAAAATTTGATTAAGGGAATAATAAAATGAGAAGGCCTCTTTTTTATAACAAAGTCTTAGACAATGGAAGAAGACTATTGCCTGGAAATAGAACAGATCTGGCCACTTCTTGGAATTCAAACAGAGAAACCACTGACTACCATGATAAGTAGTGTAAGACAAGCTTTTACTGTGTACTATGTTTGATGAGAACCATATACTATAAGAGCCATACACTGGGTGATCATTGGATTATTTTGTGTCTGTTGATATTCATTGGTCCCCTGTGAAAGGAATTATGAATTGTGCATGTGGCAGTCATCCAGCCTATCACTAAATGCAGCTACTTCTGGGTAAAAAAGAACAGCTGTTGGACATTAGCACCCAAACTTACTGAATCAGGAAACAAGATCTTGAATTATCTTACTGAAATAATCAACTAGTCTGTTCTTGTGGTTTGGGTTAGAGTATGCTCTGCCTTTATCTCCATGAAACAATTTCATTTTGTTGGGATCCCTTTCCAATTCTTTTCTGTATTGCATTATAGTAATGCAATTGTATAGACTTCCAAGAGAACAATCAAAATTTGTAAATTATATTTTAAGACTTTGAAGTTTTTTACTTTCAGAAAAAGGAAAGCATAAGGAAATTGGAGGGGAAAAGCTAAGTTTCTCCATTACAAAGATTATCAAACGATGAATAAATGTATTGAATGCCTTGGGGAAGTGAAAAATAACTTATTCAATAATATTATAAAGTGGGAAAATGTTGAAGACAAAAACAAGCATGGGACAATTCAATGAAGAAGGACTCTGTGAACTTTATCAAAATAACAGTGAAAATAACATTTGGTGTTTGAAAACACAAAATGCTTTTAAACCCATGGTCTCATAGCATCATTGAATTACTTAAAACATTTCAGTAAACCAGTCTAGTTGATTTACTTGATTTACTTTGCAGATGATTATTAATTTAGCTACTGGAGGGTTACATGTTGAGATTATAGAGAAATTTTAGTGAAAGGCTGTGTTATGGCTTCTAAAAGTAGAGTAACTCACACTCCTGTAACAAGGACCCCTGACAATTGAAAATCTGGCAGATCTTCAGTAAAGACTAGGACAAGATTAACAATGGTCAGTACAGTAGTTGTCATGTCATGTGAAAGTAGCTTAGTCATGTCCAATTTCTTATGACCCTGTGGACTGTAGAGTCCTTGAAATTCTCCAGGCCAGAACACTGGAGTGGATAGCCTTTCCCTTCTCCAGGGCTCTTTCCAAGCCTAGGATGAACCTAAGTCTTCTGCATTGCAGGTGAATTCTTTACCAGCTGAGCCACACAAGGGAAGCTCAAGAATACTGGAGTGGGTAGCCTATCCCTTCTCCAGCAGATCTTCCCCACCCAGGAATTGGACCAGGCAGATTCTTTACCAACTGAGCTCTCAGGGAAGCCCATAAGCACAATACTTATTTATATGCAAACAGTGCTTCTTCAAGTGCTTGATCTCTCAATTTATCTATTTAGGTAATTTCATCAATACTCTAAAGTCCTACAGTTGTTCTAAGCTAATTAGAGTAGTAAAACATTGTACAGAGTACAAAGTGAAGTGTTAGTTCATACCATACAAAGTTTCAGTGGAGGTAAATTATTTGGGCACTATTCCAATTCAGTAGTCCAAGTCAACAGGCAGAAAAAAAATAATAATTGTCAAGTTAAAAGGAAAAAGATAGCTTGTTGATTTATTCAAGGTCATTGAGTAGTTTGCTAGTTAATGGTATTTATTCCTTTATCTCTGCTCCTGCTTCTCTAAGAGTCCTATTCTACTCAGTTTTCACCATAAAGCCACCCTACAGTAGACCTCACTCTACAGTTGAGCAGTCCTTTTGCTCTTGGTAATTGAAGGACAGTGATTACAATTTGCTACTAGATGTAGTAAAAGCTCAATTTTATTTCTGTTTTTCTGTATCTACTTGAGTTAAATACAACAGAAGTGAATTCATCCTGGCAATCACTGGAGTGGAAAATATATTGAATTAGAATAATAAAAGATTTAGATTTCTAAAACTCAGGGGGTAAATATAAGGGGAAGAGAATATACTCTGGTTTTTTTTAATGAAAGAGAAATAAAGAAAGGCAAAAAGAGAGAAAGCAAGTGAGTAAGCAAACAAGCAAGCACAAAGTCATGCCAAAGAGTAAAAACAAATTTATCTTGCTGGCTAAAAATTAACGAGGATCATAAACCCAATGACAGCTTTCTTTGATAATGAATCAACTCAAGCCCAATAAAAGTAGTTGACCATGTCATGCTTCTCCTTTTTTTTTTTTTTTTCCTTTTGACCCTTTTATGTAATGCCATTCTTTCATTGTGATGGTGTTACCTGTAGTGGAAAAAATTTATGGCTAAATAAACTAATTAATGTTAACAACCATTTTGTCATGTGAAGGTAGAAGACTTTAAATAAACATCAAAAGAGGCAATTGTTCTTTAGATGACGTCTGTTTATAACAAGAGTTAAGAATTATGCAATGCATTTCAAATAGAAAGGTTTTATTACCATCATTCCATGTTACCTGAGTTACATATGTATGTAAGCAGCATAAAATTAGATATTTGTGGAGAAACAGTACACACTGGGTCTTAAAGGATATGTATACCAAGCTACCACTATGAATAAAAGAAAAACATAATTGCTAACCTGCTATTTTGGGTGTGCTGGGTTTTTATTGCTGCATGTGGGCTTTCTCTAGTTATAATGAGAGTTGTTCATCGTGGTCGGTTCTCTTGTTGTGGAACATAGGCTCTAGGCACACAGGCTTCGGTAGTTGCACACCACGGGCTTAGTAGTTGTGCCTGGTAGGCTCTAGAGCACAGGCTCAATAGTTCTCACGTGCAGGCTTAGTTACCACGAGGCATGTAAGATCTTCCTGGGGCAAGGATTTAACTTGTGTCACCTGCATTGGCAGGTGGATTCTTAACCACCAGGCCACCCAGGGAAGCCCCTATAAGTATATATTTGTAATCAAGGATTTACATAGAAAAATCCTGTGGTCATGTCTAACTCAAGTATTCTATGGCATTGTTAAAATTTTTAATGACATTTATTTTTGATTGTCAATCTTGACAGATATAAAACTTAAATTTTATTTTGAATATATATCATTAAACATGCATTGTTAAAATTATGTTAAGAAAAGGATGTGAATTTTCAATGCGGTATGTACAACAGTGACTAATAAACAGTTCAGGTATGTAGTAGAAAAGGAGAATATTTTAGAAAATAATTTTAAAGAAAAACTATAGGAATAAGCAGAAGCTCACCACTGTATTTCAAACTATTTATTCATTCCATTGGTGACTGTGACATTAAATCTCCCCTGTAGCCCTTAACCCAGTCACTTAGAAATTCCTTTTCTTTCTTGTTTCGTATATATTTTATGGACTAACTCTTTTTAGTCATTTAAAAACTTTTTTCTAATACAATTATAGCAGTACTTTTATTATCAGGGCTTCCCAGGCAGTGCAGTGGTAAAGAATCTGCCTGCCAATGCATGAGAGTTGGGTTCAATCCTTAGGTCGGGAAGATTCCCTGCAGAAGGGAATGGTTATCCACTCCAGTATTCTTGCCTGGAGAATTCCATGGACAGAAGAGCCTGGTGGGCTACAGTCCATGGGGTCGCAAAGAGTCAGACACAACTGAGCAGCTAATGCTTCCAACACTAACACTACCACCCGCCAATGTGACTACATTTGGAAGCAGAATCTTTAAAGTGATAACTAAGTTAGGTGAGGTCATTAGGGCACCTTAGTCCATTATGATTAGTGTCCTTATAAGAGGAAATTTTAACACAGACACCAACAGAAGGACGATGGTATGAAGGTGTGGAGAGAATGTGGCCATCTGCAAGCTGAGGAGAAGGACGTCAGAGGTAACCAACTTTGCTGACACCTCGATCTCAGACTTCTAGCCTCCAGAACTATGAGAAAACTAATTAATGTTGTCAGAATCATCCAGTCTGTGGTATTTTGTTATGGTAGCCCCAGCAAACAAATACGTGTCAATACCGCCGTGCCCTATGGGATAACAAAAATTGCCAACAGAAGACTATGCTTTTACAACTCTTATTTGCTTTAGGTCTTCTGCTTTCTCAATAATTCTCAAGGTATCGGCTGCCACCTATTACTAAAAAGTGCTTGAATATTTAAATAGTCACTTGAGGCAAATAATGAAGGCTCTCCAAAACTCTGTGGTTGTTTGATTTCTGGATTTTGAGCTGTCTTTCTCTCACAGAATGAGAGAATGGTGACAGGAGTCAGAGGATCAGGGTTCTATTTTAGGCTCTTTCCTGTACTAGTCTTACGACTTTGTCAGATATTACTTCCCCTTCTGTCAAAGGACAGTGGAGATAATGCTTTATCAGGTAGCTGTGAGATTGAAATGCACCACTGTAGCATATAAAAAAATGGACTTTGTAAATGCAGCAGTGTTATACAAACAGTAGTTATTGTAACCAGAAACCTGACCTCTGGTCAAGTATTTGTTGGCAAGTAGAGATTCACTGTGGCAGCTAATTTATCATTGATCAGTAATAAGTTACAGAACATACTGATTGCTCCATGTTAAATCAAGTCACTTTGGGGAAGATATAACTTGACAAATAGAAGTTCTAAATTCATGCTATGAAAATAACTGTCTGTAGTTTCTTATCTTGTTGTTTTGGTTGCTAAGTCATGCCTGACTCTTTGCAACCCCATGGACTGTAGCCCACCAGGCTCCTCTGTCCATGTGATTTCCCAGGCAAGAATATTGGAGTAGGTTGCCAGTTCCTTCTCCAGGGGATTTTCCCAGCCCAGGGATGGAATTTGCATCTCCTGCATTGTCAAGTGGGTTCTTTACCACTGAGCCACCAGGAAAGCCCAATAGTTCTGGTAGAATTTCTTCAAAGAATAAAAAGATAAGATTTTTCCTTTCTTCCTTTAGTAATTTTAAGTTATATTTTACAGTGATTGCTGTTATCACAAATCTATAAGTTCGAGTGCAATTTTTGCTGTTGGCAGTGGTCAGTTGAGCTTGTGTTTATCCTCTTGGCATACAAATACTAAGTATGGTATGATTCAGTGTAAGTCTGTCACATAGTGTATCTGTTTTCCCTCTTATCAGTTACACTTTATGAAGCAATTTGAAAAAAAATTAAGTTATCTTCAGTAATACAACTAGTTATACCCAGCTCTAAGTGCAATTATTTTCGAATGTGTTGGTGTGTTTGACACCTAATGGCTGTTAGTTGCACATTGGCACTAACCACGGTGATGAGGGCATCTCGTTTATGGCCAGGTTTGTTCAGGAACTTCATTCACTGTCTATTTGTAAGATCCAGTCTGGTGTTTGAAAACTTGAGTCTAATCTTTACTTTTAAATTAGATTTTATTCTCATGGCTTCTTTCCTCAACATCTCTTTTTCCATTTTAGTTACATGTACATGCCACACCTAATTTTTGATCTTCACATATCTGTGTACACTTAAAGTGCTCTCAGTGAACATAGACTTAATAGGATGAGACACTGGCCCTTGTAAAAAGCCAAAACTTTAATATTAGTCTAGAGAGAAAAAAAGGCCCTTTTGCCTGTTAGTAAAAGTTGAGGGTATGAGTTCATAGCAAAAGATTCCTTTAAGTTGGATTTGCTTTAGTGCTATTCAAATTAGGGGGGTTTAATGCCTGTTTTAGAATTTAAAATCTGAGAAGGAATAAGTATCTTTACACTTGATCTTAGTCAAAAGGGTGAGAAGCAATGAGAAGGAATAAATACCTTTTTAAAAAATCTTTCTTCTTTCTTTTTTTTTTTAAGTCTTCTTTAATTTCTTTTATTGATATTTGGTAGTTTTCTTTTTTTAATATAAATTTATTTATTTTAATTGAAGGTTAGTATGGCAAAACCAATACAATATTGTAAAGTAAAAAAATGGAGAAATATACATAACGTAAAATTTGGCATTTTAACCATGTCCTTCTTACCATTAAGTGCTGTGTTTATTCTCAAATTTCCTGTACTATTAAGGAAACCACCTTTATCTAAATGACAAACATAATCTCTATGCTAATCCAGTTATGTCCCAGGTGAGTGAGCCCATAAAGGCCAATTTTCCTTTCCTTGTGCTGGGATGAGCTCTGCAGAATCAGACAGAGGATCTCAAGCACAAGCTCTGTGTTCAGAACTCAGCCAATAAATCGCTCCATGCTCCGAACAGATGTTTCCCTTTTAGGTTAATGCACCGCTTGTGGATCATGGTTTTGTTTTTTTTTTTTTTTTTTTCCCCTTCCCTAAAGGAAATATCAGCATGGCCATAAACTAGAAAGCTTCTTCTGAGCCTCCCCAAACACCCAGAAGTGGCAACAGAAGAGGCAGGGAGTGAATGTGGAGAAGTGGGGTTAGATCTCTTCATGACATGCCCCTCTCATTTTCTCTTATCCCTTTTTTCTCCCTGCCACTTTCTGTTTCAGAAATCACTTGAAATATGATAGGAATGCCTATTATTATTTTTATTCTTTTTATGCATTTCTTTTGGAAATGGATTTTATTTTTTAAAGTCTTTGTTGAGCTTGTTACAATATTGCTTCTGTTTTTTTTTTTTTTAATTATTATTTTTTTTTTGGTCTGAGGCATATGGGATCTTAGCTCCCTAAAAATGGTTATTGGTTGTTTTTTAAAACATGTTTTAGCATATCAAAGATTGAGACCAGGGAAAGGAGACTATCCAAATCACCATGTGTAGCACCGCATGGCATTCTCAGAAAGGGTTCCCCTCTAAACCGTGCTGGAAGACAGTTCACATTCTCAACATGAGAGAAATAGCAACATCCCGTCTTGCTTTTGCTTTGCACTTTGCATGCATGCTCAGTTGTGTCTCACTCTGCGATCCTGTGGACCGCAGCCTGCCATGCTCCTCTGTCCATGGGATTTTTCAGGCAACAATAGTGGAGTGGGTTGCCATTTCCTTCTCCAGGAGATCTTCCCGACACAGGGATTGAACCTGAGTCTTTTGAATTGCCTGCATTGGCAGGCAGATTCTTGACCACTGCACCACCTGGCCAACTTAGAGACTTTTTCTGATAGAGAAAGAAATGCTTATTAAGACAGTATTATTCTCTGAAACATAAGGAGTAAAAAATGACCTCCTACTTCACTGACAGTAAATTTCCAAAAGTGAAATCTTTTTGTCACGCTTTGCTTTCTGTGAAGGATTAGGCTGTTTCTTCTTTATGTGGAAAATAAGTCACAACCTTTTATAAATGTGAGTCCCAGTGTCTGGATGGCGGTACTCTTTTTCTGGCATGGGCAAGCCGTTCAGAGGCACATGTTTTTCCCTCCCAGAGTGATACTGTCATCCATGTGCTCAGAACTTACTGTCTCCACTTCTCTGGTGACTGGAATGCAGACTTTATATGCTGATGTGAATGGGGGAGGGTGGAAGGAGAAAAGTGAAGGCATTTTATGGTTTACCAAAATATGCCTGAAAATTCATCATTTTTAAAGATCATCATTTATATTTCTTTGAGAAAACTTTCCCCAGACTGAAATATCATAGAATTTTAAAAGAAGACAATTTTAATGATGGCTGTGGTAAAAATGCAGTGTTTTGAACTTTTCCTTCATGATCAAAGTCCTTTATTTATACATGTTTTGTGGTCAGTTGAAGAAGTCTCCCAACTTTCCATTTAATCTGTGTTAAGTGTTCTCAATGCAGAGAAAAAGGCAGAGAAAAGAGAGATGAATCTTTGAAATCAGATGGTTGGTTTAAGAATTCTTTCCATTAACCCATCAGTCCATCAGTCAATTATTTGGTCAATTAATACATACATTGAGAAAATAATTGTGTTGCCTCTGAGGTGTCAGGTATGATACTGGGGATACAAGGTGAGTAAATATTATTATTGCTTTAGACTACTGTGTGCAAGGCTCCCCAGTAAAGCATGTTCAGTCTCTCCTCTAAGATTCATAACTGTACTGTGAAGGAAGGATTGTTGTGCCACTTGACAAACTAAGAGCCTGAGGTTTTTCCATTGGAGCTCAACTAGTAGTTAGCTAAGCCATGGTTACACAATAATCTATCCGACTCTAGACCAGAGGCTGCTTTACATATCACTTTTTAACTTCAAAACTAAGTCTTTGCATACATCTCCTTGCCTCATTTTCTGAATAAGTGAATTACTAAGGCTTATTTCCCAGGTGGTCCTAGTGGTATAGAACCTGTCTGCCAATGCAGGAGATGCAAGAGAAACAGGTAGATCTCTGGGTGGGGAAGATCCCTTGGAGGAGCACACAGCAACCCATTCCAGTCTTCATGCCTGGAGAAACAGGTGGACAGAAGAGCCTGGTGGGCTACAGGGTCCATGGGGCTGCAAAGAGTCGGACACGACTGAAACAACTTAGCACAGCACATTGATAAGGTGAGGCATGGAGAGGCAGCATAATACAAAGGTTAACCCAACAGTCTCCAGATTTGGCTTATTGGGTCAAATTCTTGCTCCTGCAAATCAAACCACTAGATACCAGTTTATAGCTGGTAGTATGACTATTACAAAAAGACAAGAAACAACAGGTATTAATGAGGATGTGGAGAGAAGGGAACCCTTGTACACTATTGGTGGCAATGTAAATGGGTAGCCTCAATTCATTGGGATGGGTTTTAAGATTGCATTGGTCAAGATGTGTTATCCACTAATGTAGAATCTTCAGATGAAAACAAAAACACTCCAGATGAACAATTAACAGATTGAGGTCTGTTTCTGGGAAAAGTCATAGAGGGTAATGATTTCTCTCCAGGCAGCTAAATCAGGAAGACAAACAAGAGTAGGTACATTCTGTTGGATAGTGTCTTCTCCTTAGTTTGGTGATTTCCAGTTAAATGTAATTAGATCCCTAAGTAGTTCATACCTTTACTATTTCTCCCAAAGCTGATGCATTGCATATGTTTATCCAAGATAAAGCTGCATGGCCTAACTTAATTATCAAATTTATATTAACTCAATGTGATATTAATTATGCACATTAATCTTTGACTGATAAAATGGAGAGATAAATGAGTACATAAAGAATCTCGTCTGTAGCAGTGGTTAAAAAGAAGTGTGGGAGGAGATAGGTCCTTCATTGTTGAAAAGCTTCGGAAGCGGTGCTAAGCTGTGAAGTTTTGGTAGAGTGTTTAAACCAAGGAGGGCCTTATAATAATTTGATCTCATTCTTTTATCAGAGGGAGGCTGATTATCTTGCCTTGATTCATTTAGAGTTCGTGTTAGAACTAACATCTAAGTCTCTAATTTTAGTCATATCCTTTGCTTTATTCCACGCTACTCTAGAAGTTGTTTTAACATAGGTGTTGGTGTCTAAAATGTCAAGACTCAGAAAGAGCTGTGTTGTAAGAATAAGCTAGGCAGTAAAACTTGGATTTATGCTGGCTTGATTTGGTATCACTGTGTAGTTGGTAAGACCAGTATTTCTAGGTTCTTGCTGCTTGGCACACAATTGTAGAGATGTAGGGAAGGAAGCAAATACCACTGAGCTGGCCATGCTCCCATGGACAGTTTAATGGTGCTTATCTGTTTAGGAAGACAACCCCCACCTTCCATAAGTTGATGCTGGTTTTTAAAACTATGATTGTCCTTCTCATCCCCAAGTAAATTTCTTAATTTCTATCTAATACTGTAATTATAATCATCACCAGTGTAGCTTACATTTTTCTGTTTAAATTTCCATTAAATTTTAATAATATATAGGACTATAACTTATACCAAGTTGTTCACAAAAATCTGTTCTGTCAAAGGATATTTGAGCATCTAAGTTTAATATTATGTACTTGCTATCTTCTGTAAATTTTATATACAAAAAATTTTGAAGTAAAGGGTGGCTTGTATTTGCTAATGAATGTGATTGGGAAATTGCTAGAAAAGTTTAGGAAAAAGAAGTCCTTTATCATGTTACATAATTCAAGGTCAAAAGAAACACAGTGTTCCTTGTGAGAGGGAAACCTCCTGTTAGTTTTTATCACATATACCTGACTTCAGCTAAAATGTAATACACATTGAATGAGACCAGAACATATTTTTCTTTTTCTTTTAGATTTATGCTTATATTTGTACCGTTCATAATAGAAGAAAAAAAAAAAAACAGGAAATAAAAGTAATTTGAGTCCTAAACAGTCTGAAAGGAAATGGCAAAGCTACATAATTCCATATTTCATGGTTTAGACAAAAGAAAACATTTGGTGTTTTAATAATATCTTCTTAAGAATATTTACACAGTCAATTTAAGCTTATATCAGTTTATGCCCTTTGTATGTTTTAGATAACATTGTTGAATTTCCTTTGACTTAACACGAGGTGGACTTCCCAATGTGGTGAACCTATGCAGACAGGCTGTCCCTCCACCATCCCCACAAAAGCCATTTATTAAGCAGCTGTTTGTGTTAGTTTACAAAAGATATTCCAACACTGTGTGCTTTGATTTCACCTCTAAGTTAGTTTTGTTGAAAACTACATTCCTTAGATTCTCTTAACTCTCATGATACCAACTGGGTATATTTAAACTATGTTGTTTTCAAATATTAGACAAAACCATAATATACACATAAGTTGCAATATTTTTGGCTACCTACAAAGCATATTTTGATGTCGAATATAGCAAATTTATGAACCCTGAAAACAAAGGCACTTTGTGCACCTCTCTGTAAACCTCAGAAAAAGTAGAACCCAAAACTTTTGTGACCTCTGCCTAAGTCTGCTGTGTCTTCCGTTTGAAGTGAGTAGATGGCCACTTTTGCAATAGGCAGATATTGTGGTCAGATAGAGTGTGGCCAGGATGCAGTGTTCCACTTGCGAACACGTGCCAGCAAGTGTCTGTTCTCACAGCCCAGACAGTCATGGATCAAATCCATTTGTATCTTGCTTTTTTGGATGCCCAACACGCCCAGCACAGAATGAAAATAGTTTTTAATGAGTGAAATTGGGTAAAAAAAAAAAAAACAAACATGTACAGAATATCTGATATCCTATTTTTTTAGTTATAGATCATATGGACCTAAGTTCATTTTGTTCAGAAAAATTTGATGTTGGTTACACTCAGATAGGAAAGTCTCTCAAATTCCCTCTAACAGTAAAATAAAATACATTTCATAGAATATTTATGGTGCATGTATAGTTTTCAAGAATGTGTGGATAACATGTACTCATCAATTTATGAATGATTATATATTGAAAGATTAATTATAATGCAGATATTTCAAACAAAGAATGCATTTCCCCATAGAAAGAGAATTATGAATGCTATGTTAATTGCCATGTCAGCCTTCCAAACCCTGATGAACTCAAACTGTAGCTGCATAGTGCTTGCATATGGTATTATTTATGAGAACACAGATTCTGGGTTATAAAAGATTAAGGCATAAGGATTATGTCTGTTCTCAGTACAGCCTGGAAGAAGGAGTCTGCTCTAACTGTATCCTGGAAAAAGAAATGGGACTCCCTGTTTCTGTATCCTTTCCACTAGACTCATCAAGGAAGCTGAACTTGTTGAGGCTCCAGTGATAATAGGGAAGGGACAACAGATAGCGTGATTGGATGGCTCTGATCATGGCCAGGTGACAAGTTTGGTGGTTTTAAGAGGAAATGATTTCCAGGCCAAAGCAACTGTCAGACTTTGATGAAGTTGGGTTTTCCTGCCCAAATGCTTACTAATCAATTCATATAATACGTTTGATGTGTAGGATCATTTTAGCTAGGAAAGAGTATGAAAAAAAATTTTAGACTATATCATAAAATCTTTCTATTTATACTTTTAACAGATAGACCTCATTTCAGCGTGCTTTGCTTTATTGTACTTTGTGTTTTTTACAATTTGAAAATTTGTGGCAACCCTTATTGAGCAAGTCTGTTGGTGCCATTATTTAAATTTTTTAAAATTTATTTATGTTTGGCTGTTGGGTCTTCGTCTATGTGTGTGGGCTTTCTCTAATTGCAGCGAGTGGGGTCTGCTCTCTAGTTGTGGTGTATGGGCTTCTCATTGCTTTGGCAGCCCACTCCAGTGTTCTTGCCTGGAGAATCCCAGGGGCGGGGTAGCCTGGGGGGCTGCCATCTATGGGCTGCACACAGGGTCGGACATGACTGAAGCGACTTAGCAGCAGCAGCAGCAGCAGCAGCGCCGTGGCACAGATGCTAGGGCTCAGGTTCAGTACTTGTGGTCCTGGCTCAGTTGCTCTGTGGCATGTGGGACCTTCCAAACCAGGAATCGAACTCATGTCCCTTGTACCAGTAATCAACTCCTATTCACTGTACCTGCAGGGACGTCTTGGTCCCTTCTTTTGGATCATTTTGTGTTTCTCAGTCACATTTTGGTAATTGTCTCAGTATTTTAACTTTACTAGTAGTTGTATATTTGTTGTGGTGATCTGTCATCAGTGATCTTTGAGTCAGTGTGTGAGCTGCTGAAGACTCAGATGATGGTTAGCCTTTTTTAACAGTAGTTTGTTTTTTAATTAAAATATGTACATTGTGGTTTTTTTTAAAGACATAATCTTCTGTACATTTAATAAACCATAGTATGCTGTAAATACAACTTTTCTATGCACTTGGTTGTCACTCACTTTATTGTGATATTCATTTAATTGTGGTTGTCTGGGACCAAACATGCCGTGTCTCTAAGGCATGCTTGTGCTTTCATGCTTGTTTAGTTCATGTAACATAGAGCAGGCAGTAGTTACAGGAAAACCAAAATAAATCAAACCAAACACAGGGCCAGTACTACCAAGAAGGGTCATTAATAGGTAATACAAAGGATATCATGTAGTTTTTGAATTGATCTATTGGAGGTCTCTTTTCCATCCCAATAATCTCCACCCTTTCCCCCCAGATAGGTGGTTTCTCACTGAAGGGAATAGAATTGAGTAACACATCACCCTTGGAAAGAGATGGTCAGCAGAATGAGGTCATGAAGAATCTACAGAAAACTTGAATATTGATCACAGGAAGCAAACGACACGTACGTTTGGAGCATGGCTGTATATTGAGCTAACCAAAAAAAAAAAAAAAAAATCACTTAAAGATATTTAGTAATAATATGGGAATACCAAACCACCTGACCTGCCTCTTGAGAAACCTATATGCAGGTCAGGAAGCAACAGTTAGAACCTGACATGGAACAATAGACTGGTTCCAAATAGGAAAAGGAGTACGTCAAAGCTGTATACTGTCACCCTGCTTATTTAACTTACATGCAGAGTACATCATGAGAAACGTTGGGCTGGAAGAAGCACAAGCTGGAATCAAGATTGCCAGGAGAAATATCAATAACCTCAGATATGCAGATGACACCACCCTTATTGCAGAAAGTGAAGAGGAACTAAAAACCTGTTGATGAAAGTAAAAGAGGAGAGTGAAAAGGTTGACTTAAACCTCAACATTCAGAAAACGAAGATCATGGCATCTGGTCCCATCACTTCATGAGAAATAGATGGAGAAACAGTGGAAACAGTGTCAGACTTTGTTTTTTGGGGCTCCAAAATCACTGCAGATGGTGACTGCAGCCATGAAAATGAAAGACGCTTAATCCTTGGAAGGAAAGTTATGACCAACCTAGATGGCATATTGAGAAGCAGAGACATTACTTTGCCAACAAAGGTCCATCTAGTCAAGGCTATGGTTTTTCCTGTGGTCATGTATGGATGTGAGAGTTGGACTGTGAAGAAGGCTGAGCACCAAAGAATTGATGCTTTTGAACTGTGGTGTTGGAGAAGACTCTTGAGAGTCCCTTGGACTGTAAGGAGATCCAACTAGTCCATTCTCAAGGAGATCAGCCCTGGGATTTCTTTGGAAGGAATGATGCTAAAGCTGAAACTCCAGTACTCTGGCCACCTCATGTGAAGAGTTGACTCATTGGAAAAGACTCTGATGCTGGGAGGGGTTGGGGGCAGGAGGAAAAGGGGACGACAGAGGATGAGATGGCTGGATGGCATCACTGACTCGATGGACGTGAATCTGAGTGAACTGCGGGACTTGGTGCTGGACAGGGAGGCCTGGCGTGCTGCGATTCATGGGGTTGCAAAGAGTCGGACAAGACTGAGCGACTGAACTGAACTGAATAATATGAGAGGCCAGACAGTTTGAAAATGTTTTAAAAGGTAAACAAAGCATCCTTTGTAGCTGATGAACAATTATTTGCATGTCAAGGTAACTTTAAGAAAGCATATGAACAGAGCAGGGGTTCTTTCATAGTAACAAGGGTCCTGAAAGAAGGAAATGTTATTCCACTCAGTTCAGTTCAGTTGTTGCTCAGTCGTGTCTGACTCTTTACAATCCTAAGGACTGCAGCACACCAGGCTTCCCAACTCTCAGAGCTTGCTCACAGTTAATATTCATTGAGTTTGTGATGCCATCCAACTATCTCATCCTCTGTTATCCACTTCTCCTCCTTCCTTCAATCTTTCCCAGCATCCGGGTCTTTTTTAAGGAGTCAGTTCTTCACAACAGGTGGCTAAAGTATTGGAGTTTCAGCTTCAGCATCAGTCCTTCCAGTGAATATTCAGGACTGATTTCCTTTAGGATTGACTGGTTTGGTCTCCTTGCTGTCCAAGGGACTCTCAAGGGTCTTCTCCAAAACCACAGTTTAAAAGAATTGCACAGGGAGCACAGAAGAGGTTCATGAGATGAGAAGAGCAGAAGAAAGCCCTCTAAAATTTACCCAGGGGACTTCCCTGGTGGTCCAGTGCTTAAGACTTCGCCTTCCAATGCAGGAAGTACAACTTTGATCCCTGGTCAAGGAGCTAAGATTGCACATGCGTCACAGCCAAAAAGCCCAAACATAAAATAGATACAATATTGTAACAAATTCAATAAAGACTTTAAAAATGGCCTACATCAGAAGAAAATCTTAAAAAAATAAGTAAAATAAAATGTACCCAGAGAACATTCCTGTAATGACTCGGGCTAAGGATTTTCTCTAGTGCTATTTAAGAGGATGACTAGGAAATGCATCCTAGAGAAGGCAATGACACCCCGCTCCAGTACTCTTGCCTGGAAAATCCCATGGATGGAGGAGCCTGGTAGGCTGCAGTCCATGGGGTCTCGAAGAGTCGGACACGACTGAGTGACTTCACTTTCACTTTTCACTTTGATGCATTGGAGAAGGAAGTGGCAACCCACTCCAGTGTTCTTGCCTGGAGAATCCCAGGGGCAGGGGAGCCTGGTGGGCTGCCGTCTATGGGGTCACACAGAGTCAGACATGACTGAAGTGACTTAGCAGCAGGAAATATATCCAGGGCTCCCTTGCAGGTCACAGTATGTACTGATGTGAAGTTAACAAATTCTGGGCTTTCTCAATCATTCTCACTCATCCTTTTTTTCATAAATCCCAGAAACACAGGCTCCTAATGAAATTGATATCTGAACCAGGCTGCCTCTAATAGATATGGCTAGGATTTTGAAACCCAGAGTAAGATAAGCCAGGTATGTGCAACTAAGACAGAATTTTGCTCTCATGAGATTTATATTTTTGACAGTGTATATTCCTGTTCATTTGTTTGTCCCCTTCGGGCTGTATTATTGTCAGTTTCTTATACTGTGACAACCACATTCATTTGTGGACTTAACATTCACTTGGCTTTTTAGTGTAAATCTAAAATTGTGATTATTTCCCCTCTCTTTTTACCTGAGTTTTCATAGGTGCTATTGCCTAAATAATTTAGCTATATCCTCAGCTTTTCTTGATTTCTAGACTTTATAAGGAAGAAAACTATTTAGTTCTGAGTTGTGTAAGGTTACTGACATCCCAGTTAGATGCCTCCAAGTACTGTCAATTCTATACAATTAAAGAAGAATGAAGTGGTCGAGGTCTTAGAAAAAGCTAGTCCAATTTCTCACCAAGTGAAGAAATTCTTCTGTAGGACTTGAGCTTGATTGGCTAGCTTCTGTTTATAGACAGTTCCTGTGAGAGTGGTGCTCCCTTGTGAGATGACTGGCTTTACTAGGGAAGACTCTTCATGTGTTCATTTAAAACACCTTCTTTACTTTCATACAGTGGTCCTTGTATGATGTCTTGGAAACTAAGAATAAACTTTTCATAAGATAGGCCTTCAAATGTTTATAGACAATTAGTATGGTTGTTCTTCTCTCCTTTAGAATAAACATCCATGAAGGTAAAATTTTTGGTCTCCAGGCATTCATTCAGTAAAGAATCTGCTTGTAATGCAGGAGACCAGGGTTCGATCCTTGGGTTGGAAATATCCCCTGGAGAAGGAAATGGCAACACATTCTAGTATTCTTGCCTGGAAAACTCCATGGACAGAGGAGCCTGGTCGACTATAGTTTATGGAGTCTTAAAACTTAGTGACTAAGCCATCATAGACATTTATTAGTCCATTTGGCTTCTTTGGAATAAAGTTCATTTTGTCAATATTCCTCTTCAAGCAGGTACATCAAGTCAGTTTCTCATAGATAATCTAACTTTAGAACTTAAAATGGGATGATCCCTACCCCATTTCATAAATAGCTGTATTCAGGCTCTGTAGTCCGTGTAACCTCACCATTTTTGGTTCTCAACATCCTTATCATACATTGTGGTCAACTGAACCAACTGATCTTCTTTAAGAGCAGATATTTTTAAGAGTGGACTGCCATAACATGGAATATGTAATTTAAAAATTAAAAGCATTGTTTTATATTATACATGATAGATTGCATCTCCTGGTTTCATCACAGCATTCCATTAACTGGACAGGCTGTTGAACCTAGATGCAATGTATTCGCTTTCCCTCCCAGTGTGGTGTCATTTATAAATCTGATGAACCTGCCTCCACGTCTTCCTTTAGGTCATGGTCAGTAGCACATGGTATGGCTTCTGTAAGGTTACTAGTCTATTGGTATTGCCCATTGGCCTAATTATGGCCCTACATCTTTGGCTGTCATTGGCATTTCTTCATTTCAAATCAGAAATCCAGGGAGTTTCTATCAAATACCTTTTTAAATTCAAATTCTATCCATGACATTCTTCTGTTCTTTAACAGAATTGTTTAAAAAGTTAATCAGGTTAGTTTATTGTGATTTGTCTTTTGGAATATATTCTGGTATCACAATTTATGCTTAAGATCTAAAATTGCAGACATCAATCAAACTTACTGAACTGTATTCAGTGGAATCCATCACTTCTGCTCATAGATGACCAGAAAATAAATACTTCTGGCGCTCCTCCCATTCTTTAATTTTCCAAGGTTGCAGACACTGTTTCTATAGTTGCATCTGGGCATTGTTTCAGTTCCCTGGAAAGCAATGCAGGTGGGGCCAGAGAAAGGAATTTATTTAAATTAGATATTCTTTCACCTTTATCATGGTTGATTTCATTTTAAAACATTCATTGGCCACTTTCTGGATTTAAGAGTACTACCTTGATACAGAAGGTTAACAAAAGAGAAGGTGAGTGGTGACTTTTCTGTCACTTATTAACATAACGTCTTTAAAAGCATTATTTGTTATACATTTAAAATTAACCATATCTCATCCTTTTAACAATTATTTTAGTTTTCTGAATCTCTATAATCTTCCTGAAACAATTCTAGTAGGTCTGTGACATACTTTTGAGTTCATCCTTACTTACATGTTGTGAGTTTCTCAGGTAGCTTAATGGTAAAAAATCCGCCTGCCAGTGCAAGAGATGTGGGAGATTCGAGTTTTATCCTTGGGTTGGGAAGATGCCCTGGAGGGGGAAATGGCTACCCACTCCAGTATTCTTGCCTGGAGAATCCCATGGACAGAGGAGCCTGGTGAGCTGCAGTCCATAGGGTCACAGAGAATTGAATGCAACTGAGCCAGTGCTCACAAACACAGCTCACTTCCATGTCCTCCTCTGTCTTACATTTTTAAAACATCTCACTTGATAATTATCTTTCAGAATCTAAGTGTTCATAATTATGTTGATAGGCTTTGCTATCCCATTCATTTTTAAGTTACTGGCAATAGAATCACGCATTTTTCTATCATTTACTTTTTGTCATCAGCTTTAGTGTAATCCTCTGCATAGTATTTTGATTCTTTTCCCTTTTATTGTTATTGGTAGTAGTTTTTAGTTCTAAGGTAACACAAACACAGATGCCTAAAGGGATATAGTTTTACCAGAAGTAGCTTTTCCCCTTAGAGATCAGCTCTCTTTTCTCCTGAGGCATCAGCAACACTTGGGCAGCATCCTTGCAGAGTAGCCTGAGCCCCAACCCTGTGGTACCTGCTCTTCAGGTGTTTCCGGTACCACACCCATTAAACAGCAGTCTGATTTGGAGGTCTGGGTCCCAGCTCTGCAGGCCCCTTCCCCTCTAAGCTTTCAAGTTTTAATAACCTCTTCCTTTTGTTTCCTCAGATGTAGGGAGTGGTAGCTGTCTCCTGTAGTTTCTACTTCTATATCCCCCATAATACTTTATATTAAGTTCTGTTAAAATATCTGGAGGACTTCTGTTTCCTGGTTTCTGTTTCCTGAGCAATACAAACACCAACTGACACAATCTCCTATTTCTTCCTTCCTTATCCTAAGTTAGCCTTCAAATTAAAGTAGGAATGGACACACGTCTGTTTCCCTTAGGTGGTCGGCTCTGTACCTAGAGTGTTTTGCTTTACTCTTAGGTTCATTCTCAAGTATATCAATAGTGAAAAGCATCACTGGAATCAACAGGTTTTATAACATTTGTGACAGTCCACTGGTACAGTTTCTGTTTGTTTTCTCTAATCTCATTCTTGTCACTGAAATCATTACATTTATTTTATTCTGTGACCCCTTTGAATGAGTTTTCTTTTGGCTTTTTCTCCCTGTGTCATTTCTTTATGTCAAGGACAATTTATTTTTAAGATGCTGTAAGAAAAGGTAAATGACCTTAATTTTGCATCATGGTGTCAAGCAGGGAGAGTAGTGTGAATGGAACTGGAAGAAGATCAGTGTGCTACAATCCTCAGATTACTGTACCTCTTCACAGGGTGTGGACTTCTAAGTCTCTGAATGATCTTAACTCCATAATGTTTTTCTGATTAATTGCCCTTACAAAACTGCCTCTGAAATGTGTTAGTCGCTCAGTTGTGTCTGATTCTTTGTGACTCCATGGACTGTAGTCCACCAGACTCCTCTGTCCATGGGGATTCTCCAGGGAAGAATACTGGAGTGGGTAGCCATTCCCTTTTCCAGGGGATCTTCCCAACCTTGAAATCGAACCTGGGCCTCCTGCATTGTAGACAGATTCTTTATTGTCTGAGCCACCAGGGAAGCCCACAGAACTAGCTTTGCTGCTGCTGCTGCCAATATCAGTATTTGTTCCCAACCAGGGATTGAACATGTGCCCCTTGCAGGGGAAGTGTGGAGTCATAACCATTGGATCATCAAGGAAATAAAGGAAATTAATTGAAACTATTTTTTTTTTTTATGTTACAATACTTTTATTTTATTTTATTTTTTTAATTTTTAATTTTAAAACATGTGTTCCCCGTCCTGAACCCTCCTCCCTCCTCCCTCCCCATACCATCCCTCTGGGTCGTCCCAGTGCACCAGCCCCAAGCATCCAGCATCGTGCATTGAACCTGGACTGGCATCTCGTTTCATACATGACATTTCACATGTTTCAATGCCATTCTCCTAAATCTTCCCACCCTCTCCCTCTCCCACAGAGTCCATAAGCCTGTTCTATACATCAGTGTCTCTTTTGCTGTCTCGTATACAGGGTTATCGTTACCATCTTTCTAAATTCCATATATATGCGTTATTATACTGTATTGGTGTTTTTCCTTCTGGCTTACTTCACTCTGCATAATAGGCTCCAGTTTCATCCACCTCATTAGAACTGATTCAAATGTTTTCTTTTTAATGGCTGAGTGATACTCCATTGTGTATATGTACCACTGCTTTCTTATCCATTCATCTGCTGATGGACATCTAGGTTGCTTCCATGTCCTGGCTATTATAAACAGTGCTGTGATGAATATTGGGGTACACGTGTCTCTTTCCCTTCTGGTTTCCTCAGTGTGTATGCCCAGCAGTGGGATTGCTGGATCATAAGGCAGTTCTATTTCCAGTTTTTTAAGGAATCTCCACACTGTTCTCCATAGTGGCTGTACTAGTTTGCATTCCCACCAACAGTGTAAGAGGGTTCCCTTTTCTCCACACCCTCTCCAGCATTTATTATTTGTAGACTTTTGGGTCGCAGCCATTCTGACTGGTGTGAAATGATATCTCATAATGGTTTTGATTTGCATTTCTCTGATAATGAGTGATGTTGAGCATCTTTTCATGTGTTTGTTAGCCATCTGTATGTCTTCTTTGGAGAAATGTCTATTTAGATCTTTGGCCCATTTTTTGATTGGGTCATTTATTTTTCTGGAGTTGAGTTGAAGGAGTTGCTTGTATATTTTTGTGATTAGTTGTTTGTCGGTTGCTTCATTTGCTATTATTTTCTCCCATTCTGAAGGCTGTCTTTTCACTTTGCTAATAGTTTCCTTTGATGTGCAGAAGCTTTTAGGTTTAATTAGGTCCCATTTGTTTATTTTTGCTTTTATTTCCAATATTCTGGGAGGTGGGTCATAGAGGATCCTGCTGTGATGTATGTCAGAGAGTGTTTTGCCTATGTTCTCCTCTAGGAGTTTTATAGTTTCTGGTCTTACGTTGAGATCTTTAATCCATTTTGAGTTGATTTTTGTATATGGTGTTAGAAAGTGTTCTAGTTTCATTCTTTTACAAGTGGTTGACCAGATTTCCCAGCACCACTTGTTAAAGAGATTGTCTTTAATCCATTGTATATTCTTGCCTCCTTTGTCAAAGATAAGGTGTCCATATGTGCGTGGATTTATCTCTGGGCTTTCTATTTTGTTCCATTGATCTATATTTCTGTCTTTGTGCCAGTACCATACTGTCTTGATAACTGTGGCTTTGTAGTAGAGCCTGAAGTCAGGTAGGTTGATTCCTCCAGTTCCATTTTTCTTTCTCAAAATCGCTTTGGCTATTCGAGTTTTTTGTATTTCCATACAAATTGTGAAATTATTTGTTCTAGCTCTGTGAAGAATACCATTGGTAGCTTGATAGGGATTGCATTGAATCTATAAATTGCTTTGGGTAGTACACTAATAGATGGAGAAATATACCATGTTCATGGATTGGAAGAATCAATATAGTGAAAATGAGTATATATATATTTTTTTAATTGAAAGTGTGTGGTGATGATGCTGGGTGCCATGGCCTTACTTCATGCTCAGGCATTGGCAGGTTTTGTCCATCTTTGCATTTGCACCATCAGTACAAATGTAACAGTTAAAAAGGCAAATAAAATCTTACTATAATACTAAAAGGAGAAGGCAATGGCAACCCACTCCAGTACTCCTGCCTGGAGAATCCCAGGGACGGCGGAGCCTGGTAGGCTGCAGTCCATAGGGTCGCTAAGAATAGGACACGGCTCAACGACTTCACTTTCACTTTTCACTTTCATGCATTGGAGAAGGAAATGGCAACCCACTCCAGTGTTCTTGCCTGGAGAATCCCAGGGGCGGGGGAGCCTGGTGGGCTGCCGTCTATGGGGTCGCATAGAGTGGGACACTACTGAAGCGACTTAGCAGCAGCAGCAGCAGCATAATACTAAAAAAGAGTTTTGACCTCATGAACACCCAGAAAATTTTCAGGGACCCTCAGGTCTGTGGAACACACTTTAAAGATAGCCTCCTTAAAGCAATATGTTGATTCCATCCACTACTTAGAAACCCTCTTAAAGATAAATTACGAATTCATATCATTGGTTTAAAAACACATATACACTTTATTCTGAATAGCTAGTTTAACCCATTTGAAATTATTTGTTTTTAATAATAGTGACATTTAATATTATATTTATGGCTTAAACGGCAGTAAATGATCAAAATAGCATAGGAGAAAACAGCTTATGCACTCGTGTGGTTTTGTCATAAGGAAAGAAATAATGCTGGAAAAACGGGCTTTTTCTTGTGTCACGTATTATATGTGTGTACTTTGCTAACCTTAAAAGCTTCTGCACATCAAAGGAAACTATTAGCAAGGTGAAAAGACAGCCTTCAGAATGGGAGAAAATAATAGCAAATGAAGCAACTGACAAGCAACTAATCTCAAAATTATACAAGCATCTCCTACAGCTCAACTCCAGAAAAATAAATGACCCAATCAAAAAATGGGCCAAAGAACTAAATAGACATTTCTCCAAAGAAGACATACAGAGGGCTAACAAGCACATGAAAAGATGCTCAACATCACTCATTATCAGAGAAATGCAAATCAAAACCACTATGAGGTACCATTTCACACCAGTCAGAATGGCTGCAATCCAAAAGTCTACAAATAATAAATGCTGGAGAGGGTGTGAAGAAAAGGGAACCCTCTTACACTGTTGGTGGGAATGCAAACTAGTACAGCCACTATGGAGAACAGTGTGGAGATTCCTTAAAAAACTGGAAATAGAACTGCCTTATGATCCAGCAATCCCACTGCTGGGCATACACACTGAGGAAACCAGAAGGGAAAGAGACACGTGTACCCCAATGTTCATCGCAGCACTGTTTATAATAGCCAGGACATGGAAGCAACCTAGATGTCCATCAGCAGATGAATGGATAAGAAAGCAGTGGTACATATACACAATGGAGTATCACTCAGCCATTAAAAAGAAAACATTTGAATCAGTTCTAATGAGGTGGATGAAACTGGAGCCTATTATACAGAGTGAAGTAAGCCAGAAGGAAAAACACCAATACAGTATAATAACACATATATATGGAATTTAGAAAGATGGTAACAATAACCCTGTGTACGAGACAGCAAAAGAGACACTGATGTATAGAACAGTCTTATGGACTCTATGGGAGAGGGAGAGGATGGGAAGACTTGGGAGAATGGCATTGAAACATGTAAAATATCATGTATGAAACAAGATGCCAGTCCAGGTTCGATGCACGATACTGGATGCTTGCGGCTAGTGCACTGGGACGACTCAGAGGGATGGTATGGGGAGGGAGGAGGGAGGAGGGTTCAGGATGGGGAACACATGTATACCTGTGGCGGATTCATTTTGATATTTGGCAAAACTAATACAATTATGTAATTATGTAAAGTTTAAAAATAAAATAAAATTAAAAAAAAAAGAAAATTGGAAAACTTTTTTCTTTCTCCTTTACAAATATTTATTCTCATCATGTTTCCCTCTTAATCATTTAGCTACGCCACTTGTAATATTTTGTCATTACTAAGGTTTTTCTCATCTTATTAAAATCATGAGTTCATGTCAGTAAATGGTGGTGCTGTTGACTCTAAACAAAATAGAACAAACTTCCCTTCATTATATTTATGCTTAGTAGGAAACTCAAGTGATGTTTTCTCATTCTGACAAGTTCAGTCAAAATTTATGGTCTTTCTCCAAGAGAGAAATAAATTCTCTTTACAAGATGTAGTAAAAAATGGAGCTGCTATTTTGAATTTGCAGATCATCTTTTCTTGACATAGATTTGAACTACTATCCTAAATCTTATGCTTTTCAAGGGAAATGGGCCAGCTCACTGTCTTCCTTTCTTTATTCTCATGCCCCTACACACATATAAATCCAATCTGTTCACACTTTCCAGAAGTTTCCACACATTTTTTTCCCTCAGAATAATAGTGATGAACAATGAACTGGACTATTGAAAAGATGGGCAACATTGGGATAGTAGCTTTTATTACTACAGTGCTGAGCAATAGCATGACATAGGAGAATGCAGTCTTCCCAGAATCAGTTTTATTTTACATGAGAACTTAGTAAACCTTAGTAAGTAAGGTTATTAGTAAATCTATCAGTAAGTCTGATAAGTTAAGAAATAGTAAATCTTAGTGAATCTGATAAGTTAACAAAAATAGAACCCTCTGGTTACAGAATGGATGGAAAACAAGCTCTTTCAATTTCCTCTTATTTCCAGGAAAGGTCCCAGGGGAATCTTTTGACTCTGTAACTTTATATCAGTTCAGTTCAGTTGCTCAGACATGTCTGACTCTTTGCGACCCCAAGGACTGTAGCATGCCAAGCTTCCCTGTCCAACACCAACTCCCAGAGCCTGCTCAAACTCATGTGCATCAAATTGGTGATGCCATCCGATAAGCTCATCCTCTGTCGTCCCCTTCTCCTCCAGCCTTCAATCTTTCCCAGCATCAGGGTCTTTTCCAATGAGTCAGTTCTTCACATCAGGTGGCCAAAATATTGGAGTTTCAGCTTCAGCATCAGCACTTCCAATGAATATTCAGGACTGATTTCCTTTAGGATGGACTGGTTGTATCTCCTTGCAGTCCAAGGGACTCTCAAGAGTCTTCTCCAACACCGCAGTTCAAAAACATCAATTCTTCAGTGCTCAGCTTTCTTTATAGTCCAACTCTCACATCCATACATGACTATTGGAAAAACCATAGCTTTGACATGACAGACCTTTGTTGGCAAAGTAATGTCTCTGCTTTTTAATATGCTGTCTAGGTTGGTCATAGCTTTTCTTCCAAGGAGCAAGTGTATTTTAATTTCATGGCTGCAGTCACCATCTGCAGTGATTTTGGAGGCCCCCAAGATAAAGTCTGGTGCTGTTTCCATTGTTTCCCCATCTATTTGCCATTGAGTGATGGGACTGAATGCCATAACTTTATATACTTAGGTGAGTTTCAGAAGTTTGCAGATTTTCATCCTAAAATTTTGAATCATTGTTAAGGAGTTAGAGTGCATATGGCATAATGAAGAAAAAGCTGTATGTAACCCTAATAGTTGATACAATATTTTTATCTCAGAAAGTCTTTAGTTATTTGAAAATCTTTTTAGAAACCCTATGCTGGGATGTAAAACTCTCTTGGTAGATTTCATAAAGTAGAACTGATTGCCTTTCGTTTCTTTGGCTGAGGCCAACAATATGCAGCCTAAAGCTGCCAGTGCACAACCAAGATGCAGGCTAACAGAAAATGCCATAAGCCAAGAGATTCACCTAGAATCCATCTAACAGAGCTTGGAGTTCCCCTTTGGCGTGAAGGCATCAGGAGCACATTAGTTCTTGGAGCAAACTCACAAACTCTGGAAAGCTGTATAGAGAATGATGATGGCTGACAATAGCAGGGGCAGTTTTGATCTTTCCAAAGTGACATGACTTTTCATTCAACTTTGTCTTTTTTGGAAATGCTCCCCAAAGTCAATTTTGAAATCATATTAATACTGTGATGATAATGCCTGTAATCTGGTGTTGGATTTTGAAGAACAGAAGTTCATTAAAACAGCATCATCAAGGATAGTCTCTTCTCAGTCGTCACTTTCCTAAACCTTTCACTTTACATTAGTCTCTCTTGTTTGCACCAAGCTATATAATCATGTTTGCATCCCACCTTTCCTCACATATGGCTTTTCTTTCCTTGTTTAAAGGGAAAATGAAAATGTCTCTCTGCAAAATTCTTCTGCTCTCTTGTTTTCTCTGTGTCAAGATGGCAATCAACCAATCAACCCAGCTATCAGCAGAGGCTGCTTGGTGCTTTAGAAATGTGGATCAGCAGAAGACCTTCTTTCCTTGTGTGCCAAGGCAAATTACAGAGAGGAGGCCACCTGATTGGTTACTGATTTCTGCACGGAGTTGTTGTTGTTGTTTAGTCCCTAAGTTGTGCCTGAATCTTTTGAGTCCCCATGGACTATAGCCTGCCAGGCTCCTCTGTCCATGGGATTTCCCAGGCAAGAATACTGGAGTGGGTTGTCATTTCTGTCTCCAGGGGATCTTCCTGACCCAGGGATTGAACCCACGTCTCCTGCTTGGTAGGCAGATTCCTTACCACTGGGCCACCAGGGAAGCCCCTTTGGTAAGTAGAAAAGAGCCTCTATCAGTGCTCCTTTTTCTATCCCAGTCCATCTGCCCCTGTTCTTCCTGTTTTCCTCCTTTATTATAAACTCTCCTTTCCTCCCTCTAAGGCTGGTAAACTTATCAATTACCATATTAATTGTAAGGTTCCAGTGCAACTTGTAATCTGCAAGAAAGAATTAGAACGTGTTTCTTCTGCTCACTAGAGCAGTAGTTCTCAAACTTCAGTTGGGTGTGTAAACTCATTGGAGAATTTGTTGATCCCAAATGAGGCAAGGGATCTTTGTTTTTAATGAATATAAGTCAATTTTGACTGAAGTGATCCCAACACTAACTTTGAGAAACATTTAAAAATTGTATTTCTGCTGCCTTCCCAGAGTATAATCTAACCTTGGGGGAGGGGTAAGGATGATTTGGGAAAGCTTCCCAGGTATAAATCTCATTCAGGGCTTCCCTGGTAGCTCTGTGGTAAAGAATTTGCCTGCCAATGCAAGACACAGATTCAATTCCTGGTCCAGGAAGATTCCACATGCCATGGAGCAACTAAGCTACTGAGACTGTTTTCTGCAGCCTGGGAACCTCAACTACTGAAGCTCATGAGCCCTAGAGCTCATGCTCAGTGATGGAGAAGCAATCACAATGAGAAGCTTGCTACCGAAACTAGAGTAGCCCCAACTCACCACAACTAGAGAAAAGCACGTGCAGCAACGAAGACCCAGCACAGCCAAAAAAAAAAAAATCTGATCCAACACCATCTTACTTGATAACCCTTTCTCTTGACCAGGAGTTCTCAACCTTGACTCTACCAGAGAGTCAACTGGGGAGGATTTTAGGAAAAAATGCAGTTGCCCACACCTACTCCTAGAGATTCTGACCTATCAAGCATTGGTAATTAAAAAAAAAATCCCCCCAGTGGGTTTATTAAGTATATTTAGAGTAGAAGTGTGATCTCTGGATATGAGTTCACCTGAGAACATATTTGAAAGAGAGCTTTTGGGACCCACCCCAGTCCTGCTTAATCAGGAATTCTGGGGACTGGAACCAGCATTAGAGACCTCCTAGTGATTCTGTGTTGTCTGTGTTTTCTCAGTCACTCAGCCTTGTCCAACTCTTTGCAACCCAATGGACTACAGCCTGCCAGGCTCCTCTGTCCCTGGGATTTTACAGGCAACAGTGCTGGAGTAGGTTGCCATTTTCTTCTCCAAGGGATCTTCCTGACCCTGGGATCGAACCCCCTTTTCCTGCATTGGCAGGCAGATTTTTAACTACTGAGCCACCTAGGAAGCCCCCCAGTGATTCTAATACATGCTAAAATGTGAGAGCCGTTATTTGAGACCAAACTTCAAACTTAAAGCAATGGACATTTAGATAAGACTAATTCTAGTGCTTGATAAATTAGCTATGTTTTCCTTCCCCTCTATTCTAGTATTTTTGGCACATACACCTTAACAAAGACGTCACTGTTACTCCTAACATAAAAGTTTGCTTTGTTTGCTAAATCACTTCAGTCATGTCCAACTCTGTGACCCCTTGGGCTGTAGCCCACCAGGCTCCTCTGTTTATGGGTTCTCCGGGCAAGAATCCTGGAGTGGGTTGTCATGCACTCCTCCAAAGGATCTTCCTGACCCAGGGATTGAATCAACATCTCTTATGTCTTTTCAATTGGCGGTGAGTTCTTTACCTAAGAATATTGAATACGTTTCAGTGAGATAAAAGAATTGATACCCCTGAGAGATATAGAATCCATTAACCTTGCTGCTCATTAGTATTATCACTTTGAAGGTGAGCAGTCTTTTAAAATCAATGTCAGATTGCCCTCGGGGCATTCAGGCCCGGTCCTTACCCAAAGCAATGTTCAATGCATGATACAGGGTGCTTGGGGCTGGTGCACTGGGATGACCCAGAGGGATGGGATGGGGAGGGAGGTAGGAGGGGGGTTCAGGATGGGGAACCCATGGCTGATTCATGTCAATGTACGGCAAAACCAATACAATATTGTATAGTAAAAAAAAAAAAAAAGCTGAGATAAAAATAATAAAGAGTTGCGAAAAGTCAAATAAATAAATAAAATAAATGTCAATGATGAGAAAATTGCCGGAAGATAAAAGATGAGCCCAGATTTGAAGTATATCTCCTTTCTCCCTATTAAAAGAGGGGAGCAACCATGTCACCATGGTGACATGCAAAGAGTAGAATACACAGAATTAAATACATTAAGCAACCTTCTAAAAGTAGTGGCTTCCTTTCAAATTCAAGTTTTAGATTTTAATAAAGGAGTGACATTTGTTTGGCAGTTATATAGGGAGACATTTTTGTGTATCAGGCAACATTTTCAGAGCTTTTCAAGTATCAAGTTATTTAATCTTTACAACAACATTTGAAGTTGTTATATTATAGGGGGTGAAATAAGATGGGGAGATGTGAAGTAATTTGCCTAAGATGAGACAGCTATAAAGTGGCTGAGCCTGTGCTTGAAATGACTGTATTATTTAAGGGAAAAAAATTATAAATTTTGTTTTGTTGAAAACCACTTTTTTTGTGACCTAAATTCTTCTTCCCATTTCCCTTGTGTGTCTTTTTGCATTTATTTATATGTTGGGGGGCATTTTGTATCACTTCTGTTTATTACTTACACTATAAATTTTATGTTTTTAATCAGTTAGGGAAACTAACTGAAAAAAGAAAAAATCTGCCCTTTCAATCACAGGATGTTTTGAGTCCATTGCTTGAACTAAGTTGAGATATTTGGATAAGTAAAGAGAAGTGAACATATTTCATTTTTGGATTTTCCAAGGCAACATTAGCAGCTTCCTCTGCTTTTTTTGAGAAAGATAAATTTGACTATTTGAAGGAAGTCTCCACCAAAATTAATCCCTTTCCCAGGATTTGTTTTTCATATTATTTATTACATTGATAGATTTCTACATATTGTGGGTTTGGCAAAATCATATAGAACAGCCAGAAAACTAATCTCTTGATACTTTTGTGTCAAAAAAGTCAGAGAAATCCAAGCTGTCAGGTGTCCAAAAAAGTCGACACCTTATAAATTCTTGGCCCAGATTTGTAACCTGGTGCTTTTGAATAAACCTTCAATTTTATCATTTATGATTACGAATATGGCGGTTTCTTGTAACACAACCAACACTTTTCAGAGACAAAAAAGAATTATCACAAAGGAGAATGAAAGAATAATTTAAAAAATCTTAGACTGAGTACATATTAATTATACGATATAGCGAAAGAGTAAAATGGACCAGATAATATCAATTAGGACTGATTTCTATTTTTTTCACAAAGAATTGAGAATGAAGAAATTTATTTGGAGCTCTGATTGCAGTTAGTAAGAGAGTTGATTGATCTAAAGACATCTCTATTCAACCTCTCTCAGTTTTTTAAAAAAAATTTTATTTTATATTGGAATATAGCAGGTTAACTGGAGAAGGCAATGGCACCCCACTCCAATACTCTTGCCTGGAAAATCCCATGGACGGAGGAGCCTGGTAGGCTGCAGTCCATGGGATCGCTAAATCAGACAAGACTGAGCGACTTCACTTTCACTTTTCACTTTCATGCATTGGAGAAGGAAATGGAAACCCACTCCAGTGTTCTTGCCTGGAGAATCCCATGGACAAGGGAGCCTGATGGACTGCTGTCTGTGGGGTCGCACAGAGTCGGACACGACTGAAGCGACTTAGCAGCAGCAGCAGCATAGCAGGTTAACAATGTTGTGATAGCTTCAGGTGGAGAGGAGAGGGCTCAGTCATACATATGCATGGGTAACAATCTCCCTCAAACTCCCTTCCCATCCAGGCTGCCACATAATATTGAGCAGAGTTCTCTGTGCTATATAGTAAGATCTTGATGGCTATCCATTTTAAATATCAACCTTTCTCACTTTTTATCCCATTAGGTTTTACTTTCTTTTTACCTCTGGGTACAGGGTAGTTTTGGGGACGAAACTGGTTAGAGGGTCCACCTTTTGAACATATCCTCAGGTATTCAGTATCTCCTGGGTTCAAGCCCCTGGTGTTTGTGACAAGTTGCTTGCTCATCTGGATATCAAAAGAGCATGAGTTCTGGAAGTTATATTGGCTTGATCATTATAAATCCTGATTCTGACAACTACTTCCTGTAATACTTCAGAAAAAATTGACTTAACTTCTCAAACATTCATTGTCTTCATTTGTAAAAATAAAACACAAATATCTACCTTATAAGGTTATTATGATTAGTGTTTGATAAATTACAACAGTAGTAGCATCAACAACACAGGTCATCAAGGTCACCAAACCCTCTTCTGAAATGCTGTGCACACGTTCATTCCACTCATACGGACTTTCTTTTTGACTTCCTAAACTGAGAGCAGAAGACTAGTGGACATGTTTGCCCATGCCAGATAAAGTTTTCTGAACAACCAGCTCTTAAAGAACAATCTCTGAGCTGGATTAAGTTAACATTTCCCCCCAAATATGTATTTTTGCAACCCCTATTAATTTCAAATGGGAATTATGCAAATGTGTAAAGGACCAAGTCTGGTCTTTGGTCAGGAAAACCTGGGGTCTGTACTCCTTTAAGTGTGTTTTAATCCACTGTGCTTTGATCCGGCTGTGCTTTGATCCATGCATCTTAAGGCAGTGTGTGACTGCACACCTGACCCCAACGAATGCAAGTAGCCAAAAGTCTGCATGTTGTTAAGAATTCTAATCAAATTTTATTCATAAAGCAGTTTGTGGTTCTATCAACATTTCATCGGAAGTGAACAATCTGGTTTTTATCAATTCAGATATGCAGCTTATCCACAGATAGCTGGAAAATGAGCAGAATATCTCCAGGAAAAAAAAAATTATACTTTCAGATTAATTCTCTCTTGGAAAACAAAAATAACAGGAGTTAGCAATTCATGGCTGAGAAATGCAAACACTAGAGAATCAGCCTTTTGGGGGAGAAGTAAAAGATTATTCAATTTATTGCTTTCTTATTGCAAAATGGCACTGGATACAGTAGTATCAGGGATTGACTTTTACTGGACATGTTTTGTACTCCAAGTGATGAAAAAAAGGATGAGTTTTTTTCTCTCCTTTTTACTAACCACTCTCCTGTTGTTTTGAAGTGTTAAATGTTAGCTAATACCATGCATCTGTGAGTGTGGAATATAGAAGATTTTCTTACTTAGTTGAGCCAAAAAGTCGGCACTGCACCCTGATGACCCACATCTGTTCTCTTTTTTGAGCCAATTCTGCATAATGTGAATGAGTCAGAGAAAAACACGCTGGTTCCATCAACAGCAGCTCTTTTTCTTCATGTTCGTATGACTGGGACTTGGAGCTGAGGCTGGCTTAAAAATATGTATCTGACCCATTCCTTGCCCAAAGGCACGCATATGGTAGACGGTATTTTCATCATGAACCATCCCCTAGAAAAAAGATTTTTACAACTTCCTTGAATGCATTCATGTGTCTAGAATATACAAATTATAATCTATCCATTCTCTGTTTTACCACTTTATCTAAATTCTGAAGCTGCAACTTGTACTTATTTGACATTACCCTGCTGTTGGCTAAATGGGATTGTGGTTCTCCCTTCTGTGTAGTTACATACTGTCACTGACTAGGGAGTCTCAGATAACCTGACATTTAAAAAAATTGTAGAGTGTTGGTAGAAATGTAAATTGGTGCAGCCACTATGGAGAACAGCATGGAGGTCCCTTAAAAAACTGAAAATAGAATCACCATGTGATCCTGCAATCTCAGTCCTGGACATATATCCAGAGACAACCATAATTTGAAAAGATACATGCACCCCAGTGTCTGTACCAGCACTATTTAGAGTAGAGTAGATATATATCACGGAGAAGGCAACGGCACCCCACTCCAGTACTCTTGCCTGGAAAATCCCATGGACGGAGGAGCCTGGTAGGCTGTAGTCCATGGAGTCGCTAAGAGTCGGACACGACTGAGCGACTTCACTTTCACTTTTCACTTTCACGCATTGGAGAAGGAAATGGCAACCCACTCCAGTGTTCTTGCCTGGAGAATCCCAGGGATGAGGGAGCCTGATGGGCTGCACCTAGGGGGTCTCACAGAGTTGGACACGACTGAAGTGACTTAGCAGCAGCAGCAGATATATATCAAACATATATATATGTTTGATCTCTGGGTTGGGAAGATCCCCTAGAGGAAGAAATGGCAACCCACTCCAGTATTCTTACCTGAAAAATCCCATGGACAGAGGAGCCTAGCAGGCTAGAGTCTATGAGGTCACAAAGAGCCAGACACAACTAAGCAACTGAGCATGCATGCACCTGACTATAATATGTGTGTTCGTGTGTGTTGAGTCCCTTCAGTCATGTCCATCTCTCTGTGACCCCAGAGACTGTAGCCTGCCAGTCTCCTCTGCCTATGTCAGTGGGATTCTCCAGGCAAGAATACTGGAGTCTATTACTATTTCCTCCACCAGGGGGTCTTCCTGACCCGGGGGTGGAACCTTCATCTCTTAGGTCTTGCATTGGTAGATGGGTTCTTTACCACTAGGGCAACCTGGGAAGCCCCAGTTATATATATATATATATATATATATATATATATATATATATATATATATATATATAAGCCCCAGTTATTTTTATATATATATATATATACACATATATATATATATTTGTGTATATGTGTATACAAATACACACACACAATGGAATACTACTCAGTCATAAAAAAGAATGAAATAATGCCATGTGTAGCAACATGGATGAACCTAGAGATGATCATACTAAGTGAAGTAAGCCAAAGACAAATATATAATATTGCTTATATGTGGAATCTAAAAAAGAAAATGTTACAAATGTATCTATATACAGAACAGAAATAGACCTGCAGACATAGGAAATAAACTTATGGTTACTAAAGGGGAAAAGTTGAGGGGAGAGATAAATTAGGACTTTGGGATTTACATATACACACTACTGTATATAAAATGGATAACCAATAAGGACCTATTATACAGCACACGAACCTATGCACAATATTTTGTAATGACCTGTTAGGGAAAAGAATCTGAAAAAGAATATAAATAATTGAATCACTTTGCTGTACACCTGAAGCCAACACAACAGAAGTCAACCGAAATGGCAACCCATTCCAGTACTCTTGCCTGGAGAATCCCATGGACAGAGGAGTCTGGCAGGCTGCAGTCACGGGGTTGCAAAGAGTCAGACAGGACTGAGCTATTTCACTTTCACTTTCTATACTCCAATAAAGATAAATAAGTTAAAAATAATGATTGAACAAAAAAAATTCTGGCAAAATATGGTAAAAGGATATGACTGCATTGACAGTTACTCCTCTCTTTACAAAAACATTTAATGTCCACTTAGGTGGCCTCCTGGTATGTCCTCAGAAGCAGCTCTTTTGTACCTATGAGTGTGTGGGCAATAGAGATTTTGCTTTGCATTGTTCCTGTCCCTGGAACTAATGGGACACCTCCCTGGATTTTGTGCTCCTTGGTGTGCTGTGACCCCCATAGTGGAGGTGCTTGTTAGCCTGGGGAAAGGAATGCCTCACACACCTTTCCTAAGGACAGAAATACAACTCTGACATCATTTGGTTGGTTCCCTGCCCAAGACTCTCTCATTTTAGAAGACTTCAAATTGTTTAGTGGAAAAGAACAACAAAAAAAGATGCTCAAATGTAGATAGACTAAGAGCATACAGAGAAAAGGAGGGAGTTTTCCATTCCGAAACACAGTTCCTAAATTTGAGAATAAAATTGCGTTAACAACACACTTAACAAATGTGAAAATAATGGTGGCTGTTTAGGGAGAGAAGGTATGGTTTCAATCACTTTTTCCTGTGTCTTCTGCTTCCTGTGCTCAGTGTCTTCCTCAGCCACCTTGAATAAGTTATAGGAAGGACTAATGGAAAGTAAGGAACAGATTGAAAATGAGGTCAGTGTACTGAGAAAAGCGTTTGCTCAATTCAGTTTCCAGTTTTATGAGCAATTGCACTGAAGCCTTTGTTTCTTTGCCAAAAGGTCTTAAAACACATTATGTCGTAAAAGTCAAGTACCTGATATAGGTCTAAAGGTAGCTTTTATTTGTTGTAACTTTTAGGTATAATTCTTGGAAAGCTATCTAAATGAATTAGGGCTTTTGTGGTTTGCAAACAACAGAATTTGAGCTCATTCTTGAGCTAAATGTGAGTTTTTTGGGGCCCCTGTAACCAAAAGTTCCAGGAGGTGGATATGACTTTATGTATGGCTGATCCAAACAGATATTCACCGACAGTATCCCTTTTCTCCCTGTCTTGACTTTGCTTTTTTCTGTATGATATACTCTCAGAAAGATCTTTCAACAAGTGAGAAAAAGAAGAGCTTGCCTCCACTCGTCGCAGCATCGTAATACCCAAGGAATAAGAACTTTTCTTTGCTGGCATTCCCACAAATTGTCCAGAGATGGTGGCTCCTGTGTCCTGACTCAAGTCACATACTCATCCTGGAGTGTTTCAGTGGTTCCGGGATATATCTAAATGAGCCGACTTCTTTTGTCCTGATCAGTTTAAGCTGGGGCTGGAAGTTAGTAGTTTATGTGGAATGAGGAATCTGCCAGGTGAGGGGACCCATTGGACAAAGAGATGTCCAAGTCTCTTATCTTTCTGCCTGTGAAGTGATTATAACAGAGTTCAGAAAACACTTTTACTAGAGTCTAAGTCAAGGAAACCCCAATGAACCATGACTGCTGGCCTAATATGGTTCTGAGTCCTGAAGTTCTTACTGCAGTTTACTTAGACCACCTCTCTTCTTTGGGGCCTGTGCCAAGGCTACAGAACCTCCCTTTACCTGTAACTACTTTGCAGGGCCTATCAGTTTTCCCTTTAGCCAAATAGGGGCTTTCTACATGCAGGCAGGCCTACCTCTGGTCCAGTGCATGAGGTCAACCTCAAACAGGTAATTAATTACCCACAGAAAAGTCAAGTGCTCTTAACAGAAGGAGGAAAACTGGGCAGGAAAGGAAAATACTTTTGTCAGTATATATTAAAAAATTATGTTTAATACTATTATCAAAAGCAATGTAATTTTATCATTGATAATATTCTGTGATGAGTGGCAAGAGTGAACAGATAAATGTGATTATGGAATTTTTAATTATAATGTATATAACTCATTACATAAGTACTTCTTTAGTTCAAGGTTATTCTTTGTAGGTCGAAAACTACTTTTGCCCATTGACTTATGTTTATTGTTTTTATTGTATATTAGAGTTTTCTAGGGAAGCATAACCAGTAGAATGTATATAATACATAGAAAGAAGTTTAAGGAATTGGCTCAAATATGGAGGCTGGTTCCCAATCTGGAGCAGCATGCTGGGGACCCAGGGAGGAGCCGATGCTGCAGTTCATGTCTAAAGACTATCGGCTAATGAGTTGTTTCTTGTCCTGGGGAGAGATCAGTTGAATGTTCTATTCAGACTTCAGCAGATTGGATGGGTCCCACCACATTTTGAAGGGCAATCTGCTTTGCTCAGAGTTTATCAATTTAAATGTTAATCTCAGTCAAAAACAGCCTTACAGAAACATCTAGAATAGTGTTTGTCTAAATATCTGGGAACTGTGGCTCAGCTAAAGTGACACATAAAATTAACCACCACATACTTTAAAGTATTGTGCTATGGCAAATCACATTTTCTGAATTTGTGGTTATTTTCATTATCCAATGATTTGCCTACTTTTGGAAATTTTATGTCAGATTTTATGACATTAAAATTATAATTGTTATACAAATTTTTTGAAAATATTTTTAGGTGACCTTTTGAGATTGTTAAGAGAAACTGGGATCTTGTAAAATTTAGAATGTGTTTTAAAGCAGAAATTGTTCAGTTTAATACTTTTTTCCTCAAGCAGAAAATACTAAATATATTGAATGAGCAGGAAGAAATATTTTATGTTTTCTAAGGATTATCAGATTGTAAGAAAGGGAGAAGGTAAGCTTTATGGTTCCCATGATATTTTGATAATGGTCAACTAAGCTTATTCATTCATCATGTCAGGACATAATGCCCCTTCACACGCTCATTCACATCACTCCCACTTCCTGCATATTTCAGCAGGGAAATTTGCCATCTGAGTCAATAGTTGCTGTTCTCAATATATTTCCTTTCAGAATTCCGGAACCAAAACAATTTGGCCATTTACAATCTGGAACCAGTCCCAGGTCTTAGATTTTTATTTATTTATTATTGTTTTCTTTAAACATGTCTGTTCAGTTTGGAACTTTTATTAAAGAGAAGTGGAATATGTAAAGCATTTAGACACAAGCCTGGTTAAGGTGAAATAAGGTGGTTAGCGTGCATTTGCTCTTGTCTATGAGGTGTACCAGAATTTTGACTACACAGTCTGCTAGTTCTGGGAGCTATTTCCATGAATACTTGGAGAGAGCTTTCAATTCCTACTTTAGAAAGACAGTGAAAATGTTAGGTGAAAGTGACTGAATACACATCATACATTGAATATGACATTTATTTCTCTGCAGTGTTAACTTAAACATAATAATGCACAACAGGAGACAGTTCTCTTATTGATTCTCCCTTCTGTCTTCATTTTTTTTTTAAATTTTATTTTATTTTTAAACTTTACATAATTGTATCAGTTTTGCCAAATATCAAAATGAATCCATCACAGGTATACATGTGCTCCCCATCCTGAACCCTCCTCCCTCCCCATACCATCCCTCTGGGTCGTCCCAGTGCACTAGCCCCAAACATCCAGTATCGTGCATTGAACCTGGACTGGCATCTCGTTTCATACATGATATTTTACATGTTTCAATGCCATTCTCCCAAATCTTCCCACCCTCTCCCTCTCCCACAGATTCCATAAGACTGTTCCATTCTGCCTTCATTTAAACATGGGTGAAACTTCCTTAACGTGTGGCTAAGAGAAATATCTTTGTTCTCATCCAGAGGCACTCTTCACTCCTCCACACCCATATACACCTCAATTTTTTTTTTTTTTTAGAAATTATTTATTTATCGCTATGCTGAGTCTTGGAGAAGGCAATGACACCCCACTCCAGTACTTTTGCCTAGAAAATCCCATGGACGGAGGAGCCTGGTAGGCTGCAGTCCATGGGGTCGCTAAGAGTCAGACACGACTCAACAACTTCACTTTCACTTTTCACGTTCATGCATTGGAGAAGGAAATGGCAACCCACTCCAGTGTTCTTGCCTGGAGAATCCCAGGGGCGGGGGAGCCTGGTGGGCTGCCATCTATGGGGCTACACAGAGTCGGACACGACTGAAGTGACTTCGCAGCAGCAGCAGCAGCATGCTGGGTCTTCATTGCTGTGCTTAGACTTCTCCTTGTGGTGGCTTCTCCTGTTGTGGAACATGGGCTCTAGGCACGTGGGCTTCCATCGTTGTGGTACATGGGTATGTGGGCATATGGATTTTTCCAAGACCAGGGACTGAACCCATGTCCTCTGCATTGCCAGGCAGATTCTGAACCACTGGACCGCCAGGGAAATCCCCATATACACCTCATCCTTACGTTGTCATTTCTAAGTACAAAGGTATCTTATTCTGGGTTAGGATGATGGAGTCAAATTCTGCTTCCCAGTCTACCTTAGGTTTTGTTTTGTTTTGTTTAAATCAAGCAATGATTTGTGGATAATGAAATAGACCTTGTAGATATTTAATATATACCTGTTTATTTATTTTTTTCATGTGTGGGTCAGTCATGTCTGACTCTGCAACCCCATGGACTATAGCCTGTCAGACTCCTGATGTCTATGGGATTTCCCAGGCAAGAATACTGGAGTTGGTTGCCGTTTCCTACTCCAGGTGGTATTCCTGACCCAGGGACTGAATCTGTCTCCTGCATTGGCAGGCAGATTGTTTACCACTACTGCCACCTGGGAAGCCCCAGTCTACCTCAAGATTCTCAAAAATTTGCCTCAAGAGTCACTGTCATATTTTTTTTTTTTTTCGCCTTAACTCTTGGCAAAGTTTCTCTTGTTAATTGTATATGGTCCTGGGGTGCCTCTCTTTCTTTGCTAGGCTCTACACATCACTGTCTCTCATTTCTGTGCTTTATATGTGCCTTAGGAACAACTTCTTCACAGTCCAACTCTCACATTGATACATGACCAAAGGAAAAACCATAGCCTTGACTAGACGGACCTTTGTTGGCAAAGTAATGTCTCTGCTTTTGAATATGCTGTCTAGGTTGGTCATAACTTTCCTTCCAAGGAGTAAGCATCTTTTAATTTCATGGCTGCAGTCACCATCTGCAGTGATTTTGGAGCCCCCCAAAATAAAGTCTGACGCCGTTTCCACTGTTTCCCCATCTATTTCCCATGAAGTGATGGGACCAGATGCCATGATCTTCGTTTTCTGAATGTTGAGCGTTAAGCCAACTTTTTCATTCTCCTCTTTCACTTTCATCAAGAGGTTTTTAAGTTCCTCTTCACTTTCTGCCATAAGGGTGGTGTCATCTGCATATCTGAGGTTATTGATATTTCTCCCAGCAACTGTGGTGTTGGATAAGACTCTTGACAGTCCCTTGGACTGCAAGGAGATCCAACCAGTCCATTCTGAAGGAGATCAGCCCTGGGGTTTCTTTGGAAGGAATGATGATAAAGCGGAAACTCCAGTACTTTGGCCACCTCATGTGAAGAGTTGACTCATTAGAAAAGACTCTGATGCTGGGAGGGATTGGGGCAGGAGGAGAAGGTGACGGCAGAGGATGAGATGGCTGGATGGCATCACTGACTCGATGGATTTGAGTCTGGGTGAACTCTGGGAGTTGGTGATGGACAGGGAGGCCTGGCATGCTGCGATTCATGGGGTCGCAAAGAGTTGGACACGACTGAGTGACTGAACTGAACTAGGAACAACTACCTCCTGACTAACTGCGGTACTGCAGTCTGACAACAATTCTCTGATACCATCTGGGTGTTCCTACACCCACTGAAATTGAATTAGAATTCAATTCCAATGCTAAGTACCTTGATTTACTACTGACCCAGGTTAAAGGTAGTTTCTTCACAAGGTAGCCCCTACTTCTGACCATCTTCAGATTGAATAATTTGTTAGAATTCTGTTCTTATCATTACAGTTTTGTTATAAAGGTTATAACCACCAAATAAAGAGAGAAATTGGGCAAGGTCGGGTGGGGGGGGGTGAAATAGAGAGCTGTTATGCTTGTTTTTCCTGGAATCTGGATACATTCCTCTCCCAGCCCATGAAGATGTTCACCAACCAGGAAACTCCAATGAGCCTTATTGTCCAGAGTTTGTATCGGGTTGTCATTACTTAAACATGATTGACTGAGTAAACCATTGGCTACATGATTGAACTCAATTTCCAGCCCATCTCAAATTCCCTGAGGTTCAGTTGGATCAAAATTCCAACTCTCTAGCCACGGAATTGTTCTTCATGGTGACCAGTTCCAATACTTTGGCCACCCGATGTGAAGAGCAGACTCATTTGAAAAGACCCTGATGCTGGGAAAGCTTGAAGGAGAGAAGAGAAGGGGACAACAGAGGATGAAATGGTTGAATGGCATCAACGGCTTAATGGACATAAGTTTGAGTAAACTCTGGGAATTGATGATGAACAGGGAGGCCTGGCATGCTGCAGTTCATGAGGTTGCAAAGAGTCAGACACCACTGAGCAACTGAACTGAACTGAGCTGAGTGTGTGTTCAGGCACTTAAGTCCTGTCCAACTCTTTGTGACCCCATGGACAGAAGAGCATGGTGGGCTACATCCCCCAACCCAGGGATGGAACCCTCATCTCTGTGTCTCCTTCACTGGCGGGAGGGTTCTTTACCACTAGCTGTTTATGGTTAGGGAAAGTTAAATTGACTGTCTTTTGGTGGGAAAAATCCTTCCTCCTGGATTCCAGGCTACAAATGATTCTCCCATTAGGTAGAAACGTAGATGACATGACATTTCTGTAACTAAATCTTCTTCCTTAACAGGTCAAGGACTTATGTTCAACCTTTCCATGATCTGGGTTTCCCTGGTGATTCAGTGATAAAGAATCTACCTGCCAATGCAGGAGATATGGGAGACTTAGTGATCTCTGAGTCAGGAAGATCTGGAGAAGGAAATGGCAGTTCACTCCAGTATTCTTGCCTGGAGAATCCCACAGACAGAGGAGCCTGAAGAGCTACAGCCGCTGCGATCCCCAAAGAGTCAGATGTCACTGAGCACAGCACATAGATGACATGACATTTCTATGATTAAATCTTCCTTAACAGGTCAGGGATTTATGTTTAACCTTTTCATGATCTACTCTCATGTGAGATATAGAAGTACTTTTTAAATTAAGTATTTATGTTTTCCTTTAGGATTTTCACATTTTCAGTAACTCACAAGAGGTAAAGCCTTAACTGATATTTAAATATTTGTTGATCCCTATCATATGCAGGGCACTTTGGATGCACATTAAAATGAAAAAGACTAAGTCCTTTTCTCCCTAGCTCTTAAATATGGGTTTAAGAGCTGAATAATATTATATCCAGTGGTTTTCAAATTTTATTCTCTTCTAAACCGAGCTACTTTTGTTGAAGAGTACCAAAACACTTCATAGAATCTTAGGATTTGGAAGAACATGGCACATTCAAAAAATCACCAGGGACTTATGGCAATTACAGGACCAGGATACATTGCAGGTACTTCCCTAGCTGTCCAGTGGTTAGGACTCCAGCTTCCAGTGCAGGGGATGTGAGTTCAATCCCTGGTTGGGGACCTAGGATCCCACATGTCTCATAATCAAAAAAACATACAAAACAGAAACAATATTATAACAAATTCAATAAAGACTTTAAAAATGGTCCACATTAAAAAAATCTTTAAAAAAGATACATTGTAAAGGATTTTACTAGGCAAGACATAACTTAATAAAGTAAATAGAATAGGTGAAATACTCTGAGATTAGAGAAATGTGAGAGAAACAGCTAAGGTATCCTGTGACAAATACATTGGGTAAAGAAAAATGAGTAAAAGAATAGTAAGCCTTCTTGGTGGAGAGAAATAGTAGAAGCAAAACAAGTAGGAAAATGGAATATATCCTTTGAGAGGATATAGCTTATTCTCCATTTTAACTGGAGCATAAGATACACATATTGTTGCTGTTTTTTAGTTGCCAAGTCATGACCAACTCTTTGCAACTCCATGGACTACAGCAACTCCCTGTCCTCCACGGTCTCCTGGAGCTTGCTCAGATTCATGTCCCTTGAGTTGGTGATGCTATCTATCTTGTCCTCTACCACCCCCTTCTCCTTTTGCCTTCAATTTTTCCTAGCATCAGGGGCTTTTCCAGTGAGTCAGCTCTTTGCATCATGTGGCCAAATTATTGGAGCTTCAGCATCAGTACTTCCAATGAATATTCAGGGTTGATTTCCTTTAGGATTGACTGGTTTGATCTCCTTGCTGTCCAAGGCACTCTCAAGAGTCTTCTCCAGTGTCACAGTTCGAAAACATCAATTCTTCAGCACGCAGTCTTCTTTATGGTCAAACTTTCACATTTGTGCATGACTACTGGAAAAACCATAGCTTTGACTATGTAGGCCACTTTGTTGGCCAAGTATTGTCTCTATATGCAGTCTATGTCATAGCTTTCCTTTCAAGGAGCATGTGTCTTTTAATTTCATGGCTGCAGTCACTGCAGTCACTGTCCACAGTGATTCTGGAGCCCAAGAAGAGAATATCTAGCACTGCTTCCACTTTTTCCCCTTCTATTAATATTTGCCATGAAGTAATAGGACTAGATGCCATGATCTTAATTTTTTTTAATGTTGAATTTTAAGTCAGCTCTTACACTCTCCTCTTTCACTATCATCCAGAGGCTCTTTAGTTCCTTTTCACTTTCTGCCATTGGAGTGTTATCATTTGCACATCTGAAGTTAAGATACATGTATAGGTGAGCAATAATTTATGGAGCTGTATTCTGTCTGTTTGGCAAAGTGGAGACTGGATGGAAGGTTTTTAAGAGGAAGACTTATAAGATAGAATGGAACTATAGGCTGCATAAAAATTTCAAAAGGTTTTGAAAATATTTAAGGAAATGATAAAAATTCCAACTAGAAATGATATTTGGAATGGGAAGAAAGACATAGGGACATAGTTAATTTTGAGAAGGACATAGCCAGTACTTGACAAACTTAAATGAAGTAATTAGGTGGAAATACCAGAATCTTAAGGAAAATGTAAAATCACATGTAGCTGAGATCCGATAATATTTCAGGCAAAGGAGGAGGCTACTAAAAGGTAAGAGACCCTTCTTTTTTTTTAATTAATTTTTACTGGAGAATAGTTGATTGCAGTGTGTGTTAGTTTCTGCTGTACAGCAAAGTGAATCAGTTATACATATACATATATGCACCATTTTTAAGCTTCTTTCCCCATATGGGTCATTACAGAGTATTAAATAGAGTTCCCTATGCTATACAGTACGTTATTAGTTATCTATCTCATATATATGTGTGTTAAGTTGCTTCAGTCATGTCTAACTCTTTGTGACCCCATGGACTCTAGCCTGCCAAGCTCCTCTGCCCATGAGATTCTCCAGGCAAGAATACTGGAATGGGTTGCCATGCCCTCCTCCAAGGGATCGTCTTATCCGGAAATCAAACCTGTGTCTCTTAAGTCGCCTGCATTGGCAGGCAGGGCCTTCACCAGTAATTCCACCTAGGAGGATCTTATATATAGAAGTACGTATATGTCAATCCCAATCTTCCAATTTATCTCTCCCTGCCTTTTCTTCTTGGTAACCATAAGTTTTTTTTTTCTATAACTGTGGCTTTATTTCTACTTTGTAAATAGGTTCATTTGTGCTGTATGTGTGTGTGTGTGTGTGTGTGTGTTTTCAGATTCCAAATAAGGTTCTTCTTTTGTAATGAAATTTTCAGGTCTACATACTACCTGGTGAAAATCACAGGAATTGGATAATTGTTCACCTCCACATTTAAGTTTATGAGAACCTACAATAACTTGAGGATATGCTGTAACAGTCATCTCTTTGATAATGTACATTGATATTAAAATACTTAATATGAGCATTACACACGGAAATAAAGGCATGACATTTGCAGTACAAAGAAGCTTGTCTTTTATATCGAATACTTTGTGAAGTACTCAGAGCATTAAAGCAACATCTGGACAATACTTGCTTTATAAAACCAATTAGGTAAGCAAACATTGACTGTAATGACATTCTAACAGCTGAAAAGCATATTTCAAAATAAAACAGGAAGGCAATTCTTGTTTTAAGGTAAACATTTTCAAGATGAACACTTAATTCAAACACTGCACCCACACTACCGGATAGAGTTCAGCCAGCTGAAATCTTTTGCAAATTGCTCCACAGTTGGCTACTGTATCACACCCCTATACAGAGGCTGTCTACAGGAAGCCATTGACTCCAACACTTAGGTCAAACACTTTTTCAAGGCCCTAGCCAAACAATTTTTTCAAAAGAAAAAATGTTTTGTGGGTAGACCCATTGATGTACTAAACACACTGCAGTCTGTGGCTTCTTTTTCCTAAAATTTGAAAAAAATCAAACAAACTGGTCTATTTATGATTAATTACTAGAGGCTTAAGGTTAATTACCATGTTTTCATTCCATTAATTTTTTTCACAAAGCGTCCTACTGGTTGGTGTACCACATCCACCAATCAGTTCCCACCAGCAGTCAGCCAGCCAACTAGCACAGCACCAAGTATGGGAGAAACAGCCAGCTCATTTGACTTTAGTGATTATTTTCATTCCCAGGGACATTTTTGAGGATGATAGAAGCTAATTTTCCTCTTCTTGTTTCTTTCTAGAAGAGTTTGCAATTGTCACTTATATGCAGTCTTTGTGTGCCTGAGGGCTAAAGAAAATTTTTTCTGAGTTTTAGATTGTGTTTTTTGTTTTTTTGTTTTTTTCAAACTTCCGATTGAGAGTTGAAAGTTGGTACAAACTAGTTTGATAATTCTGAGTGACTTGACTAATGAGATGAAACACAAAGTCAATTAATTTCTTTCTGAATGCTTCCCCACTGACTTTTTATGTGAACGTCCCAGACAAACTGTCCCTAAACTCCCCTCTTATTTGTGAATCCAAAAGTTACTTTTATGAATCTCTATTTGTATCCCGGGAAATAGAGTGTAGAATAAGAGACTAAATTTTTGTGAGCTTTATGTAAAGCAGAGAGGTGGTACATTTTACGAAATATAAAACTGTATTTAATGTTTTATATAATATTTTATACTTATATTTTTATATTATATTTAGAAAACATAAAACTCCAAGGAGTTATATATATATATATATATATATATATAAATGTATATATTATACATTATATATATGAAATACAAAATTATTGCCTACCATACTCTGATAAAATAGGAACAATGTTGGCAGTAGATCGGAGTCAGGAGATCCCAAGGCCTGGCTCCGCATCTATGTAATTTCAATTGCCTATACCTCTGATTTGGCTCTTGGTTACATAGATAAATTCATATCTTTGATCATTGTCACCAAAGCTCATGTGTGACTTTAAATGACATGCATTTGAACTCAAGATAAAGACTGAGAGTTAAACTCTTTTCCATAGTGGTCTGTTTAAAGCAATCACACACATTTAGTACAAATAACTCTGGCAAACAAAATTGCTAGCCTGTGGTTTCTTTTTCTAATGAAGCTCTGTAGGAGTTTCAGGACTGAGGGGAAAGCTTGGAAGTCATAGAGATGTCCCCAAACAGAATTAATTTATTTTGTTTTTTAATCAAAAAATAACTTTTATAATCATTGCAAACTTGATCACTGATACACCTTGAAAATTCAACAGAATGAGTAGTAATCAATAGATAAATAAGCAAAGTAGGAATAAAGGAGAAGATAAAACAAGGAGAAAGAGATCTATGTTCTTGGAATATTAGAACTGGGTATAAATTGCTACCCTTGCTCACAGGATCCAGTTGCTGTGGCATTACACTTTTTTTTTTGAACAGCAGTCTAATAATGAAATTAAAAATGACAAATGCTCTGTTGCAAGTTTGGCTTTTAAAAAAATATGCCAAAGTGCATCTCAGTTATCCTTATGTAATTGAGAAAAACTTTTTTTTTCACTTAATTTTTTTAATTGAAGGATAATTGCTTTACAGAATTTTGTGGTTTTCTGTCATACATAAATAAGAATCAGCCATAGGTACACCCTTGTCCCCTCCCTTCTGAACCTCTCTTCCATCTCCCTCCCATCCCACCCTTCTATACTGTCACAGAGCCCCTGTTTGAGTTCCCTGAGTCACATAGCAAATTCCCATTGGCTATCTATTTTACACACGGTATTGCAAATTTCCATGTTACTCTCTCCATACTTCTCACCCTCTCCCTCCCCCTCTCCCCTGTGTCCATAGGTCTGTTCCCTATGTCTGTTTCTCCATTGCTGCCCTGAAAATAAATTCATCAGCACCATCTTTCTTGCATCAGTATATGATATTTATCTTTCTCTTTCTGACTTACTTCACTCTGTATAATAGGCTCTAGGTTCTTCCACCTCATTGGAATGGATTCAAATGCATTCCTTTTTATGACTGAGTAATATTCTATTGTATATATGTACCACTGCTTCCTTATCCATTCATCTGTTAATGGACATTTAGGTTGCTTCTATATTCTAGCTATTGTAAATAGTGCTGCAATGAACATTGGAGTACATGTGTCTTTTTCAATTTTGGTTTCCTCAGGGTATATGCCTAGTAGTGGGATTGCTGGATCATATGGTGGTTTTATTCCTAGTTTTCTAAGGAATCTCCATACCGTCTTCCATAGTGGCTGTATCAATTTCCATTTTCACAGCAATGCAAGAGGGTACCCTTTTCTCCACATCCTCTCCAGCATTCACTGTTTGTAGACTTTTTGATGATGATCATTCTGACTGGTATGAAGTGGTAGCTCATTGTAGTTTTGATTTGCATTTCTCTACTAATGAGCAATGTTGAGCCTGTTTTCATGTGTTTGTTAGCCATATGTATGTCTTTAGAGAAATAGCTGTTTAGGTCTTTTCCCCACTTTTTGATTGGGTTGTTTGTTTTTCTAGTATTGAGTTGTATGAGCTGCTTGTATATTTTGGAAATTAATTCTTTGTCAGCTTTTTCCTTTGCTATTATTTTCTCCCATTCTAGGGGTTGTCTTTTTACCTTGCTTGTAGTTTCCTTTGCTGTGCAAAAGCTTTTAAGTTTAATTAGGTCTCACTTGTTTATTTTTGCTTTCATTTCCATTACCCTAGAAGGTGGGTCATAGAGGATCTTGCTTTAATTTATGCCATTGAGTGTTCTGCCTATGTTTTCCTATAAGACTTTTATAGTTTATGGTCTTACACTTAGATCTTTAAAATTTGAGTTTATCTTTGTGTATGGCATTAGGAAGTGTTCTATGCAATTAGGAAAAACTTTTAAATGACTGTACATTAAATCATGTTCAAATGCAAGTGTTATTCTTTCTCTCTACTTGAAAAACTCCAACTCTGAATACATTTCAAGATTAAAATGAGTTCTGTATCATTATATCACTTACATTTAATTGTATAAAACTAAGCTCAAAGCAGTTTGTCTTATATAAAATAGATATTTAATACTTTTAATTTTCAGACAATTTAATTTTGTTAATTACAGTCATAGGCTAATCTAATTTATTTACTAAGTTGCAGAAATAAGTGTGCATATGTAAAATGACATCACAATTTATTTTAAATTGCATTCACTAATTATTCTATACAATTACATTGCATAGAAACTTGTGGGCTCTAAGAGCCTAGTTTTAAGATACAGTTTTAAAAGTTTTAAGATGCAGTATTCTTCATTATATTAAACAAAACTTTTCTAAAGTAGAAGAGTCAGGCAACCTTTATGTTTAGTAACTTTCTATTCCTTCATATCCCAACACTTGAAATTTACAGACCTTTGATAATAGGGAAGAATTGGAAGTGTACTTACAATTTATGGCTTTTGCTTGGCAAAATGATTATTGTTCTGTTCTCTGTCATGGAATATATGTGAGAACACTGATAACACTAAACTCTACTTTTCCAATAAGACATTTTTTTTATGTTACTAAAGGACTGTTTGCTTACTGAAGAAAGGGGAAAACAGAAAAAAAAACCAGAAGAAGTATTTGTTCCTTTCTGGTATATTATTTTCACTCTTCATCAGCTTAAACGAGGAAAAAAAATGTAATTCTTTGTGACCGTTTTGTCCTATTGTCTTAAAGGATAGAGTGTGGGAAGCGGGGAGTCTGTCTAGATGTTATCCATGTGTACAGAGAATACAAAAATGTAAAATGTTTTAATCACTGTATCTGATTGTAAAAGAACATAAATCACTGAAGGAATGTGAGAAGTATTTCAAACCCAATCTAAAATAAAGAATGGTAACAAGAAAACAGGAAACTGCCTGGAACAGGACTTAGTAATAATTCAAGTTGTGATTTGGGCCTCATAGGTCTCAACTATGGAATGAGGCCTTTCGCTGTGTGTGATTCCAGACCACTGAGTAAGGATTTCTGTGCATTAGTTTTTTTTATCTGCAAAATGTTCATAGTGTTGCAAAGTGTTAGTCGATCAGTTGTGTCAGACTCTTTGCAATCCCAGGCACTGTAGCCTGCCAGGCTCCTCTGTCCACGGAATTCTCCAGGCAAGAATACTGGAGTGGGTAGCCATTCCCTTCTCCAGGGAATCTTCTGGACTCAGGGATTGAACCTGGGTCTCCTGTATTAGCAGGCAAATTCTTTACCATTTGAGCCACCAGGGAAATATTCATAGTATAGACTCATTTAAATTGTTTGAGCCCAGTACAGGCCCAGGGCCCTCTTCAGAACTGATCGATAAAGTATAAAAATTAATGGAGACAGGTCTATCTTATTTGTCATCCTTACTTGGTTGAGAAACAGTGCAATCAGATCTCATACTAATTTTGACCATATTGGATAATTAGCACTTTTAGAGTTATAAAGTCCCCTTTGTGGTTTCATGCTCTGAGAGACTTTCTTTACATCTTTAACACTGAAATTATTAATTGAATAAGCTTTCCCTTCAGAGTGTTTCTTGCCATGGATTCATTATTTCAATAAATATAATATTTATTAAATATTGCATTTATATTATATTTGCTTGGATAATATTAACTGTACTTACTCTGATAGTAATCATGATGGAAGCTGCTACAGTGTAGAGATTCTGGATCATTAAGAACCAACTATCTGGTAATTATACTCCAATTTTAAAAAAAGAGAACCAATTATCAGGAAAGATGGGAATTAGCCATCAAAAGAGCATAACTTGCAAGATAATAACCAATTTTTCTTTCATATTGGCTTTTCAAATCAGTTCTTACTTTATTTTGCCATATAAAAATAAATAAAATTTAAAAATTCTCTGACAATGCAAAATAAGAATCCTTAAAAAAAAACCCTAGCCACATATCCACTGTGAACTGAACCATCACATTTGCTTACTATATTTTATAGAGTAATTTGCAAAGTATGTAGACTATTAGTATCCATTGGTTTTACTTACAAAATCCTACAAAATAGGATACCAGGATAACACAAATCCTCTTGAATGCATCTGATAATTACAAATCTTTATTGGGTACTTATAGTTCTTACCATACGGTCTTGAGTTAATAATTTCTTCCCTTAGTAAGTTCAGAATGCTTTTGGAGAGGGACACCATTAACTATTCATACATTGCAAAAGTAAAACAACAATTTTTAACTAGGTTTCTTTTATTTTTCTTCTTCTTTTTCATCTTAGAGTTTCATCCCTGAGGATGAACAGACTTCCTTGGACATATTTTTAAGTGTATGCTTCTTGACTATCATTATCTTATAATAGTTGATATTGTTTTGCCTTTCTTTGAAATATAAGATACATTCCCATAAAAGTTATATTATATATTTGAGCTCAATTTTATTTTGGACCCCAACTCACAGAATAACAAGATTTAGAGAGTATAATGTGTCAGGTTTTCCAAAGAATATCTGAAGTCAAATTTACAGGAACCAGTGTAATAGAACAAATAACATCTTTCACATTCTGTTTAGCAATGGCTTATTATTTTAAAAAATCGTATGTTATGATATCTGTTTTTGGGAAACTGAATAAGATGTCTTTCCTTAGGTGATTCATACACAAATTGTGGATAAGAAATTTGAAACCTCTTTAATCTTCCATTTACTAGCTTAAATAGATTTTTCTAGAATCTAAATATTTTATAGGTATTTCATGTAACTTTTCTCATAGTTATGTAGATTTTAAAGTTGTGTCCTTTCTGTGAACTACCTCAGGGGATAATGACAATGAGAATCACTCTCACCAGTGATGCTCCCTACACTGTAAAATCTTCAATAGCATCTTTTAGTGAATCTGCTGACATTAGATTGGGTTTTCCACTGGAGACAGATTAAGTTTTGCAATGATTCTTTGAAACCAGCAAACTGGTAGCCAGAACTGACATCATCTTCCCAGTCTGAGAGCTACCATCAGAAGTCAGCTCAATTATCTCTGTAGACTTCAAGTCTTTAAAAGTTTAAAAGGTTTCACTCATCCCTGTGTATTTATCTGAGGATATTTTTCCTTCCCTAGATGATGGAGGAAGTTCAAATTTAGTTTAATTCTCAAAAACAATTTTGAAAATTTATGCATATTTCCAGTTTATAAAAAAAGAAGACCAGGCTTCCCTTATTTCCAGATTTCTGTGTCAAGATTTATCAGTCAATTGACCTCATGTGGAGGCATTTAGTTACATAAGATTTTCTTTCAGGGTGAATTAATTCTGTTTATTTATAATGATATTTATACGTTGCTGTTGTTCAGTTGCTCAATCATGTTCAACTCTTTGCGACCCCACGGACTGCAGCATTCCAGGCTTCCCTGTCCTTCACTATCTCCCAGAGTTTGCTCAAACTCATGTTCACTGAACATGAGTGATACAATCTAACTGTGTCATCCTCTGCTACCCTCTTTTCCTTTTCTCTTCAATCTTTCCCAGAATCAGAGTCTTTTCTGATGAGCTGTCTCTTCACATCTGGTGGCCACAAACAATATTCTCTACACAGATATTGTGGAAATAATATTGTTTCCATATGGAGAATATTGTTTTTGTTTGTTTGTTTTTTAATTTTATTTTATTTTTAAACTTTACAATATTGTATTAGTTTTGCCAAATATCGAAATGAATCCGCCACAGGTATACATGTGTTCCCCATCCTGAGCCCTCCTCCCTCCTCCCTCCCCATACCATCCCTCTGGGTCGTCCCAGTGCACCAGCCCCAAGCATCCAGTATCGTGCATCGAACCTGGACTGGCGACTCGTTTCATACATGATATTATACATGTTTCAATGCCATTCTGCCAAATCTTCCCACCCTCTCCCTCTCCAACAGAGTCCACAAGACTGTTCTATACATCAGTGTCTCTTTTGCTGTCTCGTACACAGGGTCATTGTTACCATCTTTCTAAATTCCATATATATGTGTTAGTATACTGTATGTATATTGTTTTTAAGAAGTAGAAATCAACAAAGAAATCATATAGTTTCTAGGAACAAAGTGTTAGTCTGAGAAGTATGTGAGAAGTATATATACTTTTTTAAAAAAGCTACAACAAGCTCAAATTGCAAAGACACCCCTTGGTGTCTTGGGCTAATGTCCTTGGGCTAATGTCCTTGGGCTTTCACTTAATAGTAAAACAAGTAAGTAATAAAAAAAAGTCCTTTCTTTTTAAAGGTACCTCTTTTTTATGGTGAATAATAAAGATGATACAATTAAACATGTTAACTGGAGTTCTGAGAAGATTATAGTAAAATGTATGGCAGTTTTGTACTTTTCTCAGTGACCTTTAATTTCCCATATGACAAATTGTGAGATAATTCAGAGAAGACAGAAATGTGTGAGAAAAATCTCAAAAGAGAATCTTACCCTCAAATCCCAGTAGAGTCAATGGCCACAGGACTTCCATGTGTCACACATTCTTTGTAAATCAGATGTCACTTTCACAAGCAGTTCAGGGGTAAACAATGTGAGAGAAAATGCGACTTTGTTTCTAGTTTGTATTAAAGTCAGAGTACCAAATCTAAATAAATCAAAGTGAAAAAATTTAAATATTGTTCAGGACCTGACAATTGTTCTGTCACTGATGATTTTGCTCCAGTCTTCAAAATCTGTCCATGCTTTCATTTCCTCCTTTCCTCCCTTCCTTTTGTCCTCTTTTCTCTTTCCTTCCTCCACTCCCTCTTTCCTCCTTCCATCCCCTTTCTTTCTTTCATCAAACATTTTTCAAGTGTCCACCAAATGCCAGACACCAGTATATATAGACAGGAAGACCCAGTTCCTGCCCTCATGAAGCTTACAGTCTAATGTTGGAAATGAACTGGAAATTGATGAAATGACAGTCCACAATGATAAGACCTCATGTGAGGTTTGAGAGACGGAAGGTTCAGGGAGGATGAGGCAGGAGAGGGTGGACTGTGTTTTAGACAGTAGGAATACATTTACACTTAATTTTTAAGCAGGTGAGTTTTCAGAAAGACCCTTCCTAAATCCGTTTGGTCACTTTCGAAATGAAAATGTTAGTTCACCCAAAAGGATTTTAGCTACACTGAAAATAATACAAAATTTTATGTCTTCAAAATCTGACCAAACTGTTTGATTGTAGTTATTTTTTTGTGTTCAAAATGGCAGAGTCACGTCTTCCTATCCCAGCTGCCATTTCACAAGACTACAAGCTCCTTTTCTAGGGATGACCTGTCTTGGCCAGGTAAACTTAAGGGTCTTGGTTCTGTTCTCTGAGTGAGTTAGTGTCCTGTCTCTTTTTATGTAACTTGATAAATGGATTGAATTTCAGCTCCATAAAGCTATAATTATTGTACATTGTCACTACTTTCATGTTCTATTAAGGCTTGGGGGGAAAATTAGGTTCCATTAAATATGTTCTAAGGAAAATGCCAGCTTAACATCAGTATGTTTACAGAATATGTAAGTTTTTGGAAATGACTAAAGTGAATTTTCTTTTTTTTTTTTTAGTTACCTTTTAAAAATTTTTATTAGGCTATAGTTTATTTGCAATGTTGTGTTAGTTTCTTCTGTACTCATCTGCTGTACTCTGATTAGATATAGAAAAGGATGGTGAATTTACTAAAATTTTTTAACTCTATGAATATGGGCATAATGATCTGAAAAAAAAAATAAAACCGTTATGTGGGTTATTAAAAAACAACAACAAATGAAGGGTATCCCTAGGATTTAAAAAGTTGCTGTAACTTGTTGTATAATCACCTAAACACTTGATTTTATTACAACCCCCACCCCACCCCCATCCCAGTCATTCTGAAGGTTGTGGTTTAGGAGGCTCGAGACTGGAAAGGGAGATTGAGGGGAAAGAGAACATAAGTTTCTTCAGTGAATTATTGTGTTAGTCTCCAGTTAATTATTTAAATTGCCTAAACCTTGCTCTGATATCTTTTTTCATTTGCAGAAGGTTTTTTTTTGTTTTGTTTTGTTTTTCCAGCAACTAATATGTACTTTTCTGGGTCATGATGTTTATGATTAATGCCTGAAAAGTATACATCAAACAGTGGCTATTTACACATCTGGGTAGTCTGAGCAGACACTAAACTGTGCTTTTCCAGTGCTAAATTTCCCCTTTGATTGCATTTATGTAACTCTGGTCATTATTCTTTCCTGCTCAGGCAAGGGGCTATATGTCTTTTCTTGCACATTCAGCCATCCCAGAGCCTAAAAGAACACTTGCAAATAATAAATTTTCTGTTTAATGGGTGAATAATGGAAGGAATGATTGATTGAAGAAGTCACTCACAGTCAAAAAAAGTGCTCAGAGCATATGCAGCTTCTCAATGCTTGTTCATTCGTTGTCATGCAGTTGGAGACATTGGTCTTTGGAGATTTTTTTGTATTTGCAAATGAAAAAAATTTTTATTGGTGTAGAGTTGATTTAAAATGCTATGCTATATTGTAAAAATTTTAAAAATTTAGAAACAATGCTGTGTTAGTTTCTGCTGTACAGCAAAGTGAATCAGCTATACATATACTGATACATATATCCACTCTTTTTCAGATTCTCTTCCCATTAGGTCATGACAGAGTACTGAGAAGAGTTTCCAGTGCTATTCAGGAGGTTCTTTTTAGTTACCTATTTTATAAATAATAGTTGTATCTGAGACACTGTTGTGTTTTCTTTTTTTGCTTCAGTCTAGTGGCTTATCCACAGACCCTCAAGCTTTTCTATTCTACAAAATTTGCTTTGAATACATTATGCTTTTATTTTCAGGGGGATGTTGTTATTAAGGAGTGGAGTAGATTTTCTTTCCTAATTTATCCTATTCTCTATACTTAGGTAACATAAATGTGACATCACTTCTTGGCCTTTTGGCTAATGTAAAGTGTAATAGGGGGCTTCCCAGGTGACAGAGTGGTAAAGAATCTGCCTGCCAATGCCAGAGAAACAAGAAACACAGATTTGATCCCTGGGTCAAGAAGATCCCTTGGTGTAGGAAATGGCAATCTGCTCTAGTATTCTTGTCTGGAAAATTGTATGGATAGAGGAGCCTGGTGGGCTACAGTCCATGGGGTCACAAAAAGTCAGAAACGACTGAGTGACTGAGCACAAATGTGACATTGTTATTTCTCCAACGAGAGGTGACTTTTGTAGTCCCACCAGTGAATACCAGCTAGACTTAATGACTCACTTCTAAGGAATGGTAGTGGGGGAGATGACCTGGTTACTTCTGAGAGGCTAGATTATAAAAGGTGAAACAGCTCCCACCTGACTCTCTTCTTCCATTGTTGAGACACTTGTCCTTGGAACCTAGCCACCCTGCTGTGAGAAATCCCAGGCCATAGGAAAGTGTTCTGGTCAACACTCCCAACAAAGGATTCAGCTCACAGCCAAACATCCACTATCAGACATGAGTAAAGGTGTCTAGAGAAGATTTTAGCCTCTTGGAGCCTTCCAACCTAGGCTCCAGACATCAAAGGGCAGAGAAAAACCATCTTGTTCTAGTCTGTTTGAATTCCATGACCATAGTCAGTTCAGTTCAGTCAGTCAGTTGTGTTCGACTCTTTGCAACCCCATGCACTGCAGCACACCAGGCTTTCCTGTTCATCACCAACTCCCAGAACTTGCTCAAACTCATGTCCATTGAGTCAGTGATGATATCCTACCAACCCATCCTCTATTGTCCCCTTCTCCTCCTGCCTTTAATCTTTCCCATCATCAGGGTCTTTTCCAATGAGTCAGCTCTTCTCATCAGGTGGCCAAAGTATTGAAGCTTCAGCATCAGTTCTTCCAGGAAAGCCTGGTGTGCTGCAGTGCCTTGATGTACTCCATTCCCAATTTGGAACCAGTCCATTGTTCCATTTCTGGTTCTAACTCTTGCTTCTTGACCTGCACACAGATTTCTCAGGAGGCAGGTAAGGTGGTCTGGTATTCCCATCTCTTTAAGAATTTTCCATAGTTTGTTGTGATCCACATAGTCAAAAGCTTTAGTGTAGTCAATGAAGCAGAAGTAGATATTTTCCTGGAACTCTTGCTTTTTCTATGATCCAATGGATGTTAGCAATTAGATCTCTGGTTCCTCTGCCTTTTAAAAATCCAGCTTGAACATATGGAAGTTCTTGGTTCATGTACTGTTGAAGCCTAGCTTGGAGAATTTTAAGCATTACTTTGCTAGTGAGTGAGATCAGTGTGACATGAAACTATTGTCTAATTCCAGAATACTTTCATCACTCTGGAAAGAAACCCCATACCCATTAACAGTCTTTCCCCTTCTCCATAGAGTGTGCAGTCATTAATCTACTTTCTGTCTTTATGTACTGACTTATTCTGAACATTTCATATACATAGAATCATATAGCATGTGAACTTTTGTGTCTGGTTTCTCTCACTGAGCATGTTTCAAAGTTCATCCATGTCATAGCATGTATCACTATTTCATTCCTTTGGATAATATTCTGATGTATGAATATACCATGTTTTGTTTATTTATTTATCAGTTGATTGACATTTGGGTTATTCTCACTTTTTGACTATTGGGAATAATGCTGCTATAAATATTCATGTGAAAGAAGTTTTTGTGAGAAAGTATGTTTTCAATTCTCTTGGGAATATAGTAGGAATGGTAACTCTATGTTTAAAAGTTGGGAGGATGTCAAATGTTTTTCCAAATTGGCTGTACTAATTTATATTCTCATCAGCAATGTATGAATTTCTCCACATCTTCTTCGATTCTTGATATTCTCTATGATTATTATTATTATTCTCATCCAAGTGGCTATTAAATGGTGTTTCATTATAGTTTTGATTTGCATTTCTCTAATCACTTAATGATTAAAGATTCATTATATTTTCACATGCTTACTAGATATTTTTATGTCTTCTTTAAAGAAATAGCTATTTAAATCTTTCCTTCACTTTTAAATTGGGTTGTCTTTTTATTTTGAGTTGTATGTGTATTTATATATTCTGAGTATTAGACCCGTGTTCAGATTTGCAGTAATTTCTCCCTTTCTTTCATTTCTTGATAGTCTCCTTGGATGCAAAGCAGTTTTAAATTTTTGTAAAGTCTGATGTATCTATTTTTTCTTTATGCCACAGGTGTCATATCTGAGATATCATTGCCTAACTCAATATCATAAAGCATTTTTGCTATGCTTTCTTCTAAAAGTTTTATATTTCACATTTAAGTCTTTGATTCATTTGACTTAATTTTATATATAGTGTGAGATAGGAGTATCTTTTCTTTTTCTTTTCTTTTTTTTTTTTGCATATGGTTATCTACTGTCTCATCACTTCATGGCAAATAGATGGGGAACCAATGGGAACAGTGATAGATGTTCTTTTTCTTGGGCTCGAAAATCACTGCAGATAGTGACTGCAGCCATGAAATTAAAAGATGCTTGCTCCATGTAAGGAAAGCTTTGACCAACCTAGACATATATTAAAAAGCAGATACATTACTTTGCCAGCAAAGTTCCATCTAGTCAAAGCTAAGGTTTTTCCAGTAGTCACGTATGGATGTGAAAGTTGGACTATAAAGAAAGCTGAGCACCAAAGAACTGATGCTTTTGAACTGTGGCACTGGAGAAGACTCTTGAGAGTCCCTTGGACTTCAAGGAGATCCAACCAGTCCATCCTAAAGAAAATCAGTCCTGAATATTCATTGGAAAAACTGATGCTGAAGCTGAAGTTCTAATACTTTGGTCACCTGATATGAAGAACCGACTCACTGGAAAAGACCCTGATGCTGGGAAAGATTGAAGGCCAGAGGAGAAGGGGACAGCAGAGAATGAGATGGTCAGATGTCATCATCAACTTGATGGACATGAGTTTGAGGAAGCTCCAGGAGCTGGTGGTGGACAGGGAATTCTGGTGTGTTTCAGTCCATAGGGTTGTAAAAAGTCAGACATAGCTGAGCAACTGAACTGAACTGAACTGAACCTACTGTCTCAGAACCATTTGTTTAAAAAAACTATATTTTCTTCATTGAACTTTACTGGCACCCTTATTGAAAAATCTACTGACCAGAGATGTAAGGGTTTATTTCTGGACTCTCTATTGTATTTCATTGATCTATATGTCTATCCTTATGTCACTAGAGTTTTTACTGTGGGTTTGTAATAAGCTTTGACAATTTAAAGGGTAAATTCTAAAACTTTATTCTTTTTTCTCAAGATTATTTTGGCTGTTCTTGAACTCTCATATTTCCTTATAAATCTTAGGATCAGCTTGACAATTTCTGTGAAAAAAATTAGAATTTTGATAAGGATGTCATTGATTCTATACATCAATTTGGAAATGGTTGTCATTGTAACATTGTTGTCATTGTTGTCGTCCACTCCATAGAGAGGAATGTCTTTATTTTTACTACTCAGGTCTTCTATAACTTTTTTCAACAATATTTTATTATTTTTAATGTATAAATCTTATACTTCATTAGTTACATTTTTTCCTCAGGTATTTTATTATTTTTGAGAATATTGCAAATGGAATTGTTTTATTACTTTCATTTTTGGAATAGTCATAGCAGTATATAGAAATGTAATTAGTTTTTTTAATTGAACTATAGAAACATAAGAGACTTGGGTTTGATTCCTGGGTCAGGAGGATACCCTGGAGGAGGACATGGCAACTCTCACCAGATAGTCAATACCAAAATCAGATTGATTATATACTTTGCAGCTAAAGATGGAGAAACTCTATACAGTCAGCAAAAACAAGACTGGGAGCTCACTGTGGCTCAGATCATGAACTCCTAGTTGCCAAATTCAGACTTAAATTGAAGAAAGTAGGGAAAACCACTAGACCATTCAGGTATGACCTAAATCAAATTCCTTACGATAATACACTGGAAGTGAGAAATAGATTCAAGGGATTAGATCTGATAGAGTGCCTGAAGAACTATGGATGGATGTTCTTGACATTGTACAGGAGACAGAGATCAAGACCATCCCCAAGAAAAAGAAATGCAAAAAGGCAAAATAGTTGTCAGAGGAGGACTTACAAATAGCCAAGGAAAGAAGAGAAGCTAAAGGCAAAGGAGAAAAGGAAAGAGATACACATTTGAATGCAGAGGTCCAAAAAATAGCAAGGAGAGATAAGAAAGCCTTCCTCAGTGATCAATGCAAAGAAGTATAGAAAAACAATAGGATGGGAAAGACAAGAGATTTCTTCAGAAAAATTAGAGATACCAAGGGAACATTTCCTGCAAAGATGGGCTCAATAAAGGACAGAAATGGTATGGACCTAACAGAAGCAGAAGATATTAAGAAGAGGTGGCAAGAATACACAGATGGACTGTACAAAAAAGATGACCCAGATAATCACAATGGTTGATCACTCACCTAGAGCCAGACATCCTGGAATGTGAAGTCAAGTGGGCCTTAGGAAGCATCACTACGAACAAAGCTAGTTGAGGTGATGGAATTCCAGTTGAGCTCTTTCAAATCCTGAAAGATGATGCTGTGAAAGTGCTGCACTCAATATGCCAGCAAGTTTGGAAAACTCAGCAGTGGCCACAGGACTGGAAAAGGTCAGTTTTCATTCCAATCCCTAAGAAAGGCAATGCCAAAGAATGCTCAAACTATCACACAATTGCACTCATCTCACATGCTAATTAATTAATGCTCAAAATTCTCCAAGCCAGGCTTCAACAGTACGTGAACCGTGAAATTCCAGATGTTCAAGCTGAATTTAGAAAAGGTAGAGGAACCAGAGATCAAATTGCCAATATCCATCTGTTGGATCATCAAAAAAGCAAGAGAGTTCCAGAAAAAATGTCTACTTCTGCTTTATTGACTACACCGAAGCCTTTGACTGTGTGGATCACAACAAACTGTGGAAAATTCTTCAAGAGATGGGAATACCAGGTCACCTGACCTACCTCTTGAGAAATCTGTATGCAGGTCAGGAAGTAACAGTTAGAACTGGACATGGAACAACAGTGTGGTTCCAAATCAGGAAAGGAGTACATCAAGGCTGTATATTGTCACCCTGCTTATTTAACTTATATGCAGAGTACATCATGAGAAACGCTGGGCTGGGTGAAGCACATGCTGGAATCAAGATTTCCGGGAGAAATATCAGTCACCTCAGATATATAGATGACACCACCCTTATGGCAGAAAGTGAAAAAGAACTAAAGAGCCTCTTGATGAAAGTGAAAGAAGAGAGTGAAATGTTGGCTTAAAACTCAACATTCAGAAAACTAAGATCATGGGATCCAGTCCCATCACTTCATGGCAAATAGATGGGGAAACAATGGAAACAGTGAGAGACTTTATTTTGGGGGGCTCCAAAATTACTGCAGATGGTGACTGCAGCCATGGAATTAAAAGACGCTTGCTCCTTGGAAGAAAAGCTGTAACCATCCTAGACAGCATAATGAAAAGCAGAGACCTTACTTTGCCAACAAAGGTCCATGTAGTCAAAGCTATGAATTTTTGAGTAGTTATATATGGATGTGAGAGTTGGACCATAAAGAAAGCTGAGTGCTGAAGAATTGATGCTTTTGAACTGTGGTGTTGGAGAAGACTCTTGAAAGTCCCTTGGACTGCAAGGAGATCCACCTAGTCCATCCTAAAGTAAATCAGTCCTGAATATTCATTGGAAGGACTGATGCTGAAGCTGAAATTCCAATACTTTTACCATCTGATATGAAGAAGTAACTCATTTGAAAAAACCCTGATGCTAGGAAAGATTGAGGCGGGAAGAGAAGTGGATGACAGAGGATGAGATGGTTGGATGGCATCACTGACTCAATGGACATGAATTTGAGTAAACTCCAGGAGTTAGTTATGGACAGGGAGGCCTAGCATTCTGCTGTCCATAGGGTCGCAAAGAGTCAGACATGACTGAGTGACTAAACTGAACTGAACTGAGCAACTGAGCACACACATGTTTGAAATACAGTTTACAGGAAAATGGTTCAGTTATATATATATATGTACACACACACACATTATATACATGTATGTGAATTCTTTTTCAGATTCTTTTAAATTATATATTATTGTAATATATTGAATACAATAATTTTTGTATATTGATTATAATCTGCAAACTCAGTGAATCTGTTTTATTAGCACTAACATTTGTGTGTGTATGTGTATTCCTTAGGATTTATTGCATGCAAGAGGATGTCATCTGTAAATAGAGATACTTTCACTTCTTTCAGTCCAGTTTATGTCTTCATTTTCTTGCCTAATTGCGCCAGCTAGAACCTCTAGCACTATGTTGAACAGAATGGTAAAAATCCATCTTATTCTTGTTCTCAGGGTGGCGTGGTTTCAATTTTTTATTGTATACAAGGATGATTTGTTGGATGGTGTCACTGACTCAGTGGACATGAGTTTGAGTAGGGTGTGGGAGTTGGTGATGCACAGGGGAGCCTGGTATGCTGCAGTCCACGGCGTCGCTAAGAGTCGGACATGACTGAGTGATTGAACTCAACGGGACAATGTTAGGTGTAGGTTTTTCATCAATGGCCTTCATCAGGTTGAAGAAGTTCCTTTGTATACCTAGTTTATTGAGTGCTTATATCATATTACACTTTGTATTGTATTCTATCAAGCGTGTGGGATTTTGTCTAATGTTTTCTATGTTTATTGAGATGAATTTTTTCTTTTATTATATTGATATGGTATATTACAGTGATTGATTTTTGTATGTTGAATCAATCTTGTATTTCTGGGATTAATACTACTGGGTCAAGTTCTATAATGTTTTTTATATGCTGCTGGGTTTGGCTTCCTAGCGTTTTATAGAGGAGGTTTGTATGTGGCCTGATTCTGTAGCTTTCCTTCCTTATAATGTTTTTGTGTGGATTTGGTTTTGGGGTGATACTGGCACCACAGTATGAGTTGGGAACTGTTCCCTCCTATTTTTAGACAAGTTTGAGAACATTTGGAGAAAGCATTGGATCTAGGTTCTTCAAAGGATTGCTACAGAAAACAAAACCAAAATGACATATAAACTATGTGTATTAGTTTCCTGTGGCCACTGAAACAAATTATTGCCAACGGGATGGCTTAAAAGGACAAACATTATTCTCTTACCCTTCTGGAGATGGGAAGTCTTAAATCAAGCAGCAAGCAGGAGGGCTTTAGGGGAAATCCACTCGTTGCCTGCTATAGCTTCTGATGCCTGTTGGCATTCCTTGATTTCCAGCTGCCTTACTCTAATCTTTGTCTTTATGGCCACATTGCCTCTCCTTTTTGTATCAAATTTCCCCCTACTTTTCTCTTATAAGGACATTTATCACTGGATTTAGCAACCATCTGGATTTCACAGGATAATGTTGTTTTTCAGTCCCTAAGTCATGTCTGACTTTTTGTGACCCCATGGACTGTAGCCCACTGGGCTCCTCTATCCATGGGATTTCCCAGGCAAGAAAACTAGAGTGGGTTGCCATTTCCTTCTCCAGGGGATCTTCCTGACCCAGGGATAAAACTCACATCTCCTGCATTGGCAGACAGATTCTTTACTACTGAGCCACCTGGGAAGCCTCTTATAGGATGATATCATCATCTAAAGATCCTTAATTTAATTATATCTGCAAAGACTTTTTCCACATAAGATAATATTCACAAGTTCCAGGAAATAGGACATGGACATATTTGAAAGGCAGGGCCACCTTTCAACTCACTATGATAGATAACAGTACTTTATGAACAGTAAAATCATATAAAAATACATATATTGTTATAGTGCATTTTGTTACAAATATGAAAGTATTAAATATTACAAATATGAAAGTGCAGATGAGTGGGTTTTCTGTTAAAGGAAGGTTTCAAAATAATTAGTACAAATAGCACTCTAAATGTTTCTAAAATTATTTTGTTTTTCTCTTTTCTACATTCAGTTCCTCATAATATAGTTGGGAATTCTATCCAATGTTTTACTCCTTATTTTCATCTTAATCAATAAATTTTTTAGTATTAAATTTTTAAAAATTCAATATAAATATAATTTAGCTATAAAAAGCCAAGCATTACAGAAATACATGCAGTAAAAACCAAAAGTACAGCCTTGGACAAGCATGCATGTTACTTTCTCCACCCTCTTGCCCATGATGGCAGATTGTCAAACTCAACCTGCTTCTGGAGGAAGCCAGTTTGGCAAATATTCTTCCAGAACTTTCTGACTTTGATGTCTATCTCTCTCATTCATTTGAAGAATTATATAATGTTCCAAAGCATGGACAAACTCATGTCTAAACATTTTATTATGATGAATATTTACATTATATTCAGTTTAATAAAACTGATTGCATTTAGCATATATTTGGCCAGTGTTGGTTTTTTTTTTCTTTCTATGATTGGCCTGTTTGTATATTGATAGTTCGTCTAGTGTTATACAAGGTTGATATTATTTTTTCTTATTGAAATTTAAGGATTCTTTGAATTAGGGATATCAACTCTCTCTAGAGAAATGTAGACTGTTTAAATTCTAATTCTGTAACATTTCTGCATGCTGCCTATCAAATTTGAAAATAAATGTATGTGAAAGTAAAAATTTATTAGTGCTTTAAAGGCAATATAATCATGACATCTTTAACTGCACTCCACTATATGTATATTAATACATATTTTATTGTCGTGATAGATGTAATATTTGAATAGAAGAGTCAAGTACATATTTAAAAATATCTGGGTACCTTGATAATTTATATCATCCACAACTAATATTAAGAGGGTAGTGTGGTGAAGTAATTAATATCACAGTCTTCAGTAGCAAATGAACTTGAGTGTTCTTCTTAGCTGTGTTATTGTATTTCTCTAAAATTTTTATTTTTTGCCTAGTTATCAACTTCAAGAGATGATTATAAAGATTATATAAGATAAACAAACCATAAGCAGAATTTTGTACAGTGTGTAACATACAATTCATATACTAAATAGTAGGTACTATAATATCCTTTTTTTTTTTAGGGTTAATAAGTGAACTTTTTTTATTTTTTATTTTTCAACTTTACAATATTGTATTGGTTTTGCCATATATCAACATGAATCTGCCACAGGTATACACGTGTTCCCCATCCTGAACCCTCCTCCCTCCTCCCTCCCCGTACCATTAATATTCTTATTGGTAAGATTAAATCAGTGTAAGTGGCTACAATTTTCAGTTTCCAAATAACATAGTTCACCAGTACTAAGTTCTGTCTCCATTTTCTTCATTTAATCTCAGAAAAGATCGATGCATCTAGGACTTAAATCTTTAAGTTTAGATCAGCTCATAAGTGAAAGTTGCTTCGTTGTTTCCTCATAAGTGAAAGTTGCTTAGTCGTTTCCAACTCTTTGCCACTCCATGAACTGTATAGTCCATGAATTCTCCAGGCCAGAATACTGGAGTGGGTAGCCTTTCCCTTCTCCAGGGGATCTCCCCAACCCAGCAATTGAACCCACATTGCAGGCAGATTCTTTACCAGCTGAGCCACCAGGGAAGCCCAAGAATACTGGAGTGGATGGCTTATCTCTTCTCCGGTAGATCTTCCTGACCCAGAAACCAAACTGGGGTCTCCTGCATTGCAGGTAGATTCTTTACCAGCTGAGCTACAGGGAAGCCCATTTAATCCTCATAATAACTGTCAAATACAATTTGAGTACTCATGACTCAAAATGTATTTGCACCACAGATGGTGTGCTTGAAGAAATACTCCTGTTACTAAGTTGGTAATGAATTTTGTCCTCATTTTCTGCCTTGGTGGTTAGACTACAGTTGTGATCCAGTAACCAGCTGGCTAGGAAACAGTCTTTTATATGTTGCCATAGGGAGTCTAGAAGATTTCAATTCAGTAGACTGGAAGAAGGACTTGGGAATTTGTACTTTTAATAAGCTCTCTAGCTGATTCTGATGGTTAGTCACTTTTGGAAATCATGGTAGTAAAGCAGGCTTCTCTGTCAGTTTGTATTTTCTCTTTTCTGTAGCAGTACTGATTTTTAAGCTTTATAAGGATTAACTGGAGGTAATCCCAGGAAAGAAAAAATACTGCAATGGGAAGCAAAGGACAACCAAGAGAGCCAAGAGACCATTTGTTCCTATCTTTTTTTTTCTCTTCTCACTAGGATTTCATCTGCTAACAAACTGTGTCCATTAAGTCCTTACCTGACCATTAAAAACATAATACCTTTCCCCCCTCTTTGGTGGTAGCATGTGTGAAGAGTAGGAAAGGGAGAAGAGCTTCAAGTTTGATAAGAAAACATAAGACCACCTAGTTTAACCATACATGCAGCCTGTGATCCAATTTCAGGAAGATGAAACACAAACATTGAAAGTAGGTAACTAAAATCCGTCTCATGCACCCATGCATGTGCACAGAGAAAATAGAGCTCCTACTCAGATTAGTCCCACTTACTACCCCTTGAATCTTACATGTTTTTAAGGCTGATTTGTTCTAATGCTGCTGCTGGAAATTCAGCCTTCAGAACTACTATGGGAACCACAGCTGTGACCGCTATGGGACAAAAATTCTGACAGGAGAATGACACTGGAAATTGTGACCAATTAATCAGATCAAGCATATGAAATGATGTAGAGCTGCCTCTGTCTCAGGCACTGATGTAAAGACTTTATATGGATTGACTCACTTAATCCTCAAAACAACCCTGTAAAATAGACTGTGTATCGAGTTGCCAGTCCAGGTTCGATGCACGATACTGGATGCTTGGGGCTAGTGCACTGGGACAACCCAGAGGGATGGTATGGGGAGGGAGGAGGGAGGAGGGTTCAGGATGGGGAACACATGTATACCTGTGGCGGATTCATTTTGATATTTGGCAAAACTAATACAATTATGTAAAGTTTAAAAATAAAATAAAATTAAAAAAAAATCTGTGAAAGCTGCTGGACCTATTAGGGAAATGAACACATGAAAAGAGTACAGAAGGAAGGTGAAGTCACTCAGTCATGTCCAACTCTTTGCGACCCCATGGACTGTAGTCTACCAGGATCCTCTGTTCATGGGATTTTCCAGGCAAGAATACTGGAATGGGTTGCCATTTCCTTCTCTAGGAGATCTTCCCGACTCAGGGATTGAACCCGGGTCTCCCGTATTATAGGCAGACACTTTACCATCTGAGCCACCAGGGAAGTCAAAGAGTACAGAAGTCCATGTAGATCAAAGTCTTCAGAGTTAAATGGGAAAGACATTTTACTTATCCTAAGAGCCAAAGAAATACAAGATCTATTCAAGGAGGTGATAAACTTCCTAAAGAGACCTACGGCAGCAGATTTATCATGGCACCAATGAAACCAGGAGGTGTGAAATATCTGTTACAGACTATCCTTAGGGCTTGAAAGTGAAAGTATTATTTGCTCAGTCGTGTCCGACTCTTTACGACCCCATGGATTATAGCTTGCCAGGGTCCTCTGTCCATATAATTCTCCAGGCAAGAATACTGGAATGGGTTGCCATTTCCTACTCCAGAGGATCTTCCTGATCCAGGGATCAAACCTTGTTTTAAAGAGATCAGTAACTGTGAGGGCCTAAATCTATGGTTATAGATTTATGTGTTTTCTTTTGGCTGATGGGGACAGCAACCCTACCCTCCACAAACACATCTTCAGTTGCTTGGGAATGACATTATACTTGTCTTATTGAATGAATATTTTTCAATTCTAACAAATTTAAAGGTAAATTTAGAAATATTTAATGGAATTAAGCCTGTAATATTATTATGTTTATATTAAGAAGCCTGTTCATGTTTGCAGAGGTTTAAGATAATTTGGGCTTTGAAGTAGTATATTAGCCTTAGAATTCTCATTTAAAATTTTTGTTAAGTGTATAAACAGTATTAAAATATTAAAAAAAACCTCATGTATATAATGTATCGTATTTTAATATTTTTTCATTAGCTTGATAAAAACTACCTAAGTATCTGAGAAGATTCATTAGTCAGGCAAATGAAGTACTTAAAAAAGAAACAGAATCCATTTAATTTATAGATGCAGATTTGAAGATTATTTTTGAGACTAAATATTGTTTAAAATCCCTCATAATTGTTAAAATCTGCTAAATTAGACATACGATGTCTTGTAAGCTATACTTTAAGCTTAAGATAGACATGTATTCATAACTTTAAGCAGTAGCATTCAACATCAAAGTAAACTTCTGAATAAATTTTCTGTCATAACAGTTACGTTCTTGGGCATCAGAAAACTTGCATTTAACAAAAATAAGAAAGATGTAAAACTCTGATGAAAGGTTAAAATTTCTATCCTCTTTCCCTTGAGAAAATGTTGTAGGAAGAATATATTTTATGTCATCAGTGGAGAACGGCAAGTAACTGTCACTGATCCACATACCAGGCCACAGTGGCCACCCCAGCTCCTACCTCACTCCTCCCAGATCCTGCTTCAAATGGCAGGGCCTCTAATATGGTTTCCCCAGAATCTAGAAATCTTATGCGGCTGTCTTTTTTGTTACTGGTCTGCTTGTGCTCCACAACTATGGGTATGCAGGCAGCAGAAAGGAAGGAGGCAAGAAGGCCATGCCCACTTACCTTACTGAAGATGCCCATCAGACTTTGCTTACATTCCATTGGCCAGTATGAAATCATATAGCTACACCTTGTACAAGAGGAAGCTGCAAAATGTAGTGTTTATTCTGGGCAGCCATGTGCCCAGTTAAAAATGAGAAGCTCTGCTGTTAAGGAAGAAGGAACCAGATTTTGGGCATAAGGGGATATTAGATTTGATTTCACAGATGCTCTTCATGGGGAATGTCAATCTCCTACAGTTAATGTCTACTTTTGTAGAAAAAAAGATGTACAGTTTTTACCAGATTCCCAAATTCTTTCATGATGCAAAAATGTTTAACAATCAATGTCTTGTATGTAATTTAAAAGCTGAATTCAGTTTTCAATAAATGTTCATTTTTCATGATACCTATTGAATTTTGCAACTGTCAGTGGTAATATGCCTAAGTTCATATTATGTATGCAAGTACTCTATGAATGTTATAAAATACAGTTTCAAGAAACTGAAGGCTGGGAAGTAAACAAAGATCTTTAAACCAGGGAAGAATATGTAAAGATGATTCACACACTTCTTATCAACTACTATAACAGTGTGTTTGCCTTTTTGTCTCTTACAATTTATAACCTAACTTGGTTTTTAGCTCAATATTTTTAGTAATCAAGTAAAAGCAAATTAAAAGAGTACAGTATTATTTATTCACCCTTAAAGTCAACAAGATAATAAAAACAGCAACTCTGATATTTTGTGGCAGAATATAACTGGTACGATCATTTTGGAAGATAATTTGGCAATGTATAAAATATAGACAAATACTTTGATTAACAAGATTTGTCCCGTGGAAATGATATAAAATATTTAAAAATATTAAAAAAAACATTTATTATTGCATTTAAAAATAGCAACCCCAAATTGGAAATCTCTCAAATATCCAACTATAAGAAAATAATTTTGCAAACTCAAAACATCAACAAATAAAACTTATGTTAACTGTCCAGAGTGATAATTTTGAAGCTTTTGTAAAAATATAGCATCAAAATTATAATGGTATATTAAATTAAAAATACATAAAACCTATATAAACCACAGCTGTATGGTAATATACAAAAGCAAAAAGTTGCATTAAATATGTTTTTCTACATTTTAACTTATTATTGGAGTAAATTACCTTTATAATTGGGCTGGATGCATATGTACTTTAAAAATCATTGATAGAAGGTCACTGAAGTACGAGATATGCATCAGGGACTGTTACACCATTTTATGTAATATCTGTTGTTATTCAGTCACCAAACTGTGTCTGGCTCTTCTGTGACTCCATGGACAGTAGTCTGCCAGGCTCTTCTGTCCATGGGATATCCCAGGCAAGAGTACTGGACTGGGTAATTATCTGTACAACTAATGAAAATACAAAAGGGAGCATTTGAGCATTCAAAAAACTAGTTGAGCCAGCTTGGCATAATGCCATTAGGTAAATTCACTTCATTGGTTTGCTTTATTGTAAAAGTTTTAATCCTGTGATATTCTAGACAGGTGTTCTAGAATTCGCCCATGTATAGAATTATCAGTTTGTACTCTGACCCTCTCCAACCTTCCCATGTGATACTGCACAAATCAAAAAGTTCATAATAAGTACTCCTAGTCTTATGCTTTTTAAGACTTTAAATTTAAATTTATTAAACCAGAGAAAACAAGAAAAACAAAAATACTACAGGAAAAACCCTTTTATCTTAGGTGTATAATAGCAGTTATCCCTTCCATATTCCACGTTTCACCTTCCTATACACACATTCACCTCCATGTTTTTATTGTAGTAAAATACATAACATGAAACTGACCATTTTTCAAGGCACTGTATCAATAACCTCAGATATGAAGATGACACCACCCTTATGGCAGAAAGTGAAGAGAAACTACAAAACCTCTTGATGAAAGTGAAAGAGGAGAGTGAAAAAGTTGGCTTAAAGCTCAACATTCAGAAAATGAAGATCATGGCATCTGGTCCCATCACTTCATGGGAAATAGATGGGGAAACAGTGGAAACAGTGTCAGACTTTATTTTGGGGGGCTCCAAAATCACTGCAGATGGTGACTGCAGCCATGAAATTAAAAGACACTTACTCCTTGGAAGGAAAGTTATGACCAACCTAGATAGCATATTCAAAAGCAGAGACATTACTTTGCCAACAAAGGTCCATCTAGTCAAGGCTGTGGTTTTTCCTGTGGTCATGTATGGATGTGAGAGTTGGACTGTGAAGAAGGCTGAGCACTGAAGAATTGATGCTTTTGAACTGTGGTGTTGGAGAAGACTCTTGAGAGTCCCTTGGACTGCAAGGAGATCCAACCAGTCCATTCTGAAGGAGATTAGTCCTGGGTGTTCTTTGGAAGGAATGATGCTAAAGCTGAAACTCCAATACTTTGGCCACCTCATGCAAAGAGTTGACTCATTGGAAAAGACTCTGATGCTGGGAGGGATTGGGGGCAGGAGGAGAAGGGGACGACAGAGGATGAGATGGCTGGATGGCATCACTGACTCGATGGACGTGAGTTTGAGTGAATTCCAGGAATTGGTGATGGACAGGGAGGCCTGGAGTGATGCAATTCATGGGGTCGCAAAGAGTCGGACATGACTGAGCAACTAAACTGAACTGATGGTGATTGAAAAAGGAAGGAAAGAGGGAACATATGTACACATATAGCTGATTCATTTTTTTGTACAGCAGAAGCTAACATAGCATTGTAAAGCGACTACACTCCAATAAAAATTAATTTAAAAAAGAAAAGAAATTGACAATTATAACCATTTTAGGTATACAGTCCAGTGATATTAAATATATTCATTCCTACATACACTTTTAAAGATTTTCTATGACCTCAGTATGTATTTGTTAATTCACTAGGCAGTTGGTAAGAGGTTAAGTGTCACAAGGTTTGAATCTGTAAGTTCCCAAATGTTGAAATGGCATTTAACTCTTTTAATGTTGAAAACTTGCCAACTGTTCAGAAAGATTTCTCTGATTCCTTATCGAAACTACTAGGCACTTCCTCCAAAAGCAGCTCATTCTGCTTCTACTAACTCTTTCTAGAAAAGCAGTTTTCAATCAAGTTATTAAGCGCCTTCTCTGTGCCAAACATTGTGTAGAAGTGTTTGCATGCAAAACCCTTCTGATAGCAACAATCCTGTGATGTAGGTGGCATCATTCACATGGTACAGAGGAGGAAACTGAAGCTCTGCAATTTTAAGAGGCTTGGCCAGGATGTGGAGAACTAGATTCCAATCCACGCCCTTGGTCGTCATGCCCACTGCTGGTTCTACCCAGCACAGCTGCCCTCTCAAATGCTTGCTATGTCTCCCAAACAAATCCACATGCAGAGACCACACAGGCTAATTCCCAAAATGCCAGACAGGGGAGACCATTCCAACTTTTTAATTTTTTTCACCACTTTTAACTTTTTAATTAGTCACTTAAAAATGACAACTCCTGAAGGTGGAGGTAGGTTGCATTGTAATTATTATATTCTAGAAATAATTCCTTTCTGGGTCATACTCTGGGCTCTAGTAGATTTTCCCATTGATTGATTGTATCTGCTAAATGAGTACATGAGGAGCAAGTCTGCAGGAAATAGGCGATAGGTGTAGCATATAGATCGTGGATGTTTATACCTGTTTATATCAGTACAGATATAGAGAGGAAGATTATAAAGAGTATACAGAGGTCTATTACTGACATAAGGGCTGAGGTGCCCATACTATAAACTATGTAAAGGTCACTCAGTTGTGTCAGACTGCATGGACAGTATAGGGACTGAATTCTCCAGGTCAGAAAACTGGGGTGGATAGCCTTTCCCTTCTCTGGGGGATCTTCTCAACCCAAGGATTGAACCAAGGTCTCCCACATTGCAGGTGGATTCTTTCCCAGCTGAGCCACAAGGGAAGCTCAAGAATACAGGAGTGGGTAGCCTATGCCTTCTCCAGGAGATCTTCCCCACCTAGGAATTGAACTGGGGTCTCCTACATTGCAGGTGGATTCTGTACCAACTGAGCTATGAGGGAAGTCTTTTTAGACTATAGTTCCTCAAATTCTAAAAAGACCAGAGTCTTGGGACTATAAGGGCTTACATAAATTAAAGAAAGTTTAGACTTTGAAACTGCTTTGTGTGTGTGTGTGTACAAATATATACATATACAACTGACCCTTGAGCAACAGGGGTTTAAACTGTGCAAGGCCCACTTATATGCAGATACTTTTCAATAGTAAATACTACAGTATTACAGCAATATGAGTTTTGAATCCCAAGATGTAGAGCCTGAAATACAGAGGAACCATGTATGCAGAGGGTTGACTACAAGCTATAAGTGGATTTTCAACTTGGCAACAGGTGGGGGCCCCAATGTCTGCATTATTCAAGGGTCAACTGTATACAGTTGGGAACTGTAGTATATGAATTATTTCGAATAACTGACTTTCTATTAGCTAAGGGTTGCATTCCTTTTTAAAAACAACTTGTCCTTTTTATTTTATGTTGATGTATGGCAAAACCAATAGAATATTGTAAAGTAAAAAAAAATAATAAAAAAAAGACACAACTTGTCCTTTTTTATAAAATAACCATTTTAGAGAAAAATATAAAACATACCATATATTTCCTGGTGTTACTTTAAGTTAATATTTTTCAGTGATGGTGATTTGTCTGTCACTGAGTTAATGATCACACCACCTGTATTGTCATTTAATCCCCATTCCCAACATATGTGGTAGGCACTATCATCATTATTTTATCATGGAGTCTGAGGTTTGAAGAAGTTGAGAACTTGGTCAAGTTCTCCTAACTAGTAGGAAGGAGTGAATCCAGAATTGAAACCAGTCCTCTGACCACGCTTCCCCCAAACTTGTTTAATAACCTCACTATTTTGTCTTTATGAATGATTTAAGACTCTGTGGTGAGTCTACCTTTTACAATCAAATATCAAGCTGACCTGCATCCTAATAGAGTGGGGCCATCTGGGTTCAAGAGTATGAAGATGCACCACACACTGCACACACACACACACACACACACACACACATATGAATATATGTATAAATAAATATGTGTTGTGTTAGCCACCCAGTCATGTTCGACTTTTTGCGACCCCATGAACTGTAGCCCATCAGGTTCCTCTGTCCATGGAATTCTCCAGGCAAGAATACTTGAGTGGGTTGCCGTTTCCTTCTCCGGGGGATCTTCCTGACCCAGGAATTAAACTTGGTCTCCTGCATTGTAGACAGATTCTTTACCATTCGAGCTGCCAGGGAAGTCCTGTAAATAAATATATGTATATGTATATATATGTAATATATACATTGTAATAATGTACATTTTTCCTTTTTTGTTGAAGTAGTTTATTTACAGTGTCATATGATTTTCTGGTATCCAAAAAAGTGATTCAGTTATACATACATATATACATCCTTTTTCATATTCTTTTCCATTATGATTTATTACAGGATATTGAATATACTTCTATGTGCTATCCAGTAGGACTTTGTTATTTATCTATTTTATATATAATAGTTTGTATCTGCCAATCCCAAGGTAGCATTGTACTTTTGAGACAGTGAATATGGGTACAAATAATCACTGTTAGTACCAGATTCATTGGCCAAAGACTGCAATGCTTTGGGGGTTCATGCCACTAAGACTTTGCTTTTCTATGCCCTCTTTTGCTGAGTATATAGCCTTTTGCAGTCAAAAGCATGTGGTTTGCAGAATTAGAAAGATGTATTCAGTTCTAGCTCTGATACACAGTAGCAATGTGGTCTCACTTCTTCATCTGTAGAATGGGTATAGTATCGCCTACTCTCAAGAGGATAAAAAGAGACAGTGTAGCTAAGTGTGTGAGTACAGACTGGCGAGCAGTAAGTTCTCCACCAATGGCATACTATTATTGTAGCCTATCACTGCTGTCAGGTGGCTAACCATAATTTCTCACTGCTATCAGTGTTCCTGTTATATCTGGCTCTTTCACTAATTTGTAGAGTCTAATCTGTTGGGGCTTAGAAAACAGTTCTTGTATTGGTAACAGCAGAATGGACTTGTGCAAGATATTGGCAATGAGCTGAGGGTGCAAAGTGAAGCCAGGAACAAAACAAGGGTGGAAAGGCTGAGAAAACATGGACAGCATTCCAAAGCACAGTCCATGCAGTTGAAACAGAATCAGGGACGTGACTGGGGCCAGAGATTGGGGTAGCACAGATACCAGTGGGAGAGCCAAAGTCCATGGCTCAGTCTGGGGTCACAGGCTGACAGGAGCCAAGCAGAAGATAAAGCACAGAGGCGTGGGGCAGGCAGGCCTGACTGGGAGTACTTGTAGCCAGCAGCTTGTGCTACAGCTCCTTTTGAAGGCTTGGAGCTTTTCCACAAGTAAACTTTGATCCTTTTTATAGGTGAAACTCTCCAAGACAAGCATCTCTTAATTAGAATATGAACTTTTTAAATCTGAAGTTAAGATGCATAGACACTGAGTCAAAATTGAGGGACCATTTCTTTACATAAAATAAATGAAAAGAAATTTTAATGTGTCTATTTTGTTTGACCGATTTTGATCTCTTTTATTGATCAATAGGTTTTTTAAATTGAAATATAGTTGATTAACAATTTTGTCTTAGTTTCAAGTATACAGCAAAGTGATTCAGTTACATATGTGTGTATAAATATGTGTGTATATGTATATATTCTTTTTCAGATTATTTTTCCTTATAGATTATTAAAAAATATTGAGTATAATTCCCTGTGCTATATAGTAGGTCTGTGTTGGTTACCTATGTTATATATACTACTGTGTCTATGTTAATCCCAAATTTATAATTTATCCCTCCTCCCAGCTTTCCCGTTTGGTAACTGTAAGTTTGTCTTCTACATCTGTGGGTTTATTTCTGTCTTGTGTATACATTCGTTTGTATCCTTTTGTTTTAGATTCCACGTGTAAGTGATATCATATGATATTTGTCTTTCTGTGGCTTACTTCATTTAGTATGATAATCTCTAGGTCCATCTATGTGCTGCAAATGGCATTATATTATTCTTTTTTATGATTGAGTAATATTTCTCTCTGTGTGTGTATGTATACATATCATATCTTCTGTATCCATTTATCCACTGATAGACATTTAGGTTGCTTCCATGTCTTGGCTATTGTATTGCTGCAATGAAGGTACATGTATCTTTTCGAATTATGGTTCTTTCTGGATATATGCCCAGGTTTTTAACTAAGTCACAGGTAAGTAAACTTTCTTGCTCACATGATGTATAAACAGGGTTGCCAGTAAAATAAGGATGCCCAGATAAATTTTAATTTCACAAAAATAATAGATAACTTTTTAAGAATAAGTTTGTTCCAAATATTGCATGGGATATATTTATGGTAAGAAATTATTCATTATGTGAAATTCAAACAAATTAAAATTTAATTGGGTGTCTTGGTTCTTTGGCTTTTACTCATTCTAGAAACCATATATATGACTGACTACTGTAACATGCATAGTAGTCAAAAATTATTAAGCACTTCCAGGAGCAGTGATATATTTTAATGGGCATTATTTTACATCTTATAGCTGATAAACTAGGTACAATTATTATTCTCATTTTATCAGTCATGAAACTGGGACTTGAAAGATTTTTTTCAAATAGTTTTCAAATGGCAGGACTAGAATTTGAACTCAGATCTGTCTGATCCCAGAGCTTTAAGTAACACACACAAGCGCATATGCACACACACACACACACACACACACACACACATACCGTAAATAATCCATTTAATTCCACACACATTATGCAAATCTTTGACAGAGAAGGTAAATACATGTGTGTTGGCTTTCTGTGATATTTGGATTGTGGTTACAATCATCATTCATTGTACTTGATGCCATACTCACAAAATGCCATCATTTTATTTCTCAGTATGTTTTATATGACCAAAAAGATAAAACCCATTTCTGATTGCTCAAATTCAAACAAATGTGTTACTAGGTTGTCTTAGCAGGTGCTCATTTTCCTGTATAGTTTGAGGTTGTGTCCAGGTAACTAAAAGAAAGCTCTGCATTGATGGGTCCCTACAATACTTCATAGTGACAATCTCACGTTCTTACTCCTTTTTGTTAAGAATCTAGCCTGGGGAACTCTGCTGGGCAAGCATCAGTTTAATGTGGGTAGATTGGCCACTTTCCAGGAGCTAATCATTGGCAATTCTCCCTTGCTATTAAATATTAAGTATTGCAAGTAGTTGAAGCTAATAAAACCACTTAAGAATATGGATGTCATTTTATAACACCTAGTGATGGAGGAATAAAGCCCTGTTGCTGCCTAGGGTTCTGTATCTTTTGGGAGTTGGGGATTTTGAACTATTTACAACTGACCTCTTTTAAATAGTTACTTAATCATTGGAAACCAAACTGCTACCATGAAAGAGACAGGAATACCAGACCACCTGACCTGCCTCTTGAGAAATCTGTATGCAGGTCAGGAAGCAATAGTTAGAACTGGACATGGAACAACAGACTGGCTCCAAATAGGAAAAAGAGTACATCAAGGCTGTATATTGTCACCCTGCTTATTTAACTTGTACGCAGAGTACATCATGAGAAACGCTGGGCTGGAAGAAGCACAAGCTGGAATCAAGATTGCCAGGAAAAATATCAATAACCTCAGATATGCATTTGACACCAACCTTATGGCAGAAAGTGAAGAGGAACTAAAAAGCCTCTTGATGAAAGTGAAAGAGGAGAGTGAAAAAGTTGGCTTAAAGCGCAACATTCAGAAAAAAAAGATCATGGCATCTGGTCCCAACACTTCATGGGAAATAGTGGGGAAACAGTGGAAACAGTGTCAGACTTTTTTGGGAGGGCCTAAAATCACTGCAGGTGGTGGTTACAGCCATGAAATTAAAAGACGCTTAGTCCTTGGAAGGAAAGTTAATGACCAACCTAATTCAGTTCAGTTTCGTTCAGTCGCCCAGTCATGTCAGACTCTTTGCAACCCCATGAATCGCAGCATGCCAGGCCTCCCTGTCCATCACCAACTCCTGGAGTTCACTCAAACTCACTTCCATCGAGTCGATGATGCCATCCAGCCATCTCATCCTCTGTCATCCCTTTCTCCTGCCGCCATCCCTCCCAACATCAAGTCTTTTCCAGTGAATCAACTCTTCACATGAGGTGGCCAAAGTATTGGAGTTTCAGCTTTAGCGTCATTTCTTCCAAAGAACACCCAGGACTGATCTCCTTCAGAATGGACTGGTTGGATCTCCTTGCAGTCCAAGCAACTCTCAAGAGTCTTCTCCAACACCACAGTTCAAAAGCATCAATTCTTCGGCGCTCAGCTTTCTTCACAGTCCAACTCTCACATCCATACACGACCACTAGAAAAACCATAGCTTTGACTAGACAGAAATTTGTTGGCAAAGTAATGTCTCTGCTTTTGAATATGCTATCTAGGTTGGTCATAACTTTCCTTCCAAGGAGTAAGCGTATTTTAATTTCATGGCTGTAACCACCATCTGCAGTGATTTTAGGCCCCCCCAAAAAAGTCTGACACTGTTTCCACTGTTTCCCCATCTATTTACCATGAAGTGATGTGACCAGATGCCATGATCTTCATTTTCTGAATGTTGAGCTTTAAGTCAACTTTTTCACTCTCCTCTTTAACTTTCATCAAGAGGCTTTTTAGTTCCTCTTCACTTTCTGCCATAAGGGTGGTGTCATTTGCATATCTGAGGTTATTGATATTTCTCCTGGCAATCTTGATTCCAGCTTGTACTTCTTCCAGCCCAGCGTTTCTCATGATGTACTCTGCATATAAGTTAAATAAGCAGGGTGACAATATACAGCCTTGATGTACTCCTTTTCCTATTTGAAACCAGTCTATTGCTCCATGTCCAGTTCTAACTGTTACTTCCTGACCTGCATATAGGTTTCTCAAGAGGCAGATCAGGTGGTCTGGTATTCCCATCTCTTTCAGAATTTTCCACAGTTTATTGTGATCCACACAGTCAAAGGCTTTGCCATAGTCAATAAAGCAGAAATAGATGTTTTTCTGGAACTCTCTTGCTTTTTTGATGATCCAGCAGATGTTGGAAATTTGATCTCTGGTTCCTCTGCCTTTTCTTTTCTTTTTTTTTTTTTAATTTAAATTTATTTATTTTAATTAGAGACTAATTACTTTACAATATTGTATTGGTTTTGCCATACATCAACATGAATCTGCCACGGTTGTACACGTGTTCCTCTGCCTTTTCTAAAACCAGCTTCAACATCTGGAAGTTCATGGTTCACGTATTGCTGAAGCCTGCCTTGGAGAATTTTGAGCATTAATTTACTAGCATGTGAGATGAGTGCAATTGTGCGGTAGTTTGAGCATTCTTTGGCATTGCCTTTCTTTGGGATTGGAATGAAAACTGACCTTTTCCAGTCCTGTGGCCACTGCTGAGTTTTCCAAATTTGCTGGCATATTGAGTGCAGCACTTTCACAGCATCATCTTTCAGGATTTGAAAGAGCTCAACTGGAATTCCATCACTTCCACTAGCTTTGTTCATAGTGATGCTTTCTAAGGCCCACTTGACTTCATATTCCAGGATGTCTGGCTCTAGGTCAGTGATCACACCATTGTGATTATCTGGGTCATGAAGATCTTTTTTGTACAGTTCTTTTGTGTATTTTTGCCACCTCTTCTTAATATCTTCTGCTTCTGTTAGGTCCATACCATTTCTGTCCTTTCTCAAGCCCATCTTTGCATGAAATGTTCCCTTGGTATCTCTAATTTTTTTGAAGAGACCTCTAGTCTTTCCCATTCTGTTGTTTTCCTCTATTTCTTTGCATTGATCTCTGAGGAAGGATTTCTTATCTCTTCTTGCTCTTTTTTGGACCTCTGCATTCAGATGTTTATATCTTTCCTTTTCTCCTTTGCTTTTCACTTCTCTTCTTTTCACAGCTATTTGTAAGGCCTCCCCAGACAGCCATTTTGCTTTTTTGCATTTTTTTTTCCATGGGGATGGTCTTGATCCCTGTCTCCTGTACAGTGTCATGAACCTCCATCCATAGTTCATCAGGCACTCTATCAGATCTAGTCCCTTAAATCTATTTCTCACTTCCACTGTATAATCATAAGGGATTCGATTTAGGTTATACCTGAATGGTGTAGTGGTTTTCCCTACTTTCTTCAATTTAAGTCTGAATTTGGCAATAAGCAGTTCATGATCTGAGCCACAGTGAGCTCCCAGTCTTGTTTTTGCTGACTGTATAGAGCTTCTCCATCTTTGGCTGCAAAGAATATAATCAATCTGATTTCGGTGTTGACCATCTGGTGATGTCCATGTATAGTCTTGTCTTGTGTTGTTGAAAGAGGGTGTTTGCTATGACCAGTGCATTCTCTTGGCAAAACTCTATTAGCTTTTGCCCTGCTTCATTCCATATTCCAAGGCCAAATTTGCCTGTTACTCCAGGTGTTTCTTGACGTCCTTCTTTTGCATTCCAGTTGCCTATAATGAAAAGGACATCTTTTTTGGGTGTTAGTTCTAAAAGGTCTTGTAGGTCTTCATAGAACCGTTCAACTTCAGCTTCTTCAGCGTTACTGGTTGGGGTATAGACTTGGATTACTGTGATATTGAATGGTTTGCCTTGGAAACAAACAGAGATCATTCTGTCGTATTTGAGATTGCATCCAAGTACTGCGTTTTGAACTCTTTTGTTGACCATGATTCCTGCCTGCAGCAGTAGATAAAATCGTCATCTGAGTTAAATTAACCCATTCCAATCCATTTAAGTTCACTGTTTCCTAGAATGTCGACGTTCACTCTTGCCATCTCCTGTTTGACCACTTCCAATTTTCCTTGATTCATGGACCTGACATTCCAGGTTCCTGTGCAATATTGCTCTTTACAGCATCGGACCTTGCTTCTATCACCAGTCACATCCACAGCTGGGTATTGTTTTTGCTTTGGCTCCATCCCTTCATTCTTTCTGGAGTTATTTCTCCACTGATCTCCAGTAGCATATTGGGCACCTACCAACCTGGGGATTTCCTCTATAGTATCCTATCATTTTTCCTTTCCATACTGTTCATGGGTTCTCAAGGCAAGAATACTGAAGTGGTTTGCCATTCCCTTCTACAGTGGACCACATTCTGTCAGACCTCTCCACCATGACCCGCTCATCTTGGGTGGCCCCATGGCCATGGCTTAGTTTCATTGAGTTAGACAAGGCTGTGGTCCATGTGGTTATATTGACTAATTTTCTGTGATTATGGTTTCAGTGTGTCTGCCCTCTGATGCCCTCTGGCAGCACCTACCATCTTACTTGGGTTTCTCTTACCTTGGACGTGGGGTATCTCTTCACGGCTTTTCCAGCAAAGTGCAGCCGCTGCTCCTTACCTTGGACAAGGGGTATCTCCTCACAGCCGTCTCTCCTGACCTTGAACATGGAGTATCTTCTCTCGGCTCTTCTGCGCCCGCGCAGCCACCGCTTCTTGGACGTGGGGTTGCACCTCTTGGCTGCCGTCCCTGACCTCGGACATGGGGTAGCTCCTCTTGGCCATGCTTCTGTGAGACCAACCTAGATAACATATTAAAAAGCAGAGACATTACTTTGCCAACAAAGGTCCGTCTAGTCAAGGCTATGGTTTTTCCAGTGGTCATGTATGGATGTGAGAGTTGGACTGTGAAGAAAGCTGAGCGCCAAAGAATTGATGCTTTTGAACCATGGTGTGGGAGAAGACTCTGGAGAGTGCCTTGGACTACAAGGAGATCCAACCAGTCCATTCTAAAGGAGTTCAGTCCTGGGTGTTCTTTGGAAGGACTGATGCTAAAGCTGAAACTCCAATACTTTGGCCACCTCATGTGAAGAGTTGACTCATTGGAAAAGACCCTGATGTTGGGAGGGATTGGGGGCAGGAGCAGAAGGGGACGACAGAGGATGTGATGGCTGGATGGCATCACCAACTCGATGGACATTAGTTTGAGTGAATTCCGGGAGCTGGTGATGGACAGGGAGGCCTGGTGTGCTGCAATTCATGGGGTTGCAAAGAGTTGGACATGACTGAGTGACTGAACTGAACTGAACTGTACTGAAGTTGGGAAACTCCATTGATTTTTAGAGGATATATTAGCAAGGCCCAAAATGGAAAAACTACAATTTACATTCATTGTCACCTCTTCACTTGTTATTAACTTCTATTGGCAAAACAGGCTGGAGTCAATTCCTATTAAAATGACTAAGGCAATCATATAAAAGCCTGTCAAATAATACCCAGCAACTATATTCTTTATTGAATTAATAGTAAGGATTTAAGGCAATTCAGAAGCTCGTTATCATTAAATAAGGGGTCATTATCCCAAGAGATACTATAGAGAAATGTTAGTTTTGAAATTATTTAAAAAATTAAATATTTAAAAAAAGAAATTGTGTTAGCTGATTCCTCTAAAAACAAAAGCAGTGGAAAAAGTTAACCATTAAAAAAGAGATTCAGTCTTTTTTTGTCTATATGTATATCCATGTTCATTTGTGCCCGTTTATACAAAAGCCAATCAGTATTCCAGTTATCATTTTATTGCTATTTGCCTTTTTAAATAGACCACACCAAAAAAAAAAAAAAAAAAAACAGAGTTTAATCTCTTGAGCTCTGGTTTCATATTTGGAAATATAGGCAATTGAAATTATTTTCAACTAATTAAGTCTTATTGTATAGAAACATTCAAATGATTCTTTGGATATTTCACTTTTCACTTGGATATTTGCTTTTTATGTCAGTATAATCTCAGCTTGAATATACTGTGATAAACTTTGGCAGGATGCAGCAATCTGTCATTTGACATTCAAATGTTTGAAGGGAAATTAGTGTGTCACTTTCTTTGATGTAAAATCTGACTGGGATCTGAGACAGCTATGTGAAATCTTCAAAATAAATCATCAAAGTATATAATTTAAGAAGTTGTGATAAAAGAAAAGTACTTTCTTATATTCTCTAGGTACCAAGTTAGCCAAAGTGTCTTGAAACTTGTAAGCTTGATTGTCACGGGGTTAGGAAGATGTGTGGCCCTATGAAGCACAAGCTAGAAGCAAGATGCTGGGAGAAATATCAATAATCTCAGATACGCAGATGACACCATCCTTATGGCAGAAAGTGAAGAACTAGAGTTTCTTGATGAAAGTGAAAAGGAGAGTGAAAAAGTTAGCTTAAAGCTCAACATTCAGGAAACTAAGATCATGGCATGTGGTCCCATCATTCATGGCAAATAGATGGGCGAACAGTGGAAACAGTGGCTGACTGAGCAACTGGAAGTGAAGTGAAGTGAAATCTCTCAGTCGTGTCTGACTCTTTGCTACCCCATGGACAGTAGCCTGCACCAGGCTCCTCTGTCCATGGGATTTTCTAGGCAAGAGTACTGGAATGGGTTGCCATTTCCTTCTCCAGGGAATCTTCCCGACCCAGGGATCGAACCCAGGTCTCCCACATTGATAGACAGATGCTTTACCATCTGAGCCACTAATACATGCTTATTCTTGGTTTCTAGTCAAGAATGCTTTTTTACTTAAAGTCTCTAAACATTTATACTAACATAGCTACACCATCTTTATTTTGGTTACTGTTTGCATGCACATTTTTTCTGGCCTTTTGCTTTCAACCATCAGCATCACATATTTTGTTAGAACATGTGCTTGTATTGTTCTTTGTTTTCACTTTTCATAATCTGGGCATATTTCATTAATATTTATTTAATTGCTGTATATTTGAGTTTATATTTACCATCTTTGTGTTTTTGAAATTAGTTCTACCTATTTTATGCTCTCATTTCCTTTCTTTTATTTTTCTCTTTTCAGATGAATACATTTTAAAAATTATTTCTCTATTACCTCTGGTAATTTGGTAGTTATATATTGTTTTTCTATCTTTTTACTATTTACTTTGAGATTACAAGATGCATACCTTTCTTAATATAGTCAAGCTATAAGATATAACTTTACTATTCCCCAGTGTTGCTTGGAATTTAGACCACGTAAATTCCATTTATTTGTTTTGTGTGTTATTGCCATAATTTTAATTCTCTGTATATACTTAAACCTAAAAGAAATTATTATTATTTTGCTCAGTCAATATTGTTATACTTGCTACATGGTTATCATTTTCACTGTTCTTTATTTCTCACTAAATATAAGGTCATCTTTTTTTGCCAAAGATATCTTTTTAGTGTTTCTTTTAGTGAAGATCTCTGGATTTTTACCCCCATTGTGTATAGAATTTTAGGCTGGCAGATATGGATTTGAGTACCTTCAAGATGTCATATTATTGTTTGGGGGCTCTAATCCTTTGTGTTGAAAATCACTTGTTAGTCTTATTGTTTCTGGTTTTAGTAATGTATATCCCCCTTGCCCCACAATCCTCTATATCTCTTGGTACTTTCAGATTTTCCCTTTGTGTTTGATTTTCAGTAGTTTGATCATGATGTGTGGAGATTTCACTTCCTCTATTTTATCCTGATGGTGTGCCGAGAGCTTCATGCATTTGTAACTTGATGACTTCCCTCAATCTTTTTCTCTTTAAGTATTGCTTTGCTTGATTCTCTCTCTCTTTTCTTTCTGTTCTCTGATAATATAATTCGGACATTTTAACTGCTTTTCTTATATATGTTTCTTTATTTTTAATCTTTTTTATTCTTCTGTGTTTCAGTATGAGGATTTTTAAACTGTGTTTCAGTTCACCAGTTAACTATTATTCTCTGTCTAGCCTGCTGTTATGTCCTTTTATCAAGTTTGTGATTATAATAATTGCATTTTGCATTTCTATAACTTCCATTTGACTTTTTTGAGATTTAAATAGTCTGGTGAAATTTTCCATTTTTTCATCTATTTTCATCTTTTTATTTTCTCGAACATAATGGTCAGGATACTTGAGATGTCCTAATTTGATAATTTCAATATCTGGATAACCTGTGGATCTCTTTTGATTAACTATTTTTCTCTTGGTGTGAGGTCAGATAGTTATGGGTTGGTTTTTTGTTTTTATTTTTTGGCATACATAGTACTTTTTAATTCAATGTCTGACGTTTTATATGAAAAGCATAAAGACTTGCTTATATCATCTTCTTCCAAGAGCAGAAAGAGTGGATTCCTTCAATTCAGTCAGAAGTTAAAAGTCAAGGCTGTATTACAATGTTTCTAAGGCTGTATCTGGGTCTCTCTGTTCACAGGGTGTAGCTCCTAGAGAATTCCAGTTGCAAGCTCAGTATCTTCACTTGGGTCCTTGTATTGTGGGGTATCCAAGACTTGAGTCCCTGCCTCCTAAGTATTGTGACATTGTTAAAAACTCTCTTTGTTTTTTGAAGACATTCTACTTGGCTTCTTAGTTTCCTTTCCCCACATAGCAGCAGAAATTAGTCAGTGTCATAAAGGGAAACCAGTAGGGTGTGGATGTTGTTCTCTGGCCCTCCTTTGTCACTGGAATCCCAACTCAAGTCTCTGTGTCTTCTCAGCCTTGTGGGATGGTCAGAATTTCTGCTGGTTTTTCTACCTCTTTCAGGGACATCTGTTTGGCCTTTTTCTGGATCCCAACCTTTTGTTCCATGTTCTAAAATAGCAAGGGAACCAAGAGGTAAAACACTGCAAAATATCCACTTGCCTACCTGAGCTATATCTCTCTCTCCAGGATCTTGGACTTTCATCCTCTGGTTGCCTTTAGCAGCTGCCTGGGGCCCAGACTTATCCTTTGGTTCAGTTTTTCTTTTTTGGTTTAACAGACACTTTGCTTCCAGATGCTCCATCTTTCCCATCATGAATCTTAACCTTCCCACATAGAACAACATCAAAACCACAAACAATTTAGTACCTTCAAGAAGCAATATCGTTTATTTTTAATTCATATAACATGACAGGTGAAATAAACAAATGAGGATATAATGAATCTCAATAACAGCATTAATTAAATAGAATTAATGATGAATGTTTAACTCTATATCCCAATAACAGAGAATGTTCCTTCTCTTCAAGTCTCTGTGGATTGTTTCCCAAAATTGTCTAGATGAGCACAAGGAGAATCTCAATAAATCCTAAAACATAGAAATATTGCAGATAATATTCTCTGACTATAAAGCAATAAAGATAGAAATTTATAACAAAAAACTGAAGTTTTAACTCTAGTATTGAAGAGGAAATATAGGCCAAATTTTCATAGTTGGAAAGTAAAAATAAGATTTTAGATAAAAAAAATCTATGCTATTAATTCATGACAGAAACTGGTTAGAGAAAAGATTATAACCATAAGTCTTTAGGTTACACAGAAAGAATAAATTAAATTACTATTACTATATATTCAAATGAGTATTTTTAAATTATGGCAAAATTTATTTTAAAAGTAGGAAGGGATCAAAAATAGCAGAAATTAATAAAAAATACACTATAAACAATAAATAAATTCTAAAAATGATTGATAAACAGTAAAAATAAAATAGATAACCTATTTGCCTAGATCTCAAACAAAGAAAACTGGAGAAAGTACAAAGACACAAAATTAGAAATGGCAAGGATAGAACCAGGGATAAAGTAAATTATAAGAATGGCTTATACTTTACTGAAAAAAGCTATATTCTTATGCTCCTCAGTTTCTCTTATATACCATTTACCATTCCTCGGTAAATCTACCATTTAAACCTGAATATATCCCAAATCCAATCACATCTCACCATCTTCTCCACTATCCCTTCTTTTCAGTCACCACCATTTCACCTCTACCATTTCCCTCTGCAGTCTACCTTTAGCATTCTGCTCTCCAATATTTTCCTCCACAAAACAGCCAGATATGTATTTTTTTTAATAATAAATTATGTCATTTTCCCTCACAAAGCTCAACTTTGCCTTCCCATATCTCTCAGAATAAAATGCAAAACCCATAAGATACTATATGGTCCTTCTTGCTACATTAGCCACTGATCACTGAATCACTGAGCACGTTCCTTACTCAGGTCCCTTTCACTTGCTGTTCCTGCTTCTCTCCTCTCCCTAGATATTGAAATTGCTCACTTCCCTTTTTCATTCAGGCCAAAGTTTAATAACTACCCAATTTAAATGGTAACTGGTCTTTACCCCTGTCATTCTCTATTCCCTTGCCCTAATTTATTTTTCTTCCATGTATTTATAATCACTTAACACACTGCATATTTAATTTTTAACCTCCTTTTTTTTTTTTTTACTAGAATATGAACTCCAGGAGAACAAGAAAATTGTCTATTTTGATCATTACTCTTTGCCTTGGGTTTTGATTAATGCCTAGCATGTATTAGTACTTGATAATTAATTATTGAATAAATCAATGAATGATATGATTTAACTTAGAACTGGAAAGCCTTCAGAAAACCCACTGAAAAGCTTTTGCAAACAGTAAGATAATTTAGAAAGGTTTCAAGGTTAATATAGTAATAGCAAAAAAGACATATCTAGTCATAGAAAATAAGTTTATTAATGCATAGGACTCCAGTGATGGGCATAGAGAAAGATTTGAAAAAAGGAAGAAATATATCTTATTCTTGACTAAAGAAAAAATAGTGTAGATGTCAGTTTTCCTTGAACTTAACCCACAATTTTAATATGATACTAATTAAAATATGTATATTTAGGCAATAATGTGACCAGGGCTTTCTTGGGTAAATTTTTACTGAAAAATAATCATTTGATAATAATTAGGAACATTCTGAACAGATAAAGAATAATGGTTAGAACTAGATCTATCAGATATTAAACTTGAAGTTAAGCTATTATAACATAAAAAATGTGGTGCTGGTAAAGAAATGGGGAGTCATGGGGACTTCCCTGGTTGTCCAGTGGTTAAGGCTTTGCCTTCCAGTCCAGGGGGTGAGGGTTTGATCCCTGGTCAGGGAGCTAAGATCCAATATACCTTACAATAAAAAACCAAAACATATAACAGAAACGATATTGTAACAATTTAGAAACACCAAAAGAAAGCATAGGAATTTTTTATGAGCACAGAGGTCATCTCTAACTATCATGAAATGACCAGGAAAGGAAAAGATGGATGATGTATTAACTATTTACAATTTTTAAAGTTTTATATTGCAAATTACCATAAACAAAGACAAAGGACAAAGTGGGGCAAATTATTTGTAACATATATGACAAACAAAAAGCTAATCTTCCTTGCAATACACTGAACTAAAAAAAAATAATCCTCTATAAAACAGCAAAGTACATGAAAGGATATTTCATTCAAAAAAGAAAAGAAATACAAGCAAATGTATACACAAACATATGAGAAGAGTCTCTTCATTTCTGATTTTAAAATGCTAATTATTTCCAATATTCTGGGAGGTGCGTCATAGAGGATCCTGCTGTGATGTATGTTGGAGAGTGTTTTGCCTATGTTCTCCTCTAGGAGTTTTATAGTTTCTGGTCTTACGTTTAGATCTTTAATCCATTTTGAGTTTATTTTTGTGTATGGTGTTAGAAAGTGTTCTAGTTCCATTCTTTTACAAGTGGTTGACCAGTTTTCCCAGCACCACTTGTTAAAGAGATTGTCTTTAATCCATTGTATATTCTTGCCTCCTTTGTCAAAGATAAGGTGTCCATATGTGCCTGGATTTATCTCTGGGCTTTCTATTTTGTTCCATTGATCTATATTTCTGTCTTTGTGCCAGTACCATACTGTCTTGATAACTGTGGCTTTGTAGTAGAGCCTGAAGTCAGGTAGGTTGATTCCTCCAGTCCCATTCTTTTTTCTCAAGATAGCTTTGGCTATTCGAGGTTTTTTGTATTTCCATACAAATTGTGAAATTATTTGTTCTAGCTCTGTGAAGAATACCGTTGGTAGCTTGATAGGGGTTGCATTGAATCTATAGATTGCTTTGGGTAGTATAGTCATTTTCACTATATTTATTCTTCCAATCCATGAACATGGTATATTTCTCCATCTATTAGTGTCCTCTTTGATTTCTTTCACCAGTGTTTTATAGTTTTCTATATATAGGTCTTTAGTTTCTTTAGGTAGATATATTCCTAAGTATTTTATTCTTTCTGTTGCAATGGTGGATGGAATTGTTTCCTTAATTTCTCTTTCTGTTTTCTCATTATTAGTGTATAGGAATGCAAGGGATTTCTGTGTGTTGATTTTATATCCTGCAACTTTACTATAATCATTGATTACAATATTGTAAAGTTTAAAAATAAAATAAAATAAAAAGAAAATGCTAATTAAACAAAAAACATGATAAACATTTTAAAATTAAGTGACCCAACTATTTAGAGGGTAGTTTGGAAAAATCATTCAAATTTAAAGCCACATATTATTTGATCCAGAGACTTCCTTTCTAAGAATTTATCTTATAGAAATCTTCCCATAAGTCTGCTAAGATATATATATATATATATATATATATATATATATATATATATATATCTTATATATATATAAGCATTTCAATTTTATGACTGAATTGCACAGGGTCATGTGTAATCATAAACAAATAGAAGCAACTTAAATATCTATTCATAAAAGTCTGAATAGTAAATAGAAGCAACTTAAATATCTATTCATAAAAGTCTGAATAGTAAATAATAGTATAAGTGACATGTGCTGCAACATGGATGAACTTTGAAAACATTAAGCTAATTGACAGAAGGTCATTTATTATATGTTTCCATTTATATAAGATATCCAGAATTGGCAAATCTGTAGAGGCAGAATTCAGATTAAGTAGCTGTCAGGGGCTGCGGGAGGATGGAGGGACTGGAGGATGAAAACTAAGGGATATGAGGCTTCTTTGGGTCATAACAAAAATGTTCTTAAATTGATTGTGATGATGAATGCACTGTTCTATAAACATACTAAAAGCCACTGAGTTGTCCACTTTAAGTGAAAGAATTATATGATATGTGAACTGTTATTTCATAAAGTTGGAAAAATATCACCAAACAGTATCTAAAAAGTAATAGTATATTGATACAATGGGATATTATGCAGTCAGCAAAGGGAATGAGAGCTGCATTGTTGAGAAAAATATGGAAGGTAAATTGTTAAAGAAAAGTATGTTGCAGAACAGTTTGTATATAGGAATACAATTTTGGGTAACAAAAATAAGTTAACCTGGGCTTATCATGCATAATTTCTGGATAGAAACACAAGAAATTATTAAAAATTTTTGCTTCTGGGGACTGGGACTGGTGTTCAGTAATAGAGGGGTATTTTTTTTTTATTGTATTTTCCTTTATACCATTTGAAAATGTTTATGAATGTATATCTGCCTGTTTGATTAATTTTTTTCAAAATATCTTAAAATTATATGGAAATACTGACTTTCAAGTTTAATATGAACTGGTCATTTATTTCCTTCACCATTATTCTTTATATAGAAATAAATTTCAGTATTCCTCATGTATATGGAAAAAGCCTTGTTTAAAAATATAAAAATCAGATGATGTAAATGGAGAGATATACTAAAAATTGCTAGGGCAGAGAATGGTCTCTGTGGCTCTTGTTCAAGTTTACACATAATGCCAGACACTTTTTACAAGACTGGATGTTCTCTAGGTCTTGTATATATTGTCTTGCCTAAGAGCACTCTCTTAGAGCTGAACATTAGCAACTAAGGTCCTCAGTGGACTGGAAGATTCCAATAAAGATATCTCTTGTTTATATCAGAGTCCCCGATGTCTAAGTGATACAGAATCCACAGGAGCCACAGGAGACATGGATTTGATCCCTGGGTCAGGAAGATCCCCTGGAGAAGGAAATGGCAACCCACTCCAGTATTTTTGCCTGAAAAAGCCTGTGGACAGAGGAGCATGGCAGGATACAGTCCAAAGTGTCCCAAAGAGTTGGACACAACTGAGCAACCATGCATGCATGCACCTAACTATGAGAGAAGGTTTTTCACTTCCTCATTTGTTCATTTAATCAACTAATATATACTGAGTGCTTGCTTGAGCAAGGTATGGGGCAGACCATGAGTATGTAGTGGTGAGCAATAATCATATTTACATTTCTTGAGCCATTAGTCATAGCATGGTACTAAGTACTTCACTTATAGTATTTCTTTCATTCTCACAATAATCCTGTGATGTGGACAATGTTATTATACATTAACATTTTAATTTTATTTTTAATTGAAGTATAGTCAATTTAAAATATTTCAGGTATTACTGCAAAGTGATTCAGTTATACATATATTTCATATTCTTTTCAACTATGTATTATTATAAGATACTGAATGTAGTTCCTTATGCTGTACAGTAGGTCCTTATTGTTTACTTTTTATATAGTAATGAGCATCTGTTAATCCATATTCCCAAGTTATACCCCCCCTCAGTTTTCCCCTTTGATAACCATAGATTTGTTTTCTGTGTCAGTGAGCCTATTTTTATTTTGTAACTAAGTTCATTGGTATCACTTTCTAAGATTTCACATATAAGTGATATCACATGATATTTGTCTTTGTATGACTTACTTAATTTAATATGATCATTACTGCCTGCTAAGTCACTTCAGTCGTGTCCAACTCTGTGTGACCCCATAGACAGCAACCCAACAGGCTCCGCTGTCCCTGGGATTCTCCAGGCAAGAACACTGGAGTGGGTTGCCATTTCCTTCTCCAGTACATGAAAGTGAAACGTGAAAGTGAAGTCGCTCAGTTGTGTCCGACTCAGTGATACTATGGACTTCAGCCTACCAGGCTCCTCCATCCATGGGATTTTCTAGGCAAGAAAGCTGGAGTGGAGTGCCATTGCCTTCTCTAGTTCCATCCATATTGCTACAAATGGCATTATTTCATTCTTTTTCTATGGCTGAGTTATTATTATACTTTTTAACAGAAAAAGAAATCAGGGTTTCAAGAGATTGAGTAGGTTGTTCAAGATTACATAGCTAATAAGAAATGACCTTGGAATTTCAACCCAGGAAATCTGGTTCCAGATTTCCAGAAATTTGTGCATCTAAATATTATTATGTGCTGCCTTTAATAGTGCCAGTAATCTCACTGTGAGAGAAGGGAATCCCTCCAGTCTGTCACTACTGCTCAACAGCCAGGAGTAGCTACCAATATTGCTAACGTGGAAGAGAAAGACAGATATTTTCCCTGCTCTTTTTCAGTTGGCAGATTTTAAAATGAAGTATCTACTATACATCCAATCCTTCTCTAAGCCCTGAGGCTCTAGTGGTGGAGGAGAATGATCCCTGCTCATAGGCATTTGCAGCCTAGTAGGGGAGACAATCTAAACCAGGGGTACCCAACCTCTGGGATCTAATGCCTGATGATCCAAGGTGGAGCTGATGTAGTAAAAATAGAAATAAAGTGCACAATAAAGGTAATACAATTGAATCATTCCAAAACCACTACCTCCCCACCCACATCCCCCACCACCCCATCCATGGACAGATTGTCTTCCAGAAAACCTATCCCTATGCCAAAAAGGTTGGGGACAACTGGTTTAAAGAGGTAAAATGCAGAAGTAAAATAACCAACACATTGAGATAGGAAAGACATCAATTGCTCAGTCAAACAGCACTGACTTGTTTGAGACTGGAAATCTGGTAAGACTCTGAGAGCCAGGAGCATAACATGACCTCAAACACGTCTCCTTTCACTTACTGGGCACCAAGAAGAAAACATTTCCCAGGCCCCTTGACAATTATATGGGGCCAGTGGAATTGGGGGCAAAATTAACACACTCCTCTTTGAGACCTGGTGTCAGATCTCCACTGTGACGCTCCACACATTCTTCCATCCTCTCTCTGCTGAATATGGTGGAGATCTGAAGGAATCTGAGAACTTAGTAAGTAATGGAGCCACTCCACTGGAAAGAGTGGGTCTCTGAATCCTCCTTAAAAACCTGACACCAGCTGATTTGTCATGACTGAGGGAGAAGCCTGTTTTTGAGAAGCCACTGAGTGTTGGGGGTTGTTATGGCAGATAGTGTATTGTAACACATCAAGTGGTATTTAAGCTACATGTTGAGGGATGGAAAGGGTGTAGTGTGAGAAAGAGTATTTCAGGGCAAGGAAATGGCCTGTGCAAAGGACCAGGGACAGGAAAGAAATCACTGTGTACAACAGACTGGAAGATGTCAGTGTGCACGAGAGTTCAGTGAGGGAGGGTGATGGAGTGTGGAAGGGTGGACCGCCACCTGACCAGGCAAGTCTCTGGAGGCCATAGTATGAGTGAAGATTTCATTCTAGATGCAGAGGAAAGCCATCAATGTATTTTAAACAAGGGAGTGTCACTGTCGTGATTTATACAGGAAGACTAATACCCTGACTTCATAGAGTGAGTTAGAAGGGGCAGGAATACAAATAAGAAAGGACAGTCTATATAAGTATGAGGCCCAGTGCAAAGTGAAAATGTGAGGCCTCTTGGTCAAAAACTCTTTAAAATTTCAAGACAGCAGCAGCAGAGCTTTAAACAAAACATGGGGCTCTTTTAAGCATGAGGCCCCATGTACCTGCACAGGTGTTACTCCCTTTAACTGAATTGGCAGCTCGGGTAAAAGGCTCCTAGAACAATCTAGGAAAGAAATGATGGTGACTTAGGCTAGGCTTATGACAGTGACATGCAGACAAATGTATGGATTTAAAATATGTTTTAAGCAGAAATAGAGACACAAACATGGAGAACAAAAGTTTGGACACCAAGGGGGAAAGTAGAGGGTGGAATGATTTGGGACATTGGGATTGACATATATGCACTATTGATACTATGTGTAAATAAGATAACTGATGAGAACCTGGGGATTCCCAGGTGGCTCAGTGGTAAACAATCTGCTTGCAATGCAGGAGACCTGGGTTCGATCCCTGGGTTGGGAAGACCCCCTGGTGAAGGAAATGGTAACCCACTCCAGCATTCTTGCCTGGAAAATCCCATTAACGGAGGAGCCTGGGTGGGCTACAGCCCATGAGGTCACAAGAGTCAGACATGACTGAGCACACAGTGAGAATCTACTGTATAGCTCAGGGAACTCTACTCAGTGCTCTATGGTGAGCTAAATAGGAAGGAAATCCAAAAAGAGGGGAAACATATGTATGTATAGCTGATTCACTTTGCTGTATAGAAGAAACTAACACAACATTCTAAAGCAACTATACGCCAACAAAAATTAGTTAAAAATAGAATACGTTTTATTGGAAGGAGAGAGTTTTTTAATTATTTTATTTTTAAACTTTACAATATTGTATTGGTTTTGCCATATATCAGGAGAGAATTTTTTAATACATTAGATGGTGGCCTTGTAATAAGAGAAAGAAGAACCAGGCATGTCTCAACATTATAATAACAGGAATCAAGGAGACTGAATATTTTCTCTGGGTGGTATGGCACCAAAAGGAGCAGGGGTTCTAGAGATAAATTAGTGATGTGGAAATGGCAATGGTAGATGGTGATGCTGCCTACACTGCTTGTGAGACCAAATCAACCTCCACTTGAAAGAGCTGCAGGGGGAACAAAGCCCATGATGAGATCCAGATTTTAATTGAGGCATGTGGTTGCAAAGACTTTTGAGGGAGAAATTTGGGATATTGATTTGTTTGCTGATCAAAGTATGGAAACTCCAGAGGGCACAGTGTGATGGCAAAGAGGATGGCTAACAAAGGTGGCTAATCATGCAGGTGACAGTCAGTTCCAGGGACCTTGTCCTCAGCTCTTTCCTGGATGGTTTACTGGTGATGAATGTCATGATGAGAGTGGTAAAGAGTGTGTCCTCTCAGATTACTCTCAGTTCTGTTCCCAATTAGATCCCAATAAAGCGGCTCATACTATAAAAGCAGAGGAGACACTCTGTTTAGAGTGATCTGATTATTTCCCAAATCCTAGATGATGAGCTCCAGGTCCACTGGAGCAACAGTGGACCTCCCATGGCGTTTGAGGCTTTCATGTTATCTTCCTTTTTTGATGCTTTCATGGTTAGTGACTCCTGCTGCTGCTGCTGCTGCTAAGTCGCTTCAGTAGTGTCCAACTCTGCAACCCCATAGATGGAAGCCCACCAGGCTCCCCGTCCCTGGGATTCTCCAGGCAAGAGTACTGGAGTGGGTTGCCATTTCCTTCTCCAATGCATGAAAGTGAAAAGTGAAAGGGAAGTCGGTCAGTCGTGTCCGACTCTTAGCAACCCCATGGACTGCAGCCTACCAGGCTCTGCCATCCATGGGATTTTCCAGGCAAGAGTACTGGAGTGGGGTGCCACTGCCTTCTCCAAGTGACTCCTAGACCTCTACAGAGCATATGATTTGTCTGAAGTGTATTTTCAAATCTATTCTATTCTTAAAATTTCAGACAGTGCAAGTTATTTGTTTAAGTAGTTGTTCAGTCACCAACTTGTGTCTGACTCTTCATGACCCCATGGATTGCAGCACTCCAGGCTTCCCTGTCCTTCACCATCTCCCGTCCTGTCACCATGCAATGGACATGAAATTCATTGCATTGGTGATGCCATCTTTGGAAGGACTGATGCTGAAGGTGAAGCTATTCATTTATAATCATATACAAAGCAAGGTCGTTTAAGATGAATTTTTAAGCAAGAAGTGCACCTTTGAACCTATGCATTATCTCACAGTAAGAAGGCAAACCCATACCAACCCAAACCCAATTTGAATATGTAGATGAAAGGCTAGTGAGATGCTATTTTGCAAAGACCTAAATAATGTAATTTGCTGGTTTTGTGAGTTGGGCAGATGCAGTTCATTTTGAAGCAGCCTTTGGGTCTTTTCACATGATTTAGTTATTCTTAGATTTCTGAGTCATTCTGTCTTCCATGCTAGTCATTTTTCAATTCCATATTCTCTATTCATGAGGGAGATGCAACATTAACCAGTCCAAATATGGCCATGTGGCTTACTATTCCAGACAAGCAGGCTATATATTCATTCCTATTCTTAGCAATACCTTGGGACAAGTTGAATGTAAATAAAATATTTGGGCAATACACTCTAACACTGTAGAATTTCTGGGAGGTAGTGCCAGGAAAGCTTGGCATGCACGTTATTGCATAATTGTTTTGATTCAATTTGGTTGTCCTCTTAACGACTAAAATCCCAAAGCGGTAGGAATACTTATGAAAGGAACAGAAATGTGGATAACATGGGATGAGTCAAAAGACCCTGCCAATGTTTTATCCAACAGAAGTTGCATATCTTAACAACTCATGCAGGAGGTGAATTCATATCCCCTATAAAAAAATTCACTGGAAGTAAAATTCCTGTGACAAACTGAAGGTAGTGATAAAAACTTCATCCCAAGTGTCATTATGGGACTCAGAAGTACAGGTATAAATAGTACTGTAAGGGGTCTGATGAGTGAAAATTGAGATTCCACCTACAGAGATTGAAGAGGAGGGAGAGAGTTCACTAGATAAACTGAGGATTCCTGATGTTTTATTATGTTTTATGCTTTATTTATGTTTTATTCTCTGAGGTCCACCTGATAAAACTGGCTGCTCATTAGACTGTTGTCCCTTGGGGTTAAAACCTGTGCCTTCCCTGTCCTTGGGTCCTCATTGCCCAACAGGATGCCTGGCACATAAGGGCCATTCAATGAATATTTGTTGAACTGAAAGAATCTTTAGTGGGAGGGTAAAGCAAGCCCATGCTTATCTTCCACTCTGTGGTTCTAAGGGAACCACCTCCTCACACCCACCCACCTTTTAGCCCTGGGTTTCAGCAATTGCTCTGAAAACTTCAATGGAAGCAAAAAATTGTGTCTGTCCTGCTTTTTTAAAAACCTCTTCCAGCATTTTTTCTTCCATTTTCCATCAAGAAAGTTTAGGAAACCATATATGCCTCAGCCCTGAGAAAATCCCAGCTTTCAACAGGTAACCTCCCAGGTGGGGAAGCTTTGATGCAACTTGTCTGAGAAGGACTGGAAATCTGGCTTAGGCTCTATTCTACCTTCTTCGTCCTCAAGAATTACAACTAAGTTGGCCCCCTCAGCCAGCAGCTCTCCAGTAAAGCTGAGTAAGTAGATATAGAGTGAGAGTGTTAGTCACTCAGTCGTGTCCAACTCTTTGTGACCCCATGGACTGTAGCCTACCCAGGATCCTCTATCCATGGAATTCTTCAGGCAAGAATACTGGAGTGGGTAGCTGTTCCCTTCTCCAGAGGATCTCCTGACCCAAGGATTGAACTGTTCTTCTGATTTGCAGGTAGATTCTCTGTCATCTGAGCCACCAGAATAAGTAGCCATTAGACACCAAAATGAAGCATGAATATGCAATTATGTGATGCTTTGTATTCGTATGGGGTATGATGATGAAATGAGATGTTGCAAGTCATATGAAGATTCACATTTTGTGCTTTCATTTATGTTTTAGACCATTTTCTTTTCTATTTAGGGCCATTCTAACTGCCCCTTTCTGACCTGCTTGGAAGCCAAAAGAAAGAAGGACCACATATATCGTAAGAGAGAATTTCAAGAAAGAAAGAACAGTCTATAGAGTCTCAGGCCATAAGGAGTTTAACTAAAATAAATCCAAAAGAGTATGGGTGGGAGCTAATGATCAGGAGGATGGTACAGCTTCAATGTGCTGTGGGGGACTGTAGTCTGGGGCTTGTCGGGTAAAGAAGTAGAGACTAAAAGTAGCTTGCGTCTTCACAGAGCTTGATCAAAAGGGAAAGGAGAGAGAGGAATTAGAATTCAAAAAGATTTTCAAAACAATTCCTCCAGATTTTTTACTTTTTCCTTTTTAAAATTTAGTAATTATTTGGCTGTGCCACATTGCATATGGGTTTTAGCTCCCCCAATCCATGCCCCCTGCAGTAAAAGCAGAGTCTTATCCACTGGACCGCCAGGGAAGTCTTTGAAAACAGAAGAATTTGAGATAAATCATGGACTTTTTTTTTTTTTAGATAGGGTATACTTGAATATGTTTAAAAACTGTAAGAAAAGACTCAGTTTTGGCTAACTTCATAAGTGGATAAACAGGGGCCAACCAGGTCATGAAGTGGGTTCAATAGTCAGGAAGCAACTAGCCAGGTTAGAGATGGGCAGGCCTGGTCTCTGGGCTGCAGAACAAAGAAAAAAGTCCTCTGAGAGGGGGAGAAAAAATCCAAGGCAGGCAGATTTTCAACTTGAGTGAATCTAAAGGGAGACTCCTGATTCAAGGCAACAGGATAAAAACAGAGTAAATAAAGCTGTCATGAAAGGCATTAAAATGGACTGTAGGAACTAGATCCTGGAGAAACTGCATGTGTTTTGGGAACATAGCCATGCTTCTTATAGAGCTCTTGTTGACTTGCAGGGAAGGAAAAATTAAGGGTGCCAGCCAGGCTGGGTAAATAAAGATGTTGAAGATATTGAAGAAAGAGTTCGCAACAGACAGAATAAGGTCCCCAAGGGCATGAGGTGGATTGGCATCTTGACTACAGGTTGAGTAATTCATTAACACCACACAAACCATACATGGAATTCTGAGCCAAGGAGATTAGGCTTTCAGGCGTTTTTTTATACACATAGATACATGAGCTCTAGGGGGGAAATTCAGCTTTTAAGAGTCTGAGGGGAAATATATATATGCATTAAAATTTTTGCATATTGTGTTTTTAAAAAATCTCCAATTTTCTTAAACATCCCCAAAACTATGATCAAACAGACTTCATATAGAATTTGTGTTTAAATGACTCTTTAAGTGGTTATTATTCTTTCCAACTGAAAGGATATTTCCTAATGTGGCTTTTTCTGTACCAGTCTTCCAAAGTGCTCTTCTTAATTTCCATTTAATGAAAATCTCTACATTTATGGGTTTGTATTTTCTTTGGATTTAAGTTAATCCTTCAAGGAGAGCGTTAACTCTCTCAGGCTACTGGAACTTCACTTTTTGGAACTGTTATGTTTACTGTTAGGGAGTAACTTTGGCACCAAGGAGAACTTGGCTCAATAAATATTTTCAACAAAATTACTAATATAATAAATTTTAATCAGAATATTTGGAATAAAAATCTAGACTTAAAATGATCTAATCTTAATGTTTAATGGCAGAACAACTATGTTTGTGATTTATGCTTTATTTTTTAGTGTTTGTCTGAGAAGTCCCTGTGCTTCACTGAACTTATTTGAGTTGCCGGTTCCATGAAATCCAGTATTGTTTAAAATAAAAAACTAGTATACTGATGAAACTATCTGGTTGATAAGTTAAATATCTGGATCCAGAAAGAAAAAAAAAAACTGAGTGGGGAAGGCAAAAACAACAAAATAAACAAAATTCACACTATGGATCTTTCCCTCCCCTTTTCATTTCCTTCTTTTTGGATAAAAAAAGTGTTGATAAAAGGCAGGAACTTTTCCTTAGAAACAGTATCATTTACAATGAATACATAGTTATTAAATGCTCATTTACCTGAATTATTACTATTTTGCAAAGAGTAATTTATGAAGTGAAATTAATTATCTAAACTTTGAAATTAGCTCTCCAAAATCAATACAAGTTTATTCAAAAATTTTATTGGAAACTTTGATGTGTCTCACATTTTACCAATGTCATTCCATTTGTGTGTGTGTCTCTAGAATTGGATAACAGGTTTTCCTTGCTTTGTAAACTTTGACATACACATGAATAGAAAAAAAATATATATATATATATATATTTATACTATTTCCAAAAATATTTTTTTATTATTTAGCCTTGAAACTTCAGTTATGGATCTGTAAAAAGATAAATAGGTAATGATTTGGATTTTGAACCAGTGCTGTTTTTTAGAAAATTATGAGCTCTTGCTATTCGCTAATCATACTGATGGGCTTCCCTGGTGGCTCAGGGGTAAAGAATCTGCCTGCCAATGCAGGAGACATGGATTCTATCCCAGGGTCAGGAAGATCCCCTGGAGAAGGAAATGGCTACCCACTCTAGTATTCTTGCCTGGTAAATCCCATGGACAGAGGAGCCTGCTGGACTTCAGTCCATGGGTTGCAACAAGTTGGACACAACTTAGAGACTGAACAATAACAACAGTCATGTTGATAACTTGGAAATGAGTAGAAAATCCATATTTTTATTTATTCACATGATGAATGATATCTGATATATATTTCAAACTAAACAGCTTTCCATGATCTTACATTGGTTCCCTCCTATAGTATATCAACAGCTGAGTATGTCAAGGCTGTATATTGTCACCCTGCTTGTTTAACTTATATGCAGAGTACATCATGAGAAACTCTAGACTGGAAGAAACACATCTGGAATCAAGATTGCTGGGAGAAATATCAATAAGCTCAGATATGCAGATGACACCACCCTTATGGCAGAAAGTGAAGAGGAACTAAAAAGCCTCTTGATGAAAGTGAAAGAGGAGAGTGAAAAAGTTGGCTTAAAGCTCAACATTCAGAAAACAAAGATCATGGCATCCGGTCCCATCACTTCATGGGAAATAGATGGGGAAACAGGGGAAACAGTGTCAGACTTTATTTTTCTGGGCTCCAAAATCACTGCAGATGGTGACTGCAGCCATGAAATTAAAAGACACTTACTCCTTGGAAGGAAAGTTATGACCAACCTAGATAGCATATTCAAAAGCAGAGACATTACTTTGCCAACAAAGGTCCGTCTAGTCAAGGCTATGGTTTTTCCAGTGATCATGTATGGATGTGAGAGTAGGACTGTGAAGAAGGCTGAGCACCGAAGAATTGATGCTTTTGAACTCTGGTGTTGGAGAAGACTCTTGAGAGTTCCTTGGACTGCGAGGAGATCCAACAAGTCCATTCTGAAGGAGATAAGCCTTGGGATTTCTTTGGAAGGAATGATGCTAAAGCTGAAACTCCAGTACTTTGGCCCCCTCGTGCGAAGAGTTGACTCATTGGAAAAGTCTCTGATGCTGGGTGGGATTGGGGGCAAGAGGAGAAGGGGACGACAGAGGATGAGATGGCTGGATGGCATCACTGACTCGATGGACGTGAGTCTGAGTGAACTCTGGGAGTTGGTGATGGACAGGGAGGCCCGGTGTGCTGCAATTAATGGGGACTCAAAGAGTCGGACACGACTGAGCAACTGAACTGAACTGAACTGATATAATCAAAGCCTTACTGTAAAAATTTTAAAAATCTCTAAGTATATTTCAGAATATCAACAAGCTATAAAATCTGAAGCAGATTACAAACTCTAGTTATTGTACCACTGAACTAATTAAGGTATCAAAAAATTATAGTTTAAGAACTGCTTGGCCTAATTCTCTGTAGAAGAACTGATGCTTTTGAACTGTGATGTTGGAGAAGACTCTTCAGAGTCCCTTGGACTGCAAGGATATCCAACCAGTCCATCCTAAAGGAAATCAGTCCTGGGTGTTCATTGGAAGGACTGATGTTGAAGCTGAAACTCCAACATTTTGGCCACCTGATGAGAAGAGCTGACTCATTTGAAAAGACCCTGATGTTGGGGAATATTGAAGGCAGGAGGAGAAGGGGACAATGGAGGATGAGATGATTAGATGGCATCACAATTCAATGGATGTGAGTTTGGGTAAACTCCGGGAGTTTGTGATGGACAGGGAGGCCTGGCATGATGCCATTCATGAGGTTGCAAAGAGTCGGACACGACTGAGCGACTGAACTGAACTAAACTGAGCCAGGATGGAACCTAGGGTGTGTTTTCATGAATGTATCAGTTCAGTTCAGTCACTCAGTCGTGTCCGAATCTTTGCGACCCCATGAATCGCAGCACGCCAGGCCTCCCAGTCCATCACTAACTCCCAGAGTTCACTCAGACTCACGTCTATCTAGTCAGTGATGCCATCCAGCCATCTCATCCTCTGTCGTCCCCTTCTCCTCCTGCCCCCAATCCCTCCCAGCATCAGAGTCTTTTCCAATGAGTCAATTCTTCGTATGAGGTGGCCAAAGTACTGGAGTTTTAGCTTTAGCATCATTATTTCCAAAGAAATCCCAGGGCTGATCTCTTTCAGAATGGACTGGTTGGATCTCCTTGCAGTCCAAGGGACTCTCAAGAGTCTTCTCCAACACCACAGTTCAAAAGCATCAATTCTTTGGCACTCAGTCTTGTTCACAGTCCAACTCTCACATCCATACATGACCACAGGAAAAACCATAGCCTTGACTAGACGAACCTTTGTTGGCAAAGTAATGTCTCTGCTTTTGAATATGCTATCTAGGTTGGTCATAACTTTCCTTCCAAGGAGTAAGTATCTTTCAATTTCATGGCTGCAGTCACCATCTGAGGTGATTTTGGAGCCCCAAAAAATAAAGTCTGATACTGTTTCCACTGTTTCCCTATTTCCCATGAAGTGATAGGACTGGATGCCATGATCTTCGTTTTCTGAATGTTGAGCTTTAAGCCAACTTTTTCACTCTCCCTTTCACTTTCATCAAGAGGCTTTTTAGTTCCTCTTCACTTTCTGCCATAAGGGTGGTGTCATCTGTATATCTGAGCTTATTGATATTTCTCCCGGCAATCTTGATTCCAGCTTGTGTTTCTTCCAGTCCAGCGTTTCTCATGATGTACTCTACATATAAGTTAAACAAGCAGGGTGACAATATACAGCCTTGCCGTACTCCTTTTCCTATTTGGAACCAGTCTGTTGTTCCATGTCTAGTTCTAACTGTTGCTTCCTGACCTGCATACAAATTTCTCAAGAGGCAGATCAGGTGGTCTGGTATTCCCATCTCTTTCAGAATTTTCCACAGTTTATTGTGATCCACAAGTCAAAGGCTTTGACATAGTCAATAAAGCAGATATAGATATTTTTCTGGAACTCTCTTGCTTTTTTGATGATCCAGCGGATGTTGGCAATTTGATCTCTGGTTCCTCTGCCTTTTCTAAAACCAGCTTCAACATCAGGAAGTTCACGGTTCACATATTGCTGAAGCCTGGCTTTGAGAATTTTGAGCATTTCTTTTCTAGCGTGTGAGATGAGTGCAATTGTGCGATAGTTTGAGCATTCTTTGGCATTGCCTTTCTTTGGGATTGGAATGAAAACTGACCTTTTCCAGTCTTGTGGCCACCGCTGAGTTTTCCAAATTTGCTGGCATATTGAGTGCAGCACTTTCACAGCATCATCTTTCAGGATTTGAAATAGCTCAACTGGAATTCCATCACCTCCACTAGCTTTGTTCGTAGTGATGCTTTCTAAGGCCCACTTGACTTCACATTCCAGGATGTCTGGCTCTAGATCAGTGATGACACCATTGTGATTATCTGGATCGTGAAGATCTTTTTTGTACAGTTCTTCTGTGTATTCTTGCCATCTCTTCTTAATATCTTCTGCTTCTGTTAGGTCCATACCATTTCTGTCTTTTCTCAAGCCCATCTTTGCATGAAATGTTCCCTTGGTATCTCTAATTTTCTTGAAGAGATCTCTAGTCTTTCCCATTTTGTTGTTTTCCTCTATTTCTTTGCATTGACTGCTCAAGAAGGCTTTCTTATCTCTTCTTGCTATTCTTTGGAACTCTGCATTCAGATGCTTATATCTTTCCTTTTCTCCTTTGCTTTTCACTTCTCTTCTTTTCACAGCTATTTGTAAGGCCTCCCCAGACAGCCATTTTGCTTTTTTGCATTTCTTTTCCAGGGGGATGGTCTTGATCCCTGTCTCCTGTACAATGTCACTAACCTCATTCCATAGTTCATCAGGCACTCTGTCTATAATATCTAGGCCCTTAAATCTATTTCTCACTTCCACTGTGTAATCATAAGGGATTTGATTTAGGTCATACCTGAATGGTCTAGTGGTTTTCCCTACTTTCTTCAATTTAAGTCTGAATTTGGCAATAAGGAATTCAAGATCTGAGCCACAGTCAGCTGCCGGTCTTGTTTTTGGTGACTGTATTGAGCTTCTCCATCTTTGGCTGCAAAGAATATAATCAATCTGATTTCCGTGTTGACCATCTGGTGATGTCTATTTGTAGAGTCTTCTCTTGTGTTGTTGGAAGAGGGTGTTTGTTATGACCACTGCATTTTCTTGGCAAAACTCTATTAGTCTTTGCCCTGCTTCATTCCATATTCCAAGGCCAATGAATGTATAGTACATAATAATTCTCTCCCTCTCCCATATCCTCTTTTCCTTTTGTTCCTTGGTAGAAAATTACCCAGCAGCCACTAGTTGGCTGTTTAGATATTTTGGGAAAGATTTATGCCCATCGACTTCAAAAGAGTTGGAAGTATAACCTTCCTTTGAGGAAAGAAGAGTCAAACATGCCAAAGGAAAAATTCTCTCGGAAAGGATTTGTTGGCTCAGTCAACAAATTAAACTTACATACTCAGTTTAGTGTTTACCATGCATTGAACTCTCTGCATTGCATGTAAGAATGATAAGCTTATTTATTGCCCATATACTTGCAATTTATTTGGACAGTGCATAGGATAGGATTATGTACGAATAACTGATATATTCCTATTCTGCCTCCACTTTCATCTGTCTACTTTAGACCTGTGATCCAACCCTGCTGTGGCCAGCTAGGCATTGTTCAAAAGAAGGCTCTCACTGAATAACTGTAAGACAGGAAGAAAATTGAGAAAATAAATGATAAGGCAGAAGAAGCTGCCTATTCCATCACCATATAAGCTAAGAATGCTAAACTATGGAGGGGAAGAGAGAGCTAGAGAGCCAGAGAAATCTTAGAAAACATTTAAAAGGGAGAATATTGCAGTATGTCTTTTTTAAAATTTTATTTATTTATTTTAATTGGAGGTTAATTTACAATATTGTAGTGGGTTTTGCCATACAATGACATGAATCGGCCATGGGTATACATGTGTTCCCCATCCTGAACCCCCCTCCCACATCGCTCCACATTCCATCCCTCAGGGGCCTCCCAGTGCATCAGCCCTGAGCACCCTGTCTCAGGCATCGCACCTGGACTGGTGATCTGTTTCACATATGATAATATACATGTTTCAATGCTATTCTCTCATATCATTCCACCCTTGCCTTCTCCCACAGAGTCCAAAAGACTGTTCTTTACATGTGTCTCTTTTGCTGCCTTGCATATAGGGTCATTTTTTACCATCTTTCTAAATTCCATATATATGTGTTAGTATACTGTATTGGTGTTTTTCTTTCTGGCTTACTTCAGTCTGTATAATAGGCTCCAGTTTCATCCATCTCATTAGAACTGATTCAAATGCATTATTTTTAATGGCTGAGTAATATTCCATTGTGTGTAGGTACCACAGCTTTCTTATCCACTCATCTGCCAATGGACATCTAGGTTGGTTCCATGTCCTGACTATTGTAAACAGTGTGCAGCATGTCTTATTCAGTTTACAAATGTAAGGCTGAGAAGAGAGAGATTGAATGCCTCTTCATATGGAATGTTGGGAAGTAGTAACCTCACAGATGTATCCTTGCCATATAAATGCTGATAGGTAGTAAATCACAGCAGATGATGAATGCAACCATGAAATTAAAAGACACTTACTCCCTGGAAGGAAAGTTATGACCAACATAGACAGCATATTAAAAAGCAGAGACATTACTTTGTCAACAAAGGTCCATCTAGTCAAGGCTATGGTTTTCCCAGTAGTCATGTATGGATGTGAGAGTTGTACTATAAAGAAAGCTAAGCACAGAAGAATTGATGCTTTTGAACTGTGGTGATGGACAAGACTCTTTAGAGTCCCTTGGACTGCAAGGAGATCCAACCAGTCCATTCTAAAGGAGATTAGTACTGAGTGTTCATTGGAAGAACTGTTGTTGAAGCTGAAACTCCAATATTTTGGTCACCTGATGAGAAAAGCTGACTCATTTGAAAAGACTCTGATACTGGGAAAGATTGAAGGCAGGAGAAGATGGGGATGACAGGTGATGAGATGGTTGGATGGCATCACCGACTCAATGGATATGAGTTTGGGTAAACTCCGGGAGTTGGTGATGGACAGGGAGGCCTGGCGTGCTGCAGTTCATGGGGTTGCAAAGAGTCGGATATGACTGAGTGACTGAACTGAACTGAACTGAGGTAGTAAAGAGGGCTTTTTGGAGATTATCAATAGCAGAGATGATAATTAATAGCTTGGAGAAGTTGGGCACTTTTGCTGGTCTCTGGGCTTACTCATACTGCAACAGTCATGGCGCCGGAGGTGGGTGTCTAAGGTGACCTTACTAAAATTCCTGGAGTCTGGATGTTCCCTGTGATCAATGATCTAGAAAATCTCATCTTTCAGTAGTTGGCTCCCAGCCTTCATAAACAGCAGGGGTATTTTCTAAGACTGTAAAAGAAGAGCTACACGTCTTCTTGAGAATTAGGTCCTGGAACTCATACAAAACCACTTTATTGGTCAGAGCCAGTCAAAACCTGAACCTAACTTCGAGGAGTGGTGAAATAGATTCCACTATCTAATGGAAAGAGCTGCAAAATATTTGCGATCATATTTAATCTGTTTCATAATTATTATGCAATTTCATATTTAGTTACTGCTGCTAAGTCACTTCAGTCATGTCTGACTCTGTGCGACCCCATAGACGTCAGTCCCCCAGGCTCCCCTGTCCCTAGGATTCTCTAGGCAAGAACACTGGAGTGGGTTGCCATTTCCTACTCCAAAGCAGGAAAGTGAAAAGTGGAAGTGAAGTTGCTCAGTCGTGTCCGACTCTTAGCGACCCCATGGACCACAGCCTACCAGACTCCTCCATCCATGGGATTTTCCAGGCAAGAGTACTGGATTGGGGTGCCATTGCCTTCTCCGTATTTAGTTACAGAATGCTGCAATTATTTACATATTTCCATATGCAAAATCTACTTATCTCTTGCACAAAAGTCTCATCTTGTGGAATGTTTAGACCATGCAAGACATTGGCCACAAATGTCTGGTGAATAATTGAAATGTAGCTGGTTCTAAGTGAGATATGCTGTTGTTTAAAATATACGTAGGTTTGAAAAGGCTTAGTAAAAAGAATGTAAAGCATCTCTTTAATGCTTTTTTATATTAAGTGTTTTTCTTTCAGCTTTATGGAGATATAATTGACATACAACATTGTGTAAGTTTAAGGTTTACAATGTGGTGATTTCATATATGTAAATAATGCATAATGATTAAAAAAATAAGGTTACTTAACACATCCATCAGTTATCATTTGTGTGTGTGGTGATAAGATCTCCTCCCTTAGCAACTTTCGAATATACAATACAGTAGTGTAAGCTCTAGTTACCATGCTGTGCATTACATGACCAGAACTTTTCATCTTATAACTTGAAATTTGCACCCCCTGATCATCATCACTCCTCTCCTTCCCCCTCCACCTCTTGCTCCTTGTTTCTTCTCTTTGTTTCTAAGCATTTGACTTTTTTTTTTATTCCACAAGTACGTGAGATTATAAAGTATTTGCCTTTCTCTATCTGACATTTTATTTAGTGTTATTTTCTTAAGCTTCACCTATGGTGTCAGAAATTGCAGGATTTGCCTCATATTCTGAATATTATTCCCTGGTATTTTTCCTTTATCCATTCATCTGCTGAAGGATGCTTAGATTGTTTCTATGTCTTGGCTATTGAAAATAAGGTTTCAATGAATATGGGAGTGCAGATATCTCTTTGAGATAGTGATTTCATTTCCTTAATATATTTACCCAGAAGTAAAAACTGTTGGCTGTATATTGTCACCCTGCTTATGTAACCTCTATGCAGAGTACATCATGAGAAATGCTGGGCTGGAAGAAGCACAAGCTGGAATCAAGATTGCCGGGAGAAATATCAATAACTTCATATATGCAGATAACACCACCCTTATGGCAGAAAACAAAGAAGAACTAAAGAGCCTCTTGATGTAAGTGAAAGGGGAGAATGAAAAAGTTGACTTAAAACTCAACATTCAGAAAACTAAGATCATAGCATCCAGTCCCATCACTTCACAGCAAATAGATGGGGAAATAATGGAAACAGTGAGAGACTTTATTTTCTTGGGCTCCACAATCACTGCAGGTGGTAACTGCATCCATGAAATTAAAAGACAGTTGCTCCTTGGAAGAAAATCTATGACCAACCTAGACAGCATATTAAAAAGCAGAGACATTACTTTGCCAACAAAGGTCCATCTAGTCAAAGCTATGGTTTTTCTAGTAGTAATGTATGGATGTGACGGATGGACTATAACGAAAGCTGAGTGCAAAAGAACTGATGCTTTTGAATTGTGGTACTGTAGAAGACTCTTGAGAGTCCCTTGAACTGCAAGGAGATCCAATCAGTCCATCCTAAAGGAGATCTGCTGCTAAGTCACTTCAGTCGTATGTGACCCCATAGACGGCAGCCTACCAGGCTCCCCTGTCCCTAGGATTCTCCAGGCAAGAACACTGGAGTGGGTTGCCATTTCCTTCTCCAATGCATGAAATTGAAAAGTGAAAGTGAAGTTGCTCAGTTGTGTCCGACTCTTAGCGACCCCATGGACTGCAGCCTACCAGGCTCCTCCGTCCATGGGATTTTCCAGGCAAGAGTACTGGAGTGGGGTGCCATTGCCTTCTCCGTAAAGGAGATCAGTCCTGAATATTCATTGTAAGGACTTATGCTGAAGCTGAAACTCCAATACTTTGCCCCTGATGGGAAGAACTGACTCTTTGGAAGAGACCCTGATGCTGGGAAAGATTGAAGGCAGGAGGACAAGGGGATGACAAAGGATGAGATGGTTGGATGGCATCACCGACTCTATGGATATGAGTTTGAGTAAGCTCTGGGAGTTGGTAATGGACAGCAAAGCCTGGCATGCTGCAGTCCATGGGGTCATAAAGAGTCAGACACAACCGAGGAACTGAACTGAACTGAACTGAACTGAAAACTGTTGAATCGTATGTAAGTTTTTTTCAATTTGTTGATTATTTCTTTTGCCATATAGAAACTTTGTAGTTTGATGTTGTTCCACTTATTTATTTTTTGCTTTTGTTGCTTGTGCTTTTGGTGTCATATTCCAAATTATTGCTAAAACTAATGCTGAGGGGATTTTTCCCTATGCTTTTTTCTAGGAGTTTTATGTTGTCAGATGGCACATGTGTAATTTTCTAACCAACTGTGAGTTAACTTTTGTAAGAGGTGTGAGATAGGGGCACAGTTTCATTGTGTGCATGTAAATATTGTTTCCCACCACCACTTATTGAAAAGACTATCTTATCTCCATTGACTGTATTTGGCTTTTTGGTGAAATATTAGTTGACTGTGTATTTATGACTTTACTTTTAAACTCTTTATTCCATTGGTTTATGTGTCTATGCCAGTATAATGAGATTAATTATTCTAGTTTATAACACATTAAGAGTTTATCAGGAAGTGTGGTGCCTCCAACTTTATTTTTTCTCATTTGGAGTTTTATGTGGCTCCAAATGAATTTGAGGATTGCTTTTCTCTTTCTTAAAAAAATGCTATTGGAATCTTGATAGGGATTGCATTTAATCTATTGATCATTTTGGATACAATGAACATTTTAACAGTATTAATTCTTCCAACACATGAGCATAGGATGCTTTTCTACTTATTTGTGTCTACTTCAATTTGATTGATGTCTAATAGTTTTCAGTGTAGATATCATTACTTTCTTTGTTAAATTTATTCCTCAGTGTTTCATTGCTCTTGTGCTACCGTAAATGGGATCATTTTCTTTATTTCCTTTTTAGATAATTTACTGTTAGTGAATCAGTAAATGTACTGGTTTTTGTATGCTAATTTTGTGTACTGCAACTTCATTGAAGTTGCTGATTACATCTGTGTGTGTGTGTGTGTGTAGTCTTTGGGATTTTTTTTTGTATAAAATTATTGTACAAATAGAGACTACTTTTTCCTTTTCAATTTTGATGTCTTTTATTTTTTATGTTGCCTAGTTACTTGGCTGGGGCTTCCAGTAATATGCTGAATAGGAGTGGTGAGAGCAGGCACCCTCATATTCATCCTGATCTTGGAGGATGAAGCTTTTACTATTGAGTGAAACTTTTATTATTGAGTATGTGGTTAGCATTGGGCTTGTCATACATGACCTTTATTATGTTGATGTACATTCCTTCCATACCTAATTTTTTAAGACTTTAGCATGAATACATGTTGAATTTTCTCAAATACTTTTTCTGTGTTTATTGAGGTGATCATGTAATTGTTATTCTTTTATTCTACAAATCTGGAGAAGGAAATGGCAACCCACTGCAGCATTCTTGCCTGGAGAATCCCTTGCCTGGAGAGCCTGATGGGCCTCTGGGGTACATGGGCTTGCACAGAGTTGGACATGACAGAGTGACTAACAGTAACACTACTCATCAGGTATAGCATATTTATTTATTTATAAATGCTAAGCTATCCTTGTATCCCAGGGCTAAATCTCACTTGATCATGGTGAATGATCCTTCTAATGTGCTCAGAATTTAGTTTGCTGGTATTTTATTGAGAAATTTTTTGTATCCATGTTCATTAAGGATATCAGCTTACAGTTTTCTTTTCTTATAGTGTTCATTACTGGCTTTGGTATCAGGGTAATGCTATACTCATAATATGAGTGTGAAAGTAGTCCATTCTTTTCAACTTTTCAGAGTTTGATAATTGGTATTCTTTCTTCTTTAAATGTTTGGTAAAATTCACCAGCAAAAGATTCTGGTCCTGTGTTTAACATTGTTGAGAAATTTTTGGTTAATGATTCAATCTCCTTATTAGTAATTAGTTTGTTCAGATTTTCTATTTCTTTCTCATTCCGGCGTGGTGGGTTTTATATTGATATTTCTAGATACTTTTCTATTTCTTCTAGTGTGTCCAGTTTGTTAGTGTAGAGTTATTTATAGTATTGTGTTATGATCCTTTGTATTTCTGTGATATCAGTTATAATGTCTCCTGTTTCATTTATGATTTTATTGACTTGGGTCTTCTCTCTTTTTTCCTTGGTTAGTGTAGCTAAAAGTTTGTCTGTTTTATTTATCTTTTCAAAGAACCAACTCTTATGTTTGTTTTCTATTATTTTCCTCTTCTCAGATTCATTTATTTCTGCTCTAATCTTTATTATTTCTTTACCTCTTCTAACTTTGGGCTCAATTTGTTTTTCTTTTTCTAGTTTCTTAAGGCATAGATTTGTTTATTTAAATCTTTCTTATTTCTGTATATTGCAATAAACTTTCCTCTTAGAACTGCTTTTCCTTCATCTCATAAGATGTGGTATGCTGTGTTTCCATTTGCTTGACTCAAGATACTTTTAAATTTCCTCTTTAATTTCTTCTTTGATCTATTGGTTGAGAGTGTGGCTTAATTTCCATGTATTCACCAGTTTTCTGGTTTTACTTCTGTACTGATTTCTAACTTCATACCATTGTGGTTAGAGAAGATAGTTGTATGATTTCATTTTACTGAATTTACTAAAAATTGTTTGGTGGACTAACATACGTTTTATCCTAGAAAATGTTCTGTGTACTCTTGAGAGAAATGCATACCCTGCTGTTGTCAGCTAGAATGTTCTGTTTATGTTTGTTGGGTTTGTTTGGTCGATAGTGTTGTTCAGATCTGCTGTTTTGTTATTGATTCTCTGCCTGGATATCTATCCATTGTTGAAATGGATGTATTAAAGTGTCCAACTATTACTGAATTCATGTTTATTTCTCCTTTTAGCTCTATTAGTTTTTGCTTATATATTAGTGCTCTGATATTGGATAGCTGAATATTTAGCATTTTGTATCTTTTTGATGAATTGATCCCCTCTTTACTATAGGATATCCTTTTTTATCCCTTTTTACCATTTTTAGTTTAAAGTCTAGTCATTCAGCTATAAGTCTATAGCTACCCCTAATTGATCTTGGTTACCATTTGCTTGAAACATCTTTTATGTACTCCTTCATTCTCAGTCTATATGTATATTTAAGGTGAATGTTTTGTAGTTAGCATATTGTAAAATCTTGTTTTTGATTCATTCAGTCATTCCGTGCTTTTAATTAATACATAACCTAACCCTTTTATGTTTAAAGTAATTATTGATAGGTAAGGACTCACTATTGGTGTTTTATTGTTTTCTGGCTGTTTTGTAGATTCATTATTCTTGTTTCTTAGCCTGCTGTCTTTAGGGGGATGTTTGGATGCCTTTTGGTATTAATATGCTTTGACTCCCTTATCATGTTCTTTTATGTAATTATTGCAGGTTTTCCCCTTATAGTTACTATGAGGCTTGTATAAAATATATGAAAATTATAACACTTTATTTTAAACCAGTAGCAACTTATATTTGATAATATTCCTAAACTTTACACTTTTACTTCTCCTCGCCTTCAAATTTTAGGTTATAATGTTATAGTTTACATATTTTTATATTGTATATCCAATAACAGATTATTGTAGTTATGGTTATTTTTACTACATTTTTTTCCAACTTTTTAAAATAGATTTGTAAGTGGATTGTACACTACTATTACCATATTACAGAATCTAATTTTGACTATGTGTTTACCATAACCAGTGAGTTTCATGCTACCTTCTTATGTTTTTATGTTGGTAATTTCAATCCTTTTGCTTCCACTCAAAGAATTCCCTGTAGCATTTCTTGTATGTCAGATCTACTGGTGATGAACTCTCTCAGCTTTTGTTTATTTGTTTGCTAGAAGTTTTATCTACCTTCATTTCTGAAGAATAATTTTGCTAGATGTAGAATTATTTTTAAACAATTTTTTCTTTCAATATTTTGAATATGTCATCCCATTATATCCCAGCCTGAAAAGTTTCTGTCAGTAATCTTATGGAGGTTATTTCGTATATAACATCTCTCTTTACACTTGCAGTCTTCAAAATGCTTTGATTTTAGACAATTTAATTATAGTGTGACTTTGTGTAGCCCTGTTTAAGTTCATCCTGTTTGCACCTTATTGATTTGGATGTCCATTTTTCCTATAATGTGTGTGTGTGTATGTATGTATATATATATATATATATATATATGTATGTATTTTGTTCTTTTTTTTTATTTTTTCCTCCTCCGATTGGATAATTTCAAATATCCTATCATCTGGGTCATTCATCTTTCTTCTATGGTTAAGTTTTTTGAAGTTCTCTATTGAATTCCTTGGACTGCAAGGAGATCCAACCAGTCCATCGTAAAGGAGATCAGTCCTGGGTGTTACTTGGAAGAACTGACGCTGAAGCTGAAACTCCAATACTTTGGCCACCTCATGTGAAGAGCTGACTCATTGGAAAGACCCTGATGCTGGGAGGGATTGGGGGCAGGAGGGGAAGGGTACAACAGAGGATGAGATGGTTAGATGGCATCATTGACTCAATGGACATGGGTTTGGGTAGACTCCAGGAGTTGGTGATAGACAGGGAGGCCTGGCGTGCTGTGATTCATAGGGTCGCAAAGAGTCAGACAAGACTGAGTGACTGAACTGAACTGGTTGAATTCTTCAGTTCAGTCATTGCTCTTTTTAGCTCTAGGGTTTCTGTTTGACCATTTTTTTTTTTTAATGATCTTTGTTTCTTTGTTGAACTTCTTGTTTTGTTCATTCATTGTGCTCCTAATTTTGTTTAGTTTTCTGTTTGTGTTCCTGTAGTTCACTAAACTTCTTTAGGAGGATTATTCTGAATTCTTTGACAGTTCATAGATTTCCCTCTCTTTATCCCCTGGAGGATGGCATGGCAACCCATTCCAGTGTTCTTGCCTGGATAATCCCCATGGACAGAGGAGTCCAAAGGGTCACAAAGAGTTGGACACAACTGAGTGACTAAGCACATCTCATATAGCACAGTGGATCTTTATGAGTTCTCTTTGATACCATGCTTTCCTGATTTGTTGTGAACCTTGATTCCTTACATAGATATCTGCACATTTGAATAAGTGGTTTCCTCTTCCAGACTTTACAAGCTTGATTTGGCAGAGACAGTTCTTCTCCAATCAGTTCCGATTTAATTTCTAGGTTTATCTGCTGGCATTGTCCTTTGGCAGGTGGGGTTTGTTATCAGGGTCTATTTTGAGGCAAGGTCACTGTCTGAGCCCTTGGGTGGTGGGGGTTGCTCCTGGCTGAGAACACTTGGATAGACTACTGGCTTGCTTCCCTGCCTAAGTCAGGCTGTAGGACGGACTCCGAAGTTACTAGGCTCTCTGGTCAGGCTTTCTAGACAACTGGGCCTGAGTTCCATACAGAAGTAGGCAAGGCTATGAATTAGCTTCCTTTTCATTGTCCTTGACAGAACAGGCCCCATGACCTGCGTGGCTCATTGTTTGGGGACCCAAATCAGGCAAACCTTTGCAGTGACTTGGCAGAGGCCCTGGTTATGCTCTGTAGATGGAGAAAGTCACAGAATATGCTGTCTATTCAAGTGTCACTGTAAACAGAGTGGTTGGATGGGTTATGCAGCTTCTTGTATGCTTTGGTTGGGTTCCCTGGTCTGACAGGCTGAAGGCTATATTCAGCAATGGGTGGGGCTACAAATTAGTTTCCTGAGAAAAGCAGGAAAACCACTTTCAAGACCAGGAAGGCTTTGTTTGTGGTCCTGTCTCAAGCCGACCTGTAACCCAAGTTCTCTGGCCAAACAGGGCCACTGGCTTTGCTCTACAGAGAATCAGTTCTGCCTGCCTGGACTCTGTGCTCAAACATTGCTAGGCTACACAGCTTCTAGGCTTTATGGCCACATTTTCTGGTCGGATAAAGTTTATAACTACAGTCAATAGTGGGTGGGGCTATGCATTAGCTCTCCTGCCTGAGGCGGAGCATGGGAATTCTCAAACCCAGGAAAGTGAAAATGAAAGTCACTCAGTCCTGTCTGACTCTTTGCTTCCCCATGGGCTATACAATCCATAGAATTTTCCAGGCCAGAATACTGGAGTGGGTAGCCTTTCCTTCTCCAGGGAACTTCCCAACCCAGGGATTGAACCTAGGTCTCATGAATTGCCGGTGAATTCTTTACCAGCTGAGCCACAAGTGATGCTCCAAACACAGGAAGGCTCTTTATCTATTGTGTCTGCTGGTTTTCACTCATAATGTTGCCTTTCCTTGTGTACCTGATTTTATTTGACTTTGAATAATATTATATTAAAAATCATTTGAAAAAATTTTTGACAACTTTCATATGATATCATCCTTCATAGCGGATTTTTATTTGCTTTTTCAGGCTGCATCAGGGTTCTACAAGTTTAGAAGTACTTAAAGTCAAGAATTAAGCTTCCCTGTCCCAAAAGATGATAGGTTGCATGTTCAGGGTAGGGTTTACTTATTCTAACTTACTTAATGGGTATCACTGTTTGGAGTGGGTGCATTATCAATATTCCTAATTCTGACCTTTATTTCTGCAGTCCCACAAGGCCACCAAAAGCACTGCTCAGTTTTTCAACTATTCCCACAGGAGTGGTCAATATTCTTAGGGCATGTGTGCTTTGAGTGCCTGAGCTTATATCACTGTCTCTGATTTGTTGTCTTCTTCCAGATCTTGGTCCAGTAAATCCTGGGGGTATCTTTAAGCTCACTGATGTCTCTGAGAAGAATTTAGCCTATAGTCTTATATTTATTATTTGATCCTCATGTTTAAATGTGGCATCATGTAGCTATTTTTCCCTTCATCTTCAAGTTAAGAATTACATTTATTGCTCTAAACATATGATAAAATCCAGAGTGTTAAGGAAATATGTCCATAGCGACATCAACACCCAAGTTCACAAGATTACTTTAATTAGGGAGCTTCACAAACATCTTAATCATGCATATCTTTTTTTCCATATGAATTATGAGATTTCCTCCAGGAATTATATAAAATGTCAAACATCATCTAGAATTTATACAAAAAACTTGAGATACTGAGATATGCAGCTTCTTTAGGAAAACCAATGAGTAAAAATGTGTGGAATACTATCATATAATAAAATGAATATCTAAATTTAAAATTTGGGGCATTCTTATTAGCTCTTCATAAAAGTTTCTAGATCATTGTATGGTATTTAGATACTTGAGTTAAATTTCTTTCCTTTTTTGAATTAAACCTATCTCATTTGAAAATAGCTTAAATATAAGGTTTCATCCTATTTTTTAAAATCTTTCATTTCAATTCTATTACAGTGGCTACAGATCAAGCAAATGGAGTTTTGAGAGGAATGTTTACTATCTACTTCTAATGGGCAAAATAGTTCAGTGTTTGCTGGGCAAAGCCTAAAACCAGGAAGCTACTTACCATAATAGCAAGTAAGGATTAAGATAGGAGATTGGACTTGCCATTACTTCTGAATAGCATATGTAGTCAACTCCAAAGTTTCTATCTCTTTTAGCAATGCTTTAGTGCAAGATTGTCTTGTATGGGAGTATATTGTAAATGTTCCATGATTCCCAATATAGCATCAAGCTGCAGTCTTGGAAAAGCTTCTATTTATATATCTTAGAAACAACTTTTATCAGGAAATGGTATGCCCTCCTGACCAGCCTTCTCATAACCTTCTTAGCCATAGCACAGGGGGTACCTAGGGCTTACTTGTTAAAGTGTAATAGAATGATTTTAAAATGTAAGTAGGATATAAAAAGAGAAAGGTAGAATTACTACCAACTGATGTAGAACCCCACACTCAGAGATTTGAACCACATTCATTTAAAACAAGTCTTTTAAAACAAGATTTAAAAGAAGATCTCTGCAGTAGGATCTTGAGAGCATTCAGCCTCATGTTTTTCTTGTTTGGTCTTCGTTGGTTCCTTTATTAATAAATTTTGCCCAACTGTTAATTCTCTTAAATAAAGCTGAAGCCAGCTCCTGAGGTATAAGGATAGGTTTGTTCCAAATAAGTCACATCTTGACTTAACCACAGTAAGAAAAAAGTACACTCATGTGACACTTTGTTGGCTGTATTAGATTTAAATAGAGTAGAAGCTATCAGTCAAAATCTGTTGCTTCCTATATATAGGATATATATATATATATATATATATATATATATATATATATAAAATGATATAACTATCATTTTACAAGAAACATAATCAGAACTTCTTTAAGATGAACATTTGCACCAATATTTGCTTCCAATTCTTTTGCCCAACACTGATCTGTTTTTCTTTCTTTTGGAATGAATAGTTTAAGACTCTCAAGTCTCTGTGATTTGAAGTTATTTGAATGTGTGAACAAATAACTAAAAACTTAGAATTTTTATTTCATCAAAAATATTTGAAATGAAACCTTTAAAATATGTCAAAAGGTAAGAATGAAAAACAATGGAAATATCCCTGTATGTTTTTACATGTAAGTCATCATGATTAGAAACTAAGCAAGAGAAAATGTGTAGATGATAGAAAGTTCTAGGGGAGAATGTGGACTTTATATGAACAACAGCGGGAAAGAGGGTAAACAAAAGAAATCACTTGGGTGAATGTAAATCGGTACAGCCACTATGGACAACAGTATGGAGGTTCCTTAAAAAGCTTAAAATAGAGTTTCTATATGATCTAGCAGTCCCACCCCTGGGCATATATCCAGACAAAACTATAATTCAAAAAGATACATGCACTCTTATGTGCATAGCAGCACTATTTACAATAGCCAAGAAATGGATGAAACCTAAATGTCTACTAACAGATGAATGAGTAAAATGTGGTGTGTGTGTATATATATATATATATATATATATACACATACTCAATGAAAAATTACTCAACCATTAAAAAGAATGAAAAACTGCCATTTTCAGCAACATGGATGAAACTAGACATTCCCATGCTAAGTGACATGACAAAGAAAAAGACTAATATTATATGATATCAGTTACATGTGGAATCTAAAATATGACACACATGGGCTTATCTAGGAAACAGAAACAAACTCACAGACATAGAGACTGTGGTTGACAAGTTGAGGGGTGGTGCAAGTGGAGGAGAAGGCAATGGCAACCCACTCCAGTACTCTTGCCTGGAAAACCCATGGATGGAGGAGCCTGGTAGGCCACAGTCCATGGGGTCGCACAGAGTCGGACGTGACTAAAGCGACTTAGCAGCAGCAGCAGCAGCAGCAAGTGGAGGAGGAATGAATTTGAAGTTTGGGATTAGCAGAATCAAACTATTATATATAGAACAGATAAACAACAAGGTCCTACTATAAAGCACAGGGAACTATATTCGATATTCTGTAATAAGCCATAATGGAAAAGAATATGTATATGAAAAAGAATATACACATATAAGTTAATCACTTTGCTGTACAGTAAAAATTAACATAACATTGTAAATCAACTGTACCTCAATAAAATAAATTTCTAAAAATGTGGAACCACTTGGAAGGAAAGTTTATGTGATATATGCACCAATGAAATTTCAGCATGTGGAAAGCGGGTAGTCATTCTTAATAATCACATAAAATAAAAGATTGGTGCTCAGATCTGGGTAAATAAACTGTCAGGTTTACGGAGTTGGTCAGTAAGACATCTTTATTTTTCTGCTTCCCTGTTCATCTTCTGCCGTATGCTTTATGTATCAACTCTAAGCCTTCTTAATACGCCTACGAAGCAGAAATTATTTCAGAGATGAGGAAACGTGAGAGGTGAAGATCTTTGCCCAGCAAAAAGCCATAAGTGGTGACCTAACTCCAGAGCCAGTTTCTTCAGCTCTTACATCTGATTCTGGCTACATACCATGTTTAGCATCACTGACTGCAGGGCCATGCAAGGGGCTCTTGCTGCGTCTTTTGTAATTGCTTCGTATTGCTTAAGATTCAGGGAATCGTTTGGTCTTACTGAGACAAACTCATTTACCTTTACATTTTCTGACTTTTACACAAAATAATTCAAGACTTTCTTCATATTATTTTAAGGAAAAGACATTTCATAGACAACTATAAAACATCTCCTATGTTGCTATGTTTGATACATTCTGTCATTTAATCCTTGAAGGAACTTGAAGTTAGTATTAAGTTTTCCATGATAATAATTTTCAGCCCAAACTGGGGATTTAAACCCAGTTCTTTCATATTTCAAAGCAAGTATTTTCTTGTGGTGGTGGTGGTGGGTGCATGCTCAGTTGCATCTGACTCTTTGTGATCCCTAGATGGTAGCCCACCAGACTCCTGTCCATGGAATTTTCCAGGCAAGATTGGTGTGGGTGTCCATTTCCTTCTCCAGGGGATCTTCCTGACTCAGGGATCAAACTTGCATCTCCTGCATTGGTAGGTGGATTCTTTACCACTGTGCCACCTGGGGGTTGGGGAGTAGATTCTCCTTATTACAAATAAATTAAGTGTATATTGATTGTAAAAGATGAGAGGTTTGTAATATTGAATACCTCCAGGGGAAGCTAAGACTGTATGTAGTGGTGGAGTCTGATACCGGGCAGTTTGAATAAATCCCCTCTGCTAGCAGGCTGTGGGGGGTGAGGGTGTGTGTGGTGCTTCCCTGGTGGCTCAGATGGTAAAGAATCCACCTGTTATATGGGAGACCTGGGTTCGATTCCTCGGTTGGAAAGCTCCCCTGGAGAAGGAAATGGCAACCCACTCCAGTATTCTTGCCTGGAGAATCCCCATGGACAGAGGAGCCTGGTGAGCCACAGACCATGGGGTCACAAAGAGTTGGATGTGACTAAGCACAGAACACACAGCGGGCAAAGAAACCATTTGTTTAAACCATTTGTTGGAAGAACTAGCATGCAATTCCTGTAGAAAGACTATGCTTATACTTTTCTCCTAAGAAGAGAACAAAACAGCAGACCAGCCTATGGTTAAACTCAGTTGATGGATATCTTCTATACTCAGTTTTGATGGTATTTCTGATATCACAGTTCTCTCAGTAAGACATACTCACAGGAGACACTAGCATAGCAATGGTCTTGACTATGCTCAGAAATGTACAGCGCCCACCTCCCCCGCCCCCATACATACAGGGAAGCAGTAATGTAGGAAGAAATGAAAAACTCAGATGACTTTCAGAAGAAGGAGGTTTTAAAACAAAGAAGAGTCACTGTACTTGCCTTCCAAAGAATATAGTTTCTTAGAAAGCTGTTGGATGAAAATGAGGAATGACTGACTGATGAGAAAAGTGGTATGAATTGCATCAGGTTGATCTGGTGGCAGCAGCTCAATTCTTATGCAGATGAAACAAAAATGAGAGTAAAAATAGAGTTCTATTTTCATTCTTTTACAAGTGGTTGACCAGTTTTCCCAGCACCACTTGTTAAAGAGATTGTCTTTAATCCATTGTATATTCTTGCCTCCTTTCTCAAAGATAAGGTGTCCATAGGTGCGTGGATTTATCTCTGGGCTTTCTATTTTGTTTCATTGATCTATATTTCTGTCTTTGTGCCAGTACCATACTGTCTTGATGACTGTGGCTTTGTAGTAGAGCCTGAAGTCAGGCATGTTGATTCCTCCAGTTCCATTTTTCTTTCTCAAGATTGCTTTGGCTATTCGAGGCTTTTTGTATTTCCATACAAATTGTGAAATTATTTGTTCTAGCTCTGTGAAGAATACCATTGGTAGCTTGATAGGGATTGCATTGAATCTATAAATTGCTTTGGATAGTATACTCATTTTCACTATATTGATTCTTCCAATCCATGAACATGGTATATTTCTTCATCTATTAGTGTCCTCTTTGATTTCTTTCACCAGTGTTTTATAGTTTTCTATATATAGATCTTTAGTTTCTTTAGGTAGATATATTCCTAAGTATTTTATTCTTTTTGTTGCAATGGTGAATGGAATTGTTTCCTTAACTTCTCTTTCTAAAGACTGTTCTATACATCAGTCTTTTGGACTCTGTGGGAGAGGGAGAGGGTGGGATGATTTGGGAGAATGGCATTGAAACATGTATAATATCATATATGAAATAAGTCGCCAGTCCAGCTTTGATGCATGATACTGGATGCTTGGGGCTGGTGCACTGGGACGACCCAGAGGGATGGTATGGGGAGGGAGGAGGGAGGAGGGTTCAGGATGGGGAACACATGTATACCTGTGGTGGATTCATTTCAATATTTGGCAAAACCAATACAATATTGTAAAGTTTAAAAATAAAATAAAATTTAAAAAAAATTTCTCTATTTTCTCATTATTAGAACACATTTTAACACCATATACAAAAATAAACTCAAAATGGATTAAAGATCTAAATGTAAGACCAGAAACTATGAAACTCCTAGAGGAGAATATAGGCAAAACACTCTTGGACATACATCACAGCAGGAACCTCTATGACCCACCTCCCAGAATATTGGAAATAAAAGCAAAAATAAACAAATCGGACCTAATTAAACTTAAAAGATTCTGCACAACAAAGGAAACTATTAGCAAGGTGAAAATACAGCCTTCAGAATGGGAGAAAATAATAGCAAATGAAGCAACGGACAAACAACTAATCTCAAAAATATACAAGCAACTCCTACAGCTCAATTCCAGAAAAATAAATGACCCAATCAAAAAATGGGCCAAAGAACTAAACAGACATTTCTCCAAAGAAGACATACAGACAGCTAACAACACGTGAAAAGATGCTCAACGTCACTCATTATCAGAGAAATGCAAATCAAAACCACTATGAGGTACCATTTCACACCAGTCAGAATGGCTGCGATCCAAAAGTCTACAAGCAATAAATGCTGGAAAGGGTGTGGAGAAAAGGGAACCCTCTTACACTGTTGGTGGGAATGCAAACTAGTACAGCCACTATGGAGAACAGTGTGGAGATTCCTTTAAAAACTGGAAATAGAACTGCCTTATGATCCAGCAATCCCACTGCTGGGCATACACACTGAGGAAACCAGAAGGGAAAGAGACACGTGTACCCCAATGTTCATCGTAGCACTGTTTATAATAGCCAAGACATGGAAGCAACCTAGATGTCCATCAGCAGATGAATGGATAAGAAAGCAGTGGTACATATACACAATGGAGTATTACTCAGCCATTAAAAAGAAAACATTTGAATCAGTTCTAATGAGGTGGATGAAACTGGAGCCTATTATACAGAGTGAAGTAAGCCAGAAAGAAAAACACCAATACAGTATACTAACACATATATATGGAATTTAGAAAGATGGTAACAATAACCCTGTATACGAGACAGCAAAAGAAAACTGATGTATAGAACAGTCTTTTGTACTCTGTGGGGAGGGAGAGGGTGGGATGATTTGGGAGAATGGCATTGAAACATGTATAATACCATATATGAAACGAGTCGCCAGTCCAGGTTCGATGCATGATACTGGATGCTTGGGGCTGGTGCACTGGGACGACCCAGAGGGATGGTAGGGAGAAGGAGGAGGGAGGGGGGTTCAGGATGGGGAACACATGTATACCTGTGGCAGATTCATTTTGATATATGGCAAAACCAATACAATATTGAAAGTTAAAAAATAAAATTAAATTAAATTAAAAAAATAATAATAATAAATTAAAATAGATACCTTAACCTCATAACATAAACTCGTGAATAAATCAAAATATCACAGAAAAAAAATAGAGTTCTAGAGCCCTGAAGGCAAAATTGATTATGAGACAAAACTATTAGCTTTCTCATAGAATATGTTGACAAGATCATAGTTAGAGAGTTTCTGGATAGGCAACTGTTCAAGTCTATCGACAAATTCCTAGCATTGCATTGCTTCACAGGCTGAGTTGTGATAAAGAGACTGTGCTCTTGCCTTTTAGCAGGTGATGAGGTACAAATCCTACCAGGAGACTTTATAATTAACTACATTCTGTCATTTCAAAATATACGCTGTCCTCGGAAGAAAAGGACTATAGTGGTTACTAAGCAAGGCTATTTACCTTGGAAGTTTCCCCTAAGCTCCTAGGTCTGGCATGCAGTAGATATTTTAATGCATGTGAAAATGATGGGTTTGACATGTTTCATAATGGTATTACTATTTATAAACTAAATTTTCCCTTTATGTTCTCTTAACTATAATCCATGGACTCAAAACAAGCAAGAAGTTCTAATTTTAACCTATTCCATGTCAGTTTTATTATATATATATATATATATACACACATAATATGATATATACATATATTATATGCAATGCAATGCAATGCTAGGAATTTGTCGATAGAGTTGTACAGTTGCCTATCCAGAAAGTCTCTCTCTCTCTTTCTCTCTCTCTCTATATATATATAAAATAAAAATATGTATAGTTATTGTTTAGCCACTAAGTCATGTCTGACTCTTTGTGACCCCATGGACTATAGCCCACCACACTTCTCTGAACATTGAATTTCCCAGGCAAAATGCTGTAGTAGGTTGCCATTTCTTTCTCTAGGGGATCTTTCTGACCCAGGGGTTGAAGCGATGTCTCCCACTTGACAGGCAGATTCTTTACCACTGAGCTACCAGATAAGCCCCATTCTCTACATTAAAAGTAATTGCTGAAAATCTGTACTTATTGTCATTTTGTTAATTTTTTTCTGACTATTTTTATAGTTCTTTTCTGTTCTTTTGTTCTTCTCTTGCTCTCTTCCTTTGTGGTTTGATGTCTTTTTTCGGTGATAGAGGTGTATTTCTTTTCCTTTGCTTTTGTATATTTACTATAGTTCTTTTTTGGTTCCCATGAGCCTTAGACATAGAATTTTTTACCTATTACAGTCTAAGCTGATAATGCCTTAAGATTAATGCCCTTAACATTTTTAAATTCCCATACCACAATTTATGTTTTATGTTCAGTTCAGTCACTCAGTGGTCTCCAACTCTTTGCGACCCCATGAACTGCAGCATGCCAGGCCTCCCTGTCCGTCACCAACTCCCAGAGTTCACCCAAACTCATGTCCTTTGAGGCAGTGATGCCATCCAGCCATCTCATCCTCTGTCATCCCCTTCTCCTTCTGCCCTCAATCTTTCCCAGCATCAGGGTCTTTTCAAATGAGTCAGCTCTTTGCATCAGGTGGCCAAAATATTGGAGTTTCAGCTTCAACATCAGTCCTTCCAATGAACATTCAGGACTGATTTCCTTTAGGATGGACTGGTTGGATCTCCTTGCAGTCCAAGGGACTTTCAAGAGTCTTCTGCAACACCACAGTTCAAAAGCATCAATTCTTCAGCGCTAAGCTTTCTTCACAGTCCAACTCTCACATCCATACATGACTACTGGAAAAACCATAGCCTTGACTAGACGGACGTTTGTTGACAAAGTAATGTCTCTGTTTTTTAATATGTTGTCTAGGTTGGTCATAACTTTCCTTCCAAGGAGTAAGTGACTTTTAATTTCATGGCTGCAACAACAACTGCAGTGATTTTGGAGTACAAAAAAAATAAATAAATAAAGTCAACTACTGTTTCCACTGTTCCCCCATTTATTTGCCATGAAGTGATGGGACCAGATGCCATGATCTTAGTTTTCTGAATGTTGAGCTTTAAGCCAACTTTTTCACTCTCCTCTCACTTTCATCAAGAGGCTCTTTAGTTCTTCTTCACTGTCTGCCATAAGGGTGGTGTCATCTGCATATCTGAGGTTATTGATATTTCTCCTGGCATTCTGCTTATTTGACTATGCCAAAGCCTTTGAGTGTGTGGGTCACAATAAACTGGAAAATTCTGAAAGAGATGGGAATACCAGACCACCTGACCTGCCTCTTGAGAAACCTATATGCAGGTCAGGAAGCAACAGTTAGAACTGGACATGGAACAACAGACTGGTTTCAAATAGGAAAAGGAGTACGTCAAGGCTATATATTGTCACTCTGCTTATTTAACATATATGCAGAGTACATCATGAGAAACACTGGGCTGGAAGAAGCACAAGCTGGAATCAAGATTGCCAGGAGAAATATCAATAACCTCAGATATGAAGATGACACCACCCTTATGGCAGAAAGTGAAGAGGAACTAAAAAGCCTCTTGATGAAAGTGAAAGAGGAGAGTGAAAAAGTTGGCTTAAAGCTCAACATTCAGAAAACGAAGGTCATGGCATCTGGTCCCATCACTTCATGGGATATAGATGGGGAAACAGGGGAAACAGTGTCAGATTTTATTTTTTTGGGCCCCCAAATCACTGCAGATGTTAACTGCAGCCATGAAATTAAAAGACGCTTACTCCTTGGGAGGAAAGTTTTGACCAACCTAGACAACATATTGAAAAGCAGAGACATTACTTTGCCAACAAAGGTCCATCTAGTCAAGGCTATGGTTTTTCCAGTGGTCATGTATGGATGTGAGAGTTGGACTGTGAAGAAAGCTGAGTGCCGAAAAACTGATGCTTTTGAACTGTGTTGTTGGAGAAGACTCTTGAGAGTCCCTTGGACTGCAAGGAGATCCAACCAGTCCATTCTAAAGGAGATCAGTCCTGGGTGTTCTTTGGAAGGAATGATGCTGAAGCTGAAACTCCAGTACTTTGGCCACCTCATGAGAAGAGTTGACTCATTGGAAAACACCCTAATTCTGGGAAGGATTGGGGGCAGGAGGAGAAGGGGACAACAAAGGATGAGATGGCTGGATGGCATCACCAACTGGATGGCCATGAGTTTGAGTGAACTCCAGGAGATGGTGATGGCCAGGGAGGCCTGGCGTGCTGCGATTCATGGGGTCACAAAGAGTCGGACATGACTGAGCGACTGAGCTGAACTGAACTGAGTTGAATCTTGATTCCACCTTGTGCTTCTTCCAGCCCAGCATTTCTCACGATGTACTCTTCATATAAGTTAAGTGAGTAGAGTGAAAATATGCAGCTTGACATACTCCTTTTCCTATTTGGAACCAGTCTGTTGTTCCATGTCCAGTTCTAACTGTTGCTTCCTTACCTGAATACAAGTTTCTTAAGAGGCAGGTCAGGTGGTCTGGTATTCCCAACTCTTTAGAATGTTTGCTATTATCAAAAAGACAAGAAATAGTAAGTGTTGTTGAGGATGTGGAAAAGAGGAAATATTTATTGCTGTTGCTGGGCATGAAAGTTAGTGGAGCCACAGTTGCAAACAGTAGAGAATTTCCTCAATAATTTAAAAATGGAATCACCATATGATCCAGAAATTCAGCTTCTGGGTATTTATCTGAAGGAAACAAAACAACTAACTAACTAACTAACTAACTAACTAACTAACTATATATATATATATAGTTATAGTTATAGTTATCATATATATATGATTCTCATATTCATTGCAGCATTATTTACAATAGCCAGGATATGGAAACAAACTAAATTGTTTATCAATGTATGAATGGATAAAGAAGATATATTGCATATATATATCAGTTCAGTTTCTCAGTTGTGCCCAACTGTGCAACCCCATGGACTGCAGCATGCCAGGCTAGCCTATCCTTCACCAACTCTTAGAGCTTGCTCAAACTCATGTCCTTTGAGTCAGTGATGCCATCAAACCATCTCATCCTCTGTCATCCCCTTCTCCTCCAACCTTCAATCTTGCCCCAAATCAGGGTCTTTTCCAATGAGTCAGCTCTTCGCATCAGGTGGCCAAAGTACTGGAGTTTCAGCTTCAGCATCAGTCCTTTCAATGAATATTCAGGACTGATTTCCTTTAGGATGAATTGGTTGGATCTCCTGGCAGTCCAAGGGACTCTCAAGAGTCTTCTCTCCAACACCACAGTTCAAAAGCATCAACTCTTCCTTTTATTTCCATTACTCTGGGAGATGGGTCTTAGAGGATCTTGCTGTGATTTATGTCAGAGAGTGTTTTGCCTGTGTTTTCCTCTAGGAGTTTTATGGTTTCTGGTCTTACATTTAATCTTTAATCCATATTGAGTTTATTTTGTGTATGGTGTTATAAAGTGTTCTAGTTTCATTCTTTCACAGGCAGTTGACCAGTTTTTCCAGTACCACTTGTTAAAGAGATTGTCTTTTCTCCATTGTATATTTTTGCCTCTTTTGTCAAAGATAAGGTCTCCAAAGGTGCAAATGGGACCTAATTAAACTTATAAGTTTTTGTACAATAAAGGAAACTATAAGCAAGGTGAGAAGACAGCCTTCAGGATGGGAGAAAATAATATCAAACAAAGCAACTGACAAAGAATTAATCTCAAAAATATACAAGCAGCTCATGTAGCTTAATACCAGAAAAATAAACAACCCAACCAAAAAATAAGCCAAAGAACTAAACAGACATTTCTCCAAAGAAGACATACAGATGGCTAACAAACACATGAAAAGATGTTCAACATCACTCATTATCAGAGAAATTCAAATCAAAACCACAATTAGGTACCATCTCATGCAGGTCAGAATGGCTGCTATCAAAAAGTCTACAAACAATAAATGCTGGAGAGGGTGTGGAGAAAAGGGAACCCTCTTACACTGTTGGTGGGAATGCAAACTAGTACAGCCACTATGGGGAACAGTGTGGAGATTCCTTAAAAAACTGGAAATAGAACTGCCATATGACCTAGCAATCCCACTGCTGGGCATACACACTGAGGAAACCAGAAGTGAAAGAGATACGTGTACCCAGTGTTCATCGCAGCACTGTTTACAATAGCCAGGACATGGAACCAACCTAGATGTCCATTGGCAGATGAATGGATAAAAAATTGTGGTATTGGAATATTACTCAGCTATTAAAAACAATGCATTTGAATCAGTACTAATGAGGTGGATGAAACCGAAGCCTATTATACAGAGTGAAGTAAGTCAGAAAGAAAAACATCAATACATTATATTAATGCATATATATGGAATTTAGAAAGATGGTAACAATGACCCTATATGAGAAACAGCAAAAGAGACACAGATATAAAGAACAGTCTTTTCTACTCTGTGGGAGGAGGCGATGACGGCATGATTTGAGAGAACAGCATTGAAACATGTATATTACCATATGTGAAATAGATGACCAGTCCAAGTTTGATGCATGAAACAGGGCACTCAAAGCCCTGGGACAACTCAGAGGGATGGGATGGGAAGGGAGGTGGGAGGGGGTTCTGGATGGGGGATTCATGTACACCCATGGCTAATACATGTCAATGTATGGCAGAAACCACCACAATATTGTAAAGTAATTAGCTTCAATTAAATAAATAACAAACCAACCAAAAATCCATCAATTCTTTGGAGCTCAGCTTTCTTTATAGTCCAAATCTCACATCTATACATGACTACTGGAAATACCATAGCTTTGACTAGACAGACCTTTGTTGGCAAAGCAATGTCTCTGCTTTTGAATATGCTATCTAGGTTGGTCATAGCTTTTCTTCCAAGGAGCAAGTGTCTTTTAATTTCATGACTGCAGTTACCATCTACAGTGATTTTGGAGCCCCCCAAAATAAAGTCAGCCACTATTTGCATTGTGTCCCCATCTATTTGACTTGAAGTGATGGGATTGGATGCCAACATCTTCATTTTCTGAATGTTGAGTTTTAAGCCAGATTTTTCACTCTCCTCTTTCACTTTCATCAAGAGGCTCTTTAGTTCTTCTTCACTTTCTGACACAAGGGTGGTGTCATCTACATATCTGAGGTTATTGATATTTCTTCTGGCCTTCTTGATTCTAGCTTAGGCTTTATCCAGCCCAGCATTTCTCATGATGTACTGTGCATAGAAGTTAAATAAGCAGGGTGACAATATACAGCCTTGATGTACTCTTTTCCCTATTTGGAACCAGTTTGTTGCTCCATGTCCAGTTATAACTGTTGCTTCTTGACCTGCATACAGATTTTTCAGGAGGCATGTCAGGTGGTCTGGTATTCCCAACTCTTGAAGAATTTTCCATAGTTTGTTGTGATCCACATAGTCAAAGGCTTTGGTGTAGTCAATAAAGCAGAAGTAGATGTTTTCCTTGAACTCTCTTGCTTTTTATATGATCCAGTGGGTGTTGGCAATTTGATCTCTGGTTCCTCTGCCTTTTCTAAATACAGCTTGAACATCTGGAAGTTCATCGTTCGCGTGCTGTTCAAGCCTGGCTTGGAGAATTTTGAGCATCACTTTGCTTGCGTGTGAGATGAGTGCAATTGTGCAATAGTTTGAACATTCTTTGGCATTGACCTTCTTTGGGATTGGAATGAAAACTGACCTTTTCCAGTCTTGTGGCCACTGCTGTTTTCCAGATTTGTTGGCATATTGAGTGCAGCACTTTCACAGCATCATCTTTTAGGATTTGAAAAAGTTCAACTGGAATTCCTTTACCTCTACTAGCTTTGTTTGTAGTAATGCTTCCTAAGGCCCCCTTGACTTCACATTCCAGGTTATCTGGCTCTAGGCAGGTATAATGGAATATTATTCTGCCATAAAAATAATGACATCTTACCAACTGTGACACCATGGATAGACATTGAGAGAATTATGCTAGGTGAAACATGTCAGACAGAGACAAATACCATGTGACTTTTTCACATATATAATCTAAAAGAGAAAAACCAACAAGCTCAGAGTTACAGAGAACAGATTGGTTGTCATCAGTGGCAGAAGATGGAGGGTGGGTGAAATGGGTGAATTGTGGTTTGTTTTTTAATTGTTAAATAAAAGCATAGTCAAAGTTACAGAGAAAAAAAAATAGAATAGTGGTAGTAGATGGGCAGAGAGGAAATAGGAGTTATTGCTCCATGAGTATGAAGTTACAAATCACACAAGATGAATATGGTTGAGAGAGCTGCTGTTTGACATAGTACTTGTAGTTAACAACACAGTACTGTTCAGTCAAAACTTTATTTAGGGTACCCTCATGTTCAGATCTCACCTTATGTTCTTACCTCATGAAAACAAAGACACAAGGAACTTTGGGAGGTGATAGATGTGTTTATTAACTTGATTGTGGTGATGATATCATGACTGTACACTTATTTATAAAATCATCAAACTGTATATATTAAATATGTATCATTTTTAATATATCAACTATACTTCAATAAAGCTATCAAGAACACATTGAAGCAAATAAGATGCAATCTGATTTAGTAATATAATTTCATGAAAGCAGAAAATAGTATAATGACCCGGATGGGGATCTTTTTAAGGACAGAGCCATCTGAAAAATGATAAAATTACCATAAACAATCTTAAGAATCTGAAAACACTGGATAAAGTCACTAAAAGGAAGCACTAACTATGATATGAGCACAGTGAAATTGCATTATGCTGAAAGATGTTGATTAATTCACAACTTTGTATAAATTATCATGTAAGTACTGCTATTCAAATACCAATTTACTATGTGAACATTTAAGTGCCTGCTCTATGACAGTTGAGCTATGACTGAGTCTTCTACATGACAGTCTACTGTATGTCAAAGACAAATATGATTCTAGTTACTAAATGACAGTGCCTATTATAGAAATAATGTGGTTATACCTACCATGTAAGAGTTACATATATTACCACTACAAAAATGAATGTCAGAGATTTATTGCCATTCAAGAAATTAAAGCCTTGTAAAAAATGCTAGTCATGTAAAATAACAGGGAAATTAACTTTGGCTGGAGTTGTGAAATACATTATCTTGAAGGCATATAAAATAAAGCAATGAGATTATGCTAATTTAAGCCAATAAATTTGGGTGAGATTATGGGAATACCCAAACTGTGTGGATCACAATACACTGTGGAAATTTCTGAAAGAGATGGGAATACCAGACCACCTGATCTGCCTCTTGAGAAATTTGTATGCAGGTAAGGAAGCAACAGTTAGAACTGGACATGGAACAACAGACTGGTTCCAAATAGGAAAAAGAGTTTGTCAAGGCTGTATATTGTCACCCTGTTTATTTAACTTATATGCAAGTACATCATGAGAAATGCTGGACTGGAAGAAACACAAGTTGGAATCAAGATTGCCAGGAGAAATGTCAATAACCTCAGATATGCAGATGACACCACCCTTATGGCAGAAAGTGAAGAGGAACTAAAAAGCCTCTTGATGAAAGTGAAAGTGGAGAGTGAAAAAGTTGGCTTAAAGCTCAACATTCAGAAAACGAAGGTCATGGCATCTGGTCCCATCACTTCATGGGAAATAGATGGGGAAACAGTGGAAACAGTGTCAGACTTTATTTTTCTGGGCTCCAAAATCACTACAGATGGTGACTGCAGCCATGAAATTAAAAGACGCTTACTCCTTGGAAGGAAAGTTATGACCAACCTAGATAGCACATTCAAAAGCAGAGACATTACTTTGCCAACAAAGGTCCGTCTAGTCAAGGCTATGGTTTTTCCTGTGGTCATGTATGGATGTGAGAGTTGGACTGTGAAGAAGGCTGAGCACTGAAGAATTGATGCTTTTGAACTGTGGTGTTGGAAAATTCGCTTGAGAGTCCCTTGGACTGCAAGGAGATCCAACCCGTCCATTCTGAAGGAGATCAATCCTGGGTGTTCTTTGGAAGAAATGATGCTAAAGCTGAAACTCCAGTACTTTGGCCACCTCATGTGAAGAATTGACTCATCGGAAAAGACTCTGATGCTGGGAGGGATTGGGGGCAGGAGGAGAAGGGGATGACAGAGGATGAGATGGCTGGATGGCATCAATGACTCGATGGACGTGAGTCTGAGTGAACTCTAGGAGATGGTGATGGACAGGGAGGCCTGGCGTGCTGCGATTCATGGGGTCGCAAAGAGTTAGACATGACTGAGCGACTGATCTGATCTGATCTGATCTGATGGGAATACCAGACCACCTGACCTGCCTCTTGAGAAACCTGTATGCAGGTCAGGAAGCAACAGTTAGAACTGGACATGGAACAATGGACTGGTTCCAAATAGGAAAAGGGGTACATCAAGGCTGTATATTGTCACCCTGCTTATTTATCTTATATGCAGAGTACATCATGAGAAACACTGGGCTGGAAGAAGCACAAGCTGGAATCAAGATTGCTGGGAGAAATATCAATGACCTCAGATATGCAGATGACACCACCCTTATGGCAGAAAGTGAAGAGGAACTAAAAAGCCTCTTGATGAAAATGAAAGAGGAGAGTGAAAAAGTGGGCTTAAAGCTCAACATTCAGAAAATGAAAATCATGGCATCTGGTCCCATCACTTCATGGGAAATAGATGGGGAAACAGTGGAAACAGTGTCAGACTTTATTTTTTTCGGCTCCAAAGTCACTGCAGATGGTGATTGCAGCCATGAAATTAAAAGATGCTTACTCCCTGGAAGGAAAGTTACGACCAACCTAGATAGCATATTGAAAAGCAGAGACATTACTTTGCCAACAAATGTCTCTCTAGTCAAGGCTATGGTCTTTCCAGTGGTCGTGTATGGATGTGAGAGTTGGACTGTGAAGAAAGCTGAGTGCCACAGAATTGATGCTTTTGAACTGTGGTGTTGGAGAATACACAAGTGTGTTCCTCTGTCTTTCTCAAGACTCCCTAGGACTCCAAGGAGATCCAACCAGTCCATTCTAAAGGAGATCAGTCCTGGGTGTTCTTTGGAAGGAATGATGCTAAAGGTGAAACTCCAGTACTTTGGCCACCTCATGCAAAGAGCTAACTCATTGGAAAAGACCCTGATTCTGGGAGGGCTTGGGGGCAGGAGGAGAAGGGGATGACAGAGGATGAGATGGCTAGATGGCATCACCGATTCGATGGACATGAATTTGAGTAGACCCCAGGAGTTGGTGATAGGGAGGCCTGGCGTGCTGCAATTCATGGGGTCTCAAAGAGTTGGACACGACTGAGTGACTGAACTGAACTGACTGAATGTTCGACAGTCAATGTCAGTCTCCCAAAAAAGGAGACTCACAGAAGGCCTCACAGAAGAAGCACTGCTTGATCTGAAGGGGTTGGGGGAAGCAAAGCATATTCAGATAATTAGAGCTGCTGCACACAGTTGCAGAGACATAAAAACCCTTGACATATTCGGGGGAAATGTGTGATTTAATACAATTGAGGAATAAAATAAAAGGTGTGATATGTCAGCAAAACCCAGAGGGAGTTAGGCAGTGATTGCGTCATAGAGAACACTACATAGCATACCAAGGAAATTGAATTTTATTTTGAATTTTATGGTGGTGATGGTGTGTGTGTGTGTGTGTGTGTGTGTGTGTGTGTTTGTGTATTCATGCATATGTGTATGTATGGGAAGTTAATTTTGCCATGTAGATAATTTGTTGATAAGTGTATTCAATATAGGGGAGTAGGTGAAAGAAAGAGGAGAATGTTATTTAGATAAGGAATTTATCTAAGGCAGTAGAAATTGAGGTAGAAGTAGAAAAAAAGAGTCAAAGTACCAGGAATATTAAAGAAGTCAACTCTCCTGATCCTTGGGACTAATTATAAATGGTCTCTGAGGAAGATGGAGCACTTGGGTGCTCACATGGGTGATTTGATAGATTATCCTGCTGTTCACTTATGTTTAAAATACAGAAAAACCAGTCATAGGTGGAGGCGGGAGAACAAAATGTAATTCTGCCCATTGTGAAAAGCACAAGCTTTCTAGACATACAAACTCAAAATCCACTTCTAGGTTATCCTTGGCTGTGTGACTTTGGAAAAAGTTGTTGTAGAAATCAAGTCAGCTGAGAGAGAGATCAAATAGCCTCTTCAGGACTAGATACAGTAATCAAGTTACTTAATGAAACATTGAGTAACTGAATTAGCATTAACATTAACAAGGTTCTTCTGTTGAGCCTTTGACACTAGTTAGTATATATCCAGAATATTATATACATATATATATATATACACACACATACATAAATATATATATATATATATATACACACACACATATTCACCAACAAACTCTGTAGACTCAAATTTAGAGAATTCCAATTCTGATTGTCAGTCTTTGGAAGCCTTAATTAAATAACTATTTGGCACATGACAAAATCACTAATGTCCATGTTAATATCAGCAGATGGGTGTGATATAAACATATTTAAATAAATCTATATAATCTCCAGAGGACTAGCAAACAAAATGAGTTATGGTTTTAAAAGATATTTTAGTTACAGGGCTATATAGGACTATAAATTTGATTCTTGCCCTCAAATGAGGACAAGGCAGATGAACAAAACATCGATACCTACAGAGAACCATACAAGGGAACCAGAAAATTACATTCCTGAAATAATTTTTCTTTATTCCAGTAACTATAGTATAACAGGTAAAAGAAATAAGACTATTGTTTAAAAATATTTGTACAAAAAGTCATTATGAGTCAGCATTTAAGGCAGCAAAGGATTTGTCCTGAATGCCTATTTGATGAGGCTAGAGCAGGTAGTGGAGTTCTCATTAAGTTGGTGGTAGCTGGATAAAGAGAACTTTACAGGAGAGTAGATTCATTTTAATTGGAACAGACCCCTGGGGGAAAAGACATGTAGCTCTCTAGATTATCCATGGCTTTGAGGCTAGGCTCCTAGGTGAAGCAATCATTTTATTTCGTTAATTCTCCTTAAAAATAAACTTAGTCTGTATTCTCTGGAAACAAAATCTCAAATTGTGTTTTCCAGAGGAAGTGAATGTGTATGCTATGAATTCATCTGTCTGGAAGTCTGGAAAATGTTACTGAATGTGGTAAACATTTATCAATTTCAAAAACAACAGAAAAGAGCACAAAGTCAGCAGTGAGTGAAATAAAATCCCTTAGGAAAGATATTACTTTTTAGCACCTATTGATGACCCTGAATTTGCTACAAACAGCATAATGATTCCAGCATGTAATAGGGCTTCCCAGGTGGCACAGTGGTAAAGAATCCTCCCCCAATACAGGAGATGCAAGAGACGTGGGTTCAATCCATAGGTTGAGAAGATTCCCTGGAGTAGGAAATGACAACCAGCTCCAGTGCTCTTGCTTGGAAAATCCCACAGACAGAGGAGCCTGGCAGGCTATAGTCCAGGGAGTAGCAAAGAGTTGGACGTGACTGAGTATGCGTGAGCATGTGCACGCACACACCCACACAAATAGGATCTTCACATATTCATTGAATTAATGCAACATTTTGGAAAATAAGTAAAGTAAAACATTAACTTAAATGTGTGATGTTTAACTGTTATTTGTCCATAGGAGTCTGTTCTTAGGCTTTCATTCTGTCATGATCTTTATCCAGACCTTGATCTCATGTTTCACAATTTATGGCTTATTTGGTATGATGCATTAGAAAGATACCTTGCATTTATAATCATGCATTTATGTCAGAAATCTATGGTTAGCTTATCAAATACCAAAAATGACTTGTCATTTTCTTTTTGTTTCCATATGTAAAGTCTTTTCCTTCTTTTTCCTTGCTCCAAATGGTATAGATTTATATAGAATATATATATTTATATAAGGCTATAAATCTGGTATGACATGGGTATATATATATATATATAACTGAAGTGTATGTTTGTGTGTGTATACATGTTTTCTAGGTTGAATAAGTCCGTGTAACTCTTTGCACTTATAGATGTCTTTGGATACTTAAGGAATGTTCTAAGCAATCATTTTCTAGTAAGGTAACTCAATTTCTAGAAGAGGAAAGGAGATTTTTGTTTGTCCCATAGGGAGTTGATAAATTATGTTTTGTTGAATAGTTTATTTAAACTACACCAACACTACCTCTGGATTTAGGGCTTTAAAATATTATATCATCCTCATATTGAATGTTCTCAATATTATAAAAATGAAATTTCAGAAAATAATCTGTAAGTTTCTAGTTTGTGAACAATATAGCAGTAATTCTTACTGTCTCCGAGAGAGCAGTTTTATTCCCCATGTGACTCATATAGTCACACTTCACCCATTCATTTAAGTGTATAATCCTTTTAGGGTATATTATTCTTTCCTGTAAAACAAGCTAGGGAAAAGGAGAACAAACAGTGGCTAATTTCATTTTAGTTTGATTCTAATATCAGAAAGCATGAGAGACCTTGAAATGAGGAGGAAAAAAATAACCTTGTTTGACAGTTGTTTGACGAAGCAGAGAAGTGAACTTGAAATCACAGGGGGCTGTGAAATCAGTAGTCACATATTTTTGTTCCTAGCTTCTCAAAATCTTCTGAGAACCAGGAATTGAATATGAATTTGTCAAAGCAAGTGGCCCTTGCTCTCTAGCCTATTTGTCTCATAAAATTATGGATAGAGTTTAAATTGCAGAGTGTCCCAAATAATTAGGTTTTGTAACAAATTTTCCTACCCTGAAATTCTGTGATTCCACAATAGAACCCCTTGAAATTGTTTTGAAAAGGAAATATTCATATTCATATTTAGAGATGATGTCTTAAGTTAATAGTAAGTAGTTGACAAAAGGAAGTGTTTGACCATAACTATGTCTAGAGCTGTCTTTGTACAACCAAGGTTATGCTGGGATTTCAATATAAATGTGACGATAGATATATAAATTTGCAATTATTATAGATTTAAATCATAGAACCTCTCCTAATGTACAACCTGGGGAGGAAAAGAACTAAACAACCATACCCTGTGATACTGTGAGATAATATGAACCTATCTGGTTTTCCCCCCTGGTTCCTGGTACAGAGCTCTTTCGTTCTTCAGTTACTCAGTCACGTCCGACTCTTAAAATTCTTGAAATTTACTGAAAGAGGTGAGAGGGACATCTTTGTTATTCATAATAAGCTCCTTTTATCCATATCTGAGTTTAATCTAGTTCAGTAACTCTTGGTAGACCACTGGATAGCATCAGGAATGGGGCTGGTTGCTGGGGGAACCAACAACATGACCAGAGGATTGGAACTTTCAGTATCTGTATTTCTTCTCCAACATCTGGGAAGGGATAAGATTTAGAGATCAAATTAATTACCTACCACCAATGATTTAATCCATTTTTCCTACATGATAGAACTTCCATAAAAGCCCGAAATAACTGGATTCAGAGCATTTTCAGTTTGGTGAACATATCTTGGTGTTGAGAGGGTGGAGTGTACCCAGAGAATCTGAAAGCTCTGTGAACTTGCCCCTATTCCTTGCCTGTTACTGAATTGTATCCTTTATAATCAACATTTAATAGTAAGTAAACTTCTCCGAAATTCTGTGAGCAAATCATCAGATGTTGGGAGAGTGTTGTGGGAACCCTTGATTGATAATTTGTTTGTTAGAAGAAGGGGAGGATTTGTAATGGGTGTCTGAAGTGGGGTGACAGTCTTGTGGGATTGAGCCTTTAACCTGTGTGGTCTGCAACAACTCCAGGTTAAGTTCTGGGACACCACATTGGTGTTCAGAGAGTTGAAGCGTTGAATGGTGTTGGGGAAAAACTCCCACACTAATGGTGTCAGAAGTGTTGTGAGTAGTACTACATGCCTCTTTTCACCACTGCACACATCCAAGTAATAACCAAATCCTGTCAATTCTTCCTTAAACATTACATAAATCAGGCTATTCCTTTTATTTTCTGTTTCTACAGTCACTGTCCTGCTTCAATCCCTTATCACCTCTGCCCTAGACAAGACTTTACACAGACAATATAAATTCTCCCTTCTCATATGTTACCTCTTTTGCTTAGAACATTTTCTTCCTCTATCATTTCATGGCAAATAGATGGAGAAAAAGTGGAAACAATAAAAGATAATATTTTCTTGTGCTTCAAAATCACTGCGGATGGTGACTGCAGTTATATTAAAAGACACTTACTCCTTGGAAGGAAAGCCAGGACAAACCTAGATAGCATATTAAAAAGCAGAGACATCACTTTGCCAACAAAGGTCCGTATAGTCTAAGCTATGGTTTTTCCAGTAGCCATGTACAAATGTGAGAGCAGGACCGTAAGGAAGGCTGAGAGTCAAAGAACGGATGCTTTCAAACTATGGTGATAGAGAAGACTCTTGAGAGTCCATTGGACAGCAAGAAGGTCAAACCAGTCAATCTTAAAGGAAATCAACCCTGAATATTTGTTGGAAGGACTGGTGCTGAAGCTGAAGCTCCAATACTTCAGCCACTCGATGCTAAGAGCCAACTCATTGGAAAAGACTCTGTTTCCAGGAAAGATTGAAGGCAGGAGGAGGAGGGAATGACAGAGGATGAGATCGTTGGATGGCATCATGGACTCAATGGACATAAGTCTGAGCAAACTCCAGGAGATAGTGAAGGACAGGGAAGCCTGGTGTGCTGCAGTCCATGGACTCTCAAAGAATTGGACACGATGAAGTGGCTGAACAGTAACAACAACAACAATAACTTGTTGGAGATCACTTGCCCATTTAAAACGTTCAGCTTTGGGCCTCTCTGGTGGTTCATTGGTTAAGAATCCACCTTGCAATGCAAGGGACCAAGGGACACCAGTTTGATCCCTGGTCTGGGAAGATCCCACATGCAGGGGAGCAACCAAGCCCATGCTCCACAGCTAGTAAAGCCCATGAGTCTCAGAGTCCATGCTCACAAAAGAAGCTTCTGTAATGAGAAGCCTGTGTACCACAGCTAGAGAGTAGCCCCGGTTCACCACAACTAGAGAAAGCCTGCACACGGCGGCAAATACCCAGTGCAGCCATAAATAAACAAACAACAAATAAAATATATTATTAAAAAAAAAACAAGTGTTCAGCACCCTTACCATCTCACCTTCCTTTTATTCCCTCAGAGGAAGCACACTGAGGGTGGAAGGGGGGATAGCTATTTCTTTAGGTGGAAGGTCACACACTGGCAGACATATGGGTCTTACCTGGGCTTTGTGATCTGGTATAAGTATGACCCAGTGTATGCTAGGGTAAGATGCATCTTTATCTCTCCAGAGCTAGGATCATAAAGTGAGCCAAGAGGAATAAGAATAATACTTAACAAGCTGTCATTTGCATCTGAAAAAGGAGGCTAAAGATCTATGCTCTCTAGGAAGCTTGAAGACAGTATTAACAATCCTTACAAGACTTGTCTTGCTCAAACACTAAACATTCTTGCATGCATGCTAAATCACTTCAGTTGTGTCTGACTCTGTGTGACCCTATGGACTGTAGCCTGCCAGGCTTCTTTGTCCATGGGATTCTCCAGGCAAGAACACTGAAATGGGTCGCGATGCCCTCTTCCAGGGGATCTTCCCAACCCAGGGATCAAACCCATGTCTCCTGAATCTCCTGCATTGGCAGCCAGAAGCTTTACTGCTGAGCCACCAGGGAAGGCAGGTGGGTTCTTTACTACTAGGGCCATTCTAGTGTCATATTAAAAGTGCCCCATGGGCAAAATAAACATTTTACTGTGACATAATATAATCTTTTAAAACCTTGATTTCAGAATTTAAATTTTAAAATACATTTTAAGATGTATGTGCCTCTACCTTTAAATATGAGCATTAATATTTAGAACAGCAGGGTAGAGATTAATGCTATGTGTATAAGAGAAGACACATGGAATCCAAAAATCAGCTGCTTGAAGTGTGTTAACTGATTAACTGTGTTAACTGACAAGATTAATATTTTTCCTGATTCCATGGTTTAATTAATTGAAAATGAACTAATTGATTTTTTGAAGTTTAAACATGTGATTAGAGATTGAATTTTCTAAATTGAATTTATACATCTTTGATAATCCCTGAACAGAATCAGAAAATATAGGTACAAATGAGTCTCCTGTCAATCCTATAGGGCCATGTGAGGCTAAATCAATGTGGCCGCTGTTTTTAACTGCATGTCACTTCTCCATAAATGGTGGTAAAACTCATAGTAATACAGAACTCGAGCTGTGCTGTGCTCAGTGGCTCAGTCATGTCCGACTCTTTGCGACCCCATGGACTGTCACACAGCAGTCTCCTCTCTCCATGGGATTTTCCAGGCAAGAATACTGGAGTGGGTTGCCATTTCCTCCTCCAGGGAATCTTCCTGACCTAGGGATGAAACCTGCATCTTCAGCATCTCCTGCGTTGACAGCAGTGAAGTTAATTTTTTAAAATAAAAATATACAGCCTACATGGAGACACCCTTCCAATGTATTGGGAGGAAACTGACAAATTAAAGGAGATTACTCATGGGCACATCCCTAGGAGCCTCTCTAATTGTTAAATAGCTTCTCCTTATAGATTTTTCATTGTGACTGTAGGAGGAGTAGATGTAGCTAAACTCTAAAGCTCAGTGCGCAGCTGAGACCGACAAATCTAATAAGGGACTGATTCACCATGTCTGTGTCTGTCAAGGTTTGCTTGGCTTTGTATCCAGATAATACCATTTCCTCTCCATTGTTTGACTGGTATCCTTTCAGAAGCATAGACCTGTTACCTCCTGTCCTTCCAGCTCAATCACTCTGCTCTTCCTTTTTCACTGTAATGATGGAGATAATACTTTGGAAAATTCAAATATGCATTCTTTTCTAGCTTTTCAAGTCTATGACATTTATTCTAGTTGGCCCAAGAATTCATCCCACCTGGAGAAGATTAAGGCATGTTGCAAGTAGGATGATGTCATAGCTTTTGACATGGAAAATAGGATTTTTCCAATTCCTTAAATTTCCTTTCAGTGTATCAAGAACACTGGTGGATAAAGAGAAGGAAGACGTTAGCAATTCATCCAGAAATGTGTGTCTGTACTTTTTTCCTTGGACTGCTATTCAAAGACGTAAAAGAAAGTAAGAAAGTGAGGGTAAATGAGGCCAGAATTGACTTTTTGTGTCCGCTTCTCATTTGAGACTCTGAACCTTACATGCTCCTCCTCACATGACTTTATAAAGGAAATATTATTATTTTTCTCATTTTAAAAATTGAGGCACATGGAAATGAGCAATTTTCTTGAAATTATACAGATGGCAAAGGCCTGGGCTTGAACCCAGGACAGTCTGACTAATCACTCTTCACAATACCATACTATCAATAAGCATTTCTGTGCTGTCTCTGCAAACATTGTGCACGTTAAAAAAAATAATTAAAGTAGTAAAAACTAAAAGTCCATAAAAATTTAATACTTTGCACTTACGGAATAAACGAGTTTCTGTTTGCATTGTTAATGTGGTATCAGAGTATGACACTTGCTCTGCTGGCTTAGCAGTCTATTAAAACCTCCTAAACTTTTGAATGGAAATAAAGATTTACTATGTAACTTGAACTTCTACATTGTCTTGTTAAAAAATAAGTTTGAGTTGTACTTTTGTTCAGTTGCATCCAAACTAAAAACATTTTGTTTTTCTCTTGTGTGAATCTCTTGAACTGTTTTGTTATTATTGATAATCACAAATGTTAATATAATTTCTCATCTAAACGTATCAAGTACCATAAACTTCTACATAGATCTGTAATTTCTTTCAGCCTGTCAGGAAGTAAATTAATTGCAACAATAAGTGTGCTCTTTGAAACTCTTTTAAACAGGGTAGTTTGTTCATATTCCAGCCATTCCCTTAGAGATGGTATAAATATTTAAAAATTGTTTTGGGAACCAAACTCTTTATATGTAGGTGTATTTGGAATCTTCATGTTATTTAATCCCATCATCCAAAATAATATAAACTATCTCTCTCAACTAGATGTTATCTTCACTTTTAGGTGCTTAGCTCTTCATTTACATGTTTTAAAGGATTATTTCATAGTAGTTTATTTGAATTACATAAGACAGTTTTCACATCAGCTTTTAAAATTTGAGGTTTCATTCTCTTTTATTTATTTTTTTGCTGACTTGATGTCTCTGGTGTAAGGCTTGCTTTTGCTTGTAAACCTACAGTGTTACCAGTTAAATAATGTCACTGTTCAAGTCATGTTAACCACTCTGGATTAAAAATGCTCTTGAGAAATTCAGCAGTGGTTGTGAATCATTGAAATTTGGAAAAATAATCAGCACCACGTGACAGTTACATGACATATGGTGGATCTGGTATTTAATGTACAAGATTGAAGGTGGTTTGGCGGAGAATGGACATGTGTCTGAGTCCTTTCACTGTTCACCTGAAAAGATCACAATATTATTAATTGGCTATATCTCAGTACAAAATAAAACATTTTTAAAAAGAGAAAAAGAAAATGAAGGTGAACCCCTTGTACAATTTCATGCATAAGATAGCATCAAGCAGAGGGAGGAAAAAGGGAAGAGTGGAAAATATGCAAATCCTAATTTCCCAGAAAAATGGGGGCAGGCAGAATTTAACTCTGAGGAAAGTGATAAAATAGAAACAATTACATTAAATCAGTTATACAAAACAAGTCACACCTTTTACTGTAATTTTATAGAGTGGATATTTTCAATATCCTATTTGATAAAAAAAGAAGTAAATTTTATGGTCAACTTAATGCATCTTTCTTAATCAAACACTTAAGCAGTGCCTTTTTTTCTGCCTGGTTGGTGTTAGCTGCCTGAGCTAACATATTTGTCTGTTGTCTCACTTTCAAAATATTATTATTCCCTTTGGTAGGAATCTACTTGTAATTCATAAATTGAAATATTTCTTATCTTTCATTCTAATGTAATTAGTCAATTATTTGATAACTCAACAAGCATGTGCTTTTATTATCACCAGTCACTTGCTATTTTGGACATGGTTCATTTGTTTCTTTCCCTAGCCATCTGTGATTATGTGAAAATGATGTCAGAAAAAGATTGCACTTTCATTTTTCAGAAAAAAATCTCTAGGCATTGGACTGGGGAATCATGCTGTTGTCAGTAACAGTCATAGCTGAAAGTTTCATCATTTACAATAAATAATCTGGGTGACCATAATTATATAGGATCTAGAAAAGATTGTTGAATTTATGAAAATAAGTTATGGACTATGCATCACGTAGGATTAGATTTGTCTGCAACTGATAGAAATCTACAAACAACAATGTCGTAAGCAACATGGGGGTTTTCTGTCTCAGGCAAACAGAATCTTAGTGTTACCTGTCCAGGGTTGGCATGATGCCTGCATAACCATTGGGGATCGAAATGCCTTCTCTCTTGTTGCTGGGCCATAGTCACTATGTGGCTTCCATATTATGGTCACATGTGACCAATTAAGCTCCAGTCTCTCATTTATTGAAGAAGGAAATGGCAACCCACTCCAGTATTCTTGCCTGGGAGATCCCATGGACAGAGGAGGCTTGCGGGCTATCGTCCATGGGGTTCTCAAGAGTAGGATGTGACTTAATAACTAAAACTCCACCACCACCGCTTATTTATTGCCCAGTCAATGAAAAAGAAGAACCCCGAAAGGACAAACTTCAACTATGAAGGAGGGAGAGGAATGTATGTCAGGGACAATTTCCAATCTCAGTCACAAAATTATTAACCCAAATTATCTCAAACCTAAAGCCACAATACTGAGTTTTTTAAAACACTGATATTCATATTTTTGATGGTAAAACTATGGCACATTTAGCTACTTACACCAATTTTTATTTTACCAAATAATTTAGTTATAAGAAAAGATATTTATAAGACAAGGTGTTATAGAGAAAAAGTTAGAAAGAGAGCCCTAGAAACATAAAATACAAGAAAGATATGAAACATACTTTAAATTATTGTGATTTTAAAGTGTATTTTGTAGGAAAACTGTGCTCTTAAAGTACCAAAGCTTTACTCAGGAGAGGTCAAATTAAAGAGAGTAACTAACAAGACCAGGAGCTGACTGTGGCTCAGATCATGAACTTCTTATTACCATATTCAGACTTAAATTGAAGAAAGTAGGGAAAACCTACTTTCAGACCATTCAGGTATGACCTAAATCAAATCCCTTATGATTGATTATACAGTGGAAGTGAGAAATAGATTTAAGGGCCTAGATCTGATAGATAGAGTGCCTGATGAACTATGGACTGAGGTTCGTGACATTGTACAGGAGACAGGGATCAAGACCATCCCCATGGAAAAGAAATGCAAAAAAGCAAAATGGCTGTCTGGGGAGGCCTTACAAATAGCTGTGAAAAGAAGAGAAGCGAAAGCAAAGGAGAAAAGGAAAGATATAAGCATCTGAATGCAGAGTTCCAAAGAATAGCAAGGAAAGATAAGAAAGCCTTCCTCAGCAATCAATGCAAAGAAATAGAGGAAAACAACAGAATGGGAAAGACTAGAGATCTCTTCAAGAAAATTAGAGATACCAAGGGAACATTTCATGCAAAGATGGGCTCAATAAAGGACAGAAATGGTAGGGACCTAACGGAAGCAGAAGATATTAAGAAGACGTGGCAAGAATACACAGAAAAGTGAAGTGAAAGTGAAGTCGCTCAGTCGTGCCCGACTCTTTGCGACCCCATGGACAGTAGCCTGCACCAAGCTCCTCCGTCCATGGGATTTTCCAGGCAAGAGTACTGGAGTGGGTTGCCATTTCCTTCTCCAAGAAGAACTGTACAAAAAAGATTTTCACGACCCAGATGATCACGATGGTGTGATCACTGACCTAGAGCCAGACATCCTGGAATGTGAAGTCAAGCAGGCCTTAGAAAGCATCACTATGAACAAAGCTAGTGGAGGTGATAGAATTCCAGTTGAGCTATTTCAAATCCTGAAAGATGATGCTGTGAAAGTGCTGCACTCAATATGCCAGCAAATTTGGAAAACTCAGCAGTGGCCACAGGACTGGAAAAGGTCAGTTTTTATTCCAATCCCAAAGAAAGGCAATGCCAAAGAATGCTCAAACTACCGCACAATTGCACTCATCTCACATGCTAGTCAAGTAATGCTCAAAATTCTCCAAGGCAGGCTTAGCAATATATGAACCGTGCATTTCCTGATGTTCAAGCTGGTTTTAGAAAAGGCAGAGGAACCAGAGATCAATTGCAAACATCTGCTGGATCATCGAAAAAGCAAGAGAGTTCCAGAAAAACATCTATTTCTGCTTTAGTGACTATGCCAAAGCCTTTGACTGTGTGCATCACAATAAACTGTGGACAATTCTGAAAGAGATGGGAATACCAGACCACCTGACCTGCCTCTTGAGAAATTTGTATGCAGGTCAGGAAGCAACAGTTAGAACTGGACATGGAACAACAGACTGGTTCCAAATAGGAAAAGGAGTATGTCAAGGCTGTATACTGTCACCCTGCTTATTTAACTTATATGCAGAGTACATCATGAGAAACACTGGACTGGAAGAAACACAAGCTGGAATCAAGATTTCCGGGGGAAATATCAATAACCTCGGATATGCAGATGACACCACACTTATGGCAGAAAGTGAAGAGGAATTAAAAAGCCTCTTGATGAAAGTGAAAGTGGAGAATGAAAAAGTTGGCTTCAAGCTCAACATTCAGAAAATGAAGATCATGGCATCTGGTTCCATCACTTCATGGGAAATAGATGGGGAAACAGTGGAAACAGTGTCAGACTTTATTTTTCTGGGCTCCAAAATCACTGCAGATGGTAACTGCAGCCATGAAATTAAAAGATGCTTACTCCTTGGAAGGAAAGTTATGACCAACCTAGATAGCATATTCAAAAGCAGAGACATTACTTTGCCAACAAAGGTCCGTCTAGTCAAGGCTATGGTTTTTCCTGTGGTCATGTATGGATGTGAGAGTTGGACTGTGAAGAAGGCTGAGCGCTGAAGAATTGATGCTTTTGAACTGTGGTGTTGGAGAAGACTCTTGAGAGTCCCTTGGACTGCAAGGAGATCCAACCAGTCCATTCTGAAGGAGATCAGTCCTGGGTGTTCTTTGGAAGGAATGATGCTAAAACTGAAACTCCAGTACTTTGGCCACCTATTGGAAGAATTGACTCATTGGAAAAGACTCTGACTTGGGAGGGATGGGGGCAGGAGGAGAAGGGGATGACAGAAGATGAGGTGGATGGCTGGATGGCATCATTGACTCGATGGACGTAAGTCTTAGTGGACTCCGGGAGGTGGTGTTGGACAGGGGGGCCTGGCATGCTGATTCATGGTTTCGCAAAGAGTGGACATGACTGAGCGACTGAACTGAAGTTTTGTCTTTAAAAGAATATGAAATTGTTAGTCACTCAGTCATATCCAACTGTTTGCGACCACATGGGACTATAGCCTGCCAGGCTCCTCTCTTCATGGAATTCTACAGGCAAGAATACTGGAATGAGTAGCTATTCAATTTTCCAGGGGATCTCCCCAACCCAGGGATTGAACCTGGGTCTCCCACATTGCAGGCAGGTTCTTTACCATCTGAGCCACCAGGGAAGTGGAATACATTTCTTTTAAAAAAGTTTTGTTTTTTTTTTTTTAGAAAAAGTTAAAAAAAGTTCTTTTAATATTAGAAGGATGTGATATCTCTATGAGGCCAGGAATTTATATTTTGTTCACAGTTATAATCTTGGCACCTGGAAAACTGCCTCCTACAAAGTAGTGTTAAATACATGTTTGTTGAGTTATCAAATGATTGATTAATTACATTAGCCTGAAAAACAAGAAATATAAATTGTGAGTAGATTCCTAAAAAGGGAATACATTTGATACTAACTAAAAAACAAAAAAAATGACACAGTACATGAGATCACTTCCTCAACTCTTTCAACTATGTTTTATAAGAAACATCTAAGAAAAGAGCAATTTGGGTATATATGAGATTCACTGGAAATGTCAATATATCCTAATTTCAAAGCTCTCAAAGTTCATCAAAGTAGAAAAAATGATGGGCATAAACTTACATACAGTGTAAAAACTTTTCAGCAGCAAATCACAAGAAAAGATATGAGCTGGCCAGCAACAGAGTCATGAAATGGTGGGAAATGTAATGAAGTAGGTGCTGAATTTAAGGAAGAAAAGCAAAGAAGTGTATGCACTTATCATTATGCATGTTGTTTGAATGTATAAGTTGTAATGTTTTCTGAATAAGTGAAAATGTGAAAAGCTCTCAATTCTGCCATGTCTTTATATGACACTACTCATGAATATGCAAAAGGATGAATAATTCTTAAAATATGTAAGCAGAACAAAAGCATTAGGAGTGGGCTAAGAAAGGTATAAAACATGGGTTGATGTGTTCTTATTCTTCGTGTAATTGAGACACATCTAGAGATTACTGAATTGTCTAATATGCAGGTGACTGGTAAATCAAGTATGTGGCTGACAGATTCCAAATTTAAAATTATAATTTAAATACTGTGTTTTTTTTTTAATTATCTCTGTTATTAGAATTCTTTCTCATGAGCAATAAGCAAATTTTATTACAAAATCCTTTTTCATCGCTTTCAAAAAAGAAACATTATTTTACATTTTGTCAGAGAAAGATGATAAATGTTTTAAATGGATTTGGGAAGAAGGGACAAAATATATCACAGACTCATCTTCAAAGCTTTCAAAGAACACATACCTCTTCAAAATGTCTTGTGTCACAAATTTTTATTTCAGAAATGAATACTTAGAGAGAGCAATTCTGTGATAATCATTGAGAATATAGTTGTTTCTTTTTTGTTCCTGCTACTCCCTGTGCCTGGAAGAGGACCTAGTACACAGTAGATGCTCAATAAATACTTAATGTATGATTGATTGAATAACTGACTGAAAAGTTAATTAGATGCTTATATAATCCTGGAACTTCAATTTACTGAAATTCTGCAAAGTTTAACTTCATTTATGAGTGTACCCACATAATCAGCTTTGGCAGTTGATGTATTTAATGTGATATTCATAATGACACTCAGAACTGGCACTTAAATATTTTGAATTGGCCAATTGTTCCAGCAAGAGCAGATGACTCATTTCCATTCCACTTTGTCCTTAAGATTACTTTTAAAATACCACAGAGAAACATATTAGTGACTGGCATTGATAGATATTGGGAAATGATTGGTAACCAAATTGATGGAAGCAGAAGGGCTCAGTGGCACTGGGAAGAAATTTCCTAATCTGTGGAGAGAAAGTGATATTTCACTAACAATACCCCCTAAAAATTCTTTGCTGCAATTTCATACATTCCTATAATAAACATTTTAGATTGAAGCCTCTCACATTTAACATATACTGCTTTGGTTATAAGTTGATGTGATGTTACCATCACTGCTGGGAATGATGTTCAAGAAATTAATATTATTTTATTAAAAGCTTCCAATATTATTCAAATTAATGATTGACTTGCAGGATTACTCTGAAGCTTCCCATAAAACTTTCTTTTTTTTTTTTTAAGTCCTTATGTAACTACTGCTCTGTGATTCCAGAGAATCACAACCTGCTTTCTAAGCTTTCACATTCAGCCTACCTAGGTATCTTGGGAATGGGAGTGTAATATGCGTTTTTGATTGATTAGAGAATTAAAATTTCATAATAGGACTAAATGATGAGTTTCTAAGAAATAGTTTGCCAATTGACCTTAAAGGAAACCCAATAGAATTGTGGTGCAACTCTACTGAAATTATTCTCCTTAAGGTTACAATGGAGGCTTTGCCAATTTTCCTCAGTTCTGATAATTTATAACATCTCTGTTAATTTTTTATTATTTCATCTCCACTTTCCTCTGAGTTTTGTATCTTTCCTTTGTACCCTTCTCTCTGGCTGCTTTTACTTTTTCCTTCACTTTTGGATCTTCTGTTCTCTAATGAGTCAGTATTTGTTAGTACTCACTTCCTGGCTCCCTGTACATAATTTTAGGTTTTCAGTGTTCATTTCCTTGCTTAAATTCATCTCACATCTATGTCTGTGCTCGCATAGATGTCTATGCTCGCATCCATGTCATGTCTATGCTTTACTAAGATTTATGAGCCCCTCTGCTCCTAGCATGGCATGGATCTCTCACCCAAGAGAGGATAGCTTGCCTCACCCCCCATCCTGCCACATTTCTAAAATGTCACACCTCTACTTTCATCCCTTCTCAGGATGAAGTTAAAATTCCTTAACATTTCCTAGAGATTTTCCAGGATAGGGTCCAGGCTTACCTCTCCATGACCACATTTTATCATTTGCTCTCTAACAATATTGTTTTGGGGGCTTCCCAGGTGGCTCAGTGGTAAACAATCTGCCTGCCAATGCAGGAGATGCAAGTTCGATCCCTGGGTCAAGAAGATCACCTTGAGATGGAAATGGTAACCCACTTTACTATTCTTGCCTGGGAAATCCCATGGACAGAGGAACCCAGCAGGCTACATTTCCATGAGATTGCAAGAGATTCAGACATGACTTAGCAATTGAACAACAGCAACATTGTGTTCAGTTCTTTAAATCCACGCTGTTCTTTGTCCTTCCATATGCTTCCCTGTATGTGCACCACACCCTCTCCCTAATGGATAATGCCTTTTACCCTCAAGACTTACTTTGCATATCCTTCCTTCAAAAGACCTTCACTGTCACCTTATGGCTTATAGATGGTACAGCTACCTGCCTTTTTGCCTCTTGTACTTACTATCAGAGAATCCCTGATATCCCCTATGTTTTAATTATCTATTGACTTAATTCCTTACTGACTTCGTTCCCTATTTCTGGAGGATAACACCTGTGACTTTTTTTTTTTTTTTTTTTTGTATAGAAAAATGCCGAGCATGAATTAAGCACCCAATTTTAAAAATTATTTTTCTTTTTTAATTTATTTTTGGCTCTGCTGGGTCTTCGTTGCTGTGGGGGCTTTTCTCTAGTTGCAGTGTGTGGGCTTCTCATTGCAGTGGCTTCTCCTGTTACGGTGCAGAGGCGCTAGGCATGTGGGCTTCAGTAGTTGGAGCATATGGGCTCAATAGTTGTGGCACATGGGCTCTTGAGCACAGATTCAATAGTTGTGGCACTCAGGCTAAGTTGCCCTGCAGCATATGGCATCTTTCCGGATCAGGGATCGAACCCATGTCCCCTGCATTGGCAGGTGGATTCTTTACCACTAAGCCACCAGGGAAGCCCCAATTTTTTTTTCTTAATAAATAAAAAGTAGGTGTTTTTCATTCAGCATCAAAGTCCAAAGATTCAAAGCTATTAATATTTTCTTTCTGACTTGCCTCGATTTCTATGGATTTTCTCCAAATACTTGAATTCAGGATAACATAATAAAAAACAAATATTTCAATTTAAGCTAATTGAAATTTTATCTTTAAAATATAAAATTTCCTTTGAGCATTGCCTTGACCATCCCCTACAATTTATACATATAACTCATTAGCATTACTTCCTAAACAGTTTAGAATTATACATATTTTTGACCCAATGTATTATGAGGCTGTTTTTGAATCATTAATTAATTAGATCCTTTTTGGAGAAGGCAATGGCACCCCACTCCAGTACTCTTGCTTGGAAAATCCCATGGACGGAGGAGCCTAGTAGGCTGTAGTCCATGGGGTCGCTAAGAGTCGGACACAACTGAGCGACTTCACTTTCACTTTTCACTTTCCTGCATTGGAGAAGCAAATGGCAACCCACTCCAGTGTTCTTGCCTGAAGAATCTCAGGGACAGGGGTGCCTGGTCGGCTGCCGTCTGTGGGATCTCACAGAGTCGGACACGACTGAAGCGACTTAGCAGCAGCAGCAGCAGCAGCAGGAGATCCTTTTTAAAAAATATTTCTTTTGGAAATAACTAGTTTTACTCTTTTGCAGAGAAAGACTGCTGCCTACCAGGCTCCTCCATCCATAGGATTTTCCAGGCAAGAGTAAAGGAGTGAGGTGCCATTGCTTTCTGGAGTGAGGTGCATATTTTCGGTACTTTGAAATTTAAGTTTTTTTGCAAGGTATATATTATTTTTAAAGGGTCGTGTGCACTGGTTAATTCTCTATTGAAAATTTCACAAAATTTGATATATATAAAATTCTGAATTCATTTCTTCTAATTTTTATGTGCTGTGTGCTGTGCTTAGTCGCTCAGTTGTGTCTTACTCTTTGCGACCTCAAGGACAGTAGCCCTCCAGGCTCCTCTGTCCATGGGATTCTCCAGGCAAGAATACTGGAGTGGGTTGCCATGCCCTCCTCCAGGAGATCTTCCCAACCCAGGGATTGAACCCAGGTCTCCCGCATTGCAGGTGGATTCTTTACCATCTGAGCCACCAGGAAAGCCTAAATATAATCAGATATTTTCTATATAATTGATTAGAGGCTGAGAAATGTGTATAGAATTGGGCCTATGTCAAATTATCACTCAATTCCAAGAATTTGTCTTTCTGTATTTTGATACATTTTAGGATTTTCATCTATTACTTTCATGATTCTCTTTTATCCATGTTAAAAACAATCTTTCTATTCTACTTTGTTCAAAATAACATAGCTGTTTGTCTCATTTTTCTCGATGCTTCCAAATGCACTGTCACCCACTGCTTTGTTGTCTTCTCTTTTTATGGATGTCTGTTTCAGAATTCCCTCTCCTCTCTCTTATAAAGATATATGTGATATCATTTAGGGCCCATAAGAAAGATAAGAACAAGTTCTTCTTCTCAGTAGCTTTAACTTGATTGTATCTTTTGCCGTATAAGGTAATACATTTGTCCCTTGGTGTCTGTTGTTGTTCAGTCGCCAAGTCATGTCTGACTCTTTGCGACCCCATAGAATGCAGCATGCCAGGCTCCCCTTTGCCCTTCACCATTGCCCAGAGTTTGTTCAAACTCGTGTCCACTGAGTCACTGATGCCATCCAACCATCTCATCTTCTGTCGACCCCTTCCCCTCCTGCCTTCAATCTTTCCCAGCATCATGGATTTTTCCAATGAGTCAGTTCTTCACATCAGTTGGCCAAAGTATTAGAGCTTCAGCTTCAGCTTCAGTCCTTCCAATTACTATTCAGGACTGATTTCCTTTAGGATTGACTGGCTTGATCTCCTTGCAGTCCAAGGGACTCTCAAGAGTCTTCTCCAGCACCACAGTTTGAAAGCATCACTTCTTTGGTGCTCAGCCTTCTTTATGGTCCAACTCTCACATCCATGCATGACTACTGGAAAAACCATAGCTTTGACTGATAGAACTTTGTTTGAAAAGTGATGTCTCTGCTTTTCAATAAGCTGTCTAGGTTTGTCATAGCTTTTCTTTCATGGCTGTAGTCACCATCTACAGTGATTCTGGAGCCAAGAAATATAAAGTCTGTCACTGTTTCCATTTTTCCCCCCACTTATTACTATGAAGTGATAGGACTGGATGTCGTGATCTTAGTTTTTTGAATGTTGAGTTTTAAGTTAACCTTTTATCCCTGAGGTCTGTGGGATATTAATTTCAGGACCCATCCCCACCAGTCATCAAAATCCGAGGATGCTCCAGACCTTTATATAAAATGGTGTAGTATTTGCATATAACCTATGTACATCCTTTAAATTATCTTGAGATTACTTATAATAGCTAATACAATATAAATGCTAGGTATATAGTTGTAATATAAATGCTAAGTAATAGCTGCCAGTGAGCAGTAAATTCAAATTTTGCTTAGTGGAACATTCAGGATTTAAAAAAACTGTATTTTCAGTCCATGAATGCACAACTCATAGATATGGAACCCATAGACAGAGAGGATGTGAAGGACTTACTATATGCATAGGTTCTGGGAATTGGGATTTGATTGTATTGTCAGGGGCCATTTTTCAGTCTACCACAATTTTAAAATGCTGCCTATGTAATATTCCACTTTGTAAATATACCAGCTTATTCATGTTGATGGGCATTTAGCTTTCTGCTGTTGAAAGTAATGCTGTTATAAGATTCCTATCCACATCTCTTATTGTATATATCTATGAATTTTTCTAACATATATGCCTGTGAATTAAGTTGCTGGTCATAAGGTTTATGAATGTTTGGATTTTGGAGGTAATATAAAACTGTTTTCCAGAGTGATTTCGTCCAGATACCTTTACAACGGGAATGTATAAGAGACCTTGAAATTCCATGTGCTTCCTGACACTTGACATTTCTAGATTTTTTAAGTTGTGCAAATGTAATGGCCATAACATGGTATCTCATTTGGGTCTTGATTTACCTTTCACTGATTATTAACAACATTGACTATCATGTATTTCTTATTTATATGCTTTTTATCTTTAGCTAAATGTTTGTGTCTTTTATTTTTATAGTTTCTATATTGATTTTTTTATTGTTTTCTTAAGAGTTTTAAAATATATATTCTTTTATTTATTAGCTTATTTTTAATTTTTGGACGTGATGGGATTTTTTTGCTGTGCATGGCTTTCCCTAATTGTGGCAAGTGAGGGCTGCTCTGTAGTTGTGCGAAGGCTTCTCATTGCAGCGGCTTCTCTTGTTGCAAAGCACGGGCTCGAGGCACGCGGGCTTCAGACCCTAGAATTCGGGCTCAGGAATTGTGTTACGTGGGTTTAGTTGTTCTGCTACATGGCATGTGAGATATTTCCTGACCAGGGATTGAACCTGTGACCTCTGAATTTCAGGAAAATTCTTATCCACTGTGCCACCAGGGAAGTCTAAGATATATTCTTTATAGAAATTTTTCTTATTACAAATATCCATATGTCTTCTCCTGCATTAAAACCCTCCCCTATCCACACCCCCTTCCCTAAAGTGTTTTTGAACAAAATTTCCTAATTTAGATACAGGAAAGTTTATTTTTATTTATTCTGTTGTTTTTTTAAAGTAAGAAATCTTTCCCTACAGCAGGGTCTTAAATACTCACCTGTATTTTCTTCTAGAAATTTTGTTTGTATTTTCAATACCTATTCTATTTAGAATTGATTTTTTAAAACTTATGGCTTGTGCTAGGGATCATATTTGATCTTTTTCACAATGGAAAATTTTTTCAGCTTCATTTATTAAATAGTTTCTCTCTTCTTCACCTCTTTGTATATACAAAATTTTTTCCACACTAGACTAGCTCTGCCTCTGGGCTTCTATACTCTCTCTATTCAGTTGGTCAATTTCTCTACTACTATGTCAACCACTACCTTAATTATCAGGATTTCATCATTAAGTCCTGATTGTCTAAATTCCTTAAAATAATTTTTTAACTTAAAAAAGATTTTTCATCATATGATTTGTGAAGTGAATGGGAAAGTGTTAGTTGCTCAGTCGTGTCTGACTCTTTTTGACCCCATGGACTGGAATTCACAAGACTCCTCCCTCCATGGAGTTCTCCAGGCAAGAATACTGGAGTGGGTTGCCATTCCCTTCTCCAGGGGATGTTCCTGACCCAGAGATCGAACCCACGTCTCTTGCATTGCAGGCAGATTCTTTACCATCTGAGCCACCAGGGAAGCAGTATTTGTGGATAAAGTCTATTTTGTATGTGGTATTATCCATTTAAAATAATTTCCTTTTAAAATACATATTTTTAAAATGAACAAAATTAATTCTGAAGCCAGACATTTGTTAAATATTGTAATATACAAATTAACATGTCTTATTAGTATTGGTACCTTTGAAATTTTATCTCTAGAGTCAGTGTGTTTTATTTTATTTTGTACTTTTTTTTTTTAATTGGAGTATAGCCAATTGACAATGTTGTGAGAGTTTCAGGTGAACCATGAAGGGACTCAGCCATGAGTCAATATATTTTAAATTAAAGAACCACAATTTCAAACTCTAGGTTAATATTTGCTAAGAACACTTGTTGTTTCTGTTTCTCATCTTTAATGAGTCTCATCTAAATGAGACTGATGCGGCTTATCCCTCAAAGTGACTTCTTGGTAATAAAAATGACAAATTTAATATTTTCTAATTAAGTGGTAACTCATTTAGTATTTGCATATGCTTGCGATTTTAATCTATTCTAGACAATTAAGCTTCAGCACATTAGGAACGCTTACTTTTCCTTAGGGGATTGTGAAAGTAGTTTCTGGTGAGTTGGTTTGCCTGGAGAAGATTCTCATGGTGAGAGGGAAATTACTGATGCTGTGATTTTGTGGGTCCAGTGTCACCTGAGGGGAGGCTAACCAGCATGTTCAATTCAGTTCAGTTCAGTTGCTCAGTTGTGTCCGACTCTTTGCAACCCCATGAATCACAGCACGCCAGGCCTCCCTGTCCATTACCAACTCCCGGAGTCCACCCAAACCCATGTCCATTGAATCGGTGATGCAATCCAACCATCTCATCTTCTGTCGTCCCCTTCTCCTCCTGCCTTCAATCTTTCCCAGCATCAGGGTCTTTTCAAATGAATCAGCTCTTCGCATCAGGTGGCCAAAGTATTAGAGTTCCAGCTTCAACATGAGTCCTTCCAATGAACACCCAGGACTGATCTCCTTTAGGATGGACTGGTTAGATCTCCTTGCAGTCCAAGGGACTCTCAGAGTCTTGTCCAACACCACAGTTCAAAAGCATCAATTCTTCGGCACTCAGCTTTCTTTATAGTCCACCTCTAACATCCATACATGACCACTGGAAAAACCATAGCCTTGACTAGATGGACCTCTGTTGGCAAAGTAACGTCTCTGCTTTTGAATATGCTATCTAGGTTGGTCATAACTTTCCTTCCAAGGAGTAAGCATCTTTTAATTTCATGGCTGCAATCACCATCTACAGTGATTTTAGAGTCCAGAAAAATAAAGTCAGTCACTGTTTCCCCATGTACCAGCATGAGAACAGACAATAGAGTGTAGCTGCAAGTCTTCGTGTAAGTGTTTCCTCTAGCCTCCTAAGTGTACTGACAGCTTAAAAAACCCACATATCTCTTAGGAATTAATCATACCAACTCTGAGCTAAAACTAATTGCTGGGAACTTACCACTGAGTCCATTTGTTTGAATGAGTGTTTCAGAAGGGTCACATGATAAATGGGATTCTGATATGAAATATCATGCCCTAAATTCATCCTCTGGCTTCTCCCATTTTCTCAGTATAAAGTCAGGATAGATATCATGACCGTCAATCTGAATCCCCATTTCAGCCTCCTGACTAATAACAGTAGCACTGCTTAGTAGGAATAGCTCAATGGAAATGCGCAGAGCACCATCCCCACCATTGCCATTCCAGTTGGAAAAATGAATTGTACTCTATTTCATTCAAGAATTTCAAATGGAGTAATCTGATATTTGGAGAAGCCTAGATTCTATGCCAATACCCTAGGTGCTAGGAGTGAAGAGTGTAGAGGATAGAGGAGTAGGTTTTTGGTCTTTTCAGCTTATATATTAGGAGAGAGTTCAACAGAAATGTATATGATGAGGAATTCTCCAGGGATATGAAGTAGTTCAGATTCTAGGCAGCCAAAGAAACACATATGTCATTTGTTGAAGATCACAGCAAACTAAACAAACAAAACTAAATGAAAGGACTGAATTCATTATCCAACTCCAAATCTTTCTACTCTACAACAGGGACTGTCACCCTGAGTTACTAAAAGGCCTTTGGTAGATATTGTGTATGATTAGATAAATAATGATAATATTTTAAATTTATATTATTTCTCAACAAACAAGCAAATCTTGAGCTACTTTAACATATTTGCTCTTTAAAACTTAGTAGTGTGAACAATTTTACTACCTTATTTAGCGGATAATTAAAGTGAAATAAGGAACTACCAAATGACCTCCCCATAATCAGTCAGTAGTATATTCACCATTATATTTTTTCCCCTAACTCTATTTCAACCCACTAGTGTCCACTGTCTGCTTTCTAAAAAGAAAAAAAAAATATGGCTATGGGCTAAACACATTGGACATGAATGATGTTTTCCTCCTTGAAATTTTTGTACGAGGCGGGGGTTAGTAACAGGAAAACTGAAATTCAGGTGATATATAAAATAATGGATTTGGTCAGACTAGACTATAAGAGGATTAGAGCTGAGTTGAATTATCATAGCTTTAAATAATGTAAAGTCCAACTTAAATGGAAATATACTCTAAAAACTTCTTGGCATATTTCCACTTTAATAATCCAACACCACCTGTGAAAATGAAACAAGTATTATAGGCCTCCACTAAATGGATTATATGTTTCTTAGCAGACACCTGTTCAGAGCACTTAGGTATTAGGTGATTCGGGGATCTCAAATGCATTCATATCTATTGATTGAGCCTAGATATTGAATTTAAATGTTAGGAAATACAGTGGCAATTTTAAAGAGAAACTATAATGAAAAAAAATATATATTTAATTTTAAGGTCCTTGACTTTGAGATTATCAAAGGCAAAGTATTAATTCATCTGTATAGACCACTGGTTTAAAAGTGCTTTCACAAGTGAATTTTGTTAGGAAATATGTTAGAGCACTCATTTCCCGCACACCCCCACCCACTGTTTAAAAAAAAAATTATTTTTTTGAATTTACCAAGGCTAGATTTATGGCCCAGGATGTGATCTATCCTGGAGAAGGTTCCATGTGCGCTTGAGAAAAAGGTGAAATTCATTGTTTTGGGATGAAATGTACTATAGATATCAATTAAGTCTAACTGGCCTATTGTATCATTTAAAGTTTGTGTTTCCTTGTTAATTTTCTGTTTAGTTGATCTATCCATAGGTGTGAGTGTGGTATTAAAGTCTCCCACTATTATTGTGTTATTGTTAATTTCTCCTTTCATACTTGTTAGCATTTGTCTTACATATTGCGGTGCTCCCGTGTTGGGTGCATATATATTTATAATTGTTATATCTTCTTCTTGGATTGATTCTTTGATCATTATGTAGTGACCGTCTTTGTCTCTTTTCACAGCCTTTGTTTTAAAGTCTATTTTATCTGATATGAGTATTGCTACTCCTGCTTTCTTTTGGTCCCTATTTGCATGGAAAATCTTTTTCCAGCCCTTCACTTTCAGTCTGTATGTGTCCCCTGTTTTGAGGTGGGTCTCTTGTAGACAACATATGTAGGGGTCTTGTTTTTGTATCCATTCAGCCAGTCTTTGTCTTTTGGTTGGGACATTCAACCCATTTATGTTTAAGGTAATTACTGATAAGTATGATTCCATTGCCATTTACTTTATTGTTTTGGGTTCGAGTTTATACACTGTTTTTGTGTTTCCTGTCTAGAGAATATCCTTTAGTATTTGTTGGAGAGCTGGTTTGGTGGTGCTGAATTCTCTCAGCTTTTGCTTGTCTGTAAAGCTTTTGATTTATCCTTCATATTTGAATGAGATCCTTGCTGGGTACAATAATCTGGGCTGTAGATTATTCATTCCTATACGCTAATAATGAGAAAACAGAAAGAGAAATTAAGGAAACAATTCCATTCACCATTGCAACGAAAAGAATAAAATACATAGGAATATATCTACCTAAAGAAACTAAAGATCTATATATAGAAAACTATAAAACACTGGTGAAAGAAATCAAAGAGGACACTAATAGATGGAGAAATATACCATGTTCATGGATTGGAAGAATCAATATAGTGAAAATGAGTATACTACCCAAAGCAATTTATAGATTCAATGCAATCCCTATCAAGCTACCAACGGTATTCTTCACAGAGCTAGAACAAATAATTTCACAATTTGTATGGAAATACAAAAAACCTCGAATAGCCAAAGCTATCTTGAGAAAGAAGAATGGAACTGGAGGAATCAACCTACCTGACTTCAGGCTCTACTACAAAGCCACAGTCATCAAGACAGTATGGTACTGGCACAAAGACAGAAATATAGATCAATGGAACAAAATAGAAAGCCCAGAGATAAATCCAGGCACATATGGACACCTTATCTTTGACAAAGGAGGCAAGAATATACAATAGATTAAAGACAATCTCTTTAACAAGTGGTGCTGGGAAATCGGGTCAACCACTTGTAAAAGAATGAAACTAGAACACTTTCTAACACCATACACAAAAATAAACTCAAAATGGATTAAAGATCTCAACGTAAGACCAGAAACTATAAAACTCCTAGAGGAGAACATAGGCAAAACACTCTCTGACATACATCACAGCAGGATCCTCAATGACCCACCTCCCAGAATATTGGAAATAAAAGCAAAAATAAACAAATGGGACCTAATTAAACTTAAAAGCTTCTGCACAACAAAGGAAACTATAAGCAAGGTGAAAAGACAGCCTTCAGAATGGGAGAAAATAATAGCAAGTGAAGCAACTGACAAACAACTAATCTCAAAAATATACAAGCAACTCCTACAGCTCAATTCCAGAAAAATAAATGACCCAATCAAAAACTGGGCCAAAGAACTAAATAGACATTTCTCCAAAGAAGACATACAGATGGCTAACAAACACATGAAAAGATGCTCAACATCACTCATTATCAGAGAAATGCAAATCAAAACCACTATGAGGTACATTTCACACCAGTCAGAATGGCTGCGATCCAAAAGTCTACAAGCAATAAATGCTGGAGAGGGTGTGGAGAAAAGGGAACCCTCTTACACTGTTGGTGGGAATGCAAACTAGTACAGCCACTATGGAGAACAGTGTGGAGATTCCTTAAAAAACTGGAAGTAGAACTGCCTTATGATCCAGCAATCCCACTGCTGGGCATACACCCTGAGGAAACCAGAAGGGAAAGAGACACGTGTACCTCCAATGTTCATCGCAGCACTGTTTATAATAGCCAGGACATGGAACCAACCTAGCTATCCTTCAGCAAAGGAATGGATAAGAAAGCAGTGGTACATATACACAATGGAGTATTACTCAGCCATTAAAAAGAATTCATTTGAATCAGTTCTAATGAGATGGATGAAACTGGAGCCTATTATACAGAGTGAAGTAAGCCAGAAAGAAAAACACCAATACAGTATACTAACACATATATATGGAATTTAGAAAGATGGTAACAATAACCCTGCATACGAGACAGCAAAAGAGACACTGATGTATAGAACAGTCTTTATGGACTCTGTGGGAGAGGGAGAGGGTGGGAAGATTTGGAAGAATGACATTGAAACATGTCTACTGTCATGTATGAAACGAGTCGCCAGTCTAGGTTCGATGCACGATACTGGATGCTTGGGGCTGGTGCACTGGGACGACCCAGAGGGATGGTATGGGGAGGGAGGAGGGAGGAGGGTTCAGGATGGGGAACACATGTATACCTGTGGCAGATTCATTTTGATATTTGGCAAACCAATACAATATTATAAAGTTAAAAAATAAAATAAAATTAAAAAAAATTTAATTATTATTCTCAGTAGCTTTTTTGGAGCAGTTTTAGGTCCACAGCAAAATTGAAAGGAAGGAACAGAGGTTTCCTGCATTATCCCTTGTTCTCCTGATTGTTAAGCTTCCCCTACTGTCACATCCTTGATTAAAAGATACATTTTTTACAATTGCTGAACTTCTGTTGACACATCATAATTATCCAAAGTCCATAGTTTACATTAGGTTTTATTCTTTGTGTTATACTTTCTATGAGTTTGGCCAAATGTATGATGATATGCATATGTCATTATAAGATGGTGCAGAGTATTTTCATTGCCTTAAATCTCCTCTGTGCTCAGCCTATTCTTCCCTCCCCCATTTCTCTACCCCAGGCAACCACTGATCCTTTCATTGTTTCCATAATTTTGCCCTTTCCAGATTAACACATACTTGGATTCACAGAGGATGTAATCTTTTCATTGGCTTCTTTTACTTCAGTTCAGTTCAGTTGCTCAGTCATGTCTGTCTCTTTGCAACCCCATGAACTGCAGCACGCCAGGCTTCCCTGTCCATCACCAACTCCCAGAGCTTGCTCAAACTCATGTCCATCAAGTTGATGATGCCATGCAACGATCTCATCCTCTGTCGTCCCCTTCTCCTCCTGCCTTCAATCTTCTGCAGCATCAGGGTCTTTTCCAATGAGTCAATTCTTTGCATCAGGTGGCCAAAGTATTGGAGTTTCATCTTCAGCATCATCTTTTACTTAGCGATATGTATTTAAGTTCATGCTTTTTCACTGCTTGATAGCTCACTTATTTTTAGTGCTGATAATGGGCTTTAGTGCATATGTATGCTCAGATGGTAAAGAATCTGCCTGCAATGCAGGAGACCTGGGTTCAGTCCCTGGGTTGGGAAGATCCCCTGGAGGAGGGCATGGCAACCTACTCCAGTATTCTTGCCAGGAGAATCCCCATAGACAGAGGAGCCTAGTGGGCTACAGTCCATGGGTTTGCAGAGTCCGACATAACTGAGTGACTAAGCAGAGCATATATATATATATAATTTTCCTTATCTAAATGTACCACAATTTATCCTTTCACCTACTGAAGTATATCTTGGTTGTTTCCATGTTTTGGCAATTACAAACACGGCTGTTATAAATATCCATGTGCAGACATGCTCTCAACTATTTAGGGCAAATGCTAAGGAGCACACTTGTTTGATTATGAGTTACGAGTATGTTGGATTTAGTAAGAAACTGCCAAATTGTCTTTCAATGTGGCTGTATCATTTGTAGTTCTACCAGCAGTGAATGACCATTCCCAGTGCTTCAATTCCTACTGGCATTTGGTATTGTCAGTGTTTGAATTTTGGCCATTTGTATAGATACGTAGTGATATTTCATAGTTATTTTGATTTGCATTTCTCTGATGACATATGATGTAGAACATCTTTTCATGTGCTTATTTGCCATCCATGTATCTTTGGTGAAATGTCTGTTAAGGTCTTTGGCCCATGATTTAATTGGGTTGTCTGCTTTCTTTTGTTGAGTTTTAAGAGTTCTTTGCATAACTTGAATAACATTTCTTTACCAGATGTTTCTTTTGCAAATGTTTTTTCCTAGTCTGTGGCTTATCTTCTCATTCCCTTGACATTATCTTTCACAGAGAATAGATTTTTAAATTTGATGAAACACAATTTATCAATTATTTCTTCCATGGATTGCATCTTTAGTGTGGTATCTTTAAAAGTTATTGCTATATTCAAGGTCATCTAGGTTATCTTGTAGAAGTTTTATAGTTTTGCATTTTAAATTTACTAGTAAAACTTTTGACATTATATATTTTATCCCTTGCAATGCCAAAATAATGACGTTGGTCTTCTTGTATATGACAAAAGGGATGCTTGAGTAAAATTTATGCTCATTTCTCCTCTTTTACAGTGTTTCTTGCTGTGACTCATGTCACTAGAAGATTTAAAGGCATTCTAACTCATTAAAGAGAACAAGTTTAGGATGTGTCAAATATGTCACATACTGGAAAACCAGCACAATGTTGCAGTGCACAAAGATGCATAGTATAAACCATTCACAAAGCACAGTATTCCTGGTTTATTCAGCAGTAGCTAGACTCTCTTATTTTTCTCTTTATTTTTAATTTTTTCAATTATGAAAGTATGATAACACATTTACAGGAGACTTGGAAAATGCAAAACAAAGTTGCATATAGTTCCACTAAATAGTTCATTATTGTTAGGTAGATAAATTAAGGTTTTTAGTTGAAGTTTCAATATCAAACTCTCAGAAATTAATGGAATGAATAGACAGAAAAGTAGAAGGATATAGGAGACTGAAAAGCACCATGAATCAATTCAACATAATTAAGATTTATACAATTTTCTCAACACAGTAATACAAATTCTATTCAAGTTCACATAGACTATAAACTAGGAGACACTGACATACCCATGGACATAAAACAAGATGCAAAAACTTCATAGTCTAGAGGTATTGAAATCATACAGAGTACATTCTCATCACTGTGGGATTATGTTAGAAATCAGTATCAAAAGATATTTGAAAATAACCACCTATTTTCAAATGTAATGTGACATTTACCAAGAGAGATATTTGACTTACCCACTGAAAGCATCAATAAAGTTATAAGGCAGAAAACTTCTAATCCAATTCTGAGTCTATAAAGAAATACTCTGTTGTAAGACGTGTGTTCTCCATGGTGCCAGAATCTAAAATGTGAGAAGGAGGTGAGAAATTGAAAGGAATTGCAAGCTACGGAATACAAATAAATGGCTGCCTACATTGTGAAGGTTGATAGAAATGACCCCTTTCAGTTTTCCTCCACCTCAGATCTGTCATTAACACATGGACAATTTGGGTTCATACTTAGCCATTGTCATCTCAAGTGGAATTGTCCTCTAAAATGGCTGTGTCTATTTGGCATTTGAGAAAACATGAAGATTTCCGATTCAGTCTGATCATGCTGTCTGTACACACAATGCAGACAAGAGATCATGGCATTCAGTCTCTGGTTAAGGTCAAAGAGAAACTGGGTGTCTGAAGTAACAGAGGCAAAGGAGAAGGCACGGACACAGTATCTTTGATATATACATCCAAGGTTTTGGAATTCTGGGCAGACCATTAAAATATAACTCTATATGTAATCTTGAGGGTGTTGGAAAAGACTCTTGAGAGTCCCTTGGACAGCAAGGAGATCAAACCAGTCAATTCTAAAGGAAATCACCCTGAATATTCATTGGAAGGACTGATGCTGAAGCTGAAGCTCCAGTACTTTGGCTACCCTATGTGAAGAGCTGAATCATTGGAAAAGACCCTGGTGCTAGGAAAGGTTGAGCGCAAAAGGAGAAGGAAGCAGCGGAAGATAATATGGTTAGATAGCATAACTGGCTCAATGGACATGAAGTTGCACAAACTCCAGGAGGTAGTGGAGGACAGAGGAGCCTGGCGTGCTGCAGTCCATGGGGTTGCAAAGAGCTGGACACAACTTAGCAACTGAAAAGCAGCAATGCGATCCTGAAGACAGTATAACCTGAATATTTCCTTCTATTTCCATGTGTATGTGTTTTCCCCCAGATCATAAATCCTAAGAACATTTTCCTGGCTTCAAAGTTTATAAAATTGAGTGTCCTAAATGCTTCAAGTGTAAGTTATCCTCTAATGGAATCCTAGAAGTTCAATTTAAATACTCAGAATTCTGTTCTGGGTTCTAGCAATATAAAATATCAAGTTTCCAATAAATTTCAAAGATTGATATTTGTGTACTGGAGGTGTAAGAGCCATTGTTTTTTATGCACAAGTTTCACTTTTATTAGTTTTATCTCATCTCTAGAACTTTGGAAAGAATGATTTCACAGAGATGCTGCTTAGCTTGTAAAGTTTGACCAACTGAGGAAAACAACGTTATGTAAGATAAATGGGGGAGGTGGTACTGCATGGAAACCAGAGAAACGAGAACAGCAGGTGGACAAACTTTCCTGTATGGTTAGAAATTACTGCTGTAATTGTTCTACTTACAGATAAAGAGACTTCATATATAGGAGCATACATATGAGAAAGTGTCACTCAAAGTAACAGTTTAAGCCATATGCACCTACATTTTCAATGAGACTGTGTACTCAAAATCAAGCCGTGTGTGCTCAAATGAACCAAAAATTCAAAAACAAAGTTTTGTCTTTAAAAAGCGTTCGACCATCTACAGATGGACACCATGTACCCAGGACACCATGAGCACCGTATGAAGGATGACTACAGAGCGTGTTTTGTTGTCAAGCTCATGATGACCTGATTCAGGTAGAAACAGAGCCCTCAACTTGGTTTTCCACTGCCTATTTACCATTTTCTGAACAAAAGTCTTTAATGGTGCTAAATTCCAATCCTGAAAACCATTTATTTTAGTGGTAGCCCTAGGGATAGACTTCACGATATAGGTTACTCCAGCCTATTCCCCTACATTTTTTTTTCTGTGCCTCAATATCTTTTTTTTTAAGTCATTTTCCGAAGGTGAGGGTGGGATGATTTGGGAGAATGGCACTGAAACATGTATAATATCATATATGAAACGAGTCACCAGTCCAGGTTCGATGCATGATACTGGATGCTTGGGGCTGGTGCACTGAGATGACCCAGTGGGATGGTACGGGGAGGGAAGAGGGAGGAGGGTTCAGGATGGGGAACACGTGTATACCTGTGGCAGATTCATGTTGATATACAGCAAAACCAATACAATATTATAAAGTTAAAAAATAAATTTTTTTTTAAAAAGTCATTTTCCCTTTTTCAATTAAAAAAAAGTGCTTATTTTATTTTTGGCTGTGCTGGGTCTTTCTTGCTGTGTGGGCTTTTCTTTAGTTGAGTCAAGTGGAGGCTACTCTCTAGATGCAGTGCTTCAGCTTCTTACAGTGACTGCTCTTGTTGCTGAGCATGGGTTCTAGGGTGAGCAGGCTTTAGGAGTTGTGGCTCTTGGACTCCAGAGCACAGGCCCAGTAGTTGTCATGCACAGACTGAGTTGCTCTGTGGCATGTGCGACCTTCCCGGATCAGGGATAGAACCCTTGTCCACTGCATCGGCAGGTAGATGTTTTACCACTGAGCCACCAGGATGCTGGACCATTGATAATGTCCAAGTTGAGTCTCAGTTGTGAAGGTGGGAGAGTTAACAATAGGAACCAGAGGAGACATCATCAAAGTCTAGAGAAGTATCAGGAATCAATAAGGAAAGGACAAGATTTTAAGGAGGGCAGATGGTAACAAACAGTCAGCATTTGAATGATGTCTCCTCATTCAGATGTGATAGAATGGTACAGAGTCTAGAGAGAGATGAACAAACAACCAAGAAATCAACAGGCATGATGATGCTAATTACTAGCACATTTATTTTGTGCAGTCAAATTTACTGGATATTTGCAGACTTCATCCATCTGGACCATTTCTTACATTTGACTCTTTTTTTAGAACCACAAGCTTTCTGGATGATACTTTGCATACCTTATTTTTTTTTTTTTTTAAATTCTGAAGAAGACTACGCTGACTTTGGTTTTTATCTCTACTTTCTATGTCAAAGAGACTGAGGCTCAAAGAAGTAAAACAACTCTGCATATGTCATACACCCAGGTTTTTCTGACTCTAGAATCCTAGATTTTAGATCACATATTTTACTGTTTCTGTTATACTGGCTTGAGAAGTAAGTGAAGGGATGAAAGAGGTGCAAGTGCAATACGAGGGTAATGAGACTGATTTTCTAAATAAAATATATAGCATTAGGTTTAAAATAATAGTTGACCAGGAAATCTAGAATTGGAAAATCTTGAGATCAGATAGAAATGTTGATGATGACTAAAGAAAAGAGACAGTGACTGAATTGAAAGGGGGAACATTAAAGAACTGAAACAGCATCTTATTGGATAATTCTTTTAGATATATGTTGATGTTTCCTGGAAAGGTTGTTCTCAAAATGTGTGTTGTAAGAGGAGCCACTGAAATATGGAGAAAATGTAAGAATTCTAATTATTATAAAAAGAATAGTATTTTATTTAATATTTGTATGTAGATTGGTCTTGGCTTCTTCACTTAGATATACAAGAGACCATCATATATGATGTACATTTCCCAACATATCCAGGGAGAACCACAGACATTTCACAACATAGAAGGAGTTGACAATATATCACAGTTTACCTGTGCCTGATGAAGTGGATTTATGGATTACAGTATCTTATCTTAATTATCGGAGATGGCGATGGCACCCCACTCCAGTACTCTTGCCTGGAAAATCCCATGGATGGAGGAGCCTGGTGGGCTGCAGTCCATGGGGTCGCTAAGAGTCGGACACGACTGAGTGACTTCAGTTTCACTTTTCACGTTCATGCATTGGAGAAGGAAATGGCAACCCACTCCAGTGTTCTTGCCTGGAGAATCCCAAGGACAGGGGAGCCTGGTGGGCTGCCGTCTATGGGGCTGCACAGAGTCGGACATGACTGAAGTGACTTAGCAACAACAAATCTTAATTATACTAACCCAAACTGACAAGTGTTTCTAAAAGATTCCTACTAAGAAACAATGGATTGAGAAAAATTAATGATGCAAAAGAAGCAAAGAAGACAATGGGCAGAAGTCTCCTTTCTCTTTGGAGCTGTACAGGGCTTGGTCAGTCTCATTATCAAGGAAAATAAGATCATTAATCCTACTAACAGATTCATACCACACTCCTCTTACTGAGAGCCTTAAAAATTGTGTACACTAAAGAACAAAATAATATAATTTTTTTTCATTTAATATTCTCTTTTGGTTTGGAATGAAACTGTGGCCTTGGAAGAGGTCTGCCCATTGTGGAGGGGAGGAAGCATCTCATCTTGGGAGACCTGAGCTCACTCCCTGGGTCGGGAAGATCCCATGGAGGAAGGCATGGTAACCCACTCCAGTATTCTTGCCTGGAGAATCCAATGGACAGAGGAGCCTGGCGACTTACAGTCCATAGTGCTGCAAAGAATGAGACATGACTGAGGCAACTTAGCACACGTGAGCAGTGGCAGACTTGGAGGCAGATTCCAGGAATCAGTTTCCTTGGTCTAGCAGGAAACACAGCACTTCTTATCTGGGGTGGGCTGAGGTGACCTTGTTTGGAAATGGAGTCTTTGTGGATTTAATCAGAGTAAGATGAGGTCATCCTGGATTAGGATGGGCCCTAATCAGTGACTGGCTTCCTTACAAGAGGAAAATTGGGGCTTTTTGGAGTTTTTTCAGCTTTGAAAAGTGAAGGTGTTAGTCACTCAGTCGTGTCCCACTCTTTGTGACTCCATGTGCTTCAGCCCATCAGACTCCTCTGTCCGTGGGATTCTCCAGGCAAGAATACACGAGTGGGTTGCCATTCCTTCTCCAGGGGATCTTCCCAACCCAGGAATCAAACCTACGTTGATGGGTTTGACATCTCTTGCATTGGCAGGTGTGTTCTTTACCACTAGCGCCACCTGGGAAGCCCCACGTACAATGATAGGCTGTCTGAAAAAGAGGACAAGGGATGGCATTATCTGATACATGTGCTTATAAGCAGCTATGTATATGTGGCAGTGTGTGCATATATGCAGAGAGAGAGAAGAAAGTGAGAAGAGAGTGAGGGAGAAACAGAGAGAGAGAAATGTGGTCTAGAGTAAGGAAACTAGCCACCACATGTTTCTACTCAAGGACATAGAGTAGAAATGTTTTTAAGCTTCTCTTTAAGCTCTGCCTAGAGAAGGCCTCCTCAAACCCTCAATCATAGCATTGAAATCACATCGATTCACTGTTTTCTATCGCTCTTTTCTGTGTCTCCTTTTTATTCTAAAAGTCACTCCCTTTAAACCCATCAAACTAAACCTAACTCACCTTGCTGGAGACAACTGTAGAACTCTTTAAGTCCTTCTTCCTCATTTCCTGAAGGTCTAAATTTCACACTCAAAGGCACTGTCCACAGCACTGTTCTCATTCTTTGTAGCAATTTCAGCATCTACACAGACAGTCCTTCAAATATGCTGCCCTCTAAATTCCTCAATTTCTCTTTCTCTAGTGATCTGATTTGCACTCTACCTCAGCCATCTCCCATCTTGATTCTTGAATGTAACTTAAATCTTGTCATCACCAATAACCCCAACTTCATAATCTCAATTTTAAACATTGTTTTCTGACCATAACCTCTCGTCTCTCTAATTCACTTCTGTGATTACTCCAATTCTAAAAGTTATCCTACTCCAGATGAATTAACCAGCGTTTTATGATCTTTCATTTCCCTAAAGTTCTCGTTTTTCTCCTTATTCAGTATAAATTCACTTGTCATCCACTGGGGCTTCCCTGGTGGCTCAAACAGTAAAGAATTTGCCTGCAATGCAGGAGACCCAGATTTGATCCCTGGGTCAGGAAGATCCCCTGGAGAAGGGAACGGCAACCCACTCCAGTATTTTTGCTTGTAGAATTCCATAGACAGAGGGGCCTGGTGGGCTACAGTTCATGGGGTTGCAAAGAGTCGGACACAACTGAGCGACTAACACTTTCACTTTTCACTTTCTGTCATAATAAGTAATGTCCCTATTTTTATGTACTTTTATCTGCCTACCAGGCAAAATCCTCAGTGCTCTGCTAGGTCAGCACATGTCCAGATGAATATGGCTAGAAACAACACAATACCACTCTGATGCTCTCACTTTAAATTCATGACCACAGACCCTCATGTATGGCCTTAGAGCTGCTCACAATCTTAGAACACTTCTCTAAACCATTCATTCCCTTTTCTGCTAGATTGCTATTTCATATCTTTTCTCTGTTCACCTCCTTCCAATATTTCCTCTCTCACCTATTTTGAGTTGATGACCTTGGTCCTATTTCACTGAGAAAAATAGAAGCCATTAGAAGAGAACCACTGCACACTCTTAGAATCACATTTAACAACCTATCTATATCTGTGCTCATCACTCCCCTTCTCCTGTTAGTGTGAAAGGATCATTCACACACCTATCAAAGGCCAATATTTCTAAGTGTGCACTTGATCTCAGCCCTATTGCTCAAGAACTTCACTGCAGTAAGTTTACCTTCTTTGTTTATAAGCATTACGGTCACTTCTTTCCAACCAACATGAGCAATAGATTTCAACACCTCTTGTCTGATTCTTAAAAATATGTTATATCCCTTGGCTTTGCTGTGAATTACTCATTTACTGTGTTTATGACTTCAGCAAAATTTATAGTATTGCTTTACTTCTCACTTTTCAGAATAATTTAATGTTAAGCAGGGTTTAGGCAATAACATTCTCTTTCAATGTTAACTTTAAAAAATAAAATTAATCATATTTATAGAAGGATCACAGAGACTTTTAAGGAATAACATTCTCATGTTTCCATTAAAACTGTACTCAGGATTCTCATCAAAACATCTCTGGTTATTAATCTAAAAGGACATTCTTAGGCTACTTGAAATCTCATCACTTGTAACTGCTCTCTCCTCTGGAATGCTTTTGTCTGGGTTTCCTCATCCTTCTTATTTCTCTTTACTGTGCAGTGCTAGACCTTCAGCTTTTCCAGGGCACTTAACTGCTGGGGTTGTTTATTTCTATTCTAAGCAATCTCCTCTCCAGATTCTCCTCATGTTAAGTTGTTGCACTCAAGTCTCCATGCACTATCCTTATGCAGGGCTAAGTCTCAAATGGGTATCTCTGGCTCAGAGCAAGAAACTTATGTGTCTACCTGCATATTGAACATGTACAAAACAGAAGTCATCATAGTCTTCATCTAGCTTAGTGAATTCTATAACCATGTAGCTCCTTGTATGCTGTGTGTGTGCTTAGTCACTCAGTCATGTCTGACTCTTTGCGACCCCATGGACTGTAGCCTGCCAGGCTCCTCTGTTCATGGGGATTCTCCAGTCAAGAATACTGGAGTAGGTTGCCATGCCCTCCTCCAGGGGATCTTCCCAACCCAGGGATTGAACCCAGGTCTCATGCATTGCAGGCGGATTCTGTACCATCTAAGCCACCAGGGAAACCCTGTTAACATAAAACCCCAGAGTTCAGGATTTTGGGAAAGGATGCATATTTCATTGGAGAAAACCAGAAGCTGAATTTCAGAAGGCAATGGATTCATTTTGATATCTGGCAAAACTAATACAATTATGTAAAGTTTAAAAATAAAATAAAATTAAAAAAAAAAAAAGAAGGCAAACTAGCAAAGGAAGGCTTTCCAAAGAGAAGTTCCATGATTTCCTTCCAATCTAACTTGAGCCCTAACTACAGCTGAAGCCATAAAAACCTGTGTCAACCTTGATACTATCTTTTCTGTCAGTTACCCTGGGCTATCAAATCATTCTCTTGTCTCCACTACTAATGGAACTGCCTCATTTCTTGTCACCATCATCTTTCACCTGATATAAAGCTATACACTCCTATCTGTTCTTCATGGACAAAACAGACCTTATAAAATTCAAAGTTGGACATGCAGCTTCCTTGCTAGTGGTTTCCCACCAGCCTTTGAATAAAATCCAGACTCTATCCTGTGACTAATTTTCCTGAAAACTCCTGTTCATTCCTCCCAACTGCACCACCACCCCAATGCATTTTCTTTGCTTTAAATCATACTTACTTGTTTCCTTTGTCTGAACTGTATCTCCTTTGGCTCTAAGTCTCCTTTGCCTCTAAATTCCTTTTTCTTCCTTATATTCCTTGCATTCATGATTGTCTTTGGTATTTCCAAAACTCTTTCTGTTTTAATAATAATTCTACATAATTCATGCAAAATATTATAATCAATTTGAATTAATACTGTTCTTTCCAGTCCTTACTCCAAAACTCAGCCCCTAGCTCATTTTACTAATTCCAGATGAGCGAAATGGCCAGCTGATGAAAAGGCTTTTCTTAGTAATCATAAGTCTCTTTGGAAAGCAGATATGTGTTAGCATTTTTTCCCACTTAAATTATCAAGCAGAGTGCCTCAGACTTGGTGGGTAAGCAATAGTTATTTCTTCCTTTCTCTTCTTTTTAAGAGCAGCTACTGTTATTTCTACAGAATAACTTTAAGCTTCAATATAATGCTGTTGGCTTTTTCTGCATTTGCCTGTTGCTTATTGTGTCTTAAAGCATTCCTTCGAGAATGAAGGGCTTCCCTGACAGCTCAGTTGGTAAAGAATCCTCCTGCAATGCAGGAGATCCCGGTTCAATTCTTGGGTCAAGAAGATCCGCTGGAAAAGGGATAGGCTACCCATTCCAGTATTCTGGCCTAGAGAATTCCATGGACTATACAGTCTATGGGGTTGAAAAGAGTCAGACACAGTGACTGAGCGACTTTCACTTTCTAGAATGAAAGATATTCCAGATGTGGTATGACCAGTGAGAGGACTGTTACAGCCATATATTTGACTGCTTTATAAAAGGTTGTAAATTCAGCCTAAGGTGATTTCATATTTCCAAGTGGCCTTACATCCAGAATGGCGGGGTTCACTCTGGTGACGTCCACCTCTGATTGAGAGTGTTCCTTTTCCTTTTCCCATTTTGCTTAAGCAAAGGAAGCTGCTAGAGGAAAGTCTGAGCCCTTGATCCTACATATGTGCTCACTTAAAGTAAAATGAGGGCTTCTCTGGTGGCTCAGCTAGTAAAGAATCCACCTGCAATGCAGGAGACCTAGGTTCAATCCCTGGGTTGGAAACAATACCCACTCCAGTATTTTGGCCTGGAATTTCATGGGGCTGCAAAAAGTCATACACGACTGAGCGACTTTCACACTTTCACTAAGGTGACCCCATATTTTTGGCAATCATATTGTATTGTTTCCATATAGGAATTCATTTGTCCACCTCTATCACATGAAGTCCCATTGTAGTGACTTTTCTTTACAGTGATGCTAAGTATTAACAAGAATGAGTTGACTGTGTTAAGCAAATACATATCTTTATACCTGGAATGTAAGATCTTCTTTATGTTATTAGTTTGAAAATGTAAGTTAAGTAATTGGATTTTTTAAAATGACTTAGCATCAGTCTGTTTAATTTCCTATGTATCATTTAACTTTATAGTCTGTATGAAAGGGGTCATTTCAAGATGAAACAAGAAACTAATATAAACTTTGGAATTTATATTTTTATTTTGGGTCTTTGGGTCTTTTGATGGGCCTTTGTTGCTGCGCAGGCTTTGTCTAGATGTGGTTGTGGGGCTGGACTACTCTCTAGCTGCAGTGTGCTGGCTTCTCATTACAGTGGCTGCTCCTGTTGCAGAGCACAGACTTTAGGATTCGAGGTAGGGGGCTCAGTAGCTGATGCTGCAGAGCTCTAGAGCACAGGCTCAATAGTTGGGGTACAGGGGTTCAGTTGCTCCACCACAGGTGGGATCTTCCCAGACCAGGGATTGAAGGTGTCTCCAGCATTGGCAGGCAGATTTCCAACCTCTGGACTACTAGGGAAGTCCCTGAATTTTATGTTTTTGTTCTTAATATATTTGCATCCCAACCACAGGTGGGAAAGTAAAGCTGGAAGATTCTACTTGATGGTTTGGTATATAATAGTGAGAAGGAGGTGCCCAGTATAAGACGAGTATGTCTTTCTGAGAGAAGTGTCTTTACCACTGAGTGTACATGTGGACAAGAATGTACTTTTAAGCATTCTGCTAACAATATCTTTAGACTTATTTCCAACATAATTTTTCTGTTTCTGCTAATAAACTATTTGCTTAAAATCACTCCTCTCTTTTGGCTCTCATCTGCTTTTCAGCATCTCCTTGATTTCTTCAATAACTTAAAAAAGGATTAACATGATTTAAGTTTTGTTCTTCGTGACTGTAATTAGAGGATTAGTTCCTTCCCTGTTTCTTACAGATGGGATCATGCATATCACTGATGTTTTGGACTTCTCAGATATACTCCGCTGTCTGTGGAGTGGGAACTCTTCTGACAAATTATCTTTGGGAATAGAAGTCTGTTTTATTGAGTCGGTTATCTTGATAAATCATACTGTATTTGAGTTTTGAAGTTTTATGGATAAATATTTTTACTTGGAATCACATTTTTGGTCAGAGTGCTAATGATAACGCTCATGGTTCAAGCAGGCCTTGATGTCCTCATTAGTTTTATATGTATTGAAGAACACACTAGAAATGTTTTAAATGACCTTTCAAAACAGCTTCTTTGATACAGTATTTCATATCCTTCATACAATTCTAAATTAAAAAAAAAGATTTAAAGCTAAAGTTCAAAAAAGAGGGATTCCATGTGAGAAATAATGATAAGAATATTACTTAACTAGAGTCTAGAGATAATCTTTATGTCTTGTTTTTTTCAAGCTTACCGGTAACATCTTCTATTACAAAAAACTACTTATTTGACAATGAGATGAGAAAATTCCAAATGTGAACTCAGATGCCAAACAATGCTAGTAGCATAAAGAAGAGACATGAACTGGCAAAGTAATATTGCTAAAGAAAGAGGGAAATGAAATTAGATAACATTTGCAATGTAAAATAAACAAAGTTATCTTGCTAATAGAGTAATGATACATTTGTTTTTACTGTTTTATTCTTGTTGCTGACTTTTTCCTTCCAATTTTATTGAGATATAAATGACATATAATCTTGTATAAGTCTGTGTATAGCATAATGGTTTGAATCACATATATCATGAAATGATTATAATAAATTTAGTGAATTCCCATCATCTTACATAGATACAAAATAAGAGGAAAACAAAAAAAAATATTTTTTTCCATGATGAGCCCTCTTTAGGATTTACTCTCTTAAAAGCTTTCATATATAACATATAGCAGTGCTTATTATCTTAATAACATATGTTACATCCTTCAGTTCAGTTCAGTCGCTCAGTCGTGTCCGACTCTTTGCAACCCCGTGAATCACAGCACGCCAGGCCTCCCTGTCCATCACCATCTCCCGGAGTTCACTCAGACTCACGTCCATCTAGTCAGTGATGCCATCCAGCCATCTCATCCTCTGTCGTCCCCTTCTCCTGCCCCCAATCCCTCCCAGCATCAGAGTCTTTTCCAATGAGTCAATTCTTCGCATGAGGTGGCCAGAATACTGGAGTTTCAAAAGGTTTAGCATCATTTCTTCCAAAGAAATCCCAGTGCTGATAGCCTTCAGAATGGACTGGTTGGATCTCCTTGCAGTCCAAGAGGCTGTCAAGAGTCTTCTCCAACACCACAGTTCAAAAGCATCAATTCTTTGGCGCTCAGCCTTCTTCACAGTCCAACTCTCACATCCATACATGTCCACTGGAAAAACCATAGCCTTGTTACATCCTTGCTGCTGCTGCTGCTAAGTCGCTTCAGTCGTGTCCGACTCTGTGTGACCCCAGAGACAGCAGCCCACCAGGCTCCCCCGTCCCTGGGATTCTTCAGGCGAGAACACTGGAGTGGGTTGCCATTTCCTTCTCCACTGCATGAAAGTGAAAAGTGAAAGTGAAGTTGCTCAGTCGTGTCCGACTCTAGCAACCCCATGGACTGCAGCCCACCAGGCTCCTCAGTCCATGGGATTTTCCAGGTAAAAGTACTGGAGTGAGGTGCCATTGCCTTCTCCTGTTACATCCTCAGTACTTATTTTTTCTTATAACTGAATGTCTGTACCTTTTGACCACTTTCATCCAATTTCCCCTTCCCTCACTTCCTGCCTGTAGTAACCACAAGTCTGACCTCTGTTTTTGTGAGTTTGTTTGTTAAAGTATAATTGACCTACAGCACTATGTTTTTTCCTGGTATGTAAAATAGTGATTCGATATTTCTATACATTACAGTGATCACCATAAGTATAGAAACCATCTGTCATCATAGAAAGATGTTGTGTAATTACTGACTAAATTCTCCACTCTGTGTATTTCATACCCATAACTCATTTTTTTGCAACAGGACGTTTGTACCTCTCTGTATCTGTAATTCTGCTTCTATTTGGTTATGTTTGTTCACTTGTTTTGTTTTTCAGATTCTACATATAAGTGAAATCATATGGTATTTGGCTTTCTCTGTTTGTTGCTATTTTTAAAACAGTCTTGATTGTGGTTCCTTAATATCTAGCTCTAGGGTAATTACATGATGTATCCCTCTCACCCTCCCCAGACCTGGGGGATGACTCTTGAAAAGAAGATAAACATTTCAAAGGATCAAGTAATTTATCAGGCAATACCGAAAGTGGATCCTAGGGTTTTTTTCTTTAACTTTAGAATTTCACCAGTTTTTTGTCTATAGGCAAATATCTGTGTTTTTCAACTTTGTTGACCATTCAGCACCTATTGCAGACCATACAACTTTGAACCTTGAGACAGACCTGAATGAAGAAATAATTTAAATTATTTTATAGCTGAGGAAAAAGAACTTCAGATATTAATGACTTAACCAACAGATGGTAAAGAATCTGTCTGTGATGTGGGACACCTGGGTTTAATCTCTGTTTAGGAATATCCCTTGGAGAAGGGAATGGCAACCCACTCCAGTATTCTTGCTGGAGAATTTCATGGACACAGGTGCCTGACAGGCTATAGTCCATGGGATCTCAGAGAGTCAGATACAACCGAGTGACTAACATACACACATGTGCACACACACACACAGACACACACACACACACATCACACAGCACTTGTTTGCAGACAGATTTGTAATCCAGTGTCTGAATACCCAGCCCAACACTCTCCTTGCCATGTTTCCCCAGTAGGCATCACACATTATCAGGTCTTGTTTTGTATTATCTAGATTGTATTCAGCATAATTCTAGAACTTAGTAGAGACTCAGTAAACACTTATTGGATATAGAAATGAAAAATGACCCTGAGGAAGCATATACCAGTATTCCATTTTATTGTCATAGCTCTTATTAAATCCTGTAATTATTTCTGGAGTCTCTTGCACACCACAAATCCAATGTGTATAATAAATAGCATTTCTTTTGCACCTCTCTCAGTCAAATTGATATTGAAATTTCCTGTGCTTGCTCAACCATGCTGGTGCAGAATTTTTAAAAATTGTATGGTATATTTTGCCATTACAGTCTTCAACTCAGGATGGAGAAAGGAGAGAATAGTAATCTGTATAGACTTCAGGGATGTGTAATTCTGGGAGCTCAGAAGTAAATCACAGCTCTTGTTCTCAGAAGTTCTGCAAGCAAAGATGCCAAAGATATGGCAGATTGCTTTTGCACCCAGGAAGGAACACATAAAGATGATCTGTTGATTGGTTGTGTGTGTGTTAGTTGCTTAGTCGTATCCAACTCTTTGCGACCCAATGGACTATAGTCCTCCAGGCTCTTCTCCCCGTGGGATTCTCCAGGGAAGAATACTGGAGTGGGTTGCCATTTCCTTCTCAAGTTGATTGGTTACTTAATGAAATTATTTCCTTATTGGTAGAGTTAGAAGACCAAGTTAGCTGTGATCTACAGGTGAGATTAACCGGAGAGTGGAATGTTAGGTCAAAATGGATAAGGAAAGGATTAGGGAAAAAAATAGAATAAAAGTAATACCCAGGAGAGTTGATGGTACTGTGAAAGAATATGATTCTGAAACAATAAGGTCTAAAGGTGACAGACATATTTGCTGTCCAACTTGGATAATTCACCCTGTCCAGCCTCATGGGTAACCAGAAGGGAATATAACTGGGTAGCTGAAAGGGATGGGACCTGCCCTGGAGGGTTACTGTGAGGCACTGGCAGGATATTGGGAAGTACAAGGCTGTATAAGCATTACCTGTGTCCTTGTTGAGTGTCTCAGAAACAGGTTTTGTTTTATGTATGTATGTGTGTGTGTTCACTACTGTACTGAACAGTTTGACCTTAAGTGGTGACAGATGATATTTTTGAGGTACTGCAAAAATACTAGTGGAGTTTGATCTTCTAGATGTTAGCATAAAACTTTTATAGTGGTTCTATTCACCTTCAATGGAAATTGTTGAAGGAGAAAAATCATCAGGGAATTAGAAATACACTACTTTGAAATGATGAAGGAAAGAAAGTAGCTTGAACAAGTCATATCATGAGGTAGTTCATCACTGAGAGAGAAAAAGAAAAACAAAAAAACAAAACACAGTTGCCATGGACCATCCTGGACATAGTAGTGGAGAAGTAAGACAGAGAAAGACAAATGTTGCATGATATTATTTATATGTGGAATCTCAAAAAAAAAAAAAAAAAAAGGAATACAAATGAACTTAAAATAGAAATAGACCCACCGACATAGAATACAAACTATGGTGAAAATGGTGAGGGTGGGGAGATCAGGAGTTTGGGGTTAACAGATACAAACTACTATATATAAACTAGGTAAACAAAAAAGATTGAAGGCAGGAGGAGAAGGGGATGACAGAGGATGAGATGGTTGGATGGCATCACCGACACTATGGACATGAGTTTGAGTAGGCTCTGGGAGTTGGTGATGGACAGGGAAGCCTAAGCGTGTTGCAGTCCATGAGGCTGAAAACAGTCGGACATGACTGAGTGACTGAATTGAACTGAAACAACAAAGACTACTGTATAGCACAGGGAACTAGACTCAATATCTTGTAATAACCTATAATGGAAAAGAATCTGAAAAAGAATATGTATATGTATATATATATATAGAGAGAGGGAGTTTATATATATATACACATATAAACTGAATTGTGCTTCCCAAGTAGCTCAGCTGTTAAAGAATCCTCCTGCAATGCAGGAGACCATGGTTCTATTGCTGGGTTGGGAAGTTCCCCTGGAGAAGGGATAGGCTACCCACTCCAGTGTTCTTCGGCTTCCCTGGTGGCTCAGATGGTAAAGCATCTGCTTGCAATGCGCGAGAACTGGGTTCAATCCCTGGGTTGGGAAGATTCCCTGGAGGAGAGCATGGCAACCCATTCCAGTATTCTTGCCTAGAGAAACCCCGTGAACAGAGGAGCCTGGTGGGCTACAGCCCATGTGGGTTGCAAAGAGTCAGATACGACTGAGCAACTAAGCACATCACATAAGTGAATCACTTTGCTGTACAATTGAAATTAACACAACATTATATATTAAGTATACTTCAATTAAAAAGTAGGAGAGCACATCAAACATGCAAGAAGCCATTCCCCTCTCTCCTGCCATTTTTCTCTCTCCTCTCCCCCTCCCCTCTTCTCCTTTTCCTGCTTTTTATCCACTTTCCTCCCTCCTCTGTGTTTCTTGCTCATCTTCTCTGTCCCCGTCTCATTCCCTCTCTCTTCTCTTACCCCATCTCTTCTTTCTCCCCAGCCATCTCCCCTCTTTATCATGCACTGTTTTACTTACAGATTTGAAAAAAAAAAAAGATTCTAAATTACTTGACAAAGTGTATAGCTATACAACTGGGCTTTCCAGGTGACTCAGTAGTAAAGAATCCACCCGCCAAAGCAGGAGACTCCAGAGATGTGGGTTCAATCCCTAGATCAAGACAATCCCCTGAAGGTGGAAATAGCAGCCCACTCCAGTATTCTTGTCTGGAGAATCCTATGGACAGAGGATCCTGGTGGGCTACCATCCATGGTGTACCTAAGAGTCAGATACAACTGAGCGACTGAGCACACACACAGATATTCAGCTACAGCATTGACCACAGAGAGCAGGTGCATGGTAGCCCACCTTGATGGCATTCCTTGAAGTCCACAGGAATTTCTGATGTGGGGGAATGTCATGGCTGGGAAGCTTCCAGGTGTAACGTAGGGGCTCACTAGTTCTGTGTGTGCTTAGTCGCTCAGTCATGTCCAACTCTTTGTGACCTCATGGACTGTAGCCTGTCAGGCTCAACTGTCCATATAAGAATACTAGATTCTTACCTGGCTCCAGCTAAGAATACTGGACTGGGTTGCCATGCCCTCCTCCAGGGGATCTTCCCAACCCAGGGATGGAACTCAGGTCTCCTGAATTGCAGGAGGATTCTTTATTGTCTGAGCCACCAGGGAAGCCCCTCCCTGGGTCTGAAAAACTTAATTAACAGTATTAATTAACTTAATTAACATGGTTCTTTTTCTCTCGGGGCTTACTGGGTGCTTCAAGATGCTATGTAGATTTAACATGTCTATGAAAGGTGGTATTTGCAGGCAATGGGAGCCTCTTGGTTCTCAATTCACCCCAAACACGCATACCATGTTCTTACCCTGTAAAGAGCAAAGTTAATGACCAAGTAGATAATCACGATGGTGTGATCACTCAACTAGAGCCAGACATCCTGGAATGTGAAGTCAAGTGGGCCTTAGAAAACATCACTATGAACAAAGCTAGTGGAGGTGATGGAATTCCAGTTGAGCTATTCCAAATCCTGAAAGATGATGCTGTGAAAGTGCTGCACTCAATATGCCAGTAAATTTGGAAAACTCAGCAGTGGCCACAGGACTGGAAAAGGTCAGTTTTCATTCCAATCCCAAAGAAAGACAATGCCAAAGAATGTTCAAACTACTGTACCATTGCACTCATCTCACACGCTAGAAAAGAAATGCTCAAAATTCTCCAAGCCAGACTTCAGCAATACATGAACTATGAACTTCAAGATGTTCAAGCTGGTTTTAGAAAAGGCAGAGGAACCAGAGATCAAATTGCCAACATCTGCTGGATCATCAAAAAAGCAAGAGAGTTACAGAAAAACATCTATTTCTGCTTTATTGACTATGCCAAAGCCTTTGACTGTGTGGATCACAATAAACTGTGGAAAATTCTTCAAGAGATGGGAATACCAGACCACCTGACCTGCCTCTTGAGAAACCTGTATGCAGGTCAGGAAGCAACAGTTAGAACTGGACATAGAACAACAGACTGGGGCCAAACAGGAAAAGGAGTACGTCAAGGCTGTATATTGTCACCCTGCTTATTTAACTTCTATGCAGAGTACATCATGAGAAACACTGGGCTGGAAGAAGCACAAGCTGGAATCAAGATTGCCAGGAGAAATATCAATAACCTCAGATATGCAAATGACACCACCCTTATGGCAGAAAGTGAAGAGGAACTAAAAAGCCTCTTGATGAAAGTGAAAGAGGAGAGTGAAAAGTGGGCTTAAAGCTCAACATTCAGAAAACGAAGATCATGGCATCTGGTCCCATCACTTCATGGGAAATAGATGAGGAAACAGTGGAAACAGTGTCAGGCTTTATTTTTTGGGGCTCCAAAATCACTGCAGATGGTGACTGCAGCCATGAAATTAAAAGACGCTTACTCCTTGGAAGGAAAGTTATGACCAACCTAGATAGCATATTCAAAAGCAGAGACATTACTTTGCCAACAAAGGTTTTTCCAGTGGTCATGTATGGATGTGAGAGTTGGACTGTGAAGAAAGCTGAGCACCGAAGAATTGATGCTTTTGAACTGTGGTGTTGGAGAAGACTCTTGAGAGTCCCTTGGACTGCAAGGAGATCCAACCAGTCCATCCTAAAGGAGATCAGTCCTGGGTGTTCATTGGAAGGACTGATGCTGAAGCTGAAACTCCAATACTTTGGCCAACTTATGCGAAGAGTTGACTCATTGGAAAAGACCCTGATGCTGGGAGGGATTAGGCACAGGAGGAGAAGGGGACGACAGAGGGTGGCATCACCAACTCTTTGGACGTGAATTTGAGTGAACTCCAGGAGTTGGTGATGGACAGGGAGTCCTGGCGTGCTGTGATTCATGGGGTTGCAAAGAGTCGGACATGACTGAGCAACTGAACTGACTGACTGATCTCTGATTAGTCTCTCTTTGTATGTCCAGATGCAACCTGCATGATCTGTTGCCCACAGTGACTGTTTGGTGCTGATATTGTAGCATATCGTATTATGGGATGGTAAGTATGATGATGGACTAGGTCTCAGGACCTGAATCTTTTTTTTTTTTTATGAATTTATCTCTTTTAATTCGAGGTTAATTACTTTACAATATTGTATTGGTTCTGCCATACATCAACATGAATCCACCATGGGTATACACGTGTTCCCCATCCTGAACCCTCCTCCCTCCTCCCTCCCCGTACCCTCCCTCTGGGTCAGCCCAGTGCACCAGCCCCAAGTATCCAGTATCATGCATCGAACCTGGACTGGCGATTCATTTCATGTATGATATTATACATGTTTCAATTACATTCTCCAAATCATCCCACCCTCTCCCTCTCCCACAGAGTCCAAAAGACTGTTCTATATATCTGTATCTCTTTTGCTGTCTCGCATACAGGGTTATCATTACCTTCTTTCTAAATTCCATATATATGCATTAGTATACTGTATTGGTGGTGTTCTTTCTGGCTTACTTCACTCTGTATAATAGGCTCCAGTTTCATCCACTTCATTAGTACTGATTCAAATGTATTCTTTTTAATGGCTGAGTAATACTCCATTGTGTATATGTACCACTGCTTTCTTATCCATTCATCTGCTGATGGACATCTAGGTTGCTTCCATGTCCTGGCTATTATAAACAGTGCTGCGATGAACATTGGGGTACATGTGTCTCTTTCAATTCTGGTTTCCTCAGTGTGTATGCCCAGCAGTGGGATTGCTGGTCATAAGGCAGTTCTATTTCCAGTTTTTTAAGGAATCTCCACACTGTTCTCCATAGTGGCTGTACTAGTTTGCATTCCCACCAACAGTGTAAGAGGGTTCCCTTTTCTCCACACCCTGGACCTGAATCTTAAACCTATTCCTGGCTTTCACACAGGTGCTTTTAGAAGATTTTCTGTCTTTGAAAATACAGTCACTTTTGTTCTTACCAGTTTGTTGAAGAACAAGACTGAAGAGTCAGCTACCATAATTTGCATTGGTCAAGATACAATTTATTAAAAAAAAAAAAGTGTGTGTGTGTGTTTGTGTGCGTGTGCTTGTGCCTGTGTGTGTGTAGGGGCTTCCCTGGTGGCTCAGAGGTAAATAATCCTCTTGCAATGCAGGAGACATAGGTGATGCAGGTTTGGTCCTGGATTGGGAAGATTCCCTAGAGGAGGAAATTGCAACCACTCCAATATTCTTACAGGGAAAATCCCATGGACAGGGGAGCATGCAGTGGGCTACAGTCCACGGGATCACGAAGAGTCAGACACGACTAAAGCAACTGAGTAGGAACATGAAAACATGTGTGTGTGTCTGTATTCCTCTTCTAGCAAACTTTCTTCTGCTTCATTCTTTTCTAAAACTTATTTTATTGAAGTACAGTTTATTACAATGTTGTATTAATTTCTGCTGTACAACAGAGCAAATTAGTCATATATAATATTTTCATATTCATCTCCATTATGGTTTATTACAAGATATTGAATATAGTTCCCAGTAGATCCTTGTTCTTTCCTCTCCTTTTCAATATCATCAACTTGTTCCCCTTTGTGATGCCTAAATAATCACAAATTATTTCCAGCAGCTGTCTTTTCATGCTAATTTTTTTCCCTGTCCTTTCCCCTCCCCTGTCTTCTGATACCACACTTATGGCAGAAAGTGAAGAAGAACTGAGGAGCCTCTTGATGATAGTGAAAGAGGAGAGTGAAAAAGCTGGCTTAAAACAACATTCAGAAAAACTAAGATCATGGCATCTGGTCCCATCACGTCATGACAAATAGATGGGAAAACCATGGAAACAGTGACAGACTATTTTGGGGGGCTTTGCAAAATCACTGCAGATGGTGACTGCAGCCATGAAATTAAAAGATGCTTGCTCCTGGAAAGAAGAGTTATGACCAACCTAGACAGCATATTCAAAAGTAGAGGCATTACTTTGCCAACAAAGGTCCATCTAGTCAAAGCTTTGGTGTTTCCAGTAGTCATGGATGGATGTGAGAGTTGGACTATAAAGAAAGCTGAGCACCAAAGAATTGATGCTTTTGAACTATGGTGTTGGAAAAGACTCCTGAGAGTCCCTTGGACTGCAAGGACATCCAACCAATACATCCTAAAGGATTTCAGTCCTGAATATTCACTGAAAGGACTGATGTTGAAACTGAAACTCCAATACTTGGCCAGCTGGTGCCGAGAACTGACTCATTTGAAAAGACCCTGATGCTGGGAAAGATTGAAGGCGGGAGGAGAAGGGGATGACAGAGGATGAGATGGTTGGATGGCATACTGACTCAATGGACATGAGTTTGGGTAAGCTCTGGGAGTTGGTGATGGACAGAGAAGCCTAGCGTGCTGCAGTCCATGGGGTCACAAAGAGTCGGACACAACTGAGTGACTGAACTGAACTGTACTGCAGTCTCCTGAATCATCCTTCTTCCCTCCTTCCCTTCTCCTTGTCTCTCTCTGCCTGCTCTTTTTTTCTTGCTTATTTCACATGATTCAAATATCAAAACTACAAAAATGTATCCAATAAAAGTTGCCTTCACATAAGTCCTCTTATTGTCTCAGGAAATATCTTAACCCTCCAGGTCCCAGGAAATCACTCTTCCTTGCTTTCCTGTTTATTCTTACAAAGAATTTTTATGTAAGCACAAACCAATAAAACTGTAGATTTTTCTCTCCTCTTTAAAAAAATAATACATGGTAGCATAGTACCCATGTTTTTATTTAACTACAGATTGTTTTCAATCTCTTGCTAGTAAAAAAAAAGTTACAATGAATAACCACATACATGCATCATTTTCCACACACACAATTACATATTAGGATAAATTCCTAGAAATAATTTTGAGATTACCAAATTCTCTCTAAAGGGCTGTACCAGTTTATATTCATCTATTCGGAATAGATGAAATTCTCTATTTCCCCATATTCTTACTTATTGAAAGCATTATGAATTTTTGGATTTTTGCCAGTCTCAGAGATGTGGGAAGACAATATATTCCCAGTTAAATACATTTAAAAATATTTAAGAGCCATTTGCATTTGCTTTCCTGTGAATTATATTTTCATATTTTTGCCATTTTTTTATTGACTTATTGATGATTTTCTTACTAGTTGGTAGCTTTTTATGTGCCAAGGAGATTAACTCTGTGAAAAAATTGTGAGTATACACTTTGTTTGCCATTTGATTTTTTGACTATGCTTATAATATTTGTTTTACTTTTTGCCAAGGAAAATATTTAATTTTTATGTGGTTAAATGAATTCATTTTCTTTTAGTTTTTAAATATAATTAGAATAATTTTCCTCCAGTCTGAACTTATAAATTAATTCTTCCATGTTTTTTATATTTTGGTATTTCTCACTCAAATATTTAATTCACTTAGAATATTTTATGATGTGTATTATAATTAGTGAACTTCCCAGGTGGTACAGAATCCACCTGCCAATGAAAGGGACTTAGGTTCAATCCCTCGGTTGGGTTGGGAAGATCTGATGGAGAAGGAAATGGCACCCCACTTCTGTATTCTTCCTGGGAAAATCCATGGATTCTAGCCTGCCAGGTTCCTCTGTCCATGGATTTGCAAAGAGTTGGCCACGACTCAACACACATACACACACAAGTAGATATTTATCCAACTTTATTTTTCTATTTGACTACCTTGTACTACTCCTTGATATTAAAAAATTCATCTTTTGGAGACTTCTACTCCTGGGAAGATGAAACAGATTTATGTTTCCTTAGTCCCCCTTCAAAGAACATCTAGAAATCTTGGACATTTATAAGACAAACATGAGAAGACTCCGAAAAGTGAAGAGAAGACAACTGCAGAACTTGGGACCCAAAGAACAACTTTGTGATAAATTCCTTGGGTTTTATTTTTAGCTCATAGAAATCAGGCATGGAAATGGAAAAGCAGAAAACTCAAATGCAAATAGGCATAGACAAAAAGCAAGCCCCAGCAAAAGCCTACTCTCTCTAGCCAGATAACCAGGAAGGGGACAAAACAGAAAATGTTTAGACAATAACTCTTTTACACCAGCCAAATATCATAGAAAAAACTCTGACTCTACCTCTACCTATTCCTGTGAAAGCTGATGATCCTCAACCCACCTCTTCTCCATGACCCATGGTATCAGAGTAGGCCCACTGAAGAACCAGGAGTCTCACCCTCACCAAGCAGTAAATAGTCTACCTCTCCCATCTAGATGGTATCAGCAAAGGCTTAATGTGGAAACAGAACTCCTACTAATACCTCCTGCCGGGGTCCAGCCTCGGCTGATCCAGGGAGTTCGAAGCGGGGACGGCATCGGCGAGGATCAGGATACAATAGCTTCAATTAGATATTAATTAAAGATGTAAAGAGTAATAGAATGAGGATAGCTCAGTCGGAAAATTCAGTGGAGAAAAGAGACTGAGTAGCTTGGTTTACACAGGAGACCAATAAAACTTCAAGACAAGAACTTTGCACCACTTACGTAGGCCGCAGGCGTCCTTCCGTTCTCCCGAAGGAGAGGAGACACTGAGGCCTCCCAGGTCGGATCTTAGAAGCCCAGGCATAATTAGTAAGCTTGGTGGGTTCCGCGCTCCAGATGGAGACTCAGCCAGAGTGAGAGAGAGAGCAACATGGGGAGACCAATATTTCAAGAAACTGATCCCAATTCTTTATTTTCCATGGTCTACTTTTATACACTGAGATGTTATGCAAAAGTCACTCGGGGTCAGCAGTCCTGACTTTTATCAAAGTCAGGTGCTTCATACAAATGTATACAGAGGTCTTAGGGGTGTTACATCATCTCTGGCCAGGGGGCCTGCTGACAATTTATGACCCTCTCCTTGTGACAGCAGTCAGTCAACCAGGACACTTATTTCTCCAGGGGTGATTATTCTTAAAACAGATGCCACCCAAATAAAGTTACATTCCTATAGGGTGAGAGTGTAGTGGGTTTTAGTTAAGGAAAGAATTTACTTAGCCTAAGGTCTAACGTGATTAATATCAAAGGTTAATACTTATTTCTTCTATATATTCATTAATGTGTGTAAGGGCAGAGGATATGGAGACTTAGCAACAAACATTGGCTCAACAAATGAAAAACCCTTCACCAATACAATTTCTAATCAGCCCATTATACTTATACTAATAGTTTTCTAACTTTTCTAAGGAACCTGTTTTTAGAAGGTTTAAAGCATCTCGTGCCTCTCACGGTTGTGAGGCTGTGAGCAATCACATGTGGCTGGACAAGCCTGTCAGGCAGGCTAGAGAACCTTCAGAGGAGTTTGTAGGTTAAAACACTCTTGTCACGCCCAGGAGTTTTTATTAACTGGAGCTCTAGGTTAACTCCTTCTCCGAAAGAGGTGGTGGGGGACAGCCCCCCGTAAAGTCAGAGGTGTAGGTGGGAGCACAAAGTAGTAAAGCAGGCAGGCTCTGGTTATGGGGGTAGATGCTTGAGGATTTCCAGGGGAACTCCTGAGGCTCGATCCCGCTTTTGTGTATGTCGAGCCTCCTTCCTCATGACCTTTGCCACAGGAGGAGTGCCTCACTCTGGCCCCCAACAACCTCCCTTAACAAAGAGCCTTTTCTCCCCTCAGGTGTCAACAGAGACTGAATGAGAACCTGGACTTTACCTACACCAGTAGAGGTGTCTTTTTCCCTTCCTCTGCTTGAGTTCTGTAAACGAAAGCTAACTAAAATACAATTTTAGATAATATGTAGAGCCTCATAACATAATACCCAAATGTCCAGATTTCAGTAGAAAATCACATCATACCAGGAACCAGAAAAATCCCAACTTGAATGAAAAAGCAATCAGTAGATAACACTAAAACAACAGAGGTGTTAGAATTATCTGACAAATGTTTTAAAGTAGTCATTTAAAAATGTTGCAACAAGTAATTATGAACATGTTCAAATTAAAAACAAAAAATAGAATGTCATAGCAGACAAATAGAATATTTCAGCAGCAAAATTGGAGTTATAAAGAAGAGCCAAGTGAAAAGTTTAGAGTTGAAAAAACACAATAATTATGATTGAAAACTCAGTTCAGTTCACTTCAATTGCTCAATCCTGTCTGACTCTTTGTGACCCCATGAACTGCAGCATGGCAGGCTTCCCCATCCTTCACCATCTCCTGGAGCTTGCTCAAACTCATGTCCATTGAGTCAGTGATGCCATCCAACCATCTCATCCTCTGTTGTCCCCTTCTCTTCCTGCCTTCAATCTTGCCCAGCATCAGATCTTTTCTAGTGAGTCAGTTCTTGACATCAGGTGGCCAAAGTATTGGAGCTTCAGCTTCAGAATCTGTACTTCCAATGAATATTCAGGACTGATTTTCTTTTGGATGGGCTGGTTGGATGTTCTTGCAGTCCAAGTGACTCTCAAGAGTCTTTTCCAACACCACAGTTCAAAAGCATCAATTCTTTGGCAGTCAGTTATCTTTATATTCCAACTCTCACATCCATACACGACTACTGGAAAAACCATGGCTTTGACTAGACAGACCTTTGTTGGCAAAGTAATGTCTTTGCTTTTCAATATGCTATGTAGGTTGGTCATAACTTTTCTTCCTAGGAGCAAGTGTCTTTTAATTTCATGGCTGTGGTCACCATCTGCAGTGATTTTGGAGCCCCCCCAAATAAAATCTGTCACTGTTTGCCTTGTTTCCCCATCTATTTGCCATGAAGTGATGGGACCAGATGCCATGATCTTAGTTTTCTGAATGTTGAGTTTTAAGCCAACTTTATCACTCTCCTCTTTCACTTTCATTAAGAGGCTCGTCAGTTCCTCTTTACTTTCTGCCATAAGGGTGGTGTCATATGCATATCTGAGTTTATTGATATTTCTCCTGGTTTTCTTGATTCTAGTTTGTGCTTCATCCAGCCTGGAATTTCACATGATGTACTCTGCATATAAGCTAAATAAACAGGGTGACAAATGAGCTCAATTGCAGAAAGAAGGTGGGAGGAAAGAACGTGAAATTGACTATAGAACAACAGAAATTACTGTCTCAAAAAACAGAGAGAAAACAGACTGAAAAGAATTTGAACAGAGCCTCAGGAACCTGTTAGACTATCATAATATTCATGTCGTTGGAGTCCTGCAATAAGAGGGGGAAGAAGACCGGGCTGAAAAGTACTTCAAGGTATAATAGCTGAAAACTTCCCAAATTTGGCAAAAGACATAACTTACAGAATCAGGAAGCTGCATAACTTGTAAATACAATAAGCTCAAGAAAGTCCACATCAAGACACATGATCAAACTTTTAGAAACTAAAGAAAAAGAAAAAATTCTTGAAAACAGCAGAATAATACTTTGCCTAAAAGGGAATAATGATTTCAATGAGGATAAATTTCTTATTAGAAAACATAAAAGTCATAAAAGGTAGTACAATTTTTCCTATATTTCTATATCCAGCAGATGTATAATGCAAGGTTTCAAATGTATTTAAGAAATATTTAGTAATATTAAGAGGCTTCCCTGGTGGCTCCAACAATACAGAATCTTCCTGCAAAGCATGATAAAGTAAAGTGAATCCATTTAATCCTACATTTAAAGGATTATTTCCAAGGTAGGATTTTAAATTGTCAAGCTATATAACATACTTTAATTCTCTAACTTTTTTGTCTCAGGATTTGTTTTATGATCTTAAGAAGTACTGAGAACCCCAAAGAGTCCATGTTTATGTGAGCTATTCCTACCCATGTTCCCTGTATTAGATATTAGAGCTGAGATATTTTAAAAATATTTATCTTATTTCAAAGTAACAGTAATAAACTCATTATGTTAACATAAATATAATAAGATAAATACATAAATATTTATAAATATAATTTTTCAAAACAAATTACTCATGAGAAGGTTGGAATTTTATACATTTTGCAAATAATGTCAATGCCTGGATTAATAAAACACAGCTGAAGTTTTGTATATGCTTCTGTATTCAACCTGTTATGGTGTATTGTTTTGGTTGAAGTGTATGTAGAAAATCTGGTTTCATACAGATTTGCAGCTGGAAAATACCAAGCTTTTTAGCATATTTTTCAGAATACAGTCAATATCCTTCTTTGACATTTCACTAAAATTCAGCAACTAGTAGTTTTTAAGGTATTATACCACAAGGTGGAACATAAACCATATCAATAAAGTTTTGGTATTCGGTTGCATTAAAATTTATTTTGTACTTCAAATGGTCCGTTTGCCTATTCACCTTTCTACAAAATGATGCGTTAATCATTTGGAAAATGTTGGTTCACTGACTTACACAGATCTTCCAAATAATGAAACATTTTAACAATCATTATAAAAGATTTATTAGCATCATCACTGTTCTCATTAGCAAAAAAAAAAAAAAAAAAAATTCAAGTATTAGAAAACTGTCAAGCTTGAAACTGCAGAGACAATTTTTTCCAAGATTCTGACTTTTGCTTTTCACTGATTTTTCGTGAGCTGGTAAGCTTGCTTTGTTCATTTTCTAAGTCATGTCTGCTAAATGCTGGAATCAGGTTAACCACAGGTTGTCAATTATTCTTTCAAGTAAAAATGATGTTTCATGAGAAAAAACAACTGGTTTCACTCACAGCTGAAACAATTGAAAAGTGAAAGTTGCTCAGTCGTCTCCAGCTCTTTGTGACCCCATGGACTATACAGTGCATGGAATTCTCCAGGACAGAATACTGGGTATTGGGTAGCCTTTCCCTTCTCTGGGAGTTCTTCCCTACCCAGAGATCAAATCCGGGTCTCCCACATTACAGGTGAATTCTTTACCAGCTGCTGCTGCTGCTGCTAAGTCGCTTCAGTCGTGTCTGACTCTGTGCAATGCCAGTGGTCTGTGTACTTTCTATTTTATTACTCGGGATTTTTCAAAGACTTGTCTTCCAGGGTTAAGGTGTAATAAAATTATGAATTTTTACCTCTTCAAATACTTCTATAAAGCAAGAAGTTTTTTTTTAAGTGTTATGACAATGAAGAATGCAGTGACTACTATTACAAGTATGTCATTGATTTGATTTCTTCTAAAATGAAAACAATTTTACTATTATTATTTGGCAGCATTAGTACAATTCTCTGCACAGTGAAAGGGACAAATAACATCTTAGCATCATTATGCAAATATTTTCATTGCTGTTGTTCTGACTCTTTGTGACCCCATAGAATGCAGCACACCAGGCTTCCCTGTCCTTCACTGTCTCCTGGAGTTTGCTCAAAGTCACGTCCATTGAGTCGGTGATGCCATCCAACCATCTCATCCTCTGTCGTCCCCTTCTCCTCCTGCCTTTAATTTTGCCCAGCATCAAGTTGTTTTCCAATGAGTTGACTCTTCGCATCAGGTGGCTTAAGTATTGGAGCTTCTGCATCAGTCTGTCCAATGAATATTCAGGGTTGATTTCCTTTAGAATTGACTGGTTTGATCTCCTTGCTGTCCCAGGGACTCTCAAGAGTCTTCTCCAACACCACAGTTCAAAAGCATCAATTCTTTGGTGCTCAGCTTTCTTCACAGTCCAACTCTCACATCCATACATGACCACAGGAAAAACCATTGCCTTGACTAGACGGACCTTTGTTGGCAAAGTAATGTCTCTGCTTCTCAATATGCTATCTAGGTTGGTCATAACTCTTCTTCCAAGGAGTAAGCATCTTTTAATTCCATGGCTGCAGTCACCATCTTCAGTGATTTTGGAGCCCCCAAAAATAAAGTGTGATATTGTTTCCACTGTTTCCCCATCTATTTCCCATGAAGTGATGGGACCAGATGCCATGATCTTCATTTTCTGAATGTGGAGCTTTAAGCCAACTTTTTCACTCTCTTCTTTCACCTTCATCAAGAGGCTTTTTAGTTCCTCTTCACTTTATGCCATAAGGGTGGTGTCATCTGCATTCTTAGCCAGTTTCTATTAATTCTCTACTATAAGCAAGGCTAAAATCACATATTTCCACTTCTCTCTCTCTCTCTCTCTTTCTCCATGGACTGACTTTAGTCAACAGTGCTATCTTTCTTCATATTTATTTTTGTACTGTTAAATATAATTAAATATGTATTAATTGATCTGCTAACATTAAATGATATCCTTTGACTCCAGAGATTATAGATGAGGTCATCGGTAAACTTATTTTACCTTCAACCTTCCCCACCTCTTTGCCCACCAATTTTCCTTAGTTCCATCATTTCTAGATTTTCAGAACAAAAGGTTATATATGTATATATATATATTTTTTTTTTTTTTTCCTTTCACTCCACTCCCTACGTCTACTTTAACCTTGGTTTTTACAGCCAGTTTCTTTGCTAGGATTTCTCTGTTTGTCTCTTGACTGACTAAAGTTTGACTATAGTAGTTTTCTCAAGAAGTACTTATTCATGGAAATAATATTACCCAAGTTTTGCTAGAGTCTTTTATAAGATTCAGTTCAGTTCAGTCACTCAGTTGCATAAGACTCTTTGCGACCTCATGAACTGCAGCACGCCAGGCCTCCCTGTCCATCACCAAGTTCCAGAGTCCACTCAAACCCATGTCCATTGAGTCGGTGATGCCATCCAACCATCTCATCCTCTGTCGTCCCCTGTTCCTCCTGCCCTAAATCTTTCGCAGCATCAGGGTCTTTTCCAATGAGTCAGCATTTCGCATCAGGTGGCCAAAGTATTGGAGGTTCAGCTTCAACATCAGTCCTTCCAATGAACATCCAGGATTGATCTCCTTTAGGATGGACTGATTGGATCTCCTTGCAGTCCAAGGGACTCTCAAGAGTCTTTTCCAACACCACAATTCAAAAGCATCAATTCTTCAGTGCTCAGCTTTCTTTATAGTCCAACTCTCACATCTGTACAGGATGACTGGAAAAACCATAACCTTGACTAGATAGACTTTTGTTGACAAAGTAATGTCTCTGCTTTTTAATATGTTGTCTAGGTTGGTCATAACTTTCCTTCCAAGAAGCAAGCGTCTTTTAATTTCATGGCTGCAATCCCCATCTTCAGTGATTTTGGAGCCCAGAAAAATAAATTCAGCCACTGTTTCCATTGTTCCCCATCTATTTGGCATGAAGTGATACTCCTTGGAAGAAAAGTTATGACCAACCTAGATAGCATATTGAAAAGCAGAGGCATTACTTTGCTAACAAAGATCCATCTAGTCAAGGCTATGGTTTTTCCAATGGTCATGTATGTATGTGAGAGTTGGACTGTGAAGAAAGCCGAGCACCGAAGAATTGATGCTTTTGAACTGTGGTATTGGAGAAGACTCTTGAGAGTCCCTTGGACTGCAAGGAGATCCAACTAGTCCATTCTGAAGGAGATCAGCCCTGGGATTTCTTTGGAAGGAATGATGCTAAAGCTGAAACTCCAGTACTTTGGCCACCTCATGTGAAGAGCTGACTCATTAGAAAAGACTCTGATGCTGGGAGGGATTGGGGGCAGGAGGAGAAGGGGACGACAGAGGATGAGATGGCTGGATGGCATCACTGACTCCATGGATGTGAGGCTGAGTGAACTCTGGGAGTTGGTGATGGACAGGGAGGCCTGGCGTGCTGCGATTCCTGGGGTCACAAAGAGTCGGACACAACTGAGAGACTGATCTAAACTGAACTGATGGGACCGGTTGCCATGATCTTAGTTTTCTGAATGTTGAGCTTTAAGTCAACTTTTTCACTCTCCTTTTGCACTTTCATCAAGAGGCTCTTTAGTTTTTCTTCACTTTCTGCCATAAGGGTGGTGTCATCTGCATATCTGAGGTTATTGGTGTTTCTCCCGGAAATCTTGATTCCAGGTTTTGCTTCATCCAGCCCAGCATTTCTCATGATGTACTCTGCATAGAAGTTAAATAAGCAGGGTGACAATATACAGCCTTGACATACTCCTTTTCCTATTTGGAACCAGTTTGTTGTTCCATGTTCAGTTCTAACATTTGCTTCCTGTCCTGCATACAGGTTTCTCAAGAGGCAGGTCAGGTGGTCTGGTATTCCCATTTCTTTTATAATTTTACACAGTTTATTGTGATCCATACAATCACAGGCTTTGGCATAGTCAATAAAGGAGAAATATATGTTTTTCTGGAACTCTCTTGCTTTTACAATGATCCAGCAGATATTGGCAATTTGATCTCTGGTTCTTCTGCCTTTTCTAAAACCAGCTTGAACATCTGGAAGTTCACGGTTCATGTTGGGCTATGTATTAAAACATTTGTGTCACCTCATGAGAAATCTGTATGCGGGTCAAGTAGCAACAATCAGAACTGACATGGAGCACAGACTGGCTTCAAATTGGGAAAGGAGTATGTCAAGGCTGTATATTATAACCTGGCTTACTTAACTTATATGCAGAGTACATCCTGAGAAATGTGGGACTGGATGAAGTACAAGCTGGAATCAAGATTGCCAGGAGAAATACTAATAAGCTTGGATATGCAGATGACACCTCCCTTATGGCAGAAAGTGAAACAGAACTGAGGAGTCTCTTGATGAAAGTGAAAGAGGAGAGTGAAAGAGTTGGCTTAAAACTCAACATTCAGAAAACTAAGATCATGGCATCTGGTCCCATCACTTCATGGCAAATAGATGGGGAAACAAGGCAAACAGTGACAGACTTTATTTTTGGGGGGCTCCAAAATCACTGCAGATGGTGACTGCAGCCATGAAATTAAAAGACGCTTGCTCCTAGGAAGAAAAGTTATGACCAACCTAGATAGCATATTAAAAAGGAAAGACATTACTTTGCCAACAAAGGTCTGTCTAGTCAAATCTATGGTTTTTCCAGTAGTCATGTATGGTGTGAGAATTGAACCTAAAGAAAGCTGAGCACCAAAGAATTGATGTTTTTGAACTGTGGTGTTGGAGAAGATTCTTGAGATTCCCTTGGACTGCAAGGACATCCAACCAGCCCATCCTAAAGGAAATCAGTCCTGAGTGTTCATTGGAAGCACTGATGTTAAGCTGAAATTCCAATATTTTGGCCACCTGATGTAAAGAACTGACACCTTGGAAAAGACTCTGGTGCTGGGAAAGATTGAAGGTGGGAGGAGAAAGGGACCACAGAGGATGAGATGGTTGGATGGTGTCACTGACTCAATGGACATGAGTTTGAGTAAACTCCAGGAGTTGGTGATGGACAGGGAAGCCTGGTGTGCTGAAGTCCATGTGGTTGCAAAGAGTCTGACATGACTGGGTGACTGGACTGAACTGAACTGAATCTTTCTTGCGTATCTTGTACTGTTTTATACTTGAAATATTTTTATTTAAATATAAGTATTTATGAATTTAATCTCCAATTCCCTGTGAAGAGTTGTCAGTGATTTGTGCTAAATGATACTAAAGGACTCTTTTCAGATGAAGCTGTGATCCATTTAAACTCTCAGTGAGAAGTCTGCAAAAAAAATTCAGTAATGTATTTACTTGATATACAAAGTTTTATCAGAATAAAGGGGAAGAAATACGATGAAAAAGAAGAAAAATTCATAGATTGGTGTAAACTACAAAGCCTCGTACTCACTGTCATGGTTTGTCCAGATTTCCCTGCCTATCTAGGTTCTGTTATGAACCCCCAGGGCAGGGGCTGTATCTGCTCACTTCAAGATAATTATTATTCTTTAGACTCCTACTGTTGAACATTGCAGAGGAGAAAAACAAAAGGCCAGTCTGCTTCCCCCCCCATGAATGACTTGATATTTTTCTCTGGCTTCCTTAGGTTTTCTTTCTTCATTTTTGAAGTATCTTTGAAGGAACGTCATCTTCGTTTATGTAATGAATTTTTTATTATAAACATAATTTATTCTAGTCCATCTCTTTATGTATATCCAGTGAATTCCTCTAATATGTCTCCTTTAGACCTCAATTGTGAATATATAAGAACTACTTTATTTTCTATAATTTGTCTCTAAAACTTTTACACTTTTATTTTTGATTCAATTTTTTGAAAATTTTCATAATATACTTCATATAACATGATACACTCCATCACATAATGAATATAAAACACATTGAGATATTTTAGGTTGTTTTCTTCTTACTAAGTGTACCATATACTTACAGTACACCATATTTGGATGCTCTGGTTTTATGAGGAATAGATGAGGGGATTTTATGTAATTCACAGTTGGAAAAGTATATTCACATACTTTAGGTGTCACAAAAGTATTATTTGATACATAAATAATTATGTAAAAACGTAAGTATTTCCCATAACTGAAAAATCATTCTCCTTTAATACTTGCATCCACATTGACAAGACTGGTTTATCTATGGCATTGTGATTTACATTTTCACACTGCATATGAACGAGCTATTTGAAGTTCTAAGCAGGGGAGGGAAAGCTTGTCTGTGACCTAGTTAGAGAGGTACAAGATTTTAAGTTGAAATTGAAACTTGTCATTATATGATAATGAATAATGATTTTACAGTTTTCTTTTTTTTAATTTAAATTTATTTATTTTAATTAAAGGCTAATTGCTTTACAATATTGTATTGGTCTTGCCATATATCAACATGAATCCGCCACGTTCATGTTCCCAATACTGAACTGCCCTCCCACCTCCCTCCCCATACCATCCCTCTGGATCATCCCAGTGCACCAGCCCCAAGCTTCCTGTATCCTGAATCGAACCTGGACTGGCGATTCGTTTCTTATATGAACAAATATGAAGACAATTTTAATTGTAATTGCTGCTGCTGCTGCTAAGTCGCCGCAGTCGTGTCAGACTCTGCGACCCCATAGACGGCAGCCCACCAGGCTCCCCCGTCCCTGGGATTCTCCAGGCAAGAACACTGGCGTGGGTTGCCATTTCCTTCTCCATTGCATGAAAGTGAAAAAATAAAGTGAAGTCGCTCAGTCGTGTCCGACTCCTAGCGACCCCATGGACTGCAGCCCACCAGGCCCCTCTGTCCATGGGATTTTCCAGGTAAGAGTACTGGAGTGGGGTGCCATTGCCTCCTCCGATTGTAATTGATAGCATTTAGGAACTCACTGTAGAAGAACATGAAGAACTCAATACTGCTAAAGAGTTGTTTGCAATCTGTCAATAATGTTTTGTGTTCATTGTTAATAATACTGAGCTAACACAAGAGTTAACGAATTAACTTAGACATGAATTTAAAATGGGTATCTTTGGCTTTGGAGTCAAAGCAATTATGTTTTTAAAAAATCCAGTTTTGACAGTATGGTACTGGCACAAAGACAGAAATATAAATCAATGGAACAAAATAGAAAGCCCAGAGATAAATCCACACACCTATGGACACCTTATCTTTGACAAAGGAGGCAAGAATATACAATGGATTAAAGACAATCTCTTTAACAAGTGGTGCTGGGAAAACTGGTCAACCACTTGTAAAAGAATGAAACTAGAACACTTTCTAACACCATATACAAAAATAAACTCAAAATGGATTAAAGATCTAAATGTAAGACCAGAAACTATAAAACTCCTAGAGGAGAACACAGGCAAAACACTCTCCGACATACATCACAGCAGGATCCTCTATGACCCACCTCCCAGAATATTGGAAATAAAAGCAAAAATAAACAAATGGGACCTAATTAAACTTAAAAGCTTCTGCACAACAAAGAAAACTATTAGCAAGGTGAAAATACAGCCTTCAGAATGGGAGAAAATAATAGCAGATGAAGCAAGTGACAAATAACTAATCTCAAAAATATACAAGCAACTACTGCAGCTCAATTCCAGAAAAATAAAAGACCTAATAAAAAAAATGTGCCAAAGAACTAAATAGACATTTCTCCAAAGAAGACATACAGATGGCTAACAAACACATGAAAAGATGCTCAACATCACTCATTATCAGAGAAATGCAAATCAAAACCACTATGAGGTACCATTTCACGCCAGTCAGAATGGCTGCGATCCAAAAGTCTACAAGCAATAAATGCTGGAGAGGGTGTGGAGAAAAGGGAACCCTCTTACACTGTTGGTGGGAATGCAAACTAGTACCGCCACTATGGAGAACAGTGTGGAGATTCCTTAAAAAACTGGAAATAAAACTGCCTTATGATCCAGCAATCCCACTGCTGGGCATACACCCTGAGGAAACCAGAAGGGAAAGAGACACGTGTACCCCAATGTTCATCGCAGCACTGTTTATAACAGCCAGGACATGGAAGCAACCTAGATGTCCATCAGCAGATGAATGGATAAGAAAGCAGTGGTACATATACACAATGGAGTATTACTCAGCCATTAAAAAGAATACACTTGAATCAGTTCTAATGAGGTGGATGAAACTGGAGCCTATTATAAAGAGTGAAGTAAGCCAGAAAGAAAAACACCAATACAGTATACTAACGCATATATATGGAATTTAGAAAGATGGTAACAATAACTCTGTATATGAGACAGCAAAAGACACACTGATGTATAGAACAGTCTTTTGGACTCTGTGGGAGAGGGAGAGGGTGGGATGATTTGGAAGAATGGCATTGAAACATGTATAATATCAAATATGAAATGAGTCGCCAGTCCAGGTTCAATGCATGATACTGGATGCTTGGGGCTGGTACAATGGGACAACCCAGAGGGATGGTACGGGGAGGGAGGAGGGAGGAGGGTTCAGGATGGGAAACACATGTATACTTGTGGTGGATTCATGTTGATATATGGCAAAACCAATACAACATTGTAAAGTTAAAATAAAATAAAATCTTGGATTTTCAGACTTAAAAAAAAGATCCAGTTTTGATTGTCTATATCCTATACTGTATTTTTTTTTCATAAAAAACTTAAAAGAGAACTCTGTGAACTGTATTTTCAAGTAAAATATGTAATGTCATAGGGATCATCCTTTTTCTTCAGTCAAGCTCAACAAAGTCATAATACGTATACTGTCCTAGGAAAAATCCCTCCATGCTCAGTAGTGTCTGAAATCCCAGAGAGCTTAGTTCCTTAGTGATGTTATGGGAGGTCTCATTTTCTGAAACTTGGAACAGGTCTGGAAGCTTATCTTTGTTCCCCAAATTGATGGCAATGGTGGGGGCATTAGATATGTTTGAAGCAGCGGTTCTGGTAGTTTCCTCAGCTTTGCAAATCTGACTCTATTTGTGTATAAAATCCAAAGTTTCAGCCTTATAGCCATGGAGTTCTGTTTGTTTAGGTCTGTCAGGCTCTTGCATTTATATCTTGATTGTTTCTGAATTCAAGGTGAGAATCATGCCTCTAAACTTCAAAACTTTTGCCCAGTGTAGCTTTCTCCACCCAAGCCTCAGAACTGTCAGTTGCAAATGGGATTTAATACATTCAATGCATTAATTTATCTATACACATGCATCTCCCATCCTAATACCTAGCATGTGATATTTGCTTAACAGATATTATCACCTCCCTCTTCCTTACCCCAAATATACACCATACTCCTTCTAAAAGAAAAAAGGCACCTTCTTTAGGGCCAACTATGGTTTCAGGAATTAAGCTGTAGAACTTCTGAAACAGATGTTTGCTGAATATTACATTCAGACACTGTGCTAGATTCTAAGAATTCAGAGAGAAAAATGCTGTCCTTTTCCTCAAAGGGCTCAAAATGAGTGTGCTGTGCTTAGTCGTGTCTGACTCTTTGAGACCCTATGGACTGTAGCCTGCCAGGCTCCTCTGTCCATGGGATTCTGCAGGCAAGAATACTGGAGTGGATTGCAATGCCCTTCTTCAGGGCATCTTCCCAACCCAGGAATTGAACCTAGGTCTCCTGCATTGCATATGGACTCTTTACCATCTGAGCCACCAGGGAAGTCCAAGAATACTGGAGTGGGTAGACTAACCTTTTTACAGGGGAACTTCCTGACCCAGGAATTGAAGTGGGGTTTCCTGAATTGCAGGTGGATTCTTTACCAGTTGAGCTACCAGGGAAGCCCCCAAGGTGGGTGTATGTGAGTTCAACAAATGACACAAAATTACTATGCAATACTGTTTTCACTGAAGTGCACCCAGAAAACTAGGGAAAAAAAGAAGAGTATCTAATAGTCTGGAAGAAGTGGAGGAGGCTTCCCAGAAAATAAAGCATTTCAGCTGCAGAAGGAAAACTTAGTAGAGTGGTATGAGTGTTAAACCATTTAAATAACTACAAACCCTTCAATATGATGAAGAGGATGGGCATGAGTCTATATAGAGATGATGCTGAAAAAGTAGGCAAAGATTGTCACCAAAGGCCTGCTATGATGTGATTATGCTGTTGGGGTTCCATGATAGAGACACAGGGGTGTCAGTAAGAATTTTAAACACTAAAGAAAAATAATCATCTTGGTTTTACTGAAATTTCACTAGTTATAGCATGACACAATGAACTAAAGTGGGACAAAAAAGAAGAAACTGGGACATTAAATGCAAATCTCTTGAGGTGCTTGGTGAAAAATACTGGACTAAGGCAGTGTGAATGAAGTAGAAAGTAATCTGTAAATTACAAAGGAAGAATAATTGGCCAAACTCAGTGATTATTTAAATGAGCAGATGAAGGAAGGAAAGAATCAAGAAAATATCTAGTTTTCTGACATAAATGACTTAGTTGATAGTGAGAAAATGACTTTTGACCAAAGATGATAAGGTTTTAATGTTAGACATGATGCTTTTTTATTTTAAATAGACCATTTTACATATATATTATACAGTATATATTTAAATTTGTAGAAAATTTGCAGAGAGTACAAAGAATTCCCAAATACCCCACATGCAGCTTTTCTTATTATTTACATCTTATAGTAATGTGATACATTTGTCACAAATAATAAACCAATATCAATACGTTATCATTGGGCTTCCCTGATAGCTCAGCTAGTAAAGAATCACCCTGCAATGTGGGAGACCTAGGCTCAATCCCTGCATTGGGAAGATCCCCTGGAGAAGGGAATGGCTACCCACTCCACTATTTTGGCCTGGAGAATCCCATGGACTGTATAGTCCATGGGGTCGCAAAGAGTCAGACATGAAGGAACAACTTGCACATATGTTATCATTAAGTCCATACATTTTCAGGTTTCTTAGTTTTTACTCAATGTCCTTTTTCTGTTTCAGAATTCTATCCAGGGTATCACATTACATTTAGTCATTATGTCTCTTTAGGCAATTCTTGACTGTGACAGTTTCTCAGGCTTTTATTGTTTTTGATGACCCAGAGAGTTTTGACCTTGAGAGTTATTCTTGTCAGGTACTTTGTAAAATGTCCCTTTATTTATTTTTTTTTTCTTTCATTTCTATGATTTGACTAAAGTGAAGAGTTTTGAGGAAGAGCACACAGATAAATGGCCATTTTCATCATATCATGTCAAGAGGCCTGCTTGACATGAGTTAGCACTGTTGATGTTAACTTTGACAAAGCTGGGAGAGGTAGCATTTGTTGGGTTTCTTCTCTGTAAAGTTTCTCTCATACCACCTGACCCTCTTTTACACTATATTCCTTGGGAAAGAAGTATGGATGTGCATGCTCAGTCATATCCAACTCTTTGTGACCCCATGGACTGTAGCCCACCAGGCTCCTCTGCTCATGGAATTCTCCAGGCAAGGATACTGGAGTGTGTTGCCATTTCTTACTGCAGGGGTTCTTCCCAACCTAGAGACTGAACCCACATCTCCTGCATCTCCTGCATTGGCAGGTAGATTCTTTACTCCTGAGCCACCTGAGAAGCCTTCATTATGCACATCTCACACTTAATGAACCAAGAAGTTATGTTCCTTCTCTTAAGGACAAAGCATCTATATAGGTTATGTGGGAAAAAAAATTATGTGGAATTCTTCTGCAACACCTTTTTTTTTTTCCTTTCCTCTACTTATTTAATAATTCAATCACTTATTTACATCAGTATGGCTTCCTGAATATTTATTTTAGAAGTTGTTTTATAAGCCAGTACTGCTTTTTTTTTTTCCCTCAAATTATTCTTGCTTTGGCCATTGGGAGCTCTTTCAGTTGCCCCCCATATCCCACTGGTAAACCCACACCACTGATTATTTAAAACATTTTAGTAATACTTTACTTTCGGGCACTATGACATGCTTGAGGCTCATATTTATTCCCTAACCCAGTCTTAGAATCAGTCATTTCTCCAAGGAGCCTGGTTTCTTTTTATAAGCGAGGAAGGAAATATCTATACATACTAATCTTTGAGTACACACATATCTATATTTTTACATACATCATATTCATTAGTATCATATTAAGCTAACATGAGTAATCATCTAATACCACACGGATCATTCTAACCTTCTCCCTCTTGCTTACCTGTAACCTCTCACTCCCACAGTGAGAAATTTGGTTCCCATCCCCTGCCATCCACTTATGAAATTGTTTATTCCAGTATATACATATAGTGATTTCAGAACTGTTCACCTGTACCCGTTTGAAAAATAACTTCATTAACTAGAAAGTGCTTATGTGAAGTTCCTTTTGCCTTTAGCCTTAGAAAATCATCAATCATTTCTAAAGTAGGAAATGGCAACCCACTCCAGTGTTCTTGCCTGGAGAATCCCCGTGGACAGAGGCACCTGGTGGGTTAGAGTCCATGGGGTCGCAAAGAGTCGGACACGACTGAGTGACTGAGCACATTTCTAAAGTTACTTAGGTAAGTATTTTTTAAGTCTTATCCACTTCAATTAGATTGCTTCCTACATTTGTAACATAGTTAGATTCTTCTGTCACAATCTACGTTGAATCCAGAATCCTCAACCTCCTAAATGATTTTTTGAACTTGCATTAATTAATGTTCACTATCTCTGCTGTAAATTTTTATGCATTCTAACAAATGTATAATGTCTGTATCCATCATTACAGTATCATTTACCATGCTAAAAAGTCCCCTATACTTCCCCTATTCATCTCTCCCCATAACCCTGAGCCCTTAGCAACTACTGATTTATTTACCATCTCTACAGTTTCACCTTTCCCAGAATGTCACATGATTGGAGTCATACAGTGTGTTGCCTTTTCAGACTTCTTTCATTCAGTTTAGTCTCTTTCACTCACCAATATGTATTTAAGGTTCTTCCATGTCTTTTCATGACTTGATAGTTTATTTCTTTTTATCACTGAATAATATTCCATTACATGGATGTACCACAGTTTTTCTGTCCACCTACTACAAGACATCTTGGTTACTTCTAGTTTTGATAAAGTCCTATAAAATTCCTGTAAAAATTACATGCAGAATTTTGTGTGGAATAAACTTTTCAAACCAGCTGGGTGGATTGTAGATTATGTTTAGATTTGAAAGAATTTTCCATACTATTTTCTAAAGTGGCTGTACCATTTTGCATTTCCACCAGGAATGAGTAAGAGCTTCTCACCACCAGTTGATATTGTCAGGTTTTAAAAAATTTAATCCATTTAAACAAGTCTAAAATAGCCATATCTCACTGTTGTTTTCATTAACATTTTTCTAATGACAAATGTGGGACATGTTTTCATATGCTTATTTACTACCTGCATATCCTGGTGAGGTGTCTGAGCTGAGATTTCCCATTTTAATAGGATGTTTGGTTTTATGTTGTTGAATATTACAAATGCATTGTATATTTTGACTAGATGTGTTGCACAAATATTTTCTCCTGGTTTACAGCTTGTCTTTTCATTCTTTAATAGTGTCTTTGCAGAAAGGAAGTTTTTAACTTTAACAAAGTACAATTTAGTAATTTTAACTCCATGAGTCATACTTTTAGTGTTTTATCTAAAAAATCATCACCAAACCCAAGATCAAATGGAGATTTTCTCTTGTTTTCTTTCAGAAGTTTTATAGTTTTGCATTTCATAGTTATGTAATATTCAGAGTTTATTTGATAAAAGTCATACAGTCTATGTCTAAAGTCATTATGTTGCTTATATCCAATTGTTCCAGCAATATCTGTTGGAAAGGCTATCTTATTTCCAATGAATTATCTTTGCACCTTTGTCAAAGATCAGTTGACTATATTTTTGTGAATCTATGTCTAGGCTCTGTGTTCTCTTCTTTGATGTATGTGTCTTTTCTTTTATCTGTACTATGCAATCTTGATTATTGTGTCAATGTGACTATCTTGATCAGATAGTATGAGCTGTCTTTCTTCTTCAGTGAAAGAAGAGAGAAAGTATGAAGTTGCTCAGTCCTGTCTGACTCTTTGCAGCCCCATGGACTGCAGCCTACCAGGCTCCTCTGTCCATGGAATTTTCCAGGCAAGAGTACAGTACTGGAGTGGGTTGCCATTTCCTTCTCCAGGGGATCTTCCCGACCCAAGGATTGAATTAGGGTCTCCTGCACTGCAGGCAGATTCTTTACTCTCTGAGCCACCAGGGAAGCCCATCTTCTTCCCTGGTGTTAAATGCCTATTCTAGGTGTTTTGCTTTTCTGTATAAATTTTAGAGTCAGCTTGTTGATATCTCCAACTAGTTTTCTAGGATTATTATTAACAACAATATCAGTCCCAATTATATTCATTTGTCTTCCTCCTAGCTTGGGATCCTTGACTTTCCAATTCAACTCTATTCTTGTACTCCTGCTATTTTGATCACATCTGTTGCCCTCTGAGTCATCAGCCTAGGAAATATCAAACCATGTCCTTTCTATTTCCAAGATGCTGATGATTGGTGGCAAATATCATCTAAGCAGGAACGTTGTTCCCATCTCAAATCGTCTAGGGCTGCACAACACAACAATTCTTTTCCTCTTTTTTGTTTATTTGTTTGTTGGTTGGGGATTTTTTTGGCTGCACTGGGTCTTCCTTTCAGTGTATGGGTTTTTCTCCAGTTGCGACACATAGAGGTTTCTCTATTGCCACTCACAGGCTGCTCTTCTTGTGGAGCACGGGCTCAAGGTGTGCAGTCTTGGTAGTTTCAGCATGTGCACTTAGTTGCTCCATAGCACATGTCTCCACAGCAGGTTCAATCCTTGACCAGGGATTGACCTCACATCCCCTGCACTGGAAGGCAGATTCTCAAAAACTGGATCACCAGGTAAGTGCCAATCCTTTTCCTTTTTTCCCATCCAGTTCCATCTTTCCACCTCTGTCCCCTTTTCCATGCAGGCATTACATATACATAATAAAGGTATTATGTATACTTTTATTCAGGTCTCTGAACATGACATTTTTATCCACAGCTGATGTCTTCTTGATTTCCTGGAGATAATGACTACAGTACATTAAGTGTCTCTGTGTTTACTCACATCTTCTCCTTCTTCCATCTTTTTTCCAGAATGAATCACTTCTACTTCTTCTGATTTCCATCCCTTCAAATATTACCTCAGTTATTTTAATTAAATTATAATAATGAAAATTATTATTGTTAACTTTTTTTTTTAATTTTGTAAAAAAAATTTTGGTCAAGCTGTGTGGCATATTTCCCGACCAGGGATCAAACTCATGCCACAAGTAGTGAAAGCAGAGTCTTAACCACTGGACCACAGGATGTTGTTGTTGTTTTGTCATTGAGTCATGTCCAACTCTCTTGTGACTTCATGGACTGTAGCCTACCAGGCTCCTCTGTTAATGGAATTCTCCAGGCAAGAATACTGGAGTGGGTTGCCAATTCCTTTTCCAGGGCATCTTCCTGACCCAGGGATCAAATCTGAGTTTCCTTCATTGCTGGTATATCCTCTATCACTGAGTCACCAGGGAAGCCCTGTATATATATACAGGGCTTATATATACACACACACATGTATATATGTGTGTGTGTATATGATGTACTTTGAGAAATAGGATCATATGATGATGAAGTCTGAGAAGTTCCACAATCTGCCTTCTGAAAACTCAGGAGAGCCTCATGGTGTTCCAGTCCAAGTTCCAGTCCAAGTGCAAAAGACCAATATCCCAGCTGAAAAACAGAACAATTTCTTTCTTATTCCATCTTTTGTTCTATTCAGGCTTCAGACAGATTGGATGAGATACACTCGTACTGGGGAGGGCAATCTGATTCACTCAGCCTCTCAGATAAAATGTTATTCTGTATAACATTCATCCAGAAATACCCTTGCAGACCCACCCAGAATAATGTTTAATTAAATGACATGGCCATCTTATGCCCTAGTCATATTGACACATAAAATTAACCATCAGGATATAAGACATGGTCTTATATATGGTCAAGTCCCCATCTCTGTCACTCACAACTCTTGATTTCAGCAAGCTGCTCTTAGCTTCAGTTTTCTCATCTGCAAAGTGTTCATAGCATCCTTTCCCAGAGTGACTATGAATATTAAAGAAGTGTGTTAAAATGATTTTTTTCCCCATAGAGTGGGCACTGAGCAGAAGTTGTTTCATTTTTAATCTTTTAAATTTCTTACCTCTCTCTTTAAACTGAATTTGCTTCCCATGATGTATCTTATCATATCTTGTCCACTCTAATTTTTAAGTAAACAGTGAGTGGCCAGTGAAAGTGACTCTACCATTTTCCCTGAGATAATGTTTCACAGATTAAGAGATCTCATTGCCATGGAATGTTTCCTGATCTTTGGCTGAAAGTAAATAGCCTCGTTAGTACCATATATAGAAAATTATGATGAGCTTGATTTGTGACTTGATACTACATCAACCATGGAAAAAGAAAAATTAGGTTTTGTCTTAAATCACTTTCTCAAATCACAGTAGTCCAACTTTTTTGGTATTCACATTATTTTCTTTTTTCCTACCATGAGAATTATCTTATGTTTCCCTTGATAAATTTTATTTTTTAAAACTTTTTATTGGAGTATAGTTGATTTACAGTATTATGTTGCTTTCTGCTATATAGAAAATTAAATCGGTTATACATATATCCAACCCTTTTTTAGATTCTTTTCCTATGTGAGTTATTAAAGAATACTGAGTAGAGTTCCCTGTGCTATACAATAGGTCTTTATTTGTTATCTACTTTATATATAGTAGATATATATATATATATACACATATATATATATGGCTTTCCTGGTGGCTCAGCTGGTAAAGAATCTGCCTGCAATGTGGGAGACCTGGGTTTGATCCCTGAGTTGGGAAGATCCCCTGGAGAAAGGAATGGCTATCCACTCCAGTATTCTTGCCTGGAGAATTCCATGGACTGTACAGTCCCTGGGGTTGCAGAGTTGGACACGTCTGAGCCACTTTCGCTTTATATATAGTAATGTGTTTATGTCATGCCCAGTGTCCCAGTTTATCACTCACCCTCCTTTCCTCCTGGTAACCATAAGTTTCTGCATTTATGACTCCATTTTTTTAGGATCCCACATATAAGTGATATCATATGTGATATCAAATATGATATCAAATACATATCATATTTGTCTTTCTCTACTTGACTTACTTCACTATGATAATCTCCAGGTCCATCCATGTTCCTGAAAATGACATTATTTCATTCCTTTTATGGATGAGCAATATTTCACTATATATATGTACCATATCTTCTCTATCCATTCTTCTGTCAATGGACATTTAGGTGACTTCCATGTCTTGGCTATTGTAAACAGTGCAGTGAACATTGAAGTGCATGTACCTGTTAGTATTATAGTTTTCTCAGGATATATGCCCAGGAGTAGTATTGCTGGATCATATGGTGGTTCTTTTTATAGCTTCTTAAGGAACCTCCATGTTGTTCTTCATAAGAGCTATACCAGTTTACATTCCCACCAGTGTAGAAGGGTTCCTTTTTCTCCTCACCTTCTCCAGCATTCATTATTTGTGGATTTTTGATGATGGCTGTTCTGACCAGTGTGAGATAGAACCTCACTATTGTTTTTATTTGCATTCCTCTTGAAAAATTTGTATGCAGGTCAGGAAGCAACAGTTAGAACTGGACATAGAACAACAGACTGGTTCCCAATAGGAAAAGGAGTATGTCAAGGCTGTATATTGTCACCCTGTTTATTTAACTTACATGCAGAGTACATCATGAGAAACGCTGGACTGGAAGAAACACAAACTGGAATCAAGATTGCTGGGAGAAATATTAATAACCTCAAATATGCAGATGACACCACCCTTATGGCAGAAAGTGAAGAGGAACTAAAAAGCCTCTTGATGAAAGTGAAAGTGCAGAGTGAAAAAGTTGGCTTAAAGCTCAACATTCAGAAAATGAAGATCATGGCATCCAGTCCCACCACTTCATGGGAAATAGATGGGGAAACAGTGGAAACAGTGTCAGACTTTATTTTTCTGGGCCCCCAAATCACTACAGATGGTGACTGCAGCCATGAAATTAAAAGACACTTACTCCTTGGAAGGAAAGTTATGACCAACCTAGATAGCATATTCAAAAGCAGAGACATTACTTTGCCAACAAAGGTCCATCTAGTCAAGGCTATCGTTTTTCCAGTGGTCATGTATGGATGTGAGAGTTGGACTGTGAAGAAGGCTGAGTGCCGAAGAATTGATGCTTTTGAACTGTGGTGTTGGAGAAGACTCTTGAGAGTCCCTTGGTCTGCAAGGAGATCCAACCAGTCCATTCTGAAGGAGATCAGCCCTGGGATTTCTTTGGAAGGAATGATGCTAAAGCTGAAACTCCGGTACTTTGGCCACCTCATGCGAAGGGTTGACTCATTGGAAAAGACTCTGATGCTGGGAGGGATTGGGGGCAGGAGGAGAAGGGGATGACAGAGGATGAGATGGTTGGATGGCATCACTGACTCGATGGACGTGAGTCTGAGTGAACTCTGGGAGTTGGTGATGGACAGGGAGGCCTGGCGTGCTGCAATTCATGGGGTTGCAAAGAGTCGGACATGACTGAGCAACTGATCTGATCTGATCTGATGATAATTAGGGATGGCGAGCGTCTTTCATACACTTTTTGGCCTTCTGTCATTTTTGGAGAAATGTCAATCTCGATCTTCTGCCCATTTTTTAATTGGGTTGTTTGTTTTTTGACATAGAGCTGAATGAGCCGTTTGCATATTTTGGAGATTAATCCCTTGTCAATTGCTTAGTTTGTTAATATTTTCTCCCATTCTGTGGGTTGTCTTTTTGTTTTGTTTACATTCAGTAGTTTCTTTTGCTGTGCAGAAGCTTTTAATTTTAATTAGGTTTCATTTATTTCTTTAAAAAAGATATTGCTGCGGTTAATGTCAGAGTGCTCTGCCTATGTTTTCCTCTAACAGTGTTATAGTGTCCAGCCTTACATATAGGTCTTTTATCCATTTCAAGGTTATTTTTGTATATGGTTTGAGAGAGAGTTCTAATTTCATTTTTTTACATGTAGCTGCCCAGGTTTCCCGGTGCCACTTACTGAAGAGACTGTATTTTCTCCATTGTATATTCTTGCCTCCTTTGTCATAGATAGTTGTCATAGTTGACCATAAGTGCATGAGTTTATTTCTGGACCTTCGATCCTTTTCCACTGTGTTCTATTTTTGTTTCTGCGCCAGTGCCATACTGTTTTGATGACTGTAGCCTTGTAGTATAGTCTGAAGTCAGGGAAACTGATTCCTCCAGCTGTGTTTTTCTTTCTCAGGATTGCCTTGACTATTAAGGGTCTTTTGTGTTCCAGTTCCCTTCGTAAATTTCATTAATAAATTCATGGGTAAGTTTTCAGTCATTCTAAACAATGTTTCAAAATGTCTCTTTCACTTCACCCTGGTAGAAAGGGCACTTCATATATTATTTACCTCTTGTTTTGCCACCTTCTGTGAAACTCAGCATTGTGGCTGTGATTCTGACTAAGGGCTAGCAAAAGCCATATGATTATTTTATGGTACAAAGTTAGTATTCTTTTGATGATCATTTCTTGGTCACTAATCACTGAATAAGTTTTTGTAGCCTCAGTAATCTAACTTATACTTTAAAAATTCTGAGTTTTTGGAAGTGTTTTTTCACTTTAAATAAGGGACCCTTAATGTATCCTTATTTAAAAACTAACATAGCAGATGTTAGTTTTTACAGCATTTTACTCTGTTTCAGTTTCAGTCTGTCCTAAGATAAAAACTGTCAGGAACTTATGACTAATTTGGCAGGGTAAAATGAAATAATTATTTTATGACTTTGATCAATGTAAATAAACACCCTGGATAACTCAAGCTCATTTCTCACTTTCTCTTTAAGAACATTGACTGAAAATTTACAGTGGATTTTAGGTAATTGTCTCAGTTTTCTTTCATGTGCCTGAGTAAGCACAGCTAATGGGTCTGTTTTACATAATGAAATGTTATGGGAAATTCAAAACACAACCTGGCACGGATTTTCAGGGGTCATCTGGAGCATCTCACTTCCTCTAGGCAGACTTCTTGTAAATCTTCCTTTGGAAGAGAATGTCTTTGTTTAGGTTAAGATCTGCAGATGACACAAGGCTGAGTGATCTCATCAATATGAGTAAGTCTCAAAACAATATTCAAGAAATGAAGATGCTTTATCTGTACGAGAAAGATGATGTTGACAGGAATAAATAAACTGTGTATTTTACTTCAAATCTCAACTGCACATGTAGAAGCTGTGGAACAGGAGTGGAGAGAAATAGCAAGATACAATGAAGAAAGATGGTGGCTAGATCAAACCTCATACTACAGCCATCTTCAGAGTATGAACTGATGTGCAGGTTCCTACCTGACTGTAAGCAGTCACTTGTGCTGTCAGTCTGATAGGGAAATGGATGATGGTCCACAGCTTCAGAGATGTGCAGCTCCCCTGGGAGAACAAAAGTGCCATAAATTTAGCTTGTATGTTCAAATGACACTATCTAATGGAGCACGCCAAAGCCTTTGACTGTGTGGATCGCAATAAACTGTGGAAATTTCTGAAGGAGATGGGAATACCAGACCACCTGACCTGCCTCTTGAGAAGCCTATATGCAGATCAGGAAGCAACAGTTAGAACTGGACATGGAACAACAGACTGGTTCCCGATAGGAAAAGGAGTACGTCAAGGCTGTATATTGTCACCCTGCTTATTTAACTTGTATGCAGAGTACATCATGAGAAACACTGGGCTGGAAGAAACACAAGCTGGAATCAAGATTGCCAGGAGAGATATCAATAACCTCAGATGTGCAGATGACACCACCCTTATGGCAGAAAGTGAAGAGGAACTAAAAAGCCTCTTGATGGAAGTGAAAGAGGAGAGTGAAAAAGTTGGCTTAAAGCTCAACATTCAGAAAATGAAGATAATGGCATCTGGTCCCATCATTTCATGGGAAATAGATGGGAAAACAGGGGAAACAGTGTCAGACTTAATTTTTTTGGGCTCCAAAAATCACTGAAGATGGGGATGGCAGCCATGAAATTAAAAGATACTTACTCCTTGGAAGGAAAGTTATGACCAACCTAGACAGCATATTAAAAAGCAGAGACATTACTTTGCCAACAAAGGTCCATCTAATCAAAGCTATGGTTTTTCCAGTAGTCATGTATGGAAGTGAGAGTTGGACTGTGAAGAAAGCTGAGTGCCGAAGAATTGATGCTTTTGAACTGTGGTGTTGGAGAAGACCCTGAGTGTCCCCTGGACTGCAAGGAGATCCAAGGAGATCCAGTCCATTCTAAACGAGATCAGTCCTGTGTGTTCTTTGGAAGGAATGATGCTAAAGCTGAAACTCCAGTACTTTGGCCACCTCATGTGAAGTGTTGGCTCACTGGAAAAGACTCTGATGCTGGGAGGGATTGGGGGCAGGAGCAGGGGATGACAGAGGATAAGATGGCTGGATGGCATCACCGACTCGATGGATGTGAGTTTGAGTGAACTCTGAGAGATGATGATGGACAGGGAGGCCTGGTGTGCTGCAGTTCATGGGGTCGCAAAGAGTTGGACATGACTAAGTGACTGAACTGAACTGAACTGAACTGAATGGAGCAGGAACTGGAGAACTGGTCTTTTCTTTTGTTTTCTCTCCCTCTATAAAAGATTATTTCAGATACAGAGAAGCAGAAGAGTTGAGAGAAAAAAAATAAGGACCAGTAGCAATGTGTAGACATATGAATGAAGGATTCTCCATGAATCCAGAGCATGATTTTTTAAAATGGTACGTTGTCTGTCCCTCTGGAAACTGAATATAATTGAGATTCGTTATTCTTAGGCTTCCCTGGTGGCTCAGATGGTAAAGAACCTGCCTGCGGTGCAAAAGGCCCAGATTTGCTCCCTTGGTCAGGAAGATCCACTGGAGAAGGAAATGGCTCCAATATTCCTCTCCTGGAGAGTTCCATGGACAGAGGAGCATGGGAAGTCCATGGGGCCACAAAGACTCTCATGTGAATGAGAGAATCCTCATGAAATCCAGTAAAGTGAAAGTCGCTCAGTCATGTCCGACTCTTAGACATCCAGAGGATGATTTTTTAAAAAGTGGCACCTTGTATGTCCCTTTGGAAATTAATCAGAGTTGAGATTGTTTATTCTGATATTCTTACTGCTTATAAATTATAAACCAAGTGGTATCATACCCCTCCTTCACCTAACATTTAGGAAGAATTGGGGAGATGGTCTAAATTCACCTTTGACTACA